>NC_080593.1:23068808-23695594 GCF_027887145.1 Ammospiza caudacuta
ACTTCTCTTCAATTCAAAAGTAGCAATAGCAGTGGAATATGGTTAAAAATAGCAATGGAAGTATGATTAAAGTTTCTTACACTCACTATAATTTAGGTTCTTTTCACATTTGCTCCAAACATAATTTCTCTACAGTTTCCTCGCTGTTTGGCAACAAACGAAAATGAATAGAAGTAATTAAACAAAAATTGAATTCACTTTAGGAAAAAGAGAAAGGACTTAAACTTCTTAAGTTGGTCTTTTGATGTGGATAATTTTCAAAACTGGGCCCTATTATGGATTGAAGGATCACATGAAGTTTTTTCCTTAGCATAATCAAGCTCCAGTGAAACTTGTGAAGAAAAAAAAAAGTGTTAATAATAACAAAGAGTACAAAAATATTACATATAAAGAGCCAAAGTCTCTGGCATAATGAAATAAGGAGAGCACGTCTGCAAATTCAGTCAAGGTAAAGGCAAACATTTCCATTGCGTATTACTTTAAAAGAAGATAAAGAGCACTGAATCAATAAATCACTGAAAAGATTATTATTTTGTACAAGCTCAAGGTCAGTGCAGGTCATTCCCACTAAAGGAGACAGAGTTTGTTAATTTAATCCTGCAGATTTGGCAGAGAAACCAAACAGGAATTTAATCAGCAGCAGAAGGTGGTGAACATCTCTGAAAATTGAATAATCATTGTGCCAGACAGTAAACATCCTTACAGAAGGAAAAAAAGGAAAGAACTAAAATTTCCCCTTTTCATACTATTCATCAACTTCTTCAAACAGGTAATAAATGATTTAAAACATCTGTCTCTGGAACACAAAAACACCACAAATGAGAGCAGCCAGTCAATAGTTCAGCACATTTATGACGACATTAAACATCTCTTAACTAAAGCTCTTCCTTCTTCTGTATTGTAATTCTTTCTTTAATAACTGTCTCATGAAGTAATATTGCTATTGCTCTAATTTTAAAAAAATATATTAATTCACTGTTTCAGCTCTTACCAGTTCATGGGAAGATAAGAAAATCAAATGCTCTCAAATACCTTTCCTATGTTTTTTAAGAATTATTCAGGATGAGAGGCTGACATTTGAAGCACTTCAACACAGTATATGTCAGCATTTTGTTTGGGGGTTAAATTACTTTTTCATTTTCATTAAAGTTCTACCAAAAAAATGCTTCTCTAAATCAGTCTTGCTGTTTCTACCTATGTCTAATTTAATATTTTTCTTCCCTTTTATATTATGGATTCACATCATAAGATGATAAATTCTATCCTTAATAAGCAGAAATTCAGGTAAGCTGATGTGGCAAAATACTCCATGTCTTCTACTCACATAAGACTTAATCCTTTTGGTTTATTAAAAAAAATCATAAAATGGAACTTTGGATTCTAAATTAAAATAAATCATTTGCTGAAGTCACTCAGATGACTCTGTATCCAGTAAAGTTAGGTTAATCTGTAGTGACCTCATATTAATTGTACTTAAATTTCAGACATATGCAAATATAGAGAGAAAAAAATCCCCATTGGAAAGTGTTTTCATGAAACAATCTTATATAATGGAAAAATCAGTGGGCCAGAATTCCAGGATTATATAGTGATACAATAATATCTACAGAATAGATTTATTTTATCTCAATTCCTCCATAAAATTGCATTTTGTAATTTGCATAATATTAATTATATGCAAATTTCCAGAAAATTTGATCAATAATCTAATTTTTCAGATTTTAGGAAATAAAACTTTTTTTTATTTTAAAAGAAGAACTACCACTTCCTCTTCCAATGTGAAATTGGTAGGCCTTTAGGCTCTTAGCCCTCGTCTTAAATAAAACCCCACTATGCCCACCAAATACCTTTTTCTGAATCAAGGAAACATACAGCCACACACTAAAATATGCAGGTTTTCCACCTCAGATAAAATGAATGTGAGACTAGTGAAATAAACAAGAGATTTGTATCAGACATTTTACATTTACATTGCTAGGATAAGAAAACTTATAAATTCTGAATGGATTCTGCTGGCCTGATCTGACACTTCTGCTGGCTAGAAGGAAGCCAGGCAGAGCGAGTTTGTAGGTTAAAAATTCTAGAACTTTATTAATTCAGTACTTATTTTCACTTGAACAATAGAAATAGTTATGCTGCCAGTAACAAGAAATAAAATGTGCTGAAATCATCTTTGGTGATGCTCAAGGTGCAAATCGCCTCTTTCATCTACAGCAATATAAAGTACTGCAAGCATCTTGCTGCTGCATCACAGAAATAAGATTTCTGCTCAACTCCTTGGCAGGATCCAACCAGCACATAGTATAGATGAAATACTACTGGCACAGCCAAGCATGTGGTGATAAATTTCAAGGCATTAGTAATTCCCAAAACCAGGAACCTTTTAATCAACTCACTAAAGGCAAGCACACTCAGGACAGTGCTGTCATACAGTGTAATTTTATCTAAGTGTGCTGAGAGAAATTTGGGGAATTGCAGCATTTCAGAGAAATCAGGAATGTTTCTGCGATAGTACATTCTGAGTGCAGTGTTTACTTAGATTTGTTCATGCTGTGCTCCACAAAGAGCCCAAAGCAGGTCCACTGCTGCTTGTGTATGCAGAGCACCACAGCTGAGGCAAAAAGCATTTCAAAGGTGCTGTCTTGCCAGAGGGCACGTCCCACAAATGATTTGTAGGATTTATCTACATTGGCCTTTCACTTCAGATCAGGAAAGTGCTTTTGAACTGGATCTCCTAACCAGTTTCCCTTGGTGCTCTCTGTGTGACATTTGAGAGTGGTTCTGTGTCACACCAGCAAGGGCTCTTGGGCTGTTAGAAGGATGCAGAGCACAGGACCCAGGACAGCAGCAGCAAAACCCCCACGCTCTGCACATCCAGATGTGAGCTCCTCTGTGCCAGCTGTCTTGCCTTGCTGATCCACTCCTGCTATGTTGCAACACTTGCACACAGGCATATAGCCAGAGTTATTTGGTCTGCCTGGGATGGACTGGGGTGGTAATCATTTATTTCCTTCACAAATTCTGAGACTAACTTGCAGTGGTCATTTTGGGCAAAGGGCAATCTCGATCTGTTGCATGGATGAACTTAATTTACCATAGAATTTCTCCAGTGAGTTCCATGTATCGAAAACCATGTTGTATCCACAGTGTTAGAAAACTGTGATTTTCTAAAGAATTGAGACACCAAAAACCTATCAAATTTTGTTGGAAACTGGGCACCTAACTGCTGAGGAGAAAATCTTCAGTTTATCATGTGGTGGGTTCACTAAAATGCCTTGTCTTCCCATCTTTCCCGTTAAAGAAAAATATATGCTACAAAAAATGCTTAACTAGCAGACCCACTGCTTGCTAGAAACTCCTGGTGACTTGGTAGCCCTACATAGCTTGCCCTTAACAGCTGTAATTGAGTCAGACCTTTATATTACAAAATGTGAAGGCAAATGCAAGCTTGGTTCCAAGAGTATCTCCTATTAGTTTGCACACTTTAGGAGATGCAGCTTTGCTAAACCAGTATTTGTGACTAGAGAGGACCCACTAGGCATTTTCTATCTCCATGTAAACATGTGTCATCTCACTGTTGTTTTCACTCTATTTGCAGAGAAAACCTTCCAGGTAAAAAATGGATACTTTGAATTTTCAATAAAGGCTTGATGTAGAGAGTCTTAAAAGATGGTGTATGAGATTATTGCCTGCATTTTCTTCCTGAAGCAAAATATTACAAAAATAAAGCTAATTTTCAAAGTTATTTTAAAGATAAATGATTCATACCTATACACTGTGAAAAATCAGAGAGTTTCTGACAATAGAAAAAAAGGGGGATGCAGTGAATTTAACAGAAATGCCTCATGATTCTTTTTTAATGATGCTGATATTTTAATCCTAGGACACTTTTGCAAGGTTCCAAATGTTGGCTGAGAAATAAAACCCTGCTAATTATTTTGCTTTTTAAGGAATCCCTCTAATTCTTCAATAGATCTTTTTAAAATTTATTACCTGCATGCCAATAAATAATAGATCTTTTAAAAATTGTGATCATACAAACACTTCTGAGATGTGGATCACAGCCAAGAAAATGGTTTCAGTTTTATTTAGTTGTTTTGCAGCATTCTAAACCTTTATATATTTCCCCCCAGTATGTTTAGCTGATGAGATCTAAGGTTTAGCTCATGACAAAGAATTTGACCCTATGTCACCTCTGTATTTAACAGCATAGCAAAAGGATAACACATTCCACGAGGACTCAAAGCTCAGTGAAAAATATCATCTCTGTAGGTTTTAAAATCATACTTTTTAGAAGAGCACAGGTCAGATAAATGCAATGGCTGTGCAAACTCAGCCTATTGAAAAGAATGCCTTCAGAGATCCTTTGAATCCACCAGTTCCTAGCCTTTCCTATTTGTTTTTTAGAGAGATAATGATTTACTGATTTTGGTACATACCACTTAGAGCTGAAAAGAAAATTATGTAGAATTGGTTATATTGCTATTGATTATAATTCTGCATCTGAAAGCCAGAAAAAATA
Organism: Ammospiza caudacuta; assembly: GCF_027887145.1. Classification (NCBI taxonomy): domain Eukaryota; kingdom Metazoa; phylum Chordata; class Aves; order Passeriformes; family Passerellidae; genus Ammospiza; species Ammospiza caudacuta. The sequence continues at coordinate 23,073,331 of NC_080593.1, forward strand.
TAATGTAAAAAATATTTGATCGACCTTTCTCCTTCTTTGAATAAATTATAATAGGCTGCTATCCTGCTAATCTTCCAAAAGTAGAACATGAGCAGTCTCAGAACTGGGATCTTAAACAGGAAAAATATAGATTATCTTTTTTGTTTTAGAGCATTGGAAAGTTTGCCAGGATATCATACAATGCAGAAAAATAAAGAGATGATGTGTCATGTTTCAGACAAGGGAAGAAGGATGTCAAGTTGAATTTTCAGCTATCCTGTTTAATATTATGTATAATCTATGGAATAACTTGTTTTAATACATTAAAAGAATTTTTGTATATAGGTGACATGATAAATTCAGAATTGCATAATTTTTAACCCTAGGAGAGAGCCTTTTAGAAAAGCCCTTCTGCCAGTTCAAATCATCTCAGCATAAACAGAGGATGAGTCAACTAACACATTTATACAGATTTTATTTAACTTATTTCCAGACCTTTATCTGCTCATGGGGAAGAAATTTTCCTAGAGGTACATGTAAAAAGTAAAGGTAAAGGTGATCTATGCAGGATGTTGCTCCATAGGAACTTCCAAGGGTTTTCCATGAGGCCAGCAGCTTGTGTGTTTGAAATGATGCTGTGTGCCTCTTGTCTTGCCTCAAGGTCCTTTGGTCTCACTTTCTTGAATGCTGAGTAACAAATTTGCAGTAGAGAGCAAGAACTTGGAAAAGCAGAGTTAGGATTACATGTGGAGATAAATTATGAGAGGAACCTGAGAGAACAGATGTACAACTGCTGTCTTGTTCATCTCTGGCTATACAACTAAATCTACTAAACAGGAAAAACTTCAAGGTTTTTTCAGTTTGTTATAATGAGTGGTGCCACTTCCCACTGTTTAGTTGTTTCCAAAGGTTCAGAGACAATCTCCCTAGTAAGATAAAATAACACACCTGTGTGTCATGCAAGAACTACTGAGTGAGTTAGAGCAGCATCAAGCTGCCCTGATCTCACAGAGTGACTGATAGAATCAAAGCTTTTCTCTGATTCTATCTAAAGGAAACTATGAAATACTGAGGTCATTTGGCCTTTCATGGCAGTTTGTTCACTCTCTGTAATTTAATCTATAGATGATCATGTGAATAAAAATGAAACCTTAAAAGGTTTTGAAAACAATGTTGGCTTCTCACAGAATGTAATATTAAAGTTCAATAAGTGGTCTTTGTGAAAGCTCCATTAAGACAATACATGGTTATGATTTTGCATTTGTCTTTAGCTTTTCCACAGAACATGGACATTTCCAATACTCTGTCTTAGCTTTTTATGGTAGAATGAGCCTTTCCCTAAATTAATGTATGTTCTTAACAGCATTTAAAAACCACATATTTAGAGATGTAACAATTTATTTGAAGCATCCAGATTAAATGAACAGCTATTCTAATGATACCATCTAAAGAATTTACTAATCATGTGGATTATGTCCCTTTTTCCACTGTGGATGTTTAAGCAAAACACAGGATTGATCCCAGAACTGGGCAAAACAATTTTCAAGTTGTAAAATGAACATTTTTCTTACTTATTTTATCGCTTTAAATGAAACATTGACTGATAACCTGCTCAAGGTCACTTAAATGGAGGCCTCCTCACAATCACATTTCAATACTACAGGTAGTATTAAAAAAAGGCATAGAGGATTTCTCAAGATTATCAACATGTGCCTCTAAATGAGTTTCTGCTTTCAAAACACATAAAAAATACGTCTGAATTCAGAAAGTATTACCCTCTTCCTAAATATGCCAAGTCCAGTGAAGCTGCAGTTTCAATCTTTAATACAATCTGCCTGTGTAGAAACAACTGCTAAAGTGGAAGTACTCAGCAATAAAATTTTACACTGCACAATTTCTCAAATTCTGACCCTCTTTACTAAAAGCAAAATGGCTATAAACTGGATAAAGGGGAATTGAGATAATATACGTTGCAAAATATATTCACTGGTCACATTAAAACCAGCTGGAACATACAGAGTTCCTTGGAAGAGATATGGCATAGAGCTTTTACACTTAAAACTCTGTCTTAGAAATATTTGTGCTATAACGAGGAAAATGGAAGGAATGAATAATTATGAACACATGAAGAAGAAACTGAGCCACCAAAGAAAGGGACATTATGAAAGAAGTATGGAAACAAATTGAAGGAGGTCAGAGAAGATCTGGTTTTTGCACTCTGTGAGTGCAGTTACAAAAGTAGACTTGCCCATGAAAGGCCCTTACCTCCCATTTATTCTTCTGAGCTGTACCTATGTGAAAAAGGAATATCTGCAGAATGGAGAGTCTTTGGAGCTCTGCATCCACCTACTTGTGCTCTTTGCCATTGGTTCCCAGATCCTGCAGGGTCCTTTACTCCACAGTCCTTTACAATACTGTGCCACTGAAAAACTTGTCTTTCTTCTCACGGCCTTTCTTTGATTTTTGATTGTTTTCTTATGCTATTGCTTTGATTATTCATTTCAAATTACTAATCAGCAGACAACCAGCCCATTTAACCAACTGGTAATGTGCTGATTCTTCCTTTCATTTTCTACTCACTTTGCTGCCATATACAATATTTAATAAAGCTCAGCACTCCTTGATAGGCAGCTGTTCAATATCATTTCGACTTTACAAGAAGCACTTCCAAGCATTCCTCTGAAGCTGGAGATGCAGCTACGCCCAAATCTTTTTGCCTACCTTAAGAGAGAGCTATAAAAGACATTTTCCCTGCAGAAGATTTTCTTGTGGTCAGGCTGTGAACAACTCTTGTCTACGTCTACAATCTATATTAATTTCTTCCCTATAGAGTTGTTTATTTCAGGCTTCATTTATCTACTTATTTAATTTACACCTGTTGTATATGCAATTAGGCAATTATTACTGTATTCTTGATGCTAGATTCTTCACTGGCTATTATTATACTTTGTTAGTTACACTGTGGAGAGCTGGAAATACATTTCTTTCTCTGAAGATTTATTTGCTTTATCCTTCTAATCTAAAATAAAAGATCCCCCAATAGCAGAAGATCCCCCAATAGCAGAAAACTAGGACATAATATGAATATGGCTATGTATTATGGAGGTACTTTGAAATGTGCTGAAAAAACCTAGAGCATTTTCTGAATGGTGTGAATATAAATGCACATCCAGTGTCTGTTTTAAAGAAAAGAAGTGATCCAATTTTCTGCACCCACCTATCCAGCTCAGGTGTGTGAACCTTGGAAACAGTTTCTCTTTATGAACAGCTGCTTCAGAGAGAGACCTAACGCAAAAGAAAATCCCATCTGTAGCTCTTTCTCTAGTGTTTTCTACCAGCTGTTTTCAACTCCCACACGTGCTGTGCTATAAACCCAAGGGATGTGACAGCCCTCATTTCCTATGGAAGCAAATTAAGGACCTTAAGAGGCTCTTGAATTCCATTCCAGCATCTGACTTTGCAGCTTGGAAGCACTGGATGTCACAACTCACATCTCCCTGCATGTGGGTCTATTTATTGAATCCCAATGGGAGCTGGCGTGAAACTGAAAGCTGAAGAGAGGTAGGCAACCCCTTGAATTGACATCAGAATTACCTCCACTTACCTTTATGCTTTTAGCAACAGAGTAGCACAGGATGGATCTCAATCCATTTGAATTACGAGGATTTAATTTTAAAAGATAAGATGAAAAACAGCACTTGTTTTGATCTTGCAAGAGCAGACTTCAATCCAAGGACATTTCTTCTGAAGTACTGAGTGAACAGAACTTGGTGATCTCACAATCATGCCACACAATTCATGTGCTCAACTTAACTTTCACCCTGAATCTTTTCACACACAAAACAGCATAAGCACAGGAAACTGGGATTTTTCTCCCTGCACAGAAATCAAGTTATTTGTCACAGAGACCAAAAAAAATTTATTTGACATCAGGCAGAATCTTAAGAGAAGTGGAACTGCATGTGTGTGTGTTATTCATGTGCTTACACAGCAATCCCCTTGCTCAGTATTCTAAGGGTGCTTCATTTCTAAAAGTCTCACAGAGTGCCAAACTTTGATTTCTTATGAGGAAATGCTATTTTGGTACATCCACAGTAAGATCACAGTGCACTTTAGGTTGTCCGTCACCAGGATTCATAACTTCTGCTTCTGCCATAACTGAACATATTTGTGAATCTTCTTTATTGTTCCCATTTAAATTTTCACATCCAATTCCAATGTAATAATCTTCTGCCTTTTAAAAACACTATAACTTGTTTTCTAGAATTAATTTCATGAATGAAAGTTGAAGGATATAAAATGCTTAAAAAATTTTATGCTGTTATTTGCTATGATTTTATTGGGGCTACAGGTGCTCTACAGATTTCTTTTTACTTACTGTCCATGCTTCCTGCAGACCACTTAGTCCAAGATACTGGAAAAATTTTCCAAATAATGCAAATTTTCCCTGATATAAAGAAGCTATTTTACTCTTTTCTCTGACCAACAAGATTCAAATTTACATATATCTCTGTGAATAGATCACATGACACATTCCCTTTATGACCTCTATTTTCTTTAATTGCTCTCAGAAGCAGCCTAGTTTTATGGAAACATAATTAAACTCTCATCCTCTCTTCAGACATCCTCTGGCATCCTACTTATAATTAACTACTTTGTGAATTTTTCTCTTCTCTAACTTTCTTTCCTTAGTAATTTTCCCCTTTTGTTTTCCCTGTTTACCATTTGTTTATGTCTTTCTAATCACTTAGTATCATTAGAAGGGTAGACATCATTTATTTTTGGAACCTGGCTCAAGATTCAATTTCATCTATCATCACATTTTCTATCTGTCACATTGAAAATTGAAAGTCTTGTTAAAGGCAGCAAGTTTATTATTTTATATTACATATATTTTATTTATCCACAGCTTATATTAGAAGTTTGATTCCTGTTCAACTAGAAACATTTAAAACTTCTGCTACCAAAGAACTACAAGGTGTTTGACAGTATTATGAAGCAGATTTCTAATAGCATTAAGGATGAGATCTTGAATGCTCCTTCTGTTGATTTCTAAAGGCTGCATACCTGAGATGGCCACTGGAGAAATTTGTTCAACCACCTTTTTCTTGCCATGGCAGGCAGATTTCTTTATTTTCCCAGCACAATGGGGACTTTTGGACCTGCAGAGTCAAACCCAGGAGCTAGCTAAGGACCTGGAAGTCAGATGTAGGAGAGGACAGGCCAGATTTAGTGCACAGAGGCTAACCATGGCTACCATGGTACAACAGAGTTCAGTCAGTTTTGAAACTGCACATGAGCAAATTATGCCTCCAGTCAAGGGAGAAAATACCTTTGATCTATGAACATGTCAAAGGATGTTACATTGCAGGAGGAAAAGTATAATGAAAAGCAGATTTTTTAACTGTGGGAGGAAAGAAGTTCACAGCATGAGAGTTTGCACACTGTTGTCAATTGTTCCACTGGAGTAATTGTTTGTTCATGTCCCACTCTTATTAATTTCTCAGAGAGAAGCACAGCACACAGGAAAGCTGAATGCCATGGGCCTGATTCTGTTATGTTAAGGGTCAATAATACCACTGTGCCCAGAGGGTTCCACATATCTGAATAAGAGAAAGCCCCATTGGCCATAAAAACAGGGTTTTCTTCCAGTTCTGTTCCCAGAAATGTACAAAGACAGTAGGTGATTGGGGTATGCACAGCTGAAGTCTATCCACAAGAGTTATGTTGTCTGATCTTGGACTTCACATGCAGTATCTGGTGTAACACCCATCTCCAAGAACAGATCATATATAATGGAACACACTCCATGTATTTCTGGAGAGGTCTGAATTTCTGTTTTTCCAGCAGTCCAATAAGACAAAAACCAGAGAGCAATAGTATTCCTGGGAATTTGAGGGCATGTAGGAGTTACTATAACACAGTAATCTAGGATGCAGGAACATTTCTTGATCTTGAAGTGGGAAAAGGAGCTTAAAAGAAAATATATTGAGAAGAGAGACCTGAAATGGACTGGGAACTAAAGATATCAGCAGACATCAGATGGCAGGAGAGAGACTGAAAGTTACTGACTGAAAAATGAGGAGGAAACGTTTTCATAACAATATTTAATTGAAAGTCTATTCTAATAGAATTCAGTAAGCTCTCAGAGTCATTATCATGGTTTCTCTTACATTTCTACAAACTATTAAGCAAATTTTTGAATAGTAGCACTCCAAAAACTAGTATCCAGCTAGGACAGAGAGCCTCAGAATAATTTCTTTTCTGGTCCTGTTTAACTCTTTGAAAGAGGAAAAAACCCCTCAACCTCTAAAACCTGTGACAATGAAATATTAGTCATAAATGTAATGGAAAAAATAAAGTCATTTTGGAGTGAATATTAAGGGGAGTTAGTGTGAGTTGATTTTTGGACAAAATCCAGAGAGCGAGGAGCACAGAATCCAAGCTGTATGATCTCCATGGACCATCACACTGGGACAAAGATAATCCTCTTGATGAGCAGTAATGACAACCATACAGAACTCAAGGTGTTTTATAGGTCCAAAATCAGAGACATCCTATACACCTTTACTAAAAAATAAGACTTGAAGCTAAATAAAATGTGATATAAAATCCTGCTTGAATGCCAATCATGCCAGCTCCCTTCTTCAATAAGATAACTGGTTTTTAAGACTGAAAAGATATGGACAAAATTGTCTTCAATAAATTTTTTTTCTGGGTTCACGCTATTAGAAATCATCGGTTAAAATAAAGGCTGGGACTACAAGAATTGAAAGTAAGCAAAACTGAAATAAAATTCTCAGTTGTTCTGAAAGGAATAGTTGTCATTGTGGTGGAGTTTCTCAATAAACAGTCACCATTAATGACCACAACATGGTGAGATTAACAGTAGAATAATTTAAAAATTCACATGGTTGGATAACTCTAAACTTTCATGGGAAGAAATTATGTCTTGTCTTATATATTAAAACAGCTCTATTATCTTTATATGTTGTCTTATATATTAAGAGTTCTTTTATCATTATGGTGCAATGGTTCCATGTCCTCAGAGTTTCACACCTCCTCAATGTTTCTCACAGGCAGCTCCTGAGAGCACCGCCTGTCCCCAGTCCTTGCAGCAGCCATCCAACTCCTCTAGCTTCAGTTCCCACCAATCCACTCTTTTATGCCACTCGTTCTTATTGGCTACTGGTATTGCTGTTATCATCCAGCCTAATCTTTAGTAATAGGGTCCAGCTGCAACTCACTGGGTGGGGGGGGATAAGATTACATTCCACATTACCCATACTGTGTCCTCCCACAATTGGGAAACAAATAGAATTTATATAGGAAAAGGTATAAAGACCCACAGACGGGGCATATAGCAAGTATTTCTGCCATAACCTGGGGGTTCATCAGTAGGGAAATGCCAATAAGGAAGGAAAAGAGCCCTGCAGTCTTGAACTGTTGGTTAGTTTTAGACACAATTTGCCTGCTGCCGCAATGCCTTCATGGAAAGAACAGATAGGATCCTAGGTTATATCAAATGAGGTCTGCACTCCTGTGGGAATATGGAAGATGACTGCTATACTACCAGAGCTCACTGAGAACTTACCTAGGTGGACATCTTTCTTTTCAAAAAATGTGAACTCAGCCTGGAAGGATGCTGAGATGATTTGGAGGCTAAAGAAAGAAGTACTACAGTGAACACTATAAGGATTTGGCCTGTTTATCTTAGCAAAATGAAAGTGAGGAGTGAAAAAGATGGGTCTCTACATTAGAAGGATAAGCACCAGGGAAAAGAATAATTAATCTGGACAAAATGCAACAAGTACACCAGAATAAATGAGTAAATGTGGTTATGAATACATTTAATTAGGAAATTAAGACAGGTTATGTCTACAGAGGAGATGGTTAAATTCAGAATTCAAAATATATCCTTCAAATCAAATTCTGGTTAAAGATATGAGGGTGCAATGACTTTGGATTGCTGCCTACTTCATGTAAACTTGGGGATCATGCTGCACCCATCTTATCTAAGAGTCACTATGTCCACAAATAGGAATTTTATCTCCACAAGGACAACTGATTAAGTCTTTAACATATAAAAAGGAAGTATTTACATTTGAAAGAGAATAAGACTTACACACATGGGGTAACAGGAAACTCATGTTTTAAAAATTCTGATACTTCAGACACTTTTAATTCTTAGACACAGTTAGAACTTACCAGTCAGTGCTCTGCTTTCTTAGTATTTCCTCCTAAAAAATACTACTATGCTGTGTCAGGAAAATTACTTGCAAACTTTGTGGGATTAAGATTAAATTCCCATTCAATTAACAGAGCACTTTGTGAATCTGTCAACCAAATATATATTTTTAGCATCCTTTGGGTATTAACCAAACCATTTTTATTTAAGTGTAATGGATAAAGTGTCTGTGGCACACTTCAAAAACCATTGTCTGCATGTCCTGCTGGGTTGTATTATAATTTAAAATTCTTTATGTATTTCCTTTTCTGACTGTCAGAGGACTGTCAACATATCCCCTTAATTATTTATTAAACACTTTTAGCTTTCCTCTGTTTTTATCTTTGTTTTTTAATCAGACTAAACAAATTGTGTCAACACAAGAAAAAAAATATTAAACATGAGAAGAGATGAAAACACTCTCTCAGTGATTGGATGCCTGTATATTGAACACAGAACACAGTAGTTCCTCTGCACTGATTAATATGACACACACTGAGTAATATGAAACACACTGACAAACACGGGGCAAGTAAACACACAAAAATAGGGCAAATAAAGTCAGAGAAAAAATATGCAAAGTGAAAAAGAGGGGAAAATAATAGAGAAAAAATATATGGCTTTACGTCCAGCTGTTTGTCTAAGTCTCTGACTAGGAAATCCATTTAACAGATTCAAGGAGACTACGATTCCTTAACAAATGCTTTTCATTCAGTATTCTTTTTCACATCTCACAATCTCCAAAACTTTAGTAAACTTCCTGCTCCTCACTGTATAGAAACACCATTTATTAAAGCCAACTAAGTGTATTAGAATGACACTGCTATCAGACCTGGGTTTTGGAAGAAAATGACTTGAACCAAAACCTACCTGATATTTCTTCTCCTACACCTTCAATATCAGTCAGTTGGTTCAACTTCTATTTCTTAAGGCCCCTAAAATGGCAATGGCCAAGGCATTAAAAGATTATTTCTGTTAAAACTGAATGAGAAATATATATATATATATATATATATATATATATATATATATATATATCACTCAAAGAATGCTCCTTTATCACCTATGTTGCTCTTTTTCATTCTAAGAGAATGAAGTGTTTCCTCCCAGTTCTTGTTACCTTTTATAACTTTATGCGTGTGTGGCTCTCTACTGGTCTATGTGCACATGTGCGCATATAAATAATCCATATATATATATATCATTTTATAATACATAAAATTCTTTCTATTTAAGTATATTTTTATAATTTTATAACACTTGCCAGTGTGAACTTTGGTGTGTCAGTGGAAACTAACACTGCGTGGTTGGCAGTCTGTACAAACAGTATCGCTTTCAGGAAGAAGAGGATTTGGGTATTTCAGTGACATAAATATTTTGGGACTTCATTCTGATGTGATATATCTAAACATATCACCTTATTTAAGAACATGCTAGACTTCTTAGTAGCTCAAGATAGGTGGAATCCAGGCCTCAGTTACTAAACAGAGATATTTTTGGAGGTGTATGTGAGGCAGCCAGTCTTCTCTGAACCTTTCTCTTCATTTTTTAGCTTGAAACTTTCTCAACATGGGATGAAGCCTAAATTGATGTTGATCCTCTAAGCAGGCCTTTACCTGAATGAGTATCCAATATACAATGAATGCTGCAGATTAACTAAAATTCAATGTCCAGAACCATTGGAGATACAGCACAGTGGCATTTCATTTGTGATAGAAGGTAGGCATTGTATGGTCTGTTTTAATACAAATATGATATCACTACAGCTTTAGCAGCTGTAGTGTATCAGAGTAAGTGTAAGAAGGTGGTTCTCATTTTTAGGAGCATCCCCATTTTCATCAATTACTATAGAGGTAGGAATCTCTATAGAGGTAGATAGGCTTACTTAATCTTGGTAGAAATAATAATTTCCATCTTTCTTTTCTTAGAGAGTCTGAAAGGAAATACCTTCATTTAACCAATTCTCAGTATTTAGTGAAATAATGGCATTGATTTTATGTGGCTGGTTTTGCTGGGGAAGTTAATTTTCTTCACAGTATCTACCATGGAGCTGCGTTGTGGATTTGTGCTGAAAACAGGGTTTCTATTGCAGAGATACTTCAGTTATTGCTGAGTGTTGGAATTTTAGATGTTAAAAGTGCACAGATCCCTCCTTCCTTCTCTTCCCCCAAAAGTATATGCTAAGGATGACACAGTATGGTCTGGGATGCCCACTGGGTCCTTGGGGTCAGCTGTCCTGTTGTGTGCTCCCCCTGATTCCTTGTGCACTCCCAACCTACCCAAAGGTGGGTGGCGTGAGGAGCAGAAGAAACCCTGACACTGTGAAAGCATTCCTCATTAACAGCAAATAAAATCTCTGTATTACCAACACTGTTCCTACCACAAATCCAAAATAGAAGCCCACATCAGCTACTGTGGAGAAAAATAATTCTACCCCAGCCCAAGAGAGCACATTCTGCTATTTTCACTTCCTAGCATCAAAATCTGAGATATTTCAATGTCATTTGCTAAACCTGAAACTTGTATTTCATCTATCCTATAGCAAAGAATTTTCTGCAACAATTGCACACATATTAGGTACACAGTTCTCTGTGCATTCTCATAATTTGAATGCAAGTCTTTATGTGTTTTAGAACCAGACATCATCTGCAAAAAACTTTTTCATTTGTTGCATGCATGATATGACTTACAGAAAACAACAGAATACAGAAGAGTAGCAAAGACTTTCCCACTTTAATGAAAAAGATTCTGGAATCTAATTATCTATTATTTGCTCTAATGAAGAGTTAATATAAAACAATTTAATCTGATTCTTAAAAGGGGCACTAAACCTTCAAGGGTTAGGAAAAAATCCCAACCAACCCCATTTTTTTAGTGCCCAGCAGAAATGCTACAAAGCATTCCTTCAAATTCCTACAAAGCACAATTACAAGTGAATTTATGACTTGTCCATCTATTGCCAAAACAGAATAAATTTGACCCGATTTATGTGTCTAATTAGAGTAATAAGAGGTTTGGGGTTTTTTTCAGTTTACAAGCCAAGGGCTCTGGCAAAAACCTCTGTGTCATAATATGTCAAATAAATTGAGCAGTAATTCGTGCCATTCACAGGTACCTTCCAAACTTCTGTAATGAAGGTTCTTCAACTTCATTAATTGTTACAAGTCTGTTCTAAATTCTGGTTTTGCTTACCAAAATGTCTTTGAGGAGAACTGGGAGGTAAAATGGCTAATTCTACCCAGCAGGTTGACTGTTTGCATTAGCACCCAATCCACTCACCATTTGGGTTTTCACCACTATCACTCTTCCTTAATTTAATTTAAACATTTTTCTTTTTAAAAAATGCCAGGTTGGCAAAATGAGATTCACAAATTCTATGCCTATCTACAGAGCAGAGTAATGCCAGATTTTTGGAATCCCTGAGGACCTCCACAAAAGAAGATTTCACAAAGTTTGTGTTCTGTGGTTGCAAAGAGACAACATTAAAGGCTTGGGGAGAGGGAAGGGTGGAGTCACAAAATAAAAGTTGAAAGCTGCTGTCAAACTGAACTCTCTGACTTAGGCATGGTTTCAGGCCAAACCTTCAAACAATCTTATTTGAGGATAAGAGTCAGCTGAGCTACTGTGGTTTGACTCTGCTCCAATCCAATTGATCCTAAGGTCAAGTAGACCAGATGAAAAAGTCTTGCAGGAACTTGCTTCATTCCACACGCTTCATGCTAAGATATTTCCATGGTCTGCTGCCTTTAGGAGGGTTGTTTGCTGGAGCAATTTCTGCATTTAATAGGCACCAGACCAGCTCCTGGCTTACAGAAAAGCACACATATTCGTTAAAAGCATTATTTTGTGCGCAGATTGTCCCAAGGTAGTTGTTTTATATAAATTAGTTTTGCATTTAAAGAGATTATAAATCCCCAATTTCTCAGCTTCACCCAAACTTCCCCATAGAACTATGTGAGTATGAAAGCTTAAAGCACAATAAATGCTAGTTTCTGAAGATAAAGTTTGCATGATTAATTAGAAACTTTTAAACTGGATTGCAAATTGTAAAACACTTAGTAATGCACATCTAAATTTTAACAGCAAAATGGTTTCTTCTTAGGAGCTCAAAAAATAATAGTCACGGAAAAACTCTTGCTGCAGAAGGTAAGGATGCAGAATTCATCAAATTACTCCATCTGCTGGCTGATTTCCTCCAATCCTGGATGATTTCTCTTAGCTGTGTATTCTTGTCCCTTTTTAATGCAAATGAAACATTCAAAGCTTGATCAGTGTCCTTTCAAAGCAAATGAAATATTCAGGGTTGCCTTTGATATTCAAAGCACTTCCTGGAATCATGACTCTTTTTCTCTCTCCATTTCCAGTTTAAGAAGACCTTTATGTTGCAATTTTAACATATTCTTTCTTCTACAGAAGGCACAAGACAAATGTTTTAACACTTTAGGGGTTTTACTAGCCTTTCTATGTTGCACATCATAAAAAGTATAAATTATCCAACAATTTGACTAATCTTTTGGTGTGTTTCTGTTGTTCCATGGAACATTCATGACACTTTAGAAATACAGATGTCCTACTCTTTAACAGAGTAGTCAGAAGTTATGCCTGATTCCTATCCTTCCCACTTTGTAACCTTCCTACTGAATAGTCTTCCCCGGACCCTAAACTGAACTATTTAGAGAAATTCTACTTCTTCATAAGTCAGTGTCTACCTGTATCTTGTATTCAGTCATGTTCAGCCAGCCATTCCATATCATTTTCTGAATATCACCACTGCCACCCCTCTGCAAACACATTGTGAATTTTTTTGCAATGGGACCATCCATTACAGCACATTTGTCTGTATTTAAACTGATGGCGCTTCTGGTTTATTCAAGGTTGAGTTGTTGAGCTAGTGCATGAATAAATAAAAGTATACCTCTAAAGAACCAGTTTTGAAATTAGAAAGTATAACTTTCTACCTTAAATGATCACAATCTACATATATACTAATTTATGTGAAGGTTTTGAGGGAGATGCAGCTCTAAGATTAAGGCTTTTGTGGTCCCCAATATGCCTCCTCAGAATTTCAATTCTTGCAGGTCTGGACTTATTCTGAATTAGCAAAATGCAATGAGCAAAAATATTTGCAGTCTTGAATCAGGATTGGGCACAGTAACAACCAGAATTGCCATTCTAGAAGTTTGAATTGATCAAGGCAACAACTGCTAAGTGCAGACACATAAGCGAGCTGCTGGAAGTTATCCACTTCACCAAGAGAATAACAGCACATTAAATTAAATGCACTTGGGCTTGAAACTCTCTGAGTGAACGTCTAAGTTTCTTTGACATTAAATGAATTACACAAACCACTTTAGTGTTTACTCCCAATTACCCCCAGACCTGCCAGCCACCAGCCTGAGGCACCCTGTCATGCTTGGTCCCAGGTTCAGCCAAGCAGGAGATGAGGCCTTTCCTTGTCTCCCTGCTGCTTCTCCATGCACGTGTTGGGATGGTCATGCATTCCAGGCCATGATCCTGTGCCTGCACTAGAGATGACCCCAGACAAGAGTCACCACATTTTTCTATGGGTTTCATCAGAGGGCCCACGATCAAAAGACAACAAAGAAAAATGATTCAGCGCACAGATAAGGGCTTCACAAATATTTTTATCAGTTTACATCCTGACAAGGTTGAGATCAACGCTCACAAATGGAAGAGTGGGTCAATGATTCTCTACAAAGAGACTTGTGTAACCCAAGCTGTCGATTGCTTTACCTCAGGGAGGAAAGAAATGCAGAGCACAAATAGAAACTGAGTCACTATCCCTCCCTACCAACCCCTCCTGAGCAAATTTAAGCTGCCCTCCCATTTTAGAAGCCACAGAGAACAGTGAGACAGAAACGTATATATTACCTTGAAATTAATTCCCTAAGCACACTGCTGGAGCAGCACAATAAAATGTAATTTATGTCTGTTACAACAAACTTGAGTTAGCACAGCTCAAGTACTCAAGTAGCTACAAATTGCAGACAGGAACTTTTGGGGGAGAGAGCCCTTTTGGTCAGATAAACCCACTCCTACCTTTTTGTGCACCAAAGAAGGGATGAAAGAAACTTATTGTTGTAAAAGAAATATGGGGAAATTAAAGCAAAAAAGACACAAGGCAGACCCAGTGATGGAATTTATATAAGAATTTGGTACATTGCCTTCCATATCTCAGTAAGGGTAGCACCTATTCAATGGTGGTATTTCTTTTATTTGCTCTAACAAGACTATTGCATTTCAGGCACATAACAACTTGCTGAATTCTGACTGTAAAACTCAACATTGGGTGTAGTTCACCAAGCCAAATTGTGCAGAAATAATCTGTCTGTAAGAAAATATCCACCAAAGAGAGCATATCGAGTTCACACGACAATACCTTTAACATCTCTTTGCAACTCCTTTTATGTGATGTAGTGCATGAAATTACATTAAAAACAGGTTTAGATAAAAAAGGTTTGTCAAATATAAAGATAATACCATGTGAATTCTATGTTAAAATCAATATTATAACAATATCTAACAAAAAGTCCTTGGCAGCCTAGTTAAAGGAGAAGACAGCTGAACTGAACTGAACTGAACTGAACTGAACTGAACTGAACTGAAGGGTCTTTCCAGCATTCTTATTTTCATTTTGTGTCAGGAAATTTGCATAATTAATTGAAAGCACCATCAATGAGACAAATTAAAATAATGCCTCTTTTTATTGCCAAGGAGATGAGTGTTTTCTCTGTTTAGTTGAGGTGGAACAAAAAGCTTTCTTTAACACATACTGGTTGCCATGCTTGTGAAATGTAAAGGGACATAATCTAAATGCTTCACACTTGCATGTGCACAGACATTATTGCATTTATGTAGTACTCAAGTTTTTTGTACATACATAACTATTTCTGACTCTGACTAGCCAACCAATGCTTTGACTGAAAGGATGCATTTCAACCTTTTCACATCATCACTGTATTTTCTGTTCTCAGAAGATTAAGTACATTACATGTGAGTGAGACATATTCTATTCCCAGAAAGGTCACTATCTCTGACACTGAGAGGGGACCATCTTATGAGTATTGGACACTGATACATCTGTCCATCACCAGTCCATCTGTCCATGACTACAGGCAAGGATTCAAGCAGCTCAGCCTAAATATGAGAGTCTTAATGTATCAGCGTGAACTTATGAGTTAACACAGTCAAGCCAAGCCAGATTAAGCAATGATAGCAATTGAAAAGAAGATCATTTGCCATCTTCAGACAGAGCATAGGAGGATTGACTAAGGAGCTTACAAACCTAAGACTTAGCTGAGTTCCACATCTTCACCTGACATGAAGCAGAGGCATCTCACATCCACCTAGAAGCAAAGCAAAGGGTGAAAAGGAGAGTCAGCATCAGCTAGAAGAGGTGTGAAAGAATGTCAGCTCAGCTTATTCTAGTTGGTACAAAGTGGAGTAGCCCAGTTGGCAGCTCTGTGTCTGAGCTTGCTTGGCTGCTTCGGCAGCATAAGAATAAAGAGAGGGGAAACACCATGGCCTCAGGATGTCATAAAGGGTGCTCTTTGTACCAATTGCATTTACTGTCCTGGCAAAAAATGAATTTGTACTTCACTAGGATAAAGTACTTCTGCAGTTAAATGCCATGTGAGTGCATCAAATAAGATTCCCTGAGCATCACTGTTCAGTTGTCCTGTGTATACTTCTGCTGTCATTCATGCATACTCTGGTCTCCAAACACTGTCTTATCACCAGCACAACAATCACACCAACTCCAAAATAATATAACTAAACTTCTGAAAATGAATGACCGTGTTCTGCAAAAAGCTCATCTTCAGGTACCAAGGTGCATTGCAGGAATAAAAGCTCTTCAGATCTGCTGCATGATAAAGCACTACAATTCTAGTATAGTTTTCCAATTTTCTTTTAGGTAGAATCTTTAAGTTACACCTTTCCCTAGTGCAGTCCTTTAATTTAAAATTGATTTTCTCATCAAAAAAACGTGGCCTAATTGCATAAGAGGCTTCATAGTTCAATGAACAATTAGTAGTATTCAGCATGTTTCAGTCTCAAAGCAGCAGATGTCAACAGCCTTGCAGATTTCAGATATCAATTATTCAGATTTCAAATCAATCAGACAACACCTGAAAACTAGAAAGAGCTTGATTTATATCAGTCTAACAACTAACAACAACTTAGTACATATTTCGAGCAAAATGCATTTGAAAAGAACACATCCCTTCCCACTTGTATGTTCTTTTCATTCTGGTCTTTATCTCCCAAGGTGTAAAAAGCAAAATGTTTTCAATATGCAGAAAGGTGAAGGCTGCTTTAGGTTCTCCATGTGAAGTCCTATACCAAGGGTATAAGAAAGAACATGAGAAGTTAGACAAAAGGGCTTAGCCGGAATTAAATTTTTAAAAAAAAAAAAATTGATGCTCCTTACGGCAAGAAGGGGTCCAGCTAAGATAAGCCCTGCAAAAAAAGTACCTTGCTATCATTAAATATTCGTAATTGATAGCTCTAAATTGCTTTCTCTTTATCCCTCTTATATGCTGTTTCCTGGTTAGAACATTTTTGGCTGCTAATTTTAGTTTTGTCCTGTGATAATGAATAAAAGTTGCTGTGAAATGAATGTGGCCATACTGTGAGTTTAATGTGCACCCCTTGCTGTTATTAGAGGGGGCTGCAGGGCAGGCCTGCTTGGGTTTGCTGCATGGGAATTCCATTATGTAACAAACACAGCTGAAGCCGATAACTGCTTCAGATAAATATCTAATTGAAGATATTTTCTGTCTGCAGGGGAAAGTAAAAAGCATTCACTACATACCTTCAGAGAGAAATAAACAGCATGAACTAAGGAGGATAACCTGAAAGGAGATGTGTTTTGTACACAACAGGACAAGCTAAGTCATCAGTCCTTTGTATAACAAAAGTTGTAGACAAAGATTAAAATAGGACAATGATAATAACAGGAGTTATTATTCAAAGATTTATTCAAACCAACCATTACCCAGAGATTCTCTATGCCCCACTTTGAAGCTTTAACAGACACTGATAAGGGTTGCCACCCCCTGACTGGGCTCCATCTATCTCACAAAAGCTACATTTACTTTGCAAATCCCCTGTCCTTTCAAGTTCCCAGTCCTAAGCACAATTTACAGCATAGCCAAGCTCCTTATCAGGGCTAGATCCAGGCATGCATCTAGTCAACTCTCAGCACTGCAGCTTTCACAGAGGGAAATCCAGGCATGATGGCCAAAGGGATGTTATCAGCTAAGAATAGCAGCAGCCAGCGCTGATTCTTGGCATTACTGGTGCTGATATTGTGTATGTGGCAGTAGAGAAAATTTGTTCTCAGCACAACTTTTATGTATTCTAAGGAAAGCCATAGCTGAAGCAGTATCCAAACTCTAAGTATAAAGTGCAGAAAAATTGCAATGTTAATTGGACCTTTTATATTCCATAACATGTAGGAGTTAGAGAGCCATGCTTTGGATTTGTAATTTTCACATTTATAACTAAAAGGGACATATTAAGGACAATATGTACTTGAGTGAACACTTCCCAAAGAAATTCACCAAAATTCAAGTACCACTGTCTTTTTGACATTTCAGCTTATATATATAAATTGTATTTGAAGCAAGCCTAAAAATATCACAGATTGCCTTCCTTTTCTGAAACTGTCAACATGAATTTTCCTGGTATAATCTCTTTTTTTCCTCTACAAGAAAGTCCTTCCCTCTCCATTCAAATATGAAAAATTTATCTGTTTTCATCCACATAAATCTCTTTCCAAATGACTGGATTTTTTTATCTACCATATAAGAGATGAATTTCAGATTACCAGTGACCTCATCCAAAAGCTTTAAATTTTGGAGTTACCTCAAGTTTTTATGGAATAGTATCAATGCAACCAAACACTTCTTTATTTTAACTGAAGGACTGCTTAATATTTCTGACAAAAATCCCTAGAAACTACACCCACTATTTTTAGGCAGCTGGGGAAAAAAGTGGTTCTTTTGTTGTTTACAAATAATTATTTTCCTTTTATAACTATAGAGGAAAAGAAATACTGTTTATCCCCTGAAGTCTGTCTTACAGAAGGCAGCAGGCTTCTGCACCACTGATTGCAACACACAAGGGGACAAGTTTTCAAATATATATTTTTTAAACTCAGGTCAAATGTCACAATATAACATTTTGTATCTCATCCAAAGTGCAGTATTTCGTCTTTCTTTTTTTTGTTGTTCCCAGCACAGAGCTGTATTTTCCATTTGCTGCAAGGGTGCTGTCAGGAACATGGGGGCATTTCCTTAATTCCACAAAGGAATCTGAGCTCATTTCAACACTGAATTTCCTCCTGATGGGGAGAACCAACCCCTTGGTGAATTTCCAGCCTCAATTGGATATGCATGCAGCACATCCTTCTTCAATCTTAAGAGCTCTATGCATGCAGCAGTACAGGGGAGAGAATGAAATGGATGCCATTGAGAGGAGTATAAATTTCTTTAGAGCCAAATCTGACAAGCGAACTCTCTGCACCAGCAGAAGATCCACAATAGAGAATCCCATCTCAGGAAGGCAAATCAACAGTGATGCGATTTTTTTCTATGCACAGAGAGAGCATGGCTGCGTGGCATAGAAAAAAATGTGTAACACCACAATGATACACACAGAGCTAATGCAAGAGCCTGCAGCCATCTCACCATCTCACATGTAAGGCCACGTTCAGGCATTTCCAGCACCCATTCCAGTGGGGAATCAGCTCTACCGACTACAAAACAGCTGTGAGTTTCTCAGTAGCCACCCCAATACTCCCACGTAACTACTTAAAACTTTTACATGGCACCTTTTCTCTGACATTCACACACACACACATCCCAAAAAAAAAAAAAAGAAAAAAAAAAAACCAAAACAACACCCTAAAAAAAGAGTATGCAGCTCAAAAAGTGCCTCACAGCATGAACTTAACAAAAATAACAATTTCCATATGTTGGTCTCTGCAAGTATTTAACTATATGTTTATGATGTCTCTATCTCCTTGATTTAATTTCATCTGTTCAGGGCTCATCAACAGTTTGCAAAGAATTTAATTAGGACAAGTTAACTAAGTATTTGCAATTGCCATCAAAACTGCACAAACATTCCAAACTGAGCTAATCTACAGCTGTGAGTCCTTGGAAGAACAAGAAACCCAAACAACACAAGCCCATTTAATAAATTCAGAAAAATATGCATTCAGAAAGATATGTGATTCAAGTAAATACATATAATGTATTTCATGTCAGTGGTTTCCCCTGGTTGTCTTGAACTGTATTGATAAGAAAAGAAAATTCTTAAATACATATACCAAAACCTGGGAAGGCAGGAAAAGCATTTTCCAATTCCTGGTGTGAAAATAAAGGATTGCTCTCAGTAAAGTAAGGATTGATTTTTCCATCCTCAATGTCAAGCTAATTTGTTTCTAATTTTAATGGGATTAACCTACACCAAATTATCCATTGGCTTTTAAGAATACAGAATCTTAAAACACTGCAGCATTTGTAGGTTTAACTTCCAGCTTATTTCAGGCTTAGAAAATAGTGGGATCTGATGAACATTATGTGATGCCGAGTAAATCTGGGCTGTATGGCATGAAAATTCCCTTGCAAAGAAATTTATCACACAGTGATGCAGCTTCCCAGAGGACAGGCTGTCAGTTTTTTAAGCTGGCTGGATCACACATTCAATAGGGTACTGGCTAACAGCGTTGTTTAACCTCTTTTCACTAGGAGAACCACTTAGAGCTTTGTAAAAAGAGGGTGGTCACAATGTGCTCTAATTCCCAACCAAATAAAAATCAGGCTAAATCTTGAACATTTGTTTTTTAATTCAAATTTCCTACTATTTTATTTGCTTACTTCTCTGTTTCTATGCTAAAGACATCATAACTTGTTTAAAACTTTTTTTTTCCAAAGACGAGTTTTTGATGTCGTATAGATCAAGCGTTCTATGGATTAAAAGTTGTGAAAAGCAGGCATACAAATAAATAGTAAATAAATTATTATTTAGGAAGCTATCTTCCATTGTACACATTGCCCCTACTTTCCATAATATATTTGACTAATGTTCAGGAGAAAATGGATTGGAAAAACACAGAGATAACAAAAGACATTTACAGGATTTTGACCTTTCCAGTGAGCTAAACCCAGAAACAAAATCTGAGCGTGTGTGTGTGTGTGTGTGTGTGTGTGTGTGTGTGTGTGTGTGTGTTCTTCAAGTTTTATGTTTCTGCACAAGTGAGGAACAATTTAAGAACATAAAAGGAAACTAAGAAGCCCCAGAGTAATACTACTTGAGGAAGAAGCTATCCCTTTAATTATTATTTTCTGTAGAGCAAAACTAGATTATTTAACTACAGTCATAACTAATAAGTATAATAAAGGAAATAATTTTTTAAGACAAAATCAGTTTCTGGGGCAAAAGAGTGCAATGTCATATGTGATACTTAAGTAGATCACCGTTTGGCAGGCAGAGGAGCAGCCACAGGTGATGTGCCCCAAAGGCACCAGCGACCCAAACACCCCTGGGGGCTGCAGCCGGCAGCACAGCCGGCAGAGATTTCACCATGGACCAAAGAGGTCAAGCGCTGGCTCCTCCTCAGCCCTCAGACAGAGCCAGGATCGGAAGAGCAAAAGAAAGGCTCTTTAGCCTCGTTGATTGTGCGCTGGCAATGACGGATGGGCAGCGCCTTGGGTGTTTCCATTGCAGTCCCAGCCATCCCAGCCCTCTGTCATCTATTCTCCGAGCATTAGACAAAGCCAAGGCAAAGCCATTCTTTTCCTGTCTTGCACACAGTTCACAGAAGTCAATAACTGACTTTTACCAAGCAGTAAGTTACTTCAATAAGCCAAACTTCTTCTGGAGTTTCAGGGTGCATTAAAATGCAACCTAACTGGAAACTTTTTAACAATAACATTCTTATAGCTTAGGCGAAGAAGATTTTTCTTTTAAACTGTTTTCTATGCAAATATAGGATTGTGTATTTTGCGTGTCTTCAATGCCACCTTGTGGTCAAACGTTTTTCTTATTGCTTTTCTTTTTTTAAATTATTTTTGCATTTTTACTTTTAAAATTCAGTACACAAACAGCAATGAAACAAACAAACAAACAAACCCTACAAATGAAAAAAAATATATCCAGTATACCCAAAAGCATATCCTGATCAGAATGTGCAAGATGATACAACTTTTCAGACTCAATATTTTCAAAGTCTAAACAAAGAAAAAAGAAAAAAAAAAGAAAAAAAAAAAAACTCAAAACCAACCACAACATAAAGAACAAGGAAAAGGTCAGACAAAAAAAAAACTCTGAAATTTATTTTATTCTGAAGTCAGTAACAGAAAGGTTCATTGCTGTTGATTCACAGCCCTCCTGAGGTACTTCGATTGAACACAAATTTATGAAGTCTCCGGATATGCTGACTTAAGAGCTAGTGTCTACTTGTTTTCTCTCCATAGATCAATAGCTCCCACTATGTATTTGTTTCTTCTGATATTTAGCTACTCTTTCATCATTATTAGAATTCACATTTGTTAATGTACAGCAGAATCCTATTTCACAATGAAGGCTGCTTGGTGTCATAGAAAGGCATACATAACATTTATTCGATTATTATTACAAATACTCTAATGTAAAGTTTAAACAGCAACAGCACTTAAAATGCAACTGAAGACTTTACTTCATAAAGACATACAGCAAAGGGTTTATTCATTGCAAAAGTATTTATAATTCCAAAGAAAATGCACAATATTATTCCATTTGTTCCCATAATCTGTAATGCAATCTTCAGCATTGCCTCAAAAATCATGGAACTGGCAGTCACCTTTCTACACTTACTTCCTGTACTCTCAGCAGAGAAGCACAAAGAAAAGCCAAGAGGATGAAAGGTTATCACCAGCTATTATTCCATGCAGTGAATGGTTCTTATGAGACCAGCTCTGACTGGTAACACTTAAAACAATTTTAAGGCTGTTCTAATATAGTGGCAGACCATCAGACATTCCTAATCCCTAACAGCCTTTCCTCACCACCCAAGTCATCCACTATTCTCAGGAAACATAACCCAAAATCTGCTTCCAAGTGAAACCATTTTACATTCTAAAAAATTATAAAAAATGTTCATGCAAGAGAGATTAATATTATGTTAACTTGTACCTCCATAAAAGATAGCCAAGTATTTATCACATGCTGAGACCAAATGGCTTGAGGACATTGAGTACACCTGCTCATTTTTTAAGGGCTTCTCTTCCTTCATTAACAAAATATTACTCAGTCAGGAAGCAGCACAGCTACTGTCTGGCTGCCACAAAGTGCCTGAATGAATTGAAATAACCCAGAACACCCTGAGCACTCTGATAAACTTTCTCTATTCCACTGGGTAAGAATAGTGAACATGAGGGAGAGAAGTGTGTAAACCTGTAGAAAAAGTAAATATAAGTAACAGAAGCATTTGTACTTTGGTGCTACAGACTTAGTGAAGTCTCAGACTTACAGTTTAGCACATCCCACGACTGTAAGTACAGCAATTGCTACTATCCTTCTCTGCTGCAGTATTTCCCCTAAGTGACTTCAAAACATTTTCATGGATATTAGGAAGGACATTCTCATGTTAAAGAGGGGAAACAGAGACACAAAGCAATGATCTTTTCCAAAGGCATTCCATAAGCTGTTGAAAGTGGACAAGAAGGAAGTCATCAGAGTCCCAGTTCTGGATGCTTTCCTCCAGTCCACCTTGCGTCTCCCACCAAGCACATGACAGCCCTCTAAAAATGCTTCCTCAGGACACCACCACGGGCAGTGTCTGGCTCAGGGGACAGACATTCAGCTGAGAAAACAGATACTCTGAAATAGCTGGGAAGCATTGCTGTGTTGGGGTTTATACTCCTGTACATCTCGTTCAGATAAAATATTAGCATTATGGAAGATATCACTGTGAAATCTCCCTCCAGCATTAATTATCTTGTTTATGCTCTGGGATTTGTCAAAAGCTTTGATGAGCAGCATATGCTGGCTCACATGCTGGCAACTTCCTTTTCAGCACCCTTGATGATTTGGTGAACTTCTGTTCATAGTGGATTTATGAAGTAAACACCTATTGTAGAAAAAATCAACAAGTGAAAAACAAAATTAAATAACCTCAGTGAAAATATTAATTTGCTTTATTTCTTATCTCACCTTTCTGTCTCTTTCACCATAAGTTTATGCCTCCCTTATGAAGTATTTAATTACAGAGATTTCATTGCTTAATTCTAAATGTTTATTACTTCAGGAATGCTGTTTCATGTAGTTCTGTTAGTTTAGGAAATAGACACTTTCATTGTGTTTTTCTTCTTGTAGGACATGGCTTAACCCATTTCATTAATTAAAACAGATTTACTCCTGCTATAAAAACCATAATTGATATAACATTTTAATTCCCATTTGTTCCTTCGAGTGGTAGTTGTATTCATGCTCAGACTTCACTCCTTGTTACAATTTGACAGCAGCTTAACAAGTTATTGAACACCAACTGAGTTATGGTAACTTTATATGTTCCTTTTCTTAGCACACAGCAGACATGAGATATTGCAGCAAAACATAAACTAAGAAATACCCAGAAAGCCAAAAAAATACCCAGCCTTGTGCGCCAGGTGCCTCTATTGAGTGTCAGCAAGGCACTGTGCATGCTCACCATGGAAATCACAGCTGCTTTCTTGTCTAGTGCTCAGCCTCAGAGGAAAGCAAGCACTGAAACTTACCCCAACCTGCATTTTGGAGCTTCTGGTGTAGGAGCTTCTTACAAATTACCAGATACAAAGTCTTTCGAAGTCAGTGGCAAAATATCTGCCCCTGACCTCAACAGCCTTTTGGTCAGGGTTTCACCCTGTTGAAGATTGCATGCAAGATGTTTTCCATTACCATCTGTATGGCAGATTACCTTTGTCAAATGGGCAGTTTGCTTTATTTCTCTCTTTGAGTGACATTCACACGTCCCTCGGGAAGGGACATCTGCTGATAACAGACTATTGAATGTCACTGCATGACTGATAAGAACTATAACATCCCACAGTGAGATGCTCCGCCCAGAGGGAGGAGCCAAGCATTGCTCCCCAGATATAATCTGAGATTCTGGAACACCAGCATGGCTTTTCTTCACAAAATTCCCCAGAGGAACAGCAGCTGTCTCTTCTTCCACTGGATCTATCCTTCTCTACAGATCCCCCTTGCTCCAACAGAACCACATCTGGCACTTCAGGAGGACTGCAGCCACATTTCCAATTGGACTGCCACCAACACCCTGACCCACAGGGTGTCAGGTTGGGTTCTGAACCTGTCAGTGTTTTTCTGGTATACCACATTGTTTTATTTAATCCTTTATTTTTTTTTTTTTTTCCTTTTCCCTATTAAAGAACTGTTATTTCCTGGTCCCATATTTTTGCCTGAGAGCCCCTTAATTTAAAATTTATAGCAATTTGGAGGGGTGGGGAGGGTTTACATTCTCCATTTCAGGGGAGGCTCCTGCCTTCCTTAGCAGACTCCTGTCTTTCCAAACCAAGACACACCCCTACAAAAACTATGTGCTGGTTTAAATCACCAGCAGAAAGCTTGGCTGATGCAAGCTGGAAGTTCTTAGGGCTGTATCAGGATATGAGCATGTTCTGGCACTGTGGCTAATTTAGTACTGGGGAGAACAAGAAAGAACTTTTCAGAGAACCTGAACAAGATCCAGCATTGAGTATTTGTTTATTTCTCCTCATCCAGAGCTTCTCTTTACATATTATAGGACTTCATGCAGGTTTTTTTCTCAAAATGAAGCCACCCACATCCAAGTTTCCTGTTTCTCCCAGATAAAATGAAATATTTGAATTAGGACAATGGAACTTACTTCTTAAGTTCATATTTGGTCTTCAACAACAACAACAACAACAAAAATCAAAAAAACCAACTAAACAAACAAAAAATCCCAACTGATACTAAAGTTTTACTCTGTAGGCCACATAACATGACCAAGAATGGAGCAGGGAGAGTAGAAGCTGTTTTCCAGAAATATAGTAGTGTCATACATTTTCCAAAGTATGTTTTTCTGAAGAGGGAAGGTTGTCACTGGGAAACAGCTGGCCATGTGGAAAAGTCAACAGCTGGGATGAGGAGAGAGAATGTACTGGAAGCTATTTTTCTTCCCTTGAGCCAAAATATAACTTCATGTGTTTCAGAAAGATAGCTAGATGAATTTGTGAATGAAAGTAGAGGTGGTCAGCATGGCAGTAAGGGGAGAAGCTATTAAATGATAGAGTTTTGCCATTTCCCATGCCTTCAGAACTCAAAAGCCTTTCTAGCAGAAAAGGGGCTTGCTAGCATATGGATTAACTTTGTTCCTGAGTATTACTCAATAAAAGTGCTGCTTTTCAAGGGTAAAAGCAAAACTAAGAGTATTTTTATGCACTATTTAAAGGACCACAAACTCTTTCAGTGTGGAATTTTCTAACACATGAATTACATTGTCCGATAATTTATTAAAGAATTTCGACAGAGGACATTCTATAAGGTTAAGCCACATTCTTTTGTGATGCTAAAGAAGGAATGATTCCACCAACAATAACACAACACTAGTGTCAGGCAGAGGAGATGCTGAATCAACTCCACAACAGTAGAATTAGGCACCACTACCAACCATTTTCAAATTATTGATTCAATTTTAAATATGAGCCAACTTGTTTCTCAGCTCCAACGCAGTCCTGTTTATCCCGATACACATGCACTACTCTACACCAAACAGCTTCAATGTTTCATTTAGTACCTCTGATTTTACAATATAACTGCATTTTAGAACAGGAAGAAACACTTGTATGGGAAAAGAGTATTTCTTATTCTGTTATATAATTTCTAGCCCTTTTCTTAATTACAAGTGTATGTATATACAGCTAGAACTGACACAGTATTTACTCATTTATGAGAATTCTTGCAACATCTGAATGTTCTGTGTGAACTTCATTTGAAATTAATGTACTACCAGAAGAACTTATTTCATCACCATTTTACTTTGCTCTACTGGTCTGTTAAATGTGTTACACCTTTATTCCTTTAAAAGGCATTATAAAAAACCTGACCTGTCATTTTTTTCCTAGGGTTACAAATAACTACGTATGCTTTATACAAATTAACTGTGCAAAAAACATACTTAAACAGAATTTGGGTTTTTTCTTCAGTGCCAAAGCAGTAATAATAGGGCAGACCTTGGTACGAATATAATCAAAATTGGAAAAAATTCTATAATTTATTTTTATAACTTTACCAGCACCATTATTGAAATGTACTACTTCTTTCAACTATTGTTATATCGTTGACTTTTAGATAATATAGAAACACATTATTTGAGTTACTTTCAAACAAGATAGTCAGGATAAGCAATGAAAATCAGGATTTTTCAATTTCTGTCAACACAAAATAACACTTGTGAGCCCAAAATTAAGTAACACTAGACTAGAAAACACAAAGGATACTAAATCACATCTATTCAGAATACTTGATTTTAACTTTCCCTTCTAAGTTGTATTTTGGTACTGTATATTAGGACAAATTTTGTTTGGCTGAAAGCTCAAAGTTTACAAGAAGTGGGAGTTGGTAGAACTGGGAATGGTTTAGTCATTAGTCAATCTAAAGAAGTATCTTCTTACAGACAAAGATAAAAGGTTTATAGTTTACCACACCAGTTTATTAAGAAACATTCATTAAATACCACTACAGTGGTCATTAGGCAAGTTCCTCAAAGGCACTAAGGCAACCTTAAGCATATCAACCTACTTCAGTTTCTTAGGCATGCAAAGCACCACAACACCTAAAAGTTAGACAAATGCCCTGCAGAATGGAATCCACAAAGCTCCTGATAGTTATTTTAGGCAATAAGAAAGAAGTGCTTGTAATCATAGGGGATTTCTTAAGATAAAGAGCAATGCTCAACCGCTTGTAGATCACCCTAATATTTAGGAACCATAGTTCCTGTCTTTGAAGTCTCTATTTTTTTCATTAACCATTTGACTAAGTCAGGACAATGTTATCAGCTGATGCAGATTAGGAAGGAAAAAAATACCATGTTGTAGTTTAAGCCAAAACCAGGGCTGTTACAGATCCATATTGACCATCAGAGAAATATAATAATAAATCATTTTAAGAAAACCTTGTTTCCTCAGCTTTGCTGCGCTTTATGAATGCTCAGACTGGGTTCCCCTACACTGTTTCATCTTCTAATATTGTTTTTGAAACTAGATAAGAGACAAGATACATGCAATTTTTCTACTAAGTAGTTTAGAGCTTCTGGCTTGACTCTCATCACTTTGTGAAGTGATTGCCAAGCTTAAATTTGTTAGGCTGCAATGATTAAATCCAGCTCAGTATCTGTCTTTTCTTTCACCACACTTTCCCTGCCTCCATTTTCATTGAGATCTTGATTCGAATTGGCAGAGACAGAATTTTCAGAGGACCATTAATGGTAAGTCACCTTAGGTAAGCAACTCTAGTCAACTCTTAGGTAAACAAGTGTGCCAAATCAAATAGTGAAATAGCAGAAAAGCAGACTTCTTCTCTAGAATTCAAGTATGGACAATAACCAAACAAAAAAATTTACCCTAAAGGAGATTTCTGACTACACTTCCTCTGATACGGATTTGAAGTTCTCATCAAGCTCTTGTGTCATCACTCAACCTCTATATTCAAATTAGTGCAATTTCAAGTCCAGTTCCTGAAACCATCCACAGTCATTAGGGTGGAGTTTCACTTCAGTCTTTTCACAATCAATGCAATCTCAACAACAGCCCATCAGGAATATTTCTTTAAAGTCTACATGGAATTTCCTGTACTTCAATTTGTATCCAATTTGGCTCTTATTCTGTCATTGAGAAATGCCTGTTCTTTACTCCCAGGTATTTACACATAGATAAAATTTCCCCTGCCTTCACTCCTCCAAGCTATGAGCCCATCTTTGCTTATGTCAGATGCTCCAATCCTTTAACTGTCTGTGTCAGCCCTTGCTGGACTCATTCAAGGATGGAGAGCCAGAACTCTACACAGCATTCTACACGTGGACCAACAGAGGAGGAGAAGGAGAACTTCTTCACTCAACTCCCTGCAATTCTCTGCTTCTTGCTGCCCAGAAGATTGATGGGTGTTTCAAGGGTGCTCATGTTTATTTGGTGTCTCCCCAGGACATCCAAGGCCTTTTCTGCCAAGTTTCTTTCCAGCTGGTCAACCACCAGCCCATTCTGGTGTACAGGTTTATTTCTTCCCAGCTGCAGGATTTAGCTGAACTTCACATTGGCCCATTTCTCCAGCCTGCTGAAGCAAATATGAATGATAGCACAACCACCTGCTACATCTACCCCTCCACCCAGTTTTTGCATCTCCTGCAAAGCTCATTTGTGACAGGATGGCTGTTAGATGGAAGCTTACAGCTTTTCTCTGGAACCTGCTGCATGCTAGAGCCTGCTGTTCTTGCTCTGCTTGAGTTCCCTGTCTCTTCCAGCCCTGCCTCATTTTTTGCTCCAGTTATTTTTTTAATCCCTGCTCTGATTCTAAAGTAGACCAGTGCCCCAGGCAGTGGGAGTAAGTCCAAAAAAATATCTCATTTTTGATATAATATTTTGGATTATTTCTGACAATTAGCTTCAGCAATCTAGTGTTGTTTACAGCATGAAGTTAGTGACATAGAATAGTGCTTCTGGATGGCAGAAACATTTTAAATTTGACCACAGATAGTATTCCTGAACAGTCACAATCCTAAACTAGAACTCCAGTACTAAGTTTTGGACAAAATGTCTTTTCCTTTGTAAATAAGAAAACTGTTCAGATTTAAAAATATCAAGCAAAATATCCCACTTAACAAGCTCTAATTAGCACAATTACTTCCATATTGAAGACATATGTGTAATTGTGTTGTCAGTCTTTGCATGTGAGCAACAATTCCCTTACCAGTCAACCATAATAAATGTATTAATGCAATAGTTCTGCATAAAAAGTATTTTCCCAAAATTGGATGGCAGACAACTTTGCTTTATTTAAATTAATTATAGTATTACTTGATTAAAATATTTAAGTAATTTCAAATGCATCGGCAGGTTCTGTTTCACATTGTTTAGATTGTATCAAATTTCTAACAGCATCTGACAAATTTAGGGAGTTTTTAAGTACCTCAGTACCCCTAACACTCTTACCCTTAAGAATTTCTCTCCCCTGCTCACTTCACAAAGGCATCTTAGTAACTGAGAAATTACATATAAATTCTGACAAAGCCAATTCCTTGTCTTCTTTCAAATCCCTCTTTAAAATGAGGAAGCTGTTGCTATTACAATGGCATCCAGCAGTTGAGACTGCTATCATCACACTGGACAGTTATCACCACAGCCTGACATCCAAACCATCATCTCATTACATTCCTAAAACCATGTTCATTTCAGCTTCTTTCCCACATGCTTGCATCACCTGTCTCCAACTGTTTCTCATGTAAAACCTACATCATGGCCTGCAGAGAAGTTGTCAGTGCCCGTGGTTTGTGTCTGCACCATATCTGACAGCAGGGACTGGGGTTTGTAGACACTAAGGTAATGGGAAAAATTCTGCAAGTTTTGTAGTAGATGTAGAGCCAAAAAAACTCCTTACAAACTGTAAGGAGTTTAAAATATAGTACTAGAACAAGATTTTCTGATTAATTTGTGAGGTAGATGTTCAGGGAAAGAACATGGTTGTGGGAGGGATGCTACAACATTTTGACAATTTTGTGTCATCACATGTTTTTGTAACTCCTCATGGGAAGTATAATGACATTAGAATGCCATTCCTAAACCACTGTGCTGTTCTGGCTGGGGTAGAGTTCATTTTCTTCACAATGGCTGGCATGGGGCTGTGTTTTGGATGTGCACTGCAATCAGTGCTGATAACAGAGAGGTGTTTTTGTTATTGCTGAGCGGGGCTTGCACAGAGCCAAGGCCTTTTGTGCTCCTCACTCCGTCTATGAGTGGTCTGAGGATGCACAGGAAGTTGGAGCCAGGACAGCTGACCCCAACTGACCCAAACAGTGTCCCAGACCATAGGGCATCATGCTCAGCATACAAAGCTGGGTGGGAAATGGAAGGGAGGATGTCAGGAGTGATGGTGTTTGCTTTCCCAAGTCACCACTACATTTGATGGAGCCTGACTTTCCTGGAGATGGCTGAGCACCAGCCTGCCCATGGGAAGTGGCTTTGCTTTGCTTGTGAACATAGCATTTTTTCTTACTTATCAAAATGTCTTTATCTCAGCCCAGGAGTTTTCTTACTTTTATCTTCCCAAGTCACTTCCCCATTCCATTGAGGGAGGAGTGAGGAAGCTGCTGCCTGGAGCTTGGTTGCTAGTTGGGGTTAAACAATGGCAGCCACAAAATCCATCAAAGAACTACAGCCATAAGCAATAGGCCACACTTTTTCATAACACACGTTCCAAAGCACTCTAATTTCAATGGACTCTTGTAGAAATACTGTAAAACCCTATCTTTTTTTAATGATTCGAGGTAATGAATCCCCTGTATACCACAGAAGAAAGTATATCACTGCTCTTTGTTATTACATAATCAGATTTAGACAAAAAGGTTTCCTGTAATAAAAAAAAAAAACCTACATGACCAATATTCTGTCTTTGTTCAGTAACCCTTTCCCTGTGAGTCTATTCCCTTCCTTGTATTCTTTACATTTTACAGCTTTGAAGTGTGTCAGGGTTGCTGTGGCTTTGTTGGTGTTGTTGTTGTTTTTGGTATTCTGTATATAAATTACTGTTATTTTTATTATCACTGGTTTCATTATTGTAAGTATTTTCAGGCAGTCAGCTCTATACTCCAGTGGCATGTGTGTGGTAAAATCCTGAAATCAACAAGAATCCACAAAGAAGTACCACAGCTGCCTCAAAGGATAACAGCAATTTAAGATGTTATGT
This sequence comes from Ammospiza caudacuta, assembly GCF_027887145.1. Taxonomy (NCBI): domain Eukaryota; kingdom Metazoa; phylum Chordata; class Aves; order Passeriformes; family Passerellidae; genus Ammospiza; species Ammospiza caudacuta. Next base: position 23,104,520 of record NC_080593.1, read on the forward strand.
AAGCAAAAGTAACAAACACACTGGGAACGGCAAGCATTTCTTTAAGAGTGTGTGATTAGACCCAAAGAATACCACTGTCTGATTCAATAATTTTTTTTTCTTAAATATAAAACAAATTCTTCCGTGCTGCTTCCAAGAAACAACATGCATTATCAGAAAGGAATGTTGTAAAAGGTGCTAGTTCAAAAAATTAAGAATGCAAGTGCTTTCTGTATTTGTCTATAAATTATATACTTGAAATCCAGAATGCAGTTTTTTACAGTGAATGAGGAAATAAAATACTGCTATTCTCCTCTACTTTGAGTTATTTTTCAACTCATTTCATTGAACTTTAACTGTGGTCGTCATGTGGTCTTTACTTGTACTTTCAACAATGACTAAAAGTATCAGTTAAAAAAATTGAGTGTCATGTGACTGTTGATTTCTCATAATTCGAGAGATGTAGTACGTAATTTTGTTTCTTGCACATGTTGGAAAAGATTGAACAGCCCCCTCAAAAATCTTGAGCCTCGCTGTTTTTTCACTGAAGTTGTTTTCCTCAGCTTCCCGTTACTTGGCACCGATGACTTAAATCCTCCAGAGGAATTCAACTATTTCAAGGAGCTTGAGTGCCACTTCTTTGAATCAGGATTTGTGTGATAAATCCAGGCCAAGTAAGAAAGTTTTTTCACTTTAACTATGTTACTCACTAAGAACAGCTGGTCCTTTACTACGTACTCATTCAGCAGGGAATACAGCAGTTGTATGCTTATCTGATCTCTTCCTGACGTATTTCCTTGGCTAAAGAAACTTATTTAGTGACAGTAAACCAAAGATGTTGTCTGATGCCTCTTTTCTCAAATGGCCTTAGTCCACAAGGGGCAAGCATTCTCTACCAGCTGCATCTGCAACTCCTACTCACAACATGAACACAGGGCACTTGCCACTTCCATTCCCAACTCCTATTTTAGTACTCAACGCTGCAGTTTCTTAGGCTGTAATTTCAAAATCAGTTTAGATTTGATAGCATTTAAAAATTTATTTTCAAATTCTTTCATAATTTTCCAAATTCATGCATGGTTCTTTGTAGCACCTACATTTTTATGTTCCTTTTCACAGACTGCTGAGTTTGGGGATTCTGAGCAAGAGTCCTCTTGGTGTCAGCTCACATATTTCCATGCACAAAAACATTAATGCAATTAAATTTTGTGTGCATTGTCCCACTCAAAGGGAAGATCCCCTGAAGACCAGACCAGGTCCTAAGCTGCAATAGGAAGAGCACTGCCAGCTGGTCAAGGCTGGTCCTCCTTCCCCTTCCCTCAGCCCCTCTGAGACTCATCTGCACTGCTGTGGTCAGTTCTGGACTCCTCAGTACATGCAAGACACAGATGTACTGAAATTGCTTCTGTGCAGGTCATCATGAAGAGGATTAAAGGACTGAAGCACTTCTCCTACAAGGACAGGTTGAGAGAGCTGGAACTATTCAGCCTGGAGAAGACTCGTGGAAGCTCTTAACATTACATATGAATACTAGAGGGAGGAAGACAGCAAAGAATATGGAGCCACACTCTTCTCAGTGGAGTTCAAAGGAAAGACAAGAAGCAATGGACACAGTGAAGATTTTCACTATCTTCTCAGTGAAGAATATTTCCCTAGTACCCAACGTCAACCTTCAAACTGCCATTTGTGATCCCTGGCTGTTTTTACACTCACTGGAACTACCAACAAGAGTTGAGCTTGCTTACCTTTGTACTTTCCCTACAAGTATAGAGAGTTGATGCTAGGTCACCCCTTAGTCTGTTCTTCACCAGACAAAGCAAGCCCAGTTTCCCCACGTCTCTCCCCAGGGAGCATGAGCTGCGAGCCCTTTACCACCTTGGTAAGCCTCTAGTGAACCCTTCAAGTGCCATCCTGGAAACTCAGTCACCACTTAAGCATTTCAACCTGGCTGAACCCAGCCCATTTGCACTTGGCTAAATTACAGGGAATGGTTTCCATCTTTCCACACCAGCTCTCCCTCTGTAGCACCATTTCTGAGTCACCCACGGGCATGCTGTAGTCAGTCATCCTGCTGACACTCAGTTACACTTGGCTTACTCAACAAGTTCTGAGCAAGACTGTTAGTGTGATTATATGTAGGTCTGTGTGTTACTGGAACACTGCACCACTTTTCCAGCCATTTGGCAAGCTGTTCTCAGAACTCCTAGTCTAAAGAACAGTTGCAAAAGCAAATTTTCCGGACCACAGATTCCCCCATGTAAAACTCTGATCAATCTGTTATCAAGATTAAAGAACCATCTGGAAATCTTGTCGATTATGCAATAATTCTTTCCTCCAGAAAATGTAATCAAGCATTTCCTCATGTTTATGGCCAACATCACACACAGATTTTCATCAGAATATAGAAGGAATAAAACACAGATGAACTAATACAGTGACACCAGAGTATTTTTGCTGTCCGGAAAAAACCCTGACATACTGTGGAAACCCAGGGCACCGGGAATATTTCCCTGTCTGCTCTGGGGCACTGACTTTGACCTTCATTCATGCAGAAAGTTTCCTAAACTCCAGAATAGACTAGAATCCACTAAGGTGTGAAGTAGATTGTAGAGAGTAGTGTAGGTGTATAATTTAGGTGGGAAATTTAGGTTTTAGGATTTTTAGTATGTAGAGGATGGAAACCAGTTGGAGGGCACAGGGTGTCATCCTGGGCTGCTTCTTCATGCTTCTTCTTCCTTCTTCTTCATGGGTTTGGGTGGCATTTTGTAACTGGGTGGTAAAGTCTGCATTGTGGACTTTTGGCGATCAGTTATTGGGTTTAAAAGGGAAATAATCTAGGTGTCAGCTCTTAATTGGATAGTTTAGCTACAAAAGACCTTGTAACAAGAGATTGTTAACCATTTTTGTGGTGCTTTTCCAGTGCGCTGAGACTTGTGTGGACAGTGTGCAAAACTCTAGATAAGATCATAATAAACAAGAACCTGAAGACTGAAAAAATCCAGAGCATCTCTCTTTCCTGACACAAGACTGCTCCAGGAGGGTCTCCCCCAACAGAGGAGGCCCCTGGGAGGGCCCAGCCAGAGTCCCAGAAGTTGGTGAACCAGCAGCAGGTACCCCGGCAACATCCTTCAGCAACCACAAAAGTATTATTCTTTCTTCCCCAGCTCATACATGAAATGAAGCATACTGACACTATTCTAAACCTCAGGAGCTAGCCAAACTTGCACAACTTTACATTCTTGTTAGTGGCATCATGCCCATTTTCCATGTGCCAAGAGAAATTTTCTCATTTTGAATCAACTCCTGATTCCTGTGGTGTTTCCAACCTTCAGCCTCAGACTTCTTACAGAGCACATCTCATAAGCACCAGTTCAAAGCTGTGAGCATGCACTGGTATCATCTGGGCATAATCTGGGCAGGACTGCCATGCAGCTTGCTTTCCAGTAACCATTCTAATGTAAGTGCTACTTTGAGTGACGTGGAATTCATGCCTGAGGATAGGCATGAAAGGAAAGGTTTCACTAGCATTTGAATCTATTTCCACTTTGTCAGCACCCACGTAAAACCAGCTTTCCAATTTTACTCACAGACAGGCACCTACTGGTACTCAGCATGCAGACTAGAGAGGGGATGGCTTGTCCAGAGATACCTAAAAGCATCTCTGCAGAGCAGCTCACCAGGTACTTATTTAATAGCCAGGTTCACACTCGGGCCGGCTTTTTGTCTCATCTCCTGAGCATGCGTAGGCAGGAGCTGAGCTCTTGTGTGTTTTGCAAAAAGTCTAAGGATGCCTTAAGGGTATTCTATCCTTAAGACTGTATATTCTATTCCTAAAACAGGATATCCAGATGCTGCAATCTCTCAGCATCTTCAGCTATCTTTTATAAATGCAGTTCCCACAACACTAGCTTACACCAGGGCTTCTGAGAAGTGCTTTGCCAAGGAGTTCCCTAAGAACATGCTGCTAGCCCCCTGGACTGCAAAGTCTCCTTAGGCGGGGTTGGAACCGGCCGGCACACCTTGGCACCGGCAGCTTCGTCCCCTGCGCTCCCACCGCCAGGCGTCACCCTGCTGGTGGGAACGGGGAAATCCCAGACCGACCGGGCAAATAAAGGAGCAGGGAAGGAAATCAAACGGCACTTACACAAAGCGAGAGCAAACCCAAGTTATGATCCCGTACAAAAAAAGTAACTAATGAAAAACATGTGGGAAATAGCCTTTATGCAAAGCACTGGAAGATATGCTAATGAAGGGAACTAAAAAAATAATTAAAAGTTAAGCTTTTAACACAGGAGATACAAGTATTCTGTCTTCTATTCCTTCTAATGCAATCTCCTCTTTTCTTCCAGATGTAGCCATCAGCTGGAGTCTACGTCCATTTAACATCTACTGAAAAGAAGAAAAAAAAATCTACTCCCCTCCCAAGATACAATGACATGGCACTTGGCGTAATTTCTGTGAAGACATCCTGAGGAGGATACAATGAGCTCTGCACGAAAACATTTCTGACACAAACTGACCACGTGTGCTTCAGAAAATCACTAGATATCAAAATATGCACTAAAACAGAGATTTCATAAGATAATGATGGTTCACACTACTGTGTGACTAAATTTTCAGGAGACAGCTGCTTTTTCAAAATCACCAACTGAGGTTAAAAACCAAACCACAAACAAACAACAACAGCAAAAAACTTACAGGATCATGGTACTTTAGGAAAAAAAATAAAGTGAGGACTGCTCGTAGGCGAAGCAGGGATGAATAGGGCATTTTGTCAGGTTTAGGAGAGTGACCCGTTTGGAGGAACCGGCAGGGAAAAGAGAACGGAATGAAAGGAGAAGGGAAGGGTTCCCGGGATCCGAAGGGCCTGGGGGCACTGCGGGCCCGGAGCGGGCTGTGACCCCCAGCGCACCCCGTCACCAGCGGCGGGGCTGCCGGCAGAGCTGCGGCCGGTGGAGGCCAGGGCCGCCCGGGGCAGAGGGGAGCGCACCTCGGTACCGGTACCGGTACCACCTCCTCCTCCCTGCGGCGGGGCGGGGAGGGAGCAGGTGAATGCGCCCTTTGTCCGGCCGAGGCCCCAGCAGACCCACGGCTGGGCGCTCTTTGGGCCGGCCGGTGTCTGCGGGGAATCCCCTCCGGGAGGCCGCGCCGTCCCGCCGCGGCTCGGGCCGGGGCACGGCTCACGGCTCACACCGGCCGGGCGGAGGGGAGCGGGATGGGCGCGGAAGGCGGGGCCGGGAGGGGAGGTGGAGGCTGCGGCCGGTCTCCCCCGCCTCTCATCTCCTCAGAGTCCGGCAGGCGCTCCGCTGCTGACCCGAGGCCGCCTTCCCCTCCGAGGGACGCCGCCGGGCGCTGCCCGCCGCGGACCGAGCCGAGCGGGGCCGCCGCTGCCGCCGCCCCCCGCGGGAGGACCTGCGGCGGGAAGGAGAGGCCGGGCTGCCGGGCCGGGCTGCCGGGCCGAGGTGAGTGAGCCCGGGGCGGACAGGGGCCGGCCGTGTCCGCAGCCGCCGCGGAGGTGTCCGTCCCTGTGCGCCGCCCGGCCGGGCTGAGGCGCGCTCCGAACCGGGCCCCGCCCGCCACGCGGCCGGGCCGGGCCGGGCTGGGCCAGGCGGGGAAGCCCCGGCCGGCTCGGGCTCCCTGGGGCGGAGTGCCCCGGGTTCGTTCTGGCCCAGGAGAGCGCTGAGCGACGCTCTCCGGCTCCCAGCCGCTGGGCTTTCATTCAGTTTTCCACCGAGCTCAGCAGAATTTTGGAAGAGCGGGGAAAGTTCTGAGCTCGCGTGCCGAGTGCCTGCAGCGTCCTGCGCGGTGCAGCGGGCACTTGGAAAGCGAGACGCTCATGCCCAGCTGTTTCATGCTGTAACTTTCCGGTAGTGCCGAGAGAAGGGTGCAGGCACTGTCCCGTACCTCTTCCATCACCTCCTCGTTATTACCATTGCCTGTCTGTTTTACCCGTTTTTCTTTTTTCGTGAAACCAGTCCTGAAACCCCTTATTCAGAAAACCTTCCCAGTGACTTGGGATGATGTTTTCCCGGGATCATGTCTGCGCAGTGTGGGTCCCTGATGGTTCAGCGTTACAATGAGCGTGCTGTCCCGGTACAAAATTCAGTACCGTACTCACAACGCTGGAAACTCGGCTTTCTGCAGCGAGACAACCTCCACCCTCGCTGACAGCTGCGTCCCAGAGCAGAAGGGATGTGCAGTCAGGAGTGGTGTTAATATAACTGTTTCCTTTCATAGCAGCTCTGGGTTAGATGTCTAACTGTCTCTTGCAGGACCCTTAATTTTAATTCAGATGTATTTCAAAAAGAAATATAGGCTAGATGAATTCTTTCTGGTAATTTGTCAGGCACTGAATAGTGAATTGTAGGTGCTCTTCTTCTAGGGTTATCAAAGGCTATCACTGTGCTTTGTTACTGGGAAATAATTTCATGTTAACTGGTATCAGAATCCAAGTGGAATATGATGATGTGACGCTTGAGTTTCCTTGCATGCAGTTGTATGGCTGAAACCCACAGTTCCCTAGATGAGCACATGCATTCATTCACGCACGCTTTCGTTTTTCTGTCTTGTTTTCTGCTGCATAAACCTTGAACGCTGTATTTAACATTGTATTAAACATTGTATCCCAAAAGAGCCAATAAATCAGCTTTTAGGATTAGCAGCTGGCATTCTAGCTCATGGATTGCTTTTGTTCACATCATGGCATCATTTATTACATCCTCATCAATATTAACCTTTAACTGGAAACTAATCATGGACTCTTTGTTTCTAAATTTTCTGAATGAAGAATGATAGGAGAATGAGAACTGGGTGAATCAGGCTTTTCCATACAAAGATTCCCAAACTATATTATGCTTTTGGACCTCTAAGACAGTGTGGTAGCCAGAAGGTAGGCCTGAAAGACCTTCATATTATGAGTTCCTTATAAATAGATGTGGAGTTCACTGTATTTGTTATTAGGTTTTTTACAGGTAAGTTCACCCTACTAAGTTCTATTTGTAAACTGTTTTTTGAATTGTAACAGCTAGAAATAATGTCTATTTAAACATGTAGAAGTAGAAATTCTAAAATCTGAAGCTTTGTGAAGATACATGATACCCCAAAACTTTTGATAAAATCACCAGGACTAGCCCTAGGAACAGGGGGAAAAACCAGAAGTGTGCCTTCATGAGTCCATGCTTTCTTGTGTGCAGGATATACAAAGGATAACCTTTTCCTACACCATTAGCTGGTGTAGGAATGGCTTTACAGCCTGACCTTCAAACAGAACTCTTGCTGACCCTCCTCTGCAACACTTGTCTGAAAGGTTATGCTCAAAGGGAGAGCTGACTACCAGGAGGCAAAAATCCGAAGAGAAATGCTAAGGAAAAAAGCACTTCCAAAAAGAGTACTTCAGCTTCAGCTGCCTGGTGGCCTGGCAGAGAGCAAACCCTCACAGCAGACAGTAAAAGTCTGTAAGACTCGTCCACTGAAGGAACCAGACACAGTAAAAGGAGAATCGTCAAAGTCTGATTTCTTAATATAATTTCCGAAAAGATTTATAGATATAAAAGAATCAGTAGTTAGAAAAACAGTTCAATATCTAGTAATTCAGCTGTTCAGGAGGAAAGTACATGGAAGAGCCACCTAGTAATTTTCTTAAAGGTTGTCACAGAAAGTCACCCTGTGGTATGGCACTCTGAGCTTCCAGCAGCGCGGTGCCAGGGCCTCTCCTGCAGTGTGCAACAGTGTGACACACACCTGGCAAGTCCTTGTTGCAAGGTCCTTGCAGGCCCTGTAGTTATTTAATGCTCTTCAAAATACTGTCTTTTCTGCTATCCTAGGATTTTCAGAAACATCTCTTTTGGTTTATCAGTTCTCTTCCTTTTTTCTTCTTTTTCTGACATCTGATTTTTTGTCATTCCTAATAGCTTAGAACCATTTCTGCTGCTTCTTGTGGTGATGAGTATTGCCAAAATACCTGGGAATAGCATGAGCAAAGCTACAGTTTCTTGACAATCTTGAATCTAAAGCCCCAGAGTGACTGTCAAGTAGACCAATCCTAAACCCTAAAATATATTAGAAACCACATCTCCATGGGCTTCTTGCATCAGAAAGTCTCATGAACTTAAAATCCATCTTCACAACATTTTACATGCTTTTTATGCAAGCTGTTTCAAACTAATTTGTGGTCATTTAAAAACTTGAATTAATGCATTAATTCCACAGGTGACAGGGATATTAGGCTTAAATATTATTCTTCATTAGTAATTTTGTTCTGTTGATTTATGCTCTCTTTTATTCTCTGCTTTGCCCAGAAAATAAGCTGAGCTTTTTCCATTCTCAGACGACAGACTTTCCTTTCCCTAGTTGACTGTGCCTTTTCAAGCAAATGTGTGGAGGACAAGGAAGAAAACAGTTTGAGGGAAAATAGGCCTCAAAGTTCCAGTATGGCATTTCAAAACCTGTTTTACATCCTGTATTTGTTCTGCAGGGAGTTTCCACAATGGAGAAGAGGGAAGGTGGTAATGGTGCAATTGATCAGAATGCAGGTCAGAACATCATGCCAAGAAGAAATACAGGAAATCTTAACTACTTGGTAATGTTTCTGTAAAAAAGCAGCTCATATGTCACATAGAATATTGCAATCCTTGGTTCAATTTTGTCCAGGGACAGTGTTACCATCACACTGGCATATCACGAATATTTCTGAAATGTTGTCACAATATTGATGTGAAGAGATAAAAAGAGAGAGAACATCTCATTCAATTTAATCACAGTCCATGATAAAAAATAAACAAAGCTTGAGGCAGCTAAAAACTACATGAGGGTAGTTGCTAATTGTAGCTTACCAGATGAGCAAAACTCCATAGAAATAATTTGGGATTTTTACACAGGAATATAAAATTTATCTTTGGGGGAATCTTCATGATAGCAACATTGGACTCAGGAAGTTTTCCACATCACACAAAAAAGATCCAGAAAAAAAATCCTTTAATCCTTCCTTGTGCATGGTATTTGGGCTACATCGTTAAGTCTATAGCTGAAATTTGAAATCTATAACTTGTATAATAAGAAGCTGAAATGATGCTTCACATAATGTAATCCTTCCTTCCTTGCAGTATAGTTATCTTCCTGGAATGAAAATCTATTTTAAAATCACTGCAGATAATGAAGAATGGGAAATCTACACTACAAGTGCTTTACCTAAGTGCTGACTATGCTGTTTGAAATATTGTTTCCAAGTTACCTTGTTTTTAACAGTGCATATGTTTTGTATATGGTTCCACTGCAGTAAGTTGTAAAAATCATGATGGCAGATACTGTTGTTACAGAAGTTTCTAACCTTGTCTTGAACTTACTTTGTATTTCCATTCTGTCCCTTCCAGAATGTGGATATGCAGGTTGCCAATCCATCAGAAGCAGCTGCACTTTTTGATTTACATCAAGCACACCATTTTGGTGAGTTTGAATACTCTTCAGAACAGCACTGCAAGCAGGATCTGTTCCCTAAGTGGCACTTGCCAATGAAGATAGCATCTGTGATCTCATTATTAACATTTATTTACACTTCCATCAGAGATGTCATATATCCTTTTATAACCAAAAAGGAAAACGCTTTCTATAAAATTCCAATCCTTGTCATAAACAAAGTTTTACCAGTGACTTCAATTACCCTTTTAGCACTAGTGTATTTACCAGGAATATTAGCTGCTAGTTTCCAGCTGTACTTTGGCACCAAGTATAAAAGGTTTCCCCAGTGGCTGGATAGATGGATGTTATCAAGGAAACAATTTGGACTTCTCAGTTTCTTCTTCGCTACATTGCACGCCTGCTATAGCCTGTGCTATCCAATGAGAAGATCATACAGATACAAGCTGCTGAACTGGGCATTCCAGCAGGTACGATGGGCACACGAACACCCACCCTTCTGTATTCAGAAAATCCTTGCAAATCTGGATGGGGGAAAGCCATTTTCATTGCCTTTGTTTGATTTTCAAGTGCATTCACAAACAACACCGTTCAGGGATGGAGCAGGACCTAGTTGCCAAAGTATGTAATAGAGTCAAGTGTCACCCCAGCTGTGCCAATATATATTAAATAAGTAATTTTCTTCATTTGGGAATTTTTTTTCCATCTGTAAGATGCAAAATTGTATCTCACAGGAACATTTAAGTCTTTGGCACACTATTAGTTTAGTGTAGAGTTCTTCTCTGGACCAGTGAAATCTAGAAACAAAAACTGAGCACTGAACACAACATTTTTAGACTCCTTTGCCACAGTGAAGGAGGGCTGAGCTAAATCACAGTAATCTGTATTCGCACAAATTAAATTTGTGAATACTGATGGGTCACATTTGGGCTGATACACACTACCTTATTTAAAGATAGGATTTCAATGATGCTTCTGATTCATGGTCAATAATTGGCTTGCAAAGCTCTCCAACATCCTCTGTAACCTGAGAGCTCCTAATACTCACCTATTTCCTTGGGTACCATAAGTAATGCAGTCTTAGGAATATTCCAATATAAGGTATAGACTGCAAATATATGTTTTTATTACCCCTAAAGCCTTTATTATTAAAAATAATTAAAAGCACAATATGATGTCAGTAGATTCTGATTTTGAAAGCAGTCAAATTACCTGTTGAAAACTCTGAAATCAGCCTTACTGGTAATCTGACTTGAATGGATTACTAGAAATTTCCTTGAGATTCCAGTCAAGATGCAGAAATTATCATATTTGGGGCATATTATGCCATGGTGATCACTAGCAGGATCAAAGTGCTCTTGCAAGTAGTTGTAAGTAAGAGAAGTTTTGACATCAGTTTATTAAAATCACAGATGTACCAAGTTTTTTGTGTTTTTTAAAAAAAACAGGGCAAAACAACTTCCATGGCAGGATATTTTTATTAAGAAGTCCTGCTGAATTACCTCCCTGAAGCAGAGCTGTTAATATATTTCCTGTTGTTATAATCTCCCTGATATGGTATTTAGCCACAGGTGGGGCTTTTTTCTTGTCAAAACCAAGATTTATCCTTGCTGTGAAGGCAGGTTAAGAGGCCTCAGAATCAGGCTCTCCTGGCCAAGACACTGATGAAGTCTAGATGCTTCTCTCTAAAAGCTCACCTTTACTCTGGATATACCAGTGAAGGCTTTGTCATCAGGAGTAAACAGCAGTTATATTCAAAGACATTCAAACAAACCAAAATACTGGTTTTCTTTGTTTATTTCATTAATATTATGGTGAAAACAGCAAAATTATATTTAACACAAACAACCAAGTGTGCCAGTCTGTAATTTTTATGGTGTTCTTTTGGCAGGTCAAACAAAAAAAAGAAAATGCCTGGATTGAACATGATGTTTGGAGAATGGAGATTTATGTGTCTATAGGAATTCTGGGACTTGCTTTGCTGGCCCTGTTGGCAATAACATCAATTCCATCTGTCAGTCTCTCTTTGACCTGGAGAGAGTTCCACTACATTCAGGTGTGCATGAATGAATATCATTACTGCATGTTGTTAGTTCCATTTGTAGAACTGTGTGTTATCAGCTAAGGCCATTAGGAGTTAGAAATATCAAACACAAAGTTGGTGAAACCAATGGAGAGGTTTGTTCCGTACTCTTTGTTAACTGGTTTGTGAGAAATGTTCTTTCCATTACTCTTTTGTTGGAAGAACAGGCTCCTGTGTTCAGTGTATAAAATGGAAAGAAAAGACAACTCCATAGCACTTTTTCTCCTCCTGACTTTGTGATCAGCAGCAGTTGTCCATTTGAGACCTTTTCTTAGCTCTGGTGCTGAAGTCATCTTCTAGGTATCTTATCTCTCCAGAACGTCCCATGTCCTGCTGAATTTGGAGTAGGTGGCATTGAATCAGTCAGTGCTGTTCCCATATGGCACACACAGGGTACTCTGAAAGAGACATCTTAGAACAGATGCTGGATAATCAAATCCAGCCAGTCTTGAGTTTGCTACAGCTGGGCTTGTTTCCTTAACCCGGGCATTTGGGTTGCTCTCGATTTCCTTGTGTCATATGCAGTAATAATCAGGGTGGTTCTGCTGACATCAGTATGGTCACACTAGACTTAAGCAAGTGTTGGATCAGGCTCTCAAACTCCAAAATCTGAACATTTAATAATCTACTAAGGATCTGGCATTTGAAAATTTGATTTATATTTTAAAAGCAGATATGAAGTGTATAATCACAATTACTGATTTGATATTCTGCCCACTCTACAAAGTCTATTATTTGTAAGATAAGTGTACAGAGAACATGGAAAAGTAAGGAGGAAGTCTCCAAATGCATGACTGCTTTCACTGTTGAAAGACTATGGTGAAGAAACCCAGATGAGTAATACTTCTGTGTTGGACTTACTTTATAAAGAAATAACTTTATTACTTAAAAATCATGTTCTGTAGCAGAACAGTAGTTGGAAGCTGTAGCATTCAGCAGTTGGAAATACAGTGTTTGACTTCACTGATGAGTACAAGATTATTAAGTGACAAGAGACTTGAAATTACTAGTAAATTTTCTTTACTCCTGAATTTTGTAAACAAGCTAAGCCAAATTTACCACTGTAAGTGAAATGAAAGACTTGAGTTTCCTGTAGTTTTGCAGGGCTTTTGCCATAGTACTAGACTTACTCGAGTTTGTGATTTTAATTTAGCATAAAATTTTTCTTTGCAAGCATTCAGTTAATCCATTAATATATCTGGTTTTGAACTCATAATGATTTATCATGGAATTAAAGTAATTTAGTATACCGATGTAAACTGAGATATTCAGGATTGAGCATGTTTCAGGAGTAACCGGCAATCTCTTCTGTATTTTAGCTAAGTATCATAGCATTACTTAAAAAATGTGCCTCTTCAATTTTCTTTTACACTGGCATAAAAGAGTACAGGGAGTCCTGACTTACAGTTGTTAGCTTTTAGTTTAAAGGTTGCTTTTCTTTGACTTGAGCATGTTGGTCAAGGCCCATCCAGATTTCTGTATTTGCTTAACAGAGTACTTTTTTTGCCAAGTTGGGAAAAATAAATAGCTTGCTATTTTCTTTCTCTTTTCAGAGCAAGATGGGATATTTAGCCCTGCTGCTATGCACTGTTCATGCACTGGTGTTTGCTTGGAATAAGTGGGTTGATGCTAACCAATTCATCTGGTATACGCCACCTTCATTTATGGTTGCAGTTTTTCTTCCTATTGTAGTTCTCCTCTGTAAATGCATACTGCTCCTCCCGTGTTTTAGGAAGAGGATAAGAAAAATCAGAAGTGGTTGGGAAGCTAAGACACAAGCCAATCAAACCAGCATAACTTCCAGACTGTAGATCAAATATGGACATTTCCTGTTTATGGATCTAAATATGCTCAAAGCCATGAAATTTTCACTCATGAGCTCTGTTTTCGCATTTGCTGTAGATGTTTCTTTCTCACTTTTTTTTTTTTTTTTTACTTCAGGAGTATGAAATACTTGATGCAATTTTGTTGTTTTCAAAGACAGAAAACAAAAAAATCTATTTTACACTTTATTCAGTGTTTTGGTATTTGATGATTTCTTTCTTCTCACTCACTGTTTTTAAAATCCAAGTGTTTCATTGTCTCGGTCCCAGTTCTTCTGTATGCAAAAGCAAGCATAAATTATTTCTCCAGATGACCACAGAAAGTAAAAAATTATTACCCTGCAGAGCCCAAGAATGCTTTCTGCTTCACACAGCCATGTGTGTATCTTCACTAAATCTCAGAATTATAATGGGACAAAAACTAGAGTATTTATCATTCCATTGCCTCTTAGCACCAGCAGCCTGTGTTTCATTTTGCAGAGTGGGGACCTTGGCATATGAGCCAGACAGAAACTGTGTACACCTTCCAGGTTTTGAACGTACACAACTGAGCAAGCAGAATCACAGGGATCTTTACAAGGTAAATATCTACTGAGGCTTGGGCACAGTCTAAAAAAAGAGTTTTTAGACTCAGATTTCCATCTTATCCAGGACTAGGTGTGTCTCTGTTTACTTGAAACGATAAAACATTTCCCATTTTTTATTCCATGAACACATTCTTTTGTTTCTGATGCTGGAAATTTTCCATGCTTTTGACCTAAGCCTGCAGCCCTTGACATGTGCTAAACTTTATTTGCACAAATTATTCCAGTGGGATAAATCCATCAGGTAAATGTGTTTTTTTGTTTACCCTAGGGCCAACACAATTGTGTGACTGGAAGAAAAACATTAAAAATAGACATTTGAATCTTGCCAATGATTTAGTGAGATTGTCATGTTGAATGGTTTCCAACTGCATTTGCTTTTACAGAAATTTTCCTAATAACTTTAATAAGCTCATTAAATCCTACTTTCCTTACATTGCATAGGTCTGGCTGGAAGTTTTAAATGAATAATTCATTTGTTAGTATCTCTTTTGAAATATGTTATTCGGTAGTAAATATTTCTACTCAACATCAGGAACATTTCTGCCAGACTGCCTGCAGGAGTTGACTAGGACGTGGACTGTTGATGCCACCTATTGCTGGAATCCTCTGAATGAGAACCCTAATTGGCAATGGCTGTGGTATTAAAACAAGCAGGAAAACAACATATACCTAAAAAAAATGTAATACACGGTGCTAATGAATCTGTTGTCTCTTTCTGGACTTTTACATGGAGCATAAATAACAGACAAATTAAATAGCTACAGGGGTATTACATTTTGTATTTTCTGGGTTGTTACCATCAATTATTGCAACTTAAAAGTTGGCCTTTTTAAATTTGCACATAATGTAATACTGTGAAAGTAACTGGGGACATGGTGACCTATGTAATATAAATTGAAATCTGTGACCTATGTAATATAAATTGAAATCTGTTTGATTATGTATCAAACCAGTAATGCATGACAGAGGCCAAAACCCTACAATACAGGAAGCTGGACTGCAGTGTTAGTCTAAGAAGTTTCTAACAGAGTAGGAAAAGTATGGTGCTCAATGCATTTGCATTTATATTTCCATGAATGAAATAAATCTTTAATAAGCTCTATGCACTTGTTACAGAAGGTAGTCCAAGACAGCATAACTTCATTCATTTCAACTAGTTAATATGGTTTGAATTGATAACATAAATTACAGGAGCAGACCAATTTCAAGATCATCACATACTATCCAAACTGACCTTTTAAGCTCATCATTCAGCAGGGGACATTAAGCACACTTCAGACTTTTCTCTCTAACATTGCCCAGAGGTAAACCCAGAAGTGTGTTCTACGACATGAAATTTAAATACAGTCTACAAAAGCTATTCCAGAAATCACACATGACATCCAGACATTTAAGTGTGTTTTTCCCTACTGATTGTTTCAAGTAGGAGCCAGGTTTTCTGTGTCACATCTAGACATTTCTCTAGAAACTACCATCAAATGCTTATAGCCAGAACTTGAGACTTCATAGTGAGTCTCTACTCTGCTTTCTAACTCTTTAGTAAACTACATCTTAATAACTCACTTCCAGTCTGCAGGCTGCTCAGGGAAGTGGCTGACTCACTACCCCTGGAGGTATTTAAAAGACATGTAGATGTGGTGCTTAGGGACGTGCTCTCATGGTAGGCTTGGCAGTGTTAGATTTATGGCTGGACTCAATGTAAATTATTCTATGATTTGCTTTTTAGGCATTCAGATACAACAGTAAGGAAGATCTATATAGGGCTAAGAAGAAAATGCTATTGACAGTATTTAATTTCTCAGTTTGTGGCAAACATGGTTTAGTTCAACACTGGTGAATCTAAGTTCATATGTACCTTTTAATTTATGTTTATGTACCTGTTTCAAATTCAGTGTATTAATCAGCCTATATACTATTACAATACATTAATTGAATGTGTGTGCACATTTTAGGCACTTACTTGTATAACACTAATTAGTTTTATAAAACTGTACATCATTAAATGCTTCAATGTATGCTGTATCTGCCATTGTGTCATATATATCCAGGGTCAAAGGGTAAAAAGGCACAGTACACTCTAGAAGAGCTGCTGATGGAAACAGTCAAGGGAAACCATTTTCTTCATGCTAGTGAAGAGCCTGGAGCCTCCAAAGGAAAGAAAACAAAGATGTGAAAAGCAAAATGGGCACTTTCATAGTGTAATGAAATTACATTTTTCCTGACAGTACTTTTAACTGTACATTCTAGCATTCAGAGATTTTTGAAAAGGAAGAGAAAGCTTTGGAGGGAGACCCAAGATCCCTGGAAATGCTGATCAAAGAACAAGAAAAGTTCAAGAATAGCAAGGGCGTTGAGGAAAGGCATGTATGGGCACACTTCTGTGTAAGAATTCATCATTCTAGTGGCAGTGGCTTTAAAATATAAGGCCTGCAGAGTACTTTTTTCTATTGTTACATGTCTCCAATCTATTTGAGAGACACAGAATTGAAACTCTGGAGAAATAAATTGTTAAAGGGGCCTAAGGAATTTTATGCCAAATTCATTTGGAGAGATCATATCCAGAATACTCTTCCCAATAAGTGACAGAACCAATCATTGTTCAGGAAGCTAGAGCTAGGGCTGTGTTGGCTGTTGTGTAATGCAAATTCCTGTTGACAGCAGCATTTACTGTAAGCAGTCCCTCCCTTTGGCCACTCTTCTCTGTTCTGTCGGTGCTGCCAGTTGTTAAAGATGTGAAGTTCATCAGAGTAGGGCATTGGATCCAGTTGAAAAGTAAAGCAGAGAGAAGAATGATTCAGCCAGGTCCACTCATGGGTCTGATTCACCTGACAGGCAGCATCCTACATATGTCATTAGGAAGGGCTCAAAGAGGAATGGTGTAAACAGGCAGCTTAACTTAAACCAGCCCTAAATGAAAAGTTCCAAGTGCTCCTAAAAGTTAAAACTTGCATTATTTCATCCTATGTCAGTAGCAAGAATATTCCCTTGCTTCACTCTTTTGTCATGTTCTTAGTTTTCCATGAATCAGTGGGCAAAAATGTGCTCTAGAAACTGTCATCAAAACCCATATAAAACTGACTGGTGTCTACGTGGCTGTGGGCTGTGTGGTTTCATTTGTAGAGATGATGAGCTCACACCTCCCCTTTTCTCCTACATCCAGACTTTCTAGTACTGTCCCTTAACAACAGAAAATGTTGAAATTTTTGAAATTCATTTTTGAAATTAATTTTCAAAACCGTTTTTGAAATTCAAACTCATTTCTTTTAAACTGATTTTCTTTAAATGCCATTAAAGGAATAATTTACAAAACCAAAACAAAAAGACCAATTTTTGAAAACACGCTGAACCC
The DNA here is from genome assembly GCF_027887145.1 of Ammospiza caudacuta. Classification (NCBI taxonomy): domain Eukaryota; kingdom Metazoa; phylum Chordata; class Aves; order Passeriformes; family Passerellidae; genus Ammospiza; species Ammospiza caudacuta. The sequence goes on from NC_080593.1 coordinate 23,121,752, forward strand.
ACCTGAAGAGTGTAATCTGCTATTGTTGCTGTAAGTGTCTGACAATGGCTGATCATTGCCACTGACGTTTTTTCAGTAATGCCAGGATTTCTTGATCCCATGAGCATATTCTGTTGCTGATGGCAAAATTAATTTTTATTATTTCTTTTATTCAAACGAGTCTCATTAAATTCAGTTGCCTCAGAGTTCAATCTTTGCATCATTCTTTGAACTTTTCTGTAGATTAAATTTAACACTTGAATGGATGAAGTGAGGCTAATTTATTAAGTAGGCATAATAAGTTTTCAGAGATTTTCAGCTGAAAATACATAAAACCAATCCATGAACCAAACTCTGCAAGCATAAAAAAGACAACAGCTACTTTCATTAAAGATGATACAACAGAAGTTTGAGTTGTTTTGTATTTTTTGTTTCTTTTTTATGTATATTTCCTCTTCATAGCATGAAAGTACATTGATGAGGTAAATATGCTATATCTTTGACTTGGTTGAAGATGTGTAGTCACTGTGGGACTTGTAGAATACTAATATTGCTACTGATACAAGTATTTGGTCCTTAAATTTCTTTTTTTTTTTTTTTGGTCTTACTACTAAAATAGAAGCGAGGCAAATGTAGGGATTTTTTAACTGGACAGTCAAATTTGTAGTTTGCAGTCATGTGCAGTCTTTATATACATGCTTACAATTTATTGTTAAATGTACTCTACTGAAAAGATTTTTCCACATGAATATCTCCATTACTTGGCATGCTGAGAAGGATCTTAATTGCTGGACTTAAAGGAATGGCCATATAACCCACTTCTAATTATTTCTCTGCTTTATTTTTTTAGTCCTGTGACTCATATATAAAACTGAGTGGCAATTCTCTCTTGCCTGTACCTGAGCATGTACCAGAATAACTTCTGAACAGTGCATCTCATTCATTCAAAAATATTCTAACTGGAAATCCTTAAAAAGAAAATAAACAAGAAGCTGGACTGGGGAAGAAACCAAACCACTTTCAAATCTCCTCAAGTATCTCTGCAACTATAGTTTAGAAATCTAACAATTGTTAGATCTCACCCATAATTAAAATCATAATTTCCCCCTTATAATTAAAATCATACTTCCCCCCTTCTAATTTCTGATAGACTTTGTACATCTTTATTTATTCACATAATTTTTTCACATCTTTATTTATTCCCTTATAAATAATGACAGACCAAAGTATATTCTGGGACTATGAAGCTGTGCAAAGAGGCATCAACATGGAACATGACAATTGGCAATCTGTGAAAAAGAGGAAAGGAGACATTGCAAGCACTCAGATTTTCTTATGAAAGAGTAAAGGAGCCCAGTGGATGTTAAAGGGTAAAAATAAGTAGGTGAAGGATACTGAATGAGATCAATGAACATCATCAAGTTAGCAGGGAATAGAAACCCTTAGTAAGAGAGATGGGTAAAATGGAGGACAACACAGTGGCTGGTGGGACAGTCTGAAAACTCTGAAGTGAATCCTTGAAACAGAGGGAATGGGAGGGTTGGTTTTCCTCATGGAGCTGGAGAATAGAATGAATAAATACAAAGAGCCTGAGTTTGTGTAGAGTTTAACCTGCACAACCTATTAAGTTGCAAACATTTCTCCAACCCTGAAATACCATTTCAGGCATTTCTGGGGAAATCTGTTCAAAATCTACTGATACAGATGAGCACAAGTGAGGTTTTAAGTGGTTCAGTGACACACCGCTTCTGAAGTTTGGGAAACAAGTCATAGATATTGCTCCACTTTTCATAATGATCTTTATATAAACTGAGTTATTTTCAAATAACAGCAGACTTTGCTGTTTTATTTCCTGGTAAAATGTACATCATATGCTAAACGAAGGAAAACTCTTATGTAAAGCACAATGAAACTAAAGCACTCTTAAACATTACTTATGCAAAACAAGGAACCAGCTGAAACCAGATTTAGATGGTGCATTACTCTAAATTCAGAAAATTCCTATGAACTTTAGTTTTAGCCTTGTGCTGATATCACTATTCTACTTCAAATATTAAATCGTCACCATTTGGTTGTTGCAGAGACAAAATTGCCAATGAAATAAATGGGACTTTTACTCAGTTATTCAGAGCAATATTTGTCCCCTGCAGTCACAGAAATACTTCATGTCTTCACTGTATTGGATGCAATTACCAATAACTTGTTCACCTCCTCCAGTGTTTGGGATAGACTCTATCCTGCCAGGTACTTTCCATCAAGGCAGCCTTATCAAAGGAACAGCAATAAAATTTGTTACCGTTTTTTATTATCAGCCTGCCCTGAAACATTCCGTATCCCAACACAGCAGCTGAGCCATGCAATCTCACAAAGTTGTATTCATCCCTGTTTAACATCCTTTCTCAGTTATTCCTAAGCACCTCTGCCCTGATTACAGAGAAGGGGCTTGGTGGCCTTGCCCAGCTGTTTATTCTATACCACAACCATCCTCCATTGCTGGGAGCTGGTTTCAACAGGAAAAGCTGGGGTGCCAGAACGGGGAGTGCACCTGGCTTGCCACAGTGCAGGGGCCGTCACCATTAACCCTGCTGACCTGGTCCCTCTGCCACTCACCAGACTTTCCTTCCTGTTTTCTCCAGAACAAGACCATGGACCTGTGGTGCTGACAGGACAGCTGTGAGGTGCAAATGAGCCAGGGGGCCAGGCAGCATGGAGTCAGAGCTATGGGAAGTGTCTGCCATCTTGGGGTTTGTTCCTGGTGGAGAATACCCTTTTGTGGGTAAAAACATCTTCTCTTTTGCATACTTTTACTATTAGTAACAACTGCTGGTTTTATTTTGTGTTTCTTATTTCCTTGTTTTGCTCTTTTAGTAAATTGCTATTTTAATCCATAGTCTGTGCTTCATTGTCCCTCCCTTACCAGAAGGGGCAGGGTAACAGGAGTGGCATATTTGGAGCACAGTTCCCTACTGGTATCAAAACCAGCACAACGTCCCTGGAAACTCTTCCATAATTGAGTTCTTACACCTTTCTGACACCAAGGTGCTAAAAACATAAGGGAAAATCGGTGGTGGGGAATGCCAATGGTGAGGAAGAAAAAATTAAGTACATAGTGTAGGTCGGAATGAGATGCAGGATGAGTAAATGAAACAGGGGGAAACTGTGAACCTACAGAAAGTTTGGGAGATGAAAGTGGGGTATAATTTATTAATAATTGAATACCCCCTTCTATTCTATTCTATTCTATTCTATTCTATTCTATTCTATTCTATTCTATCCTATCCTACCCTATCCTGTTCCAACCTTATCCTCCTCCATGCCACCCTTTCTCCACCTTTGATCCCTCCCTAAACATCCCACAGTAACCCTTGCACATTCTTACAATCCCCCTGGAAGAGCAAATAATAATTTTCAGATAATTCTTTCTCCCTTGCAAGTCCCACATCTCTTTAAAAAAACACCCTTTTCAGTTCACATTACATTCAGGAGGAACAGTTTCTTTGTTTGATGACCTGGCAGGTTTCACCCCAGTGACAATGATCTGGTCCTTCCCCTCGGATAGTGTTGTCAGTAGGCAATTTGGCTTCATTTTCATTGATCAGCTTGCTGGGCTTCCTTTGCCTGTTACTGCTCCTCTGACCCTCGTTGGGTCTTTGTTTTTGCCACAATCAGGCTTTGATAATTTAACCCAGCAACACAGAGAAGTGCTTCTCACATGAGCAGAATGTGTGGAGCAGCTGCATGAAAGGAAGAGACTAAAAAGGTAGGAGGTCTTCAAATGAGAGGGGAGAAGGTGGAAGGGAATTAAATAAAGATTTACAAAATATTGAAAACAGTGGGCAAGATAAGCACAGAACTATTTTTAACCAAATCTACCTTACCAGGAATAGAAGGGATTCAATAGAAATAGTAGGAAAATGGTTTACAACTGATTAAGAATGTGCATCTTCTTGCAGTGAACAAATTCTGGACCTTGCTGCCACAGAGGACTGTGGAGGCAAACAGAATCATCAGGTTCAAAAGGAGGTTAGACAAACCCAGAAAAAACAGCCCCTAAAGCAACACCAAAAGGGCTTTGTAGGTATGTACCCTATGACATCACTAGGGTAAATATGGATTTGGGAGGAGAGTACAAAATACAGCAGCCAAGATTGCATACTCTCCTTAAACAGCATTTTGTTTTGCTGCTCTTGAACATGTATTAGTGGGTTAGATAGGCTATTGGTCTGACCAAGTATGGTTTGTTATGCTCCCTTAAATCAAGATTAAATCACTCAGACTAATACATTCCTGTAAGTTTCATGGCTGAAAAACAAATATGTTAGGAATGACAATTTAAATTCTAAAGAAAAAGCTAGATAGTGGAAAACTCCTAGCTCTTAGGATGTGTAGCAACTTGTTGATCTCAGTTTTCATATCTGTGGAATTAACTACATAATTCTTCACAAGACTGAGAACTCAATTAATGTTTCATTGCTCTATAAACACACAGATTTTCCTTTTACAGTGCTAAGTTGCTACTGAATTATGGTTTCATTTTTGTTTGTCAGGGAATATTTTACAAAGCCAGCATGATCCCATGTTCAGAATCAATTAACTGAAGACCTAATATATGACAAGGTAAATGTAATAATGATATTACATTATTATTAATTTTAGTATTAATTAGTCCATTAGTATTAAGTATTTTTATGTTTTCACCACTATAATGATACATAATACACAGTGTAGTACCTCACCAGTACAGACTGGGGGCTGACACATTGGAAAGTATCTCTGAGGAGAAGGACCTGGGAGTCCTGGTGGACAACAAGCTGTCCATGAGCCAGCAGTGCCCTTGTGACCTTGAAGGCCAATGGTATCCTGGGTGCATTAGGAAGGGAATTGCCAACAGGTCAAGGGAGTTGATCCTGCCCCTCTACTCAGCCCTGGTGAGGCCACATCTGGAGTGCTGTGTCCAGTTTTGAGATCATCAGTACAAGAGAGACCTGAAGGTCCTGGGGTGGGTCCAGCAGAGGAGAACAAAGATGATCGGGGCACAGGAGCATCTCTGTTGCAAGGAAAGGCTGGGGGAGCTGGGTCTGTTCAGCCTTGAGAAGAGGCAGCTGAGAGGGGACCTCATCCATGTCTGTCAGTATCTGAAGGGAGGGGGTCAAGAGGATGGACCAGGCTCTTCTCAGTGCTTCCAAGCAATAGGACAAGAGGCAACGGGGAGAAACTGATGCACAGGAAGTTCCACCGAAACATGAGGAAGAGCTTCTTTAGTGTGCAGGTGACCAAGCACTGGAACAGATTGTCCAGAGAGGTTGAGGAGTCCCTCACTGGGGATATTCAAGAACCATCTCAACACAATCCTGTGCCATGTGCTCTAGGATAACCCTGCATGGCTTGGGTGGTTGGACCAGATGATCCACTGTGATCCCTTCCAACCTAAAACATTCTGTGATCTTGATTTTCACTTCTGCTCTCAAGAAAAAACAGTGGTCTGCCACTTTGTGAAGGGAATTTGAAATCAAGGAGCTAAAAAAGTAAAACACACTAGTCTTAGGCTATCAAATGGTGGCCAAGCCACAATCCAGCCTATGCTTTCCTCAGCTGCTTTAGTATTCAGGCAAGTATTAGTGTCTTTTGAATAAGTTTTTAGTTTTGCAATATCCATACTTCACTAGGGAGGAGGGTATGTCTGTTCTTCGTCAAGAAGTCAACCAACTGGAAGCTTTGGTCTGGATGTAATTGTTTGCATTAGAAAAATCATCTACTTTTCACCTGACTTTGGGTCCAATAGTTATTGCAGCCTTAACACCACACTTTTAGAGCCTACTGTCTCATTTTGTAGATACTTTTACAGATGAGCAGCCACAAATCAAGAAAAAAAATTCTGACCTCTTACTTACAGACAAAGCAAATGTAGTTTCAAGAAGTGGAAAGGTCACTTTGTTCTCCATGTGAAACCAAGAATAAAGATCCTGAAACTCCTCAACTGGGCATCACAATAGCTATGGAAAACCATAGTCAGAGAAATCTAGGAAAGGTTTCCTTCCTTCCTTCCTTCAGCTTCTTTCTGGTGAATAAATTTAATCAGATAGATCATAAAATCAGAAACAATCCTCACTGTTTTTCTTCTTGGATTGCCCTAGAAACAGAAGTGTAAAACTGGATTTTTTTTTTTTTTATGTGGGGGAAAAAGGAGGGGAAGACTAGTCCTCTACTTTAGGTGAATCACCCTTATTTTGTAATTTCTCTTGGGATGAAAGAGATGCATTGTCTTGTTTCACATGACTTGCCAGTATTTCTCAACTATAGTTTATTAAATGTGCTCTATAAAGGCATTTCTTCTCTTTCCTTCACTCTTTCTCTTCTTTCCTTTCCTTTTTCTTTACTGCATTCTTCTCTCTTTCTCAAAAAAATATCTAAATAGTTTCATTTTTTTCCATTACTGCTTCTTTTCTTGTTTTTGATTACTGAAATTCAGATCCTACAAGGTCTGAAGAAGTAGTGATACCTGGATAGTTACTGAAAAAGGGACATCACAAACTGATGAAATCTAACAAGTGAAGGAAGAGACTTTAGTTGAGGTGTTTACCATTCATTTTTGTTCTTCATTTAATTAATAGTAAGGTGGTGGTATTTTTAATAATCTATTTATTTCAACAAAAACACCCCTTTTTCAAGTAAACAATAACATATCTCTCAGATTCATTTGTCCTTACAAAGAATGGGTAAAAAGTATAAGTTTTATTTTTAGAGTAATTGCAGGCTGCCGTAAGAAAAAATTAGCTGGTCTAAATGTTCCTGGCTGGGAAACACTGTATTTTTCTGCTAAGTTATAAAATTAGCTGTATTGAGCATAGTATGCCAAAAATGATTCTATTTGGTTTTGTTGCCCTGATAGGAAGCAAAATTTTATGTGTTTGTTTTCATACTCTTGCCACAAGGAAATCCCCAGGGCTTTGCTTTCCCATTGCTAAGAGGAAGAACCAGAATATCTGTTCCATTTGCCATTTGGAAAGTCCTTTGTTATGTGCTATCCCTTAAAGGAAGAAATATAATGCTGCCCTGGACTTTGCTAAAAAAAAAAAACACCTGCTAAGAGAAAATAATCTCCTATTTTAACAGATTGTTTAAGATATTCATTTAACAGGCTACCTGAGAACTACACTGACTATGGTACATAATTTGAGAGAACTGTAACTATCCAATTTCATCCTCTTACTACAGAGACATAATCCAATTTTGCTGAGAGCTTAAATATATAAAAGGTATTTTTATACCCTTGCTCTCATGCAAATCTCCATGCAAAATGGGGCCCTCTATGCTTTTTCTGTTTGAACAGATCAGTTACACAGTAATGGAAGGAAGGCTGTAGTTGTTTTAGTCCCAATTTCAAACAAGCATTTTCAAACTGCAAAACCTCAAAAAGGTAGAAGGAAAACATAAGAACAAATTAAATCCATCAAACTGCCTTGATTTTAATTTTTAAATGTACTAGATACCAAGTGAGTGGTGTCTGTTCAATGGCCTGGCAAATGACCACATCTCAAGAGTTCCCTCATTTACCCCTGTGCCGAAGGCTAAAGTCCGATAGGTTTGCACAGACCAAGAGCAGAAACAACTGGAAAAGAAATTAGCAACAAAATGACATTGAATTATATCCATGGGGCTGTGGGTTAGGAATGAAGGACCAGGGTCAGAGCTGGCACACCCTACATAGTGCAGGCTGGAGGACAGAACCTGTGATGCTTTCCCATGAAAATGCAGCTATAGAGCACTCACAAGGCCAAAGAGCTGCTCAAAAAACAGGTGACAAATCACACATTGTTAGTCACATACCTGTGTAGGACAAAAGCTCCCTACTTGTTAAAGAATCAATACGGATATAATGGTCATCTTCTAAACGTTGGAGTCTTTGTTCAAGACTTTATGTTGCAATAATGTTTTAAAAATCCCACAGAAAAGCAATGACAAACATTCCAATTTATAGCCTTCTTATTAAGGCTTTAACTGAAATAAATTAAGAATTATAAGACTGTGACTGCCCTGATTTTGTGTGATACATGATAATTTTGAGGCACGTAACTCAAGTGCTCATTTTCATGTAAATACTTTTCTGCTAACAGGAGTCAAATAAAGTAGCATATAAAGAGAATCAGCCACAAATAACGCAGGAAAGAACATTCTGCTCTTTTGTTTTGATATATTTTTTGGCTGGACTAAAATTTTTGAGCTCATACTATTGTAGCTGTACTGGCTACCAAAAAACAAGCCTGGGATAATGACTTTTGAATCAATAGCAAAGGAGAATATTAGAACAAGAAAATTAAGAGCTGAAATGCCAGTTCTCACCTTGGAAAGCACCCATTCAGTTCTGAGTGGTCTGTCAATGCATTCACCTTTTTGGTATTTTTCTGTGGAGTAGTAACTCAGTCCTCAGTGTCTGGGAGCTGAAAATGCAGTTTGGAAAATCAAGCAATGTAATTTCCATGCAGCTATTTACAAAATTAAAAATACTTTAAAAGTATATGTTTTCACAATTAAGAAAATTAATTATTTAAAAATTGGGGAGGGTAATGAATTCACTTTTCTGAACTACAACAGAAAAGTGTCACAGTCATCTTTTCAAATTCTATACGATGGTTGTCATGATTATATGTGGAAACAAATGATTGCATGGTTAATTTTGCCAAAGTCCTCTGTCAATACATTATAGAAACAAGTCAGCACACACACACAAAAGACGAAAACTGTCACCTTCAGTGTTTAAGTGTTATCATATGGCTTCTTTTCAATCACCTGTGCATTCATCAGTTTTTACTGCAACATGAGAGACATATTTTCATATGGATTGGTGAGTTTAAAATGCATTAAAAACAAAGAATTGAGGATTATACCTTGTAACATACACAGCATAGCTTAATGGAAGGTAGAATTTATTAGCTAAATCAGAAGATGTTAAAATCAGAAGCTATGCTTTTTCAGGGAAAAGCTCCATTTGTCTTCAACTGTAAATTTCCATGTCAAGATAGAATTCAGATCTTGGGGTTCAGTTTTGCTTTCATGTGGCTGATCCATTTTTCTTATTTCGAGTAATAATAAACTATTATTACACTAAAATTAGAGCCCAGCTCCCACCTCCACAGAATATACTGGGCACACAGCAAACATGGGGAGTGACGTCCCTGCTAACCAAACCTGGAAAGCTGTTCTGGGCTGCAGGGACACCCAACACCCTCTCACAATTAATTTTGCATGAGAAAGGTGGTGAAATGCAGGAATAGGTTGCCCAGAGAGGTGGTAGGTGCCCCATCATTGGAAACATTCAATCAGGCTGGACGGAGCCCTGAACAACCAGACCTAGTGGAAGATATTCATGCTCATTGCAAGGGTTTCAGATTCTGTGACCTTTAAGGGTCCCTTCCAACCCTGGGATTCTGTGACATATGATGGTAGAATTCCACAGCTCTGCAGCTGGCACAGGTTGCAGCAGTACCCTTCTGCCAGGAAAGAATAAGGAAAGGCAGCTGGTGATGAGTTCCTGCTGAAGAATGGCTGGGGCCAGGGCAGCCAAGGCGGGGCAGGGCCTGGGAGGCATGTTTTGTCTCAGCTGAGGATGGGCCCGTTGCTCACAGCTGCTCCTGTGCCAGCAGCCCCCGGGTCCAGCTCTGCCTGTGATGAGGGTGTTGCACAGGCCAGAGGGGCTGTGGCTGGAGCACAGTGACAGTGGCCAAAGCTGAGGGCACCGCAAGGCCATCCACGGCCCTCTTCCTCTACACCAACCCCCTGTGTTGTCGCAGAACACAGAAACACAGAAAAACAGAATTTTTCTGAGGTTAGAAGGGATCTCTGGAGATATCTAACCAACACCTGTCAAGGCAGGGTAAGCTGGAACAGTTACCCAGGAAAGCATCCAGGTGGGTGTTGAATGTCTCCAGAGGCAGGCTCCACAGCCTCCCTGGGCAGCCAGTTCCAGTGCTCTGCCACTCTCAAAGTGAAGTAGTTTTAACTCGGGCTAAGGTGGAAATTTTTGAGTTTTGGTTTATGGCAATTGCTCCTTGTCCTGTTGCTGGGCACCACTGAAAAGAACCTGGCACCACCCTCTTGACAGCTGTCTTTGAGACATTTATATGCATTGACGAGAGTCCCTCTCAGTCTTCTCCAGGCTGAACAGGCCAAGCTCCCGCAGTCTCTCCTCATAAGAGAGATGCTCCAGATCCCTCATCATCTTTGTTGTGTCCCTTGGACCCTCTCCTGTAGTTTTTCTTGCACTGATGAGCTCAGAATGGACTCAGCACTCCAAAAGCGGCCTCACCAGGGCCGAAAACAGGGGTAAGACCACGTGCTGGCCACACGCTTCCCGATGCACCCCAGGCTACCACTGGCCCTCCTGACCGCACGGACATACTGCGGGCTCCTGCCCAGCTATTACCCACCAAGGCTCCCACGTCCCCCGGATCCGCCCGGCCGCGGTGGCGGTGGGAAGAGGCCGCAGGGGGCGGGTCGCAGCGGCAGGACAGGCGCCGCCTCCCCGCCCGCCCGGCACTGCGGGCCCGAGTGCGAGGAGGAGCGGCGGCGGCGCGGTGCTCCTGGCGGGCGGGCGGAGGTGAGCGGCGCCGGGGCCGGGCCGGGCCCCATCCCTGCCGGGCGCTCCCGGGCGCAGCCGCCGCCCGCGGGGCTCTCCCTGCTGCCCATCGCGGCGGCTGCGCCGCGGCCGCCCCGGTCTCCGGGCGGGCTCTGGCGGCGCCGGCGCCCCACGGAGCGGTGCGGCCCGGCCTCGGGCAGCCGCGGGGGCGCTCCGGTACCTGGCGGGGCCGGCGAGCCCCCGCCCCGCGGCGGGCGGGCCTGGCGGCGCTGCCGCTCCTGTCACGGGCGCTGTTGTCGTTGCAGCTGGAGATGCTGGCCCGGACCGGGGCCCCGCCAACCCGCTCCGGGCTGGATCTCCGCTCCGCGCTGCCGCCCAGGGGGCAGCGGCCCGCGCCCGGCCTCCCGCCAGCCCCGCGCCCCGTAAGTGCCCGCCCGAGCGAGCGGCGCTCACGCACACACGGCCCGGCTTGCCTCGGTGCGGTTGTCTCGTCCCGTAGTTACTTTTCCAGAAGCAGTTTTTCACGTGTGTCACCATCTGGCTGACATTGCTCTGTGATGTTCTGTTAGCTAATTTAAGAGTATATGTCAAATCTATGTCGCTTTTATTATTTTTTATAACTATGGAATGAGTTAGTTCGTAAAAGAAGGTTGGTTTTGTTGAAATTTCTTCCTGAACAACCCACCTCAGCTGCTTCTTACCATCTGCTTCCCATTTATTTACTAATGGATTGCACAATAACTTGATGGAAAATCTGTCCAGGGGCTGAAGTTAGGCTAACAAGTCTTTGTTTTCCTTAGTCGTCCTCCCTTCTTTAAGCAATATGTGCTAGTCTGCCTGTCTTGTCATCTCTTTAGTTCTGAAGATGTGACTTTGGTCAGCATTTTAAGCCTCAAGGGCTGATTTCATAGTTGTCTTCTGACTTGAAAATCTTTATCTTATCTTCATCTTTTACTCTTAACTTACCTTTTCCACTTTGACCTCACCATCTCCCTATTGAAGGAATTTCTTTAAATACCTACTCACAGTTAACTTTTCTGCTGAGGGCTGAAATAAAGAAGACGTTTAACAATAGTATGAGTTATAACTTGTTCCGTTTCCTCTGAAGTTATAAACCTTGCCTTCTGTCTTTTGTCTTTTTATTGTATTTATGGAACTTTTACTTGTTGCCATTTATCTTCTTCACTAGTTACAAACTCACTTCTGTACCATCCTTGTTCTGATTTTATCCCAACATGATGGCACTGTTTCTTTGTCTTTTTATAGTGCTTCTTAGTCATGCACACAACATTTTATTTTTTTAATCTTGTGTGATTTTTCAGGTCAGGAAAGCTCTCTGTTGCAGTTATACACTCTTGCCTCTGAATTGCAGTTGTGCATTTAATATAATCCCTTTCAGTAACTGCTAGCACTCTGCTTTTGTACATCTCTTAGATTACTTGTCTAAAAGTCATGTCAGCCTGTTCCCTGAGGGTTTTTTATGAAGTCTGTTAGTTTGATGCTGTTACTCTCACTGTATTTTCCTTAGAACAGGCAGTGAGAAACTTTGGCCAGCAGGCCAAATTCAGCTCACCAGAGCAATTCATCATCCAAGTCCTGTGTGCCCACTCTCCCCAGGACAGGATCCTTTGGAGTAAAACTGAAAGTAGGCTGCAGCATGGTTAAATGGTAGTGGTAGCCCATTTCCTTATGGTGCTTCCCTTTCAATCTCAAAGTTTTGCATCACATTCTGGTTACATGGTAAGAACTGAAGTGGGCTGCTGTAATCACATGGTGAAAGCATACATGTTCTGTCATATCCAGTTACATCTCTTATCTCATTAGATATGTTCCTGGGTGTAAACCCATCCTGATACAGGAAATACTGGTAGTTTGGTCATGTGTTAAATATGTTTCAGGTCACATGGAAAAAGTCAATGCTTTTTTGAGTGCATGCATAAAAATCTTCGTGCTCTGCCTCTGCCAGAAGGATTCACTGTTAGAATCTTTTCTTTGAACACTAGCTTTGTTGTCACTTTCACATATTGCTTTCTGTCTTTAACTTCTGAGTCCGGTTTTGGTGAGTTTGTACCTTCTAGTCAAAGCTGAAATGAAAAGTGCCCATTCTTCTAGTAGATTCCTCTAATTTCTGAAACACAAACCTGCTTTTAATTGTGGGAGGTTGTTCACCACACATTACTAGCCAATGGCTGGTTAATATCCCCCACTGATTATTAATTACCATCATATCAGCTCTTGGATGGTAGCTCAGGAAAAGGTTCTGTGTGGTCTGTTGTTGATTGCTCCCAAGACAGCAACCTTGTGGTTTCTTTTTGCTCCTTCTTAGCCTGCCTCTCCTCATTGCTTCATTAATATTCAGACTTTATTCCTCTTCTACAATTATATTGGCTTTGCCTGGCAAGACATGGTAGCAGGATGGGGAGGAGTGCTGTAGGGGTGGTTTCTGTGAGAAGCTGCAGGAATCCTCCCGTGTCTAATGGGGCCAGTGTCAGCTGGGTCTGGGGTGGACCGTGGCTCACCAGGGCCCAGCCCATCAGCACTGGCTGTTACCTCCCAGTTAACATAGGTAAGAAGGGGGAAAAAAGTAATTGCAGTGCAGAACAGAGGATGAGACCACGTGAGAGAAACAACTCATGTAGACACCAAGGCCAGTGAAGAAGAAGAAGGAGGTGGCCTGAGCCACCTCCTTCAGGCATTCCCCTGCTGCCTGTGGTGCAGGCCATGGTGAGGCAGCTGTCCCTCTGCTGCCCATGAGGTTCATGGTAGAGCAGATATCCACCTGCAGCCCATGGAGGAGCCCCACACCAGTGTAGGTGGATGCCTGAGAGGAGGCTGTGACCCCATGGGAAGGGGTGGACCAGGCTCCTGGCATGGACCTGTGGAGAGAGGAGCCCACGTTGGAGCAGGTTTCCTGGCAGGGCTTGTGACCCCATGGGGACCCACACTGCAGCAGCCTGTTCCTGAAGGATTGCACTCTGTGGAAGGGACCCTCACTGGAGGAGTTGGTGAAGAATTGTATCCTGTGAGAAGGACTCACACTGGAGAAGTATGTACAGGACTCCACTATGGGAGGAGCCTCATGCTGGTGCAGAAGGTTTTCTCTCCCTGAGGAGGAAGCAGCAGCAGGAGAAGCAGCATGTGATGCACTGACCGTAGAGTCCATCCCCTGTGTCCCTGTGCTGCAGAGGGGGAGCAGGCAGAGAATTGTGAATAAAGTCAAGCCCAGGAAGAAGCTTACTGGGGTGAAGAGAGATGTTTCTTTAGGATTTGTTTTACTTCTCATTATCCTGCTCTGATTTTGATTGGTAATAAAGTCAGTTACTCTCCCCAAGTAGAGTCTGGTTTGCCTCGGGTGGTAATTGGTGAGTGAACTCTCCCTGTCCTTATCTCAACTCATGAGCCTTTTGTGGTATTTTCCCTCCTCAGCCCAGCTGAGGAGAGGAGTGATAGAGCAGCACCTTTTTGGACACCTGGCCTGCAGCCAGGGTCAACCCCTGTCAGTGATGCAGAACCACCTAGGTTGTAACTGTGGTTTCATGTGCAGACTTCCCTCCTAAGCATTGTTTTGTTGGTTTTTAATGTCTTTCTTAGAGCTTTAATGCAGTTCTGTGACCAAGGATATAGCAGGATATAGCAGTATTTATTTTATTTTCCTGTGAGCGTTAGCTTTTGTTCTTCTTCAAAAGAAGAAGAATTAGAGTCTAATTCTTCTTCTAGAGTCTACACTGAATTAGAGTCCTAAAATTATCTTCCCTTTTATTATTGGGTGAAATCTGTCTCTTCCTCTGCCATTAGCTTTCTCTGGAAGGCTGTCCCATGTGTTTGTCTCCAGGATTTATTTTACTTGCCTGGATAGAAAATTGTGTTAAGCATATTTGTGACTCATGGCCTTGAATCCTTTACCCTTCCATCCACAGTTAATCCTTATACATCCATGGCCAGACCAAGCAGTCTGACCTAGAAATGTCATTAGTAATCTCGCAACTAGGTCTTGATAAATTTCTTTGTTGTTTCTGCTGTTGGATCCACATGAGCGGCCCATTTTCCAGGCTGACAGGTGAGTGTGTCAGATGAATGTTTGTCATGATGTTATGACATTTGCATCTTTGAGACTTGCATCTCCTCCTTCATGGCCAGGAGAGGATATCACAATAATAACCTGCATAAACTTTTAATGGAATTAGCTTCCATATACTCACTGATCTCATGCTGATCACAGGCCAGTGCTCTCTGCATTCTACTATTTTCCAATTTTCTTTACATGTTTCTACTCATTATTCTATTCACCATTAGTTTCAGGAGTACGAAGTTACATTGTGGGCCAGTATTCCAGGGCAGTGGAAGGTAAGAAATAGAAGATGAAAAAACTGTTGTACACTTAAGTAACTATTATTGAAGTGCTGTAGTACTTCGTGTTACTTATTACTTCTTCTGTTGTCAAGACAAAATTGATTAGCACATACTTGATTAAGGAAAAAATATAATATGAAACTTAGAACAAAAGATTTTGCTTCCAGAGGCATTAATGGATTTTGAGATCTCATAAAATTGATGATGCTGATTTTTCCTTTTTTTTTTTTTCTTTTTTCTTCTCTTTCCCTTTTTTTTTTCCCTACAGAAATCATTGTAGGTTTGGTGTCTTAGAAGCATGGAAACAATCTCTATGATGGGGAGTCCCAAGAACCTAAATGAAACTTTTCTACCAAATGCTGCCAATGGCATCAAGGATGCCAGTAAGGTCACGATAGGCATCATTGGAAGTGGAGACTTTGCCAAGTCCTTGACAATCAGACTCATCAGATGTGGGTACCACGTGGTCATAGGGAGCAGAAGCCCTAAACATGCTGCTGACTTCTTTCCCCATGTGGTTGATGTCACTCACCATGAAGATGCAGTGGCTAAAACAAACATCATTTTTGTAGCCATACACAGAGAACACTACACCTCTTTGTGGGATCTCAAACATTTACTTGTTGGTAAAATTCTGATTGATGTCAGCAATAATACAAGAGTAGACCAATATCCAGACTCCAATGCAGAGTATTTGGCATCACTTTTTCCTGATTCCCTAATTGTCAAAGGATTCAATGTCATTTCAGCGTGGTCACTACAGTTAGGACCAAAAGATGCCAGCAGACAGGTAAATGTTTTTATTTGTATTAATTTATTTGTGAGATGAAAATGACAGGAACTGAATGTAACAGCCAGAACTCACGAAATTTACATTCCCTGACTTAACATGCCTAAAATGTTGGACTTTCAGCTTACATTTTAGTAGCCAATAAAATCTTTAGAGTTTAGTTCATCCCACTGTAAGACAAATAAAGTAAGTGGTCCAGTTTTTTCCCTGTGTTGCCTGTTTGTCTTTAAAGACTGCGGAGGAAATGTGAATACTAGCTTAGAATAAACAACTGACCTTTGGGAGACTACAGACGGAGTAGAAAAGTTGAGTCTTCATGTTTTCCATAGGAAATACGTTCATGTGTTTCCTTATGCTTTACACAAGGGTAGAGACAGTCTTTTCCACTGAATTTTAGTGGCAACATTGGGGTGAACTGTTGAAAGAGATGCACAGAAATCTCAGGTCCCAGTCCAAGAGGTCGAGAATCAGCTATTCTAAAACTACTTGCATTCAGTGTAGCAGCAAAGTGATTGAAAGAAATTATCTAGCTTTTAGAGTGCCCCAGAATCATAAATATGGGAACAGAAGGAGGCACATATGTTTCTAAGCGATAATTCATTTGATCCAGGGCTGCTCGGGAACATCATGTTCAAAGTCCTTCCCAGTATGTTCTGAAATCCATCCTGCGTGTAGAAAATGCACCTTTATGGTTTTCATGTTTTGCTGAAGGGATGTAAAGGATTTAAGCCTGTGCAAGCATCCAGTCCTTCACAGCTTTATGACATCTGAGAAATACATAAGAAATAACTGATGTAACATGACTGCTGGAGACTAAATTCAGTTCTGGCACTTCAGGTAGATTTAAATGGAATGCAATTGATACGGAATTAGCATAATCTAAAAAATAACTTCACTATACTTCTTTTATCCCCTTTCAGAATAGCACAATACTAATTAACTTCAGTCAAAACAGATCATATTTGCTTCAATGCAGATGGTCAGCAAATAGCCCATTGCACATTTTAATGGAACCTTCAAGTGCTCTGTAGCAGCACGTGTCTTTGTCTGTGTAAAAAACTGCTCTTTAGAAAAATTTCTTGTTTGGCTGCTGTTTTATGTCTTTTCTGTTATATTCATATCTGAAATCTGGAAATCTGGGTTGTGAAATAAGGCTAAAATTGTTACCCACAGAGAGGTAACACAGATCGCTGCTTCTCAGTCTGTGGATGCTAAAGTTGTTTAAGGGTCATTGTTCAAGATTCCTGTATTTTTGAGCGATTTTGGATTTTCTTAAATGCTTTTGGCTGTAGCTTCAAGTTAGTCCAGTCCTGCAGGCATTTCGGTATGACAGGTTTCAGTGTACAGATTACCAAGACATTCCCCATTATTAAATCCAAGAAAAAGCCAATTTTGTTTTGATTACTCTGTTCCTAAGTCAAAGTGTATGTTTGCACT
Organism: Ammospiza caudacuta; assembly: GCF_027887145.1. Classification (NCBI taxonomy): domain Eukaryota; kingdom Metazoa; phylum Chordata; class Aves; order Passeriformes; family Passerellidae; genus Ammospiza; species Ammospiza caudacuta. The sequence goes on from NC_080593.1 coordinate 23,138,881, forward strand.
TTGGCTAGATTTTTATGTGATTTTATTGTCATGTTGGCAATATAAGCTGGGATAAAGTGTACAGTTTTAGCGGTTGTGATGTAGTTTTGATTTTGAAGTGCTTAAGGTTTTTGGTGGATTTTTTATTTACCTTTGCGTCTTTTTCTCTGACTACAGACAATTCCCTTGACTCTCCCAACAGGTCTATATATGCAGTAACCATGTTCAGGCTCGCCATCAAGTTATTGAGCTTGCCCGTCAGCTGGGTTTCGTTCCTCTTGATTTGGGGGCACTGTCATCTTCAAGGGAGATTGAAAACCTGCCTCTGCGCCTGTTCACCCTGTGGAAGGGGCCTGTACTCATTGCCATTAGCCTGGCAACGTTTTTCTTCATCTATTCCTTTGTCAGAGATGTCATCCATCCCTACACGAGAAATCAGCAGAGTGACTTTTACAAGATTCCCATTGAAATTGTCAACAAGACCCTGCCAATTGTTGCTATCACTTTGCTTTCTCTAGTGTATTTATCAGGACTCATTGCAGCTGCTTATCAGCTTTACTATGGCACGAAGTACCGGCGCTTTCCCCCTTGGCTGGACAGCTGGCTCCAGTGTCGGAAGCAGCTTGGGCTGCTCAGCTTTTTCTTTGCCACAGTGCACGTGGTGTACAGCCTCTGCTTGCCTATGAGGAGATCAGAGAGGTACTTGTTCCTCAACATGGCATACCAACAGGTAAGGGAGTCTTTAGTTCAGTAAGCCAAAAATGCCTTGGCTGGCTGCATATGGCTCCTGAATGCAATAATTGGGTTTTTCTTAATCTGTTCTACTGCTTTTGGCACAAAAGTCATGGGTTATTTTAGGCATGGGTGCTGCCAGATAAGGAGACTAAAAGAAATATCTGCACATTTTGCTCACATTGTGTGTCAAGCTGCAGTCAAGTTTATGTGGTAGGGAGAATCAAGGACATGTCCTACTGAAATCAAGGACATGTCTCACTGAAATTTCTGATAGCAATATACACAAAAAGAATGCAGGATAGACAGGATAAGAGCAACAACAAAAAGATTCTGAGGTATGTTTCTTTCTATGTATACTTAACACATGGGGGAAGTGTGTATATCATAAGTGCATTTACAAATATGAAAAGTATAAGGGCACATACTGTAATGATGCTTACAGATACTTCTGTGTTCCAAAAAGGAAAAAAAGAAGATGCTGGTATTTTGTAACATTTTGGATCAATGTTAAAAATACTTTATGCTTTTAAAATTCTGTGGACATCATCTACTGCAGACAATAGAAATTGACTCACAATTTCCAAGAACAATTGATCTTGCATAACCCTGAAACATTCTCCAACAAATCTGTCATCTCTAGAAGAAGGTCTGATGTTGCTGTCAGTGAGACAGCTTATTGTAACCTTTAAAGAGGGAGAAAAGCAGTATTGCCCAAAAACCAGCAATGCCATTCACCACATTAAATCTGTAGGAAAGAGAGAAATGATAGAACAGAAAACCAAATAAGGAAATAAAATCAAATGTAACAAATTAATAGGGAGTGTCACAAACTCTAAAAGAGCTAGCATCAAAAACTGAACTTAGGGGAAGGGCAAAACTGTAATAGGCAGCAAGAAACCGTAGTTCACACTTAAAATTAGTAATGCTAAAGGATTCACTGGTACTTTTACTAAGAAATTATCTTAGTTTTAATGATACTGTAAAACTTTCACTTGCTAATATTTCTGGTGCACCTTTTTCAAGACATGTCATTTTGCAATAGTTAACCTGGAAGTGGAAAAAATAATTGAATATCTAAGTTTCTTAGTTGTTAAGGTCCTGAATTGTTTCTTTTTTTCTGGTAAAACTCTCCAGCAAGAACCGTCTTGGAAAAATCTGATGGCAGTAGTGAAAGAGAGAAGCAAGCCTGGACTCAGCATAGAAAAGCTGAAGGAAATTATGCTAAATTATTTCTAAATGTAATTTAAAAAAATCTAATGTCTAATTTCTAAACTAAAAAGAAATTGCAGGTTTATCCAACTTATGTTACAGAATTTAAGTTTGCAGAGTCTGAAGAACACAGCTCCTTACAGTGTTCTTCCTTACAGCTCTCTTACAGTGCATAAGAATGTGCAGAATTACCTGATTTTATAACAGTATTGTTGTAAATGGTATATAATGTTACATGTTCTTTTAGCATCTCATCTAAAATTTCCATGTTTAGCATATTTTTAATCTAGCAAAAGCCAATACCAGCAGTAAGGAAATAGTTGTTTTTCTCCAAGGCATGAGGAAACCTCTGAAATATTTGACCACATTTTATAGTTGTCCTGTGACTGTGAACTTTAAGTCAACAAAATTACTTCTGTTGGTATTTTTAATATTCTTTAGAATAAAGTTCATCCTTTCTGCTCTTTCATCAGGTTCATGCAAATGTTGAAAATTCTTGGAATGAGGAAGAAGTGTGGCGAATTGAAATGTATATCTCCTTTGGAATAATGAGTCTTGGATTACTTTCCTTGCTGGCAGTAACTTCCATCCCTTCAGTAAACAGTGCCTTAAACTGGAGGGAGTTCAGTTTTATTCAGGTATTACTTTTTTAATAAGGGGGTTTTGGTGTTAACAAGAATTCCTTCATCAAAGTCATGATCAACATCATAAACAAAAGCTCCTTGCAATGTGACAAGAGCCTTTTTTCCTCTGTCTCTGGTAATTTAGTAAAAACAATTACTTAGCAAATATGTTACCAGGAAGGCACATTAAGCATTTCATGAGTGTAGAACAGGACTTTTTATTTTAGACTTCTTGATCTTAAACAACCAGCATAGCTTAGACCAAATGATCACCAATCTATTAATTTTCTGTTCTTAGAACTTCTTGCTAAATTCAAATTAGATAAATTTGGACAAACCTGCTAAATGCAGTGATACTGATGAGATACTTGTATAGGTAGATGCACACAGCTATTAAAATTGAAGACTTAGTTTGCCGTGCAAGATTTTTATTGCACAATCCTTTGACAACCATGGTGCCATTGCTTAAGTTTTACTTCTCATCCACTGTGGGACTTGACACAGCTCTCAACTGCATTATTCCCATTAACTGAAAATACCCACTAGTAAAATATGGAGCATTGCTTATTAAAATCAGAGACTTTTCAAGGCCCTGGCACACCATCTGCTGCCTTCCTTCCTCAGGTAAATACCTAGAACATGCAAATCTAACCAGCATAAAATACTGAGAAACACAGGCTTTAATGAACAGCTCAGTGCTTGCTCCTACACATAACTGCCAGTAGTTCTAGGAAGCAGTCAGGTATAAGAAATGTTATTAGGATTCAGTTGGGTGAAAATTCCTAAGTGTGCACAGCTTTTGGGTTTGTTATGTTTTGTTTTCTGACTTTGGCTTTAGTACTGTAGTCTTAGCTCAGTCTTTTCTGATTAACATTCTTTTCAGCTTAGCCTAATAATATTGCTCAATTCTGAGTCCTGTTCATTTCAGAATGTGGGCATTGACTTTAAAGTTCAGGGCTTGGGTTGCACTCCATAATTTACAGATATTTTGAAGAGAATGGTGGGAAACACTTCAAAGGCTGTAGTTGTTTGGCATCTGTCTGTGATGACTTTTCTTTTCCTTCTAATTTCCATTACTGGAAAACTGCAGGTAGACCTACAAAAAGTTTGCTGAAAAGTTTTTCAAAGTGGAGTTACCCTGATAGAATTGTTTATTCACAGTCATGGCTTTAAACCTTCAGAGACACTAAATATTCAAGTGTATTGTTACAGTATCTCTGCCATTTGGAGTTCTGTGTGGGGACAATAGTGCTGCTGTTGGGTGATATAAAACATTAGTGCAAAAGGGAAAAATATGTATTCACTTGTGAGTGACATGATGCCTTTATCCAGTAATAACTTCCAGCCACAAAACCAGCATTTTTGTCTTATTTTTCCTTACTCATATTTCAAAATTTCAGGCTTGTGTGGCTGAGTCAAAACCCATACAATAACCACAATGATGGATCTAGAACTGCATATTTACTGTAGTTATTTCCATTGTAAATTAAGTCAAAATAGTTCCAAATCTAAATAATTATGAACTTTAATGACCCATCTGTCAGTATTTTGAGGAACTTGTTTGGGAAGAAGTTGTTTGCTCAGGAAGTATGTTACAGTTCATACTGTAATATGTGCAGAAGATAACTGGTATTGGTAATGAACTAAGATCATTTGCAATTTTTAATCACAAAAGTATTGAACTACTGAAAAATTTCTTAAAGTTAATGAGTATTTACTTTGTCATTAATTCTCAGGATATAAGTTATTCTCCTTTTAGTTACTTGTTAAAAAAAATCTTCTTGATTTCTTCAATCAGAAAACAGTGATTGCTTACTAGAGTAAAAGGAGTCTGTATTTCTGTATAAGTTTCACTGTCTCCTTTCAGTATGCAAGGAGAACAGATAAAGCATAATACTTACTCTCTTTTATGTTTTTCTTCTACTGAAGTTCAGTTCAGTGAAGGAAAATTAAACTTAAATTTCTCCATCTTTTCTATGGAGATATGAGGGAGATAAACAGCAGAACTACTAACCTATCATCCCATTGCTGCTTTTCCTTTCAGCTGGGGAAAGCAGTATGTCTCTAGCTTTAGTCCTGAATCTCAGATTATTTGCCACAACAGCTGCTGGACGTATTTCACATCTGGCAGATGAAGAATCAGTTGGTCAGCACACTCAGACTGTGTCCCAGCTCAACACTTCCCACTGAGAACAGCACATTCTTTCTTGCTCATCTTAGAAAATGTAGTTTCATCAAAATAAGGTGTGGCCTCTTCTAAATAGCTTTACCACAAGAATACAGTCTTGAATCCTACTAGGAAAATCTGATTTTATTAAAATATACAGTATAGACTAGCCTTGTTCCAGTAGAACAAGCCCTAAGCAGCATCTCCCCAACCTACAGCAGTTCAAAGATTCTTCAAACACAATCTTCCTAATAATCTAAAGAATCACCAGTTGTCAGTAGTTCTGCACAGAATTGCTGTCTTTGATATCCCAAATTCTTTTGGAGATGCCTCCGTCTTATCTAGCCTGGTTTCAAACACAGGTGTCAGCAGCTCCAAAAATCCCAGCCTGCTTTATCAGGGGAAAAGGACTTTGAGAGGACAAGTAGTGCAGGCTTCACTCATAGTATGCATATGAACAAAGTGAGACATGAGAAGGCTTAATAGTGCAAAAGGAAATTACTGTGTCAGTCCTGGAAAGAGCTAAGAGACCAGCAGAAAAGAGGAATTGCTACAGTACAGAGTTGACCCCTGTACAAAACAAAGGTTTGATTACTTCATCATGGTTTGGAGAGAAACACTCATAACATCCAGATAGAGGAGCCACAGAATGAGACAGTGATGAAGTTTTCTCAGTAGGAGATCCTGGATGACTGAAACTTAGGGTGAAACTTTGCAGTCACGTTAACATAACCCAGAGCTGAAGTTAACTGAGAAAAGCAGCAGGGAAGAAAGCTGGGGCTGATAAACTAACGCATCAATTTTCTTAAATGCCACTTCAGTATTCTTCTTTTTCTCATCTAAATACATCGGATAAGGAGCAAAGCAAGACATGGGCAAGAAATACAAAAGAATTTGTATTTTGTCAGAGCAGGCAGAATAAATAGCTTAAACCAACACACTGTAAACAGAAAAAAAAGACATTTATTGAAACCAGTCCTTGACTGTTCACATAAAATACAAGGAAATGGAGAATGTTGTCTGTAAGCTATCCTGCACTGGATCCTTCAGTCCAGTGTGGAAAGTTAAACTGTAAATATATAATGTAAACATAAATGATGCTGCTTTTGTTTTCCAGTCTAAGACTTCAAGTCCAAACCCCATCATTTAAGTGGCAATGGACAGAGCAGATTGGTTTTGAAAGCTGAGCTTCATGTTTTTTAGCAGAAAACAACACAAATCTGCCATTTGAGTGGTAGGAAGCTGACTTTTTAGTAGATACTCCTTTTCTCTGCTAGCCCAGTCCTAAAGGTTTTTGGAGGCAGTGTGAGTAAAGTATTTCTCATGCATACACTTTGAGGAAAGGCTACCCTGCCTTAGTTCTCCCACAATAATAGGGTACTTTTTTCCCCAGAGTAAGGTAGACTAAGGCCTGAATATTTAGCAAGTTTGTGGGTAAGATTCCCGTCAGAAGTTACTACAAACAGTTTTTAAGTTTACCAATAGCTGTTACACAGAGAATCTGAAGTATATCTTGCATAAATGTTGAATTTAGAAAATACCTTTTGTATATATAAATTGCTTGGAACTACTTGACCATTGTGAATGTGGAAATTCCTGAAGCAGAATTGCCTCACAGCACATTTTGTCTCTAAATAGGTCCATCTTGCTGGTAACATTTTAGGGGTTTTTCTCTTTCATCTTTCCTGCTCCATTAAGTTTTTGTTGGTTCCTTTCTCATACAATACCAGTTTGTCCAATTTATCAGTAGCCTTGGCTGGAAATCTCCCATATTGGCTAAAAGCTGACTTTGATCAGGAAGGAAAAGAAACAAAACAGGGAGGACTTAGAGAAAAGCTAAAAGATGTGGGAGTCCATAGGAAATGTGCTAATCTATTACTCAGCTTTCAGGAAACATAGTATTATGGAAGATAAGAAAACAAGGCAGCCAGAGATACTCTTCCACTTTTCCCAGCAGCCATCCTAAAGCCCAGGCAGAGGGTTGCCAGGAATTACAACTGATTTTGCTGCTTACTGTACTGTTCAATGTGAATTTACCAGGGAAGAAACAGTATTTCTTCTTGCTGCTTTCAGAAGTCCTCTGATCTTAAAGAAATTATCATCTGGAGCCTGGTAATGGTAATTAAGGGCCCAGCTGAAGAACATAGCTGACATTGATAGCTGACAGAAGCTATACGAATGTCTTTGTTTTAGATGTGTAGTTGAATTGTGCAGTACACACTAGCACATGCTCTACCGACACTTCAGGCAACTCTTCACAGGGCAAGAAAAAAAAGAACTTAATAAAACTGCATCATATGTTTTTCTTGTCCTTTTATTGTTAGTTTAAAATATACTGGATGTACTTCTTAGTTTCCATTTTGACCATTAGATAGACATATATAGATGTCTCAAAACTATAGCTTGCAAATGGAATTAAAATAAGCACTAAAATTAAATAATTGGAAATGAATGTATATTTCCCTTCTGTTTCTATTTTCAAGAATTGTTATTTTCAAGAATTTCTCATCAGTAATCCTGATGAAGAAATGAGGGATATGATTCACTTGTGCCCTTCTGCCTGCTGCCAGTAATATAACAATTCAGGACAATCATACCAACAAAAATCTGCAACAACATATTATAACATCAGGTTTGACTGTATTGTTTGTTGTCCAAATTTCTTACCAGAAGTTCCATTCAGATACCACATATGCCATTTTCATATCCTCGAGTGTTTGTCTAAATGTTCTGTTTACTATGGGATATTTTGGGAACAAATTTTTTTTAAGAAAAAGTATGCAGCATATCTAAAGATTAACAAAATGGCCCTGAAACCATTGGCAAAAAAAACCACATAAATATTGGAAAGTCAAAAAACAGGGTAGCAATCCCAAGAAATTAACAGAAATATTTTCTTTTTATACCTGTGAATCCTTGCAAATAGTATTAGCTCAGACATTCTTCTTGCTTTAGAAGCTGCTTAATCTTGAAGTAGAAGGAATTAATTCTTTCACTACCTATTATAAACCCTTGGGCTGCATTTTTCTTTGCTTGTCTGTTTGCTGGAATTAGACCATACCTTGGTAGCCAGTTACCTTTCTTAATGCTTGTTCTCTGTTTCAATGATTTTCTACAAATGTTTTCCAACCAAGTTAGTCTTTACGTCAGTTTTGGCCAGAAAGAGTTTTCCTTCATTTCATCACCACCAGAAGTCAAAGCATAGTAGTCTTCTTTTGTCATGGTTTGGGAAAGTTAAGTTGATGCCTTGTCAAATCTACGAAGCATTACAGCTACAGGGTCCTTAAAAAGGTGGATTCACAGAACTGCTGAGTGATCCCTGTTATCTCCACCTTCTGTGGCAAGCTCTAGATTTTTTTGCTGAGAGGTCCTTCCTCTGCAGGCTGCTGTGGGAACCCTCTGTTTCACCTTTTATCCAGCTCTGCTGGTTTATGGTAGACTGCAGCCCTGCTTTGTGCTATTATGGCCAAGGCCTGCAGTTCAGATATTGCCATTAAACACTCAGCAACAACTGAGGGAGAAGGCAAGGGATGGTTTATGCTCACATCAGACAAGTGACAAGTGGATGTAGGCCTTTGTGAGACAGAAGTAAGCTGTGCATCTCAAAGTGATAAAAATATGTAAGTTTAGGCCCAAATCTCTTCCAACAGAATTGCATTGTTCCACAACATGGAATCTTGGAAGTGATCTATCCTCATAATTAAGAATTAGGAAACTTAATTTCCAATCACAATGAATATTGTTCTAGTAACTACTCTGTAATTGTTTCTTATTGGCATACCTATCCTGAAGTTGGCTTCCATTACTTAGAATTTGGGCAGACATCATTTCAGCTTTGACTAAGGCCTGTAGATGTTAGCAGAGGTACTCTGTAAATCAGTGCTCAGTTCAGTCAGTAAATTTCAGAGTGGTAACTTAAAACCATATATTGCTAACTTAATGTAGTGAATAGGTAAGAGATCTTAACTTGATGTCTAATAGAAATGTTAAAATAATCCAAATAATGTATTAGAGCTGTCATGTGAAGGACCAAGTGCTATTAAACCTTTTTTTTTCCCTGTTTTCTCTTTTTTTCAGTCTACACTTGGATACATTGCTCTGCTTATAAGTACTTTCCATGTACTGATTTATGGATGGAAGAGAGCTTTTGAAGAAGAGTATTACAGATTTTATACACCACCAAATTTTGTTCTTGCCCTTGTTCTGCCTTCCATTGTAATTGTAGGTAAGATCATCTTGCTTCTGCCATGTGTAAGTAGGAAACTGAGGAGAATTCGAAGAGGATGGGAGAAAAGCCATGTTATAGAAGAAGTAAGTGGGTCTGTTCCACATCTCTCCCCAGAAAGGATAACTGTAATGTGATGATATTTGTTAACACTGTTGTACATGTTTGGGCTTTGTTTTTTTTTTTGTCTATGTCAAATAAACTTGCATTTTAGGAGTTTAGTTAAGTAGGAGTCTTTGTAAAGTCTCTTGCTTGACATATAGTACAAGCTCTTAACCAAACTATGAGAAGTTTATAACTAGAAGACAACTATTTCTGATAACTACAAAAATATTTTTGTTTTAGATTACAGAGGACAGATGATTATGAAATAAAAAAAAATCAATGTTCCTTTGCACAGTTATATCACAATAATATTTTATTAGAACCAGGCTTTACAGATATTTTTTTGCCTTAGAGTATATGTGTCAGAGTGCTGCTTATTAATATGACATTTTCTGGGCAGTGTTTCTTCTATTAAAACCACATTTCTGGGTTAATGAGTTCAGAATATAAAGTAAATTATTTAGGAAATAACTAGGATTTGAAAGAAATTAATTTGTAATGATCACAGAGTCACACAGTAGTGACTTGGATTGGAAGGGACCTTAAAGATCAGTAAGTTGCAATGCCCCTGTCATGGGCCTTGACAACTTTCACTAGACCAAGTTACTCAAAGCCCCATCCAACCTGGCCTTGAACACTTCCAGGGATGGGGCATCCACAACTTCTCTGGACACCCTCTGCTAGTGCCTCACCACCCTCATAAAGAATTTCCAAAAATCTAAATCTAAACCCAATCTAAACTGACTCTCATTTAGTTTGTAGCCATTCCCCCTTGTCCTGCCATTGCCCTCTCCAGCTCTCTTGTAGGCTCCCTTCAGGACCTGGAAAGCTGCAGTTGGGTCACCCCTAAGCCATCCCTTCCAGGCTGCACAAAGCCAATTCTTTCTCCCCCTTTCCTCACAGGAGAGGCTCCCCAGCCCTCTGACCACCTCAGGGGCCCTGCTCGGGACTCCAGCAGGTCCCTGTCCTTCCTCTGGGCACCCCAGGGCTGGGTGCAGAGTTCCAGGTGGGGTCTCTGTCCCCAGAGCAGAGCAGAGGCACAAATCCTCCCTGCCCTGCTGCCCAGGCTGCTCTGGGTGCCGCCCAGGACACGTTTGGCTCTCTGGGCTGTGAGTGCCCATGGCTGGGTCATGTCCAGCCTCTCACCCAGCAGCACCCCCAGGCCCCTCTGGGCAGGGCTGCTCTCAATCCCTTCATCCCCAGCCTGGATGGACACTGGGGGTTACCCCAGCCCAGGGGCAGCACCTTGCACTTGGTCAAGTGTATTGCACATGTACAGTATATTTATTTGTGTGTGGTTTTACACCATTACATGATTGGAATATGCAAACCCAGTCTCAATTATGGTGTGACATCTTGCAAGCAAAGGGTATTGTACTAAACTTGTTTTTTCAAAGTATTAAGTAGGATTTTAGACCTTTGGCATCTCTTTATTTCCATACATCATAATGAAGATTCAAAACATTGCTATACATTTATAGGAAGATACGTGTATAAACTAGTTTTTGATTTTTTAATGACTTTGAAATATGTGGAGATATTTTAAAACAAAAAGAAAAGCTGAGAATTCAGCAACAATAAAAATCCATTTTCACTGTGAAATTTCCAATATATTGGAAGCATCACAATACTCATGTTCTGTATGTGTCTACACTAGAGTTTTAGTTATTATATATGAATTTCCCAGAATGTGTCTTAAATTCTTAGTATCTTTTTGTGCAAATCCAATCTTCTATTTTTATATTAAGGTCTAACTTTTACAAGTGTCTCTGGGATATGCCTGAAGTTTTGAGAAACCAAATTATTATTATATTTAAAAATCTCTAAACCCTGACATTTGCATTTGCTGTTGGATTCTAAATAATGTTCACAATTGCTTATTACTTCTGCTGTGTCAGTAGTAATTACTCTTCTCTAACAAAACAACCAAACTCGGCTCATACCTTCAGGCTGCTACTGCTTAATTAGCAGAACTTCTATTACAGTGAATCAGATTGTGTATTTGGTTCTAATTTTCTTGTATTAAATTATATTTTCTCTTATCTATATTTAAAATATGTGCACTGTTTAAAATCTCAAATTTTTTTAGCTGAACCTTCTCTTATTATTTATTGCTTTGAAAGAATTTGTCCTATCATGTATCAGAAATATATAGAATTAAGCTTGAATTTATCCTTAAACATCACTGGTCCTGTAAATCTCATTATCTCTGCTTGTAATGAAATTAAGAGCTTCACAAAAAAGAAGATTCTAGAATCAAACTCTGCCCCCAGTTATGCCAACCTAAGCCTAAAGAATTCCTGTTAGTTGTTCTTAAATTAATTTAAAATCCAAAATATCCACAACTATTTTATTTTTATTCTAGTATCCAGATTCCCCAGACTTACACATCAACCCTGTGTATATTCTGGGTTTGTTGCAAAATGAGAGACAGTTGAACTTCCTTTCACTTTAAGCATGTTCAAATCTAGAGATGAAAAATAAAATACTTTAATGATGTTTTTTCAGAATTAAAATATTTTGATATGTCTTTAGACATGTTTTGTATTGAATAAGAGGCCAGTGGATTCTTGAAAAGGGAGGTTTGTGAATACATTTTTTAAAAAATACAACTGTTATATGGGTCAACAGATATTTGATACTTTATTTTAGTTCACAAATTTTCAGTTTCAAGTAGTTGTAAAGCTCAGATTTATCCTCCTTTCTAAGCCTTGGGGAGCAGTCAGTTGTAAGGAAAATAATTAATTTTATTTCACCATTTTTGGAAAAATAAATTATAATAACAGCATTAATTGGTCAGGCTAAGGTCTTTGAGAGTTGTCTCCAGTAGCTGACAAGTGGTAGATGCTTCTAAAAAGAAAGCAAGTGTCCAGTGATTTTTTTTCCTAACACAACTTCTCAACCTCTTGGAAGTCAATTACTTTGGATTTATTCGAGACAGGTGCTGCCTCTAGATTGCTGTATTTAATAGCTACCTTCTCAAAAAAATTATCAAGGATTTCAGAAATATGAAACTCTCCTATTTTTTGAACAGAAAAATAAGGAAGGGAAAAAAGCTTCAACTAATCTATCAAATAAATAAATAAATAAATATTTGTATTCTTTCTTTTTTCCAAAACCAAATAAGTTTGTTTCAGGGTATTTATTTTATTGTTCCTCCTCCAATATGCAGCTATTTCAGTGAGACTGGTGGTGATATACAAGTACAACACTTTTTTACCAAACATTCTAGACTTAACTGAAAACCCTGTTGCTGCTGGAGACAGACAGGAGCCTAAACTACTACAAATGAGATTTTCACATAAAAATGAAGAACAAGTAACAATTACAACTTCTAACCTAGCTTTTTCTGTAATGGCATTCCAAAAGGTGTATATTTCTTAAAAGGCTTGTAGAATTGAATATCCTGGACTGTTTCCTATTTCATTAATGCAGGGTGAAACCACACAAACTTGAAGCATTGTACTTCATTCCTTTAAATAAAATTAACTTTTAAAATCTTAGAACATAATAAATCTTGGATAATTTTAATGGGATAAATACCACTCTACTTTCTACCCAGTCCTGCATGGGAAACCTAATTAAAATCACTAGAAGGTGCTGGTATAACTGAGAGTAGAATTTCATACCTCTGAACAGATTTAAGCAGAAAGTGTGGACATTGACAATCTGACTACATTTGAAAATTAAATATGCTGCTATTATTTTAGAGTAATTTTACATTTCTGTGGAATATGTAGTTAACATTCACGTTCCCTACAATTATTTAATTATTTTGATACAATAGTGATAATGTTGCAGAACTATGATATTGTACTAACTGAAAATTACTGTCAAAGGCCATGGATATTGTACTGTAATGCATCCACTGACAGTATATACAGAAATGTACTGGCCCTCTTTCCTATGCAAAAAGTTACTTCATCATTAAATTTCTTCAACAGTGATTAAACTCCTACATTATAAATTGCCAAAGATGTCTGGAGAGAATAATGATGAGTCATTCTTATTTTAAAATTGTGTGTAGAAAATTAAAAATGTGTTTTAATTTTATATGTTACTTGAAAGGTTGAAATATTGAAGTATTAATAAGTAGACAATATTTTTAGATCAACTATATGAAGGCATTTTGTGAAATATTTGTGCTACAGAAATGACACATGGTTTCCTGTTAGGCCATGTATTTACTTCTAACTGGAACAGCATGTTGACTTGTTATTTAATATTTTGTAGTGTTCTTTAAGGACCAGTTTGCTCTAACAAGACACTGTTAAGCCTGAAGGTAAATAACACTCATGCATTTAGCAAACTTTATATCCAGCATATGTTTAGTCCCACAAGGGATCTTTATTCATCTGACCAAACACATTGATTTCTATAAACTCACCATAGGCTTCTCATTGGAAAAATACCTGAGGCTAATTGTTTAGTTTAGATTGCCTAAATATAAACAACTAAATTCATTTAGACATCTTAGTTACTAAGGAGAATAAATATGTATTTGGGGAATAGTTGCTATAAAATTATTTTTGTGTAGCTTTATATAAATTGCTTAACTGTCTAATGAAAATAAGTAATCAAATAAGCCTAATTCTCTTAATTATTGTACAGTTTAAAAAAATAGAGCTTAATATGTGATACAGAATTGTACACGTATTATAAAATGGAGACTTCTATGTATTTAGCAACAGGTTATTTTTTTTCCATGGATATTAAGGTGTTCTTTATTAACACTGTCTAAAACAGTTCTATCATAGGTTCCATGTGTCTAATTTTATCTTAAAATTCTCCTAGCTGTTGCAACTATGTACAAGTTAATTAAGTGCACATGTTCTTGAATTATTTAGAGTTTTGATTTAGAGATTAATTATTTTGTAATTGTTTTGCAAATTCTTTAGCTTGTGGTAATGGTTACTGTGAATTGTTGCCACATTTAATTTTTTGTTCCAACATTGTAAATTATATGATGTGTCATGAATATTTTTATTTGTCATTAATTGCCTATAAAAGAGTGTGTCTCTGTGTTTGTGTCTGTATGGTATTAGCTGCCCAACTGGCATTAAAGGAAATGGTTAATGAATATAAGGCAATGAGTTCCCCAGTGGCAATAAATTTCACAGGTATGAATACAGTTAGGAAAGAGCTTTCCTCTGAAAGTTAGATATATCAGGTGCATAAAAACTAGATAGATTGAATTTTTCAGTGTTAATATTTTCACATATGCAGTGGTAATGAATGCATATGCATAGTTCCTTGCAGACAGTGCATCTCCTAATACACAAGGTTTTGAATTCTTGGCTGTTCATCCTCTAGTATTTTCTGTCAATATAATGAATAATGTTGCTGTACTGATATTGTATCACCATGTGATACTGCTTGAATTAATTAGATTACAGCCTTTAAAATAAGTGACACATTTAACTGACTTAAACAATGATCTCTGTCATTATATATTGTTTCTCATGCCTTGTTGGCAGTGTCTTACAGTAAACATATGTCTCCCATGTGTAATATTCTCTTTGTAGTTGTGTTTGTCAGACTGTTTCTGCTGTCTCTCGGAACAGGGCTATTATAAATTATTAGTAATGCTCTTATCTATTTTTCCACAGACTGTGTTTTACACAAAAATCAATAAAAAATCAATGTAAGGTATTTTGTTTTTTTATTTTGTGCTTATGCAGAATAAATTTTAGCTTGTGATTCTTTCTAATACATGGGTGTTCTGATCAGCATTTTCTCTGAGAGATAAAATTTGAATGTGTGTTCATAAAAATATTCTAAGGGCAGTTTATTTCTTTTTCGATATCTGGATTGCAGCTTTTTCACACAGACACACTGGATTGCTATATCCCTTATCCTACTCTAAGTTTTCTCCATGCTTTCAGATACAGCACTCTCAGCTTATATTCAGTCCACTTTTCATTCAACAGAAAGTTTGGCTATGATCAGATTGCTACGCACCAGTATGTTTGCAAAGTGTCCTGTTGTGTGTATGAAAGGGAATTACTCTGCAAATGAAACAAACAGGTGAAGCACTTTGCAGTCCTTCTTTTGGAAATACATAACTTTTTTTCTAAGAGGCTTATGCCAGCAGAAGAGGAAAAAAGTACATGAGAGGTATAATGCTGCTTACCTGTCCATCAGCAGCATAAACTGTTCTGAGTTCAGAGGAGTAAAGATGCATGGGTCAGTGGAGCTGGCAGCATTTGCATTGCTTTCACATTAGGTTACATAGCCTTCCCAGACTCCCAAATGGAATATAGGTGTTTTTAAAATTCAGAACATTTAATATTGGTTTGTGCCATGCCTAACCTAATAGTAACATTTTGGACCTTGAGGTCTTTGTTTTCTTTGCTTCTATTTTTTTTAATGTCTCCATTTCTCTATATCTCAGTGCTTGTTCTACTGAATGTTGATATCATGCCAGCAGCTGGGGCCCCAAACTTACACCCTTCTCCAGGCTTACCTTGTACTGCACAAGAGTATAAGTTCTGAGTCCTGTGATTTACTGTGTTTCCTTACAGTTATAAAGATCAGTGTGAAATTTCCCCTCAATTCCATACCACTCCACAACCTCAGCACTGTATTTTAATAGTACAGGCAGGTAAATCCAGATGTTGGAAGCTCTGTTGACTTGGTGGTTTTAAGGTTGAGTCTACTGCCAGACACTTCAAAGGTCTTTTCCTTTTATTCTGTGAATATCAAACATAGAAGGTCTGTCAGGACAGACAAAAAAAAAATGAAAGGAGAATGAAAAGGAAGTTGAGGAGTCAACAGACTTAGAAAGAATCTTAGAAAGATTTCTGTACTTTAAAGACCTCAGTGTCATATTTGATAAAGAGTGCAGGTGGCTTTGAAAAGAATCTACATGTTGGATATAGCCAAGAAAAGGTCATCCCTTGACTAGGAGCTGAAGACCCCTATTGCAGCACATGAATAATGGTCCCTTAAAAGCTCACAACTTATTTTGTAAAACAGCAAATACTGAGTGCTAGAGGAAATAATTCACTCAGCAAAGTCAACAGGAGATTAACGGCAGATCTAGATGTGCAACCTTGATCTTCTAACGTGCAACTGTGTTCTACACAGAGTGCTGTGGTTTTATGAAATTTAAGTTTTACCTCAAGAACAGAGTTTGCTGAACCGTGTCTTCACACCAAAATAGTTTGTCCTCAGTCAAAACAGAAATCCTCTTTACATCAAGTGTACATTTTTAACATATTTATTAGCATTTGTAAGACTTAAAATTCAATACTCTCCTAAGTAAGGCCTTGGTGTCTTGAATATTTTCATCACCAATGGAAAAAGTAGATGTGATAAAAATACAATATAAGCCTATTGGGGTTTATTAACTTTTGAGTAAATATTATCACAGTTGATCGTGTGATTTTGAGAATGGCTGTTTTCCATTTGCCAAGGGCAGCAGTAGTCAAACTTGCATAATGTAGCTTTTATCCTAAATTTTAAAAGCTTCATTTTGAAGAAGGTGCACAGTGAGCAAATGGAGCTTTGCAATATGATCTTTGGAACAGTGAGCCAACAAGTGCCATATGACTTAAGCTTATAATTTACAGACTAAGTTGCCCAATTTAGGTATATTCTCTATACATTAAAAACACAGAGCAACCAAACTTGAAATCACTTAGGCTACAATAGAAATAAATGTAAGCAGGTTTTCTAATATAAGCTTTAAAACTTTGAATACATACAACTTCAGTTCCTATCTTGGCACCAAGAGAAAAAAAAGTATATATAATTCAGGTTTTTCAGCTAAATGCCTGGGGACATACAAGCATTGTCAGCACTTTTAATCTCAGATGCTTAATACAAAATCTTGTTCCATCCAGTATAAGCCCGAATGCAATACAGAATGTTCACAGAAACAAATACTTAAGTAGAACATGGAAGGGCCAGTAAGGTGGTTATAGTAATGGAGAGATGTGTGTACATGGATGGATGAAGTGTCAAACACGAGCTCCAAGGCTGGCACCTGCACTGTCACATCGTGTGAGGTGACAGTGCTGCCTTTGTATGACCTGTGTTCGGTGATCGCAGCTCAGGATGTCATGGATGTCAAAGGGGCCATTGCATTTTCTAAATTCAGAGTCCTATACTATGCTAGGCTGTAATTTTGCCATCATTTCAGAGTTGCATACAGGATGAATTTCTACTAAATGCAGAGAGTGCATGAATATTTTTGTGTATGCACAAATACACTATATTGTGTATTTTCCCTTTGATGAAAAGAGAACTCTATAGCATGTGTGAGTACTAAATATGAGATGCACCTTATTTTTGCAGAAGGCAAGTATGAAATGGGAAGAGTGTAGCATGCAAGCTGGGAAAAATGAAAATAAGGACTGTGTTGGTTATAGTTGGAGCCATAAAGTTGTCTTTCTTGATTGTTATCAATCACTTCTTTTCATATAAAAGCTAGCTGTTTAAATCTCCAGATATGTTAGCATTTAATAAATTTATTTGCATATTCAAATATTTGTTTGGAATCACTGTAGTTAATTATTCGTCAGTGAACACCGAGGTTGGCACTGAAAACTCGGGATATGTGTACATCCAATGTGATGTGTGTGCAACTTGCCGCAGGTGTGTCCAGATCCAGGAATGGCAGCTGAAGTGAGCAGTCCAGTAGAGTACCTGAGAGCACACCGAGCGCTGGGTTGTCCTTGAATCTCAGCTGTCAATTAAACCTCAAACAGCTGCTCACTGTTTGCTAGTAGAAGATACCTGCATCCTTTCACTATTCTGTCCCGACTTTTATTACTTTTTTGTATCAGTCTATGCACAGAAAAGGTTACTTTTGCCATTTTCCCCGCTGCCAGGCTGCCCCAGTCTGGGGTTTGTCGTGGTGGCATCTCATAGAGGGTTTTTTCACGATTACTTGTTATGGACCCACCGGCCTCTTCCCTTCCAGCTGCCCAGGATGTAGACGGGCTGGGGAATGGTTTTCTCAGAGACAGCAGCCCGCGAAGTGCCATTTCTGGCCGGGGGGCGGAGAGCCGGAGCAGCGGCAGGCGGCAGGAGAGGAGGGCCGGGCCGGGCCGGGCCGGGCCTCGGCACCGCTCCCATGGCAACGGCCGGGCCGCGCTGCCGCCGCGGCGGAGCCGCCATGGCCTCGCTGGCCGCGGCCGAGCCCCCCGCCCCACGGGCGGCCTCCCGCTCCCCGGGGCTCGGCCCCTCTCGCAGCGGCAGTGAGAGGCGCTCGAACGCTGCGGACCCCGCTCAGGTGAGCTCTGCCGCGGGCAGGGGCACCTCCAGCCCCGGTGCTGGCCCGACCCCTGCCCAGTCCGGCCCGGTCATGCCATATGCCCTGTGCCCTGTCCTGCCCTGTGCCCTGCCCTGCCCTCTGCCTTGTGCCTTGTGCCCTGCCCTGCCTTGTGCCCTGCCCTGCCTTGTGCCCTGCCCTGTGCCCTGCCCTGTGCCCGGCCCTGCCCGGCCCTGCCCTGCCCTCTGCCTTGTGCCCTGCCCTGCCTTGTGCCCTGCCCTGTGCCCTGCCCTGTGCCCTGCCAGGCCCTGCTCAGCCCTGCCCTGCCCTGCCCTGTGCCCTGCCCTGCCCTGCTCTGTGCCCTGCCCTGCCCCTTGTCCTGCGCCCAACCCTGCCCGGCCCTGCCCTGCCCTGTGCCCTGCCAGGCCCTGCTCAGCCCTGCCCTGCCCTCCCCTGCCCTGCCCTGTGCCCTGCCAGGCCCTGCTCAGCCCTGCCCTGCCCTGCCCTGCTCTGTGCCCTGCCCTGCCCCGTGTCCTGCGCCCAACCCTGCCCTGCCCTGCCCTGCCCGGCCCTGCCCTGCCAGGCCCTGCTCAGCCCTGCCCTGCTCAGCCCTGCTCTGTGCCCTGCCCTGCCCTGTGCCCTGCACCCTACCCTGCCCGGCCCTGCCCTGCCCTGCCCCGTGCCCTGCCCTGCCCTGCCCTGCCCCGTGCCCTGCCCTGCCCTGCCCTGCCCTGTGCCCTGCCCTGCCCTGTGCCCTGCTCAGCCCGGCCCTGCGTCTTTCTCGGACCTGGAACAAACCCCGATGTGTGTTTGTATTTACCCATCCCTGAGTAAATTCATGTTGGTTTAACGCCACCATTTCACATTTTAAATGCCTTAAAAACAAAATTTAAAAATCGATTTAAAAAAAAAAAGGTTAAAAAGGTTAAAAGTGTTGCTTTTTCAGGATGCACAGTCGAGGTCAGTGGATTTGAATCACGTCATCGCACTACTCGGAGATTCGGGCTCAGTGAGTAACCCTGCTTCCTTGCTGTCTCTGTTACACACGTGGTAATGGGGTTTTGACAAATTTTTTGTTCAGTAACTTTACCACCCACCCTGAATAAACTCAGATGGGTTTATTATATCCAACACAAGTGGCTGGAGCTACAGAGCACAAAGATGAGTATTTCTTCTGATATTTGAATGCTTCTAAAGATGATAATTGTTATTTTTAAAAATGTTGTCAATTATTGATTTTTGTTTAAAAAATACATAGAGAAAGAGAAGATCACACAGG
Organism: Ammospiza caudacuta; assembly: GCF_027887145.1. Classification (NCBI taxonomy): domain Eukaryota; kingdom Metazoa; phylum Chordata; class Aves; order Passeriformes; family Passerellidae; genus Ammospiza; species Ammospiza caudacuta. Next base: position 23,158,423 of record NC_080593.1, read on the forward strand.
AACTTAAAAAAAAAGACAAAGGCATGAGCATTCAAAAACTAGACATGCAGAATTTCTAGCATATTTTAGAATTTTAGAGTACTGAAACCTATAGCCGGGAAATAGATGTACATATAACCTTATTAAAAGTATGCCATGAATTTATGTAATTGCCCAAGTTAACTGCTAACAGTTCTCCAGGGAGATGATCTTAAATGAAGGTGAAATATACAAAGGTCAATGTTGAAGAATAAATACAACTACCTACGCATACAGGAGTAGCATCATCTCTCATGGGCTTTCACAGATGATTTTTAGTCTCCACAAGATGATTTGGCAGATTAAACTCACTAAGCCATCAAATAATTTTGATCCAAAATATGGATAATTTATGCTCTTAAACAAGGACCTGATTTAACCTAGCACATTTTAAATTAATGCCCCACAGAGAAGTAGTTATTTCTTACCTCTTCCCCTTTTTTATTACAGAGCTCATATAATAAACTTACTGAATGAAGGAAGACTGCCATATGTTATTGTTTACTGCTTCTGTAGATATAATATGTAGATATGATAAAATTCCTGTAGGATTCTGGGCTTGTAGAGTCCTGAAACAACTTCCTGGCCTGCCTCAAGTTGCAGGTGCTCAGGAGAGCCGAAATGAAAGCTGCACATCACTGACACAGCCTGACATATCCTCACTTCAGTTGTTTTCAGCTTTGGATTTGAAGGCTGTTTCCTAGTGGTGTAGAGCACTCTAAGCCATGTAGATCTACATGCTTACACATTTATGTTGTGTGTAACATAGGTTTGGTCTTCTTAGCTGCTTTACAAAGAATCACAAAGAATTTAAGAGAAAGAGTCAACACGTTTGAACAGGAGTTTTTGAAAGCCTCTTCAGTTACAAGAGAACAGACTTCATACCTAGAAATGAGGGCTTCATCATGGAGTTAATCCTCCTTCAAAGCACTTTGAGAATTTTGTTGTGTCTTGTAAACTTTCAAATCTGGTTTCCATTTTCATTTAAACTTAAAGGGGCATAAACAATCATTTAAGGTTCTTGGGAAAACTGCAATTAAAACCGGTTTTTCATTCTTTTATTTAAGAAAGATTTGGAAGAAGAGCAGCTGAAAACTCTGAAGAAGGTAGTCAAGCATTTTGAAAATGGATTTGTATCCTTTTTGCCACTTTAGAATTCTAAAGTCATGGTGTTTTCTGTATGATAATAGTCTGAGTTTTCAGTAAAGCATTTGATGCTGTACTGTGCTTCCCTGTGGAGAATAGGGATATGCATTCTCATCACTGGCCTCCTTGTGTGCACACAGCCAAGGTTGGCAGATTGACAAGATTCTTGGATATTCGATTCATTTGTCACAAATTTCAATAGAAGGTTCTCACCTCTACAGTGGCTGAAAGTGTCCAAAATGTAACTGGTGTATTTTAAACTCAGAACAGAAGAGCATAATAATTGCCACTACCTAAAAAACAGCAGATAAAATAGCAAGATAAAAGAGACTTCCAGTAAGGAGACATTTTAAAGAAAGATGAAGTCAGACTAATTTATCTGAAACCTTTTTTCATATTTACAGTACAAACTGAAAGGTTTCAATAATAAGAAGTACTAAGGAGGGTGTTGGTATGTGGAAAAATGTTATTCATTTCATACAGTTCAGATAACTGCACAGTGATTTAAGGCATCACATTACAACTGAGTTGTGTACTTCAAGGCACTTTCTGTGAGTCATTGGATTGGTAGTAACTTCTCAGTCTCAATTCAGCCTTGATTTTGTGCCTCTACCCTTAAATTAAGTAATCTCCATATGTATTTGGGTCCAGATTTTCAAATTTCAGTTAGTCACTTGGGACTAGAGGAGAAAGCAATTCAAATATCACAAGGCTGTCTCAGAATTTAGGTAGGTAAATCTGACATTGTGATGTAAAAGCTTTTCATCCTCCATTTTTAGAAATTTAGTGCTGAGCATCCAGTGAGTTCAGCTGAGAAGACACCTAAATCAGATTTGCAAAAGTTATACTTATGTAAAAGTAAGGCTGCTTCGAAAAGCTTAAGTATTGACTCACATACTTCTTTTAAAACACCTAACTTTGTAAATATTGGTCTTCTGTTTTCTTGGCTGTGTCTTTGAAGTCTGATGAGCACAGTTTTCAGCTTTTTCTGCTGATTCATAGTGGTACAGATGATTTTATTTCCTTAATTTCACGTTAAAAGCCCCTTAAGGATATTGCACAAATTACTGACATTCTTAACCTGTGTGCAGACAAAATGTATGATCAAGAAGCTTTCACTGAGCCTTTATGTGAACTTATTAAACTGTTTGGGTAAGTACCTCAGCCCCTCTTTTAGAGTTTTAAATACTGCTTATTAACAGGTTTATATATTTTCTAAGGAAACTGTCATATTCATGCAGCATTTACCTACAAAGTACCTGTAACTGCAAGGTATCCATTGGATCATCCTTTTTATCAAATGTTTTTTACTTGTGTGCAGTTTCTGGTGACATGGATGAGGTTCCTATTTTAACAGTTCAGTATCTGTGCAGTTAGATGTTACAGAATTCAAAACTGTGTTGTACTGGGCCCCAGCTTGCTTGGAAGTGAGGTTCCCCAGGGTCTCTTATTGCCCAAGTCAATCTGGGACTGCTGGCCTCAAAGGATTCGGCAGCTGAGTGGTACTGAGGTGTGTTTTGCTGTTTCAGACAAGCTCTTAAGTGAGTTTAAAAACTTAGGGTGACACAAAGACATTCTAATACCTGAAGGTAAGCATTACAAAATGACAAGCCATATTACAGGGGAGAATGAATGTCAACAGGATTTATATTTATTTTTAAAATGTATTGCATGAACTTTTGGGCATCTTTGTTGTCATACTGTATTTCAAGTAATCTGTAGAATAGAATTTAGGTGTTATCCACACTTGTCAGATGTTTCCTCTTCAATAATTCAGTCAAGTTATTTATGGTATGCTAGTAGCTACAGTTACTCCTGTATTTAATTTCATTTCAGGAGAATAAGGAAGAAAAAAAAAAACCTGTGCATAGTAAAACAGATATTCAGATAAATTTTTAGATAGCTTCCTCTCAACCGTTAGGTTTAATAAACACAGAACTTCTCAGCTGAATCTTTTAGTTCCCTCAGCACCCTGAGATGTACTGTTTTTCTTTGCTGCCACACAGTGGGGAATGAGTAGGTACATCATGGAGTTTAATTGTCTTTGGTGTTTGCTAGAAGCATGATAAAACTGAGAATGAGTGTATAAAGTCAATAAAATGTATCTGTGAGATTTTTCCTCTTTTAGAGCAGTTCAGCACTAATTGTGGTTTCTGCAATGAATATGTTTTGGAAAATTGCACCCTTGGGTTTTGCTTTAATTTCTGTACTATGGAAATTCAACGACAATTCCCTACTACTTCATATGACAGAGGAGCCTTTTTTAGGATTCAGTTTCAGATACATTAATTTCTCCAGTAAAATAGTAAAATAGTCCAGTCTTTTGTAGCTGCTTCTGTTTACCTGTCTTCTTCCCATTTTCTTTTTTTCTAATGTCTTTTTTCTTCCTCCCCTGCCTCTCCCAGCATTTATTTCATTGTTTGTTCTCTGCTTCCTTTTCCTCTGGTAGTGTTTACAGAGGTAAACTTACTGGAAAGCTGCTTCCACAGTATGTACTGCAGAGACCCTAGCATAACATTGTAATGTTTAGACAGTTTTTAGCACTTACACGTTTATGTCCTGAGTATTTTGAATATGTTATTGAGTATTTATTAATATCCTGTTTTTAAAAAGAAATTTGTTATTGTGCTATTTGGAGTCCATTTATTGGGTTTACTTTTATCCATTTCAAGAAGTCTTGCCCAGAGATAGGATCCCTTTTTTCCACCTCTGCACATGTCTATGCATAGCCTAGCTCTGTAATAGCCTGATAGTGCCTAGGTTCTAGGATTTAGTCTTCCACATTTAAATTACATTTGTTTATTCATCATGTCTTGTTGCATCATATTTGAATTATTAAAATATTATCTATGAACATGTGCCACTAATTACCAACATGTAATTGCAGATTATGAAGCTTTCAGTGTAGAATCAGCATTGCAAAGAGTGCATTCATCCTAGAAAATGTGTCCTTATCTGAAAAACTTGTCAAGGAAGAAGAGAAGAGCTACTGAACTTTTCTGGTGACTTCATTAACTATTACATAGTTGTAATATTTTTAATTTCATTTTGCAGGTTACCATTTCAAAAAAGGAAATCATCTGATGAAGCAAACTATTCCGTTGAAGTTTCACAATCCATTACACAACTGGGTGAGTGTAACCTGATACGCCACAATAAAATTATTATTATGCCACAATAAAATCAACTGTATTATTAGCATGATTTTAATTTACTGTTACTCCTTAGTAAATGGAGGTAATTTCTTTAAATTATTCATTCAATCCTCTGTGTTTTTTCATGTTAGAGACAATTTTTACTTTGCTCTGCAGCTAACCTGAAGATTAGCCTGCAGAATTACCTATTTGCCAATGTCAAAAGCTACATGAGAAAATGTTATCAGTGCACATGAAGAAGTAAACGTGTATCTAGCCTGTTCCATTTCATTTTGATCTGAGAAACGGGGGTGTCACTGTAAACACTGAAACCTGGGATGCCAGGAACATATATCCTTCCTGCTTCTATGCTCTTTTTATTTCATATCATATCTGCTTAGAAGAGTTTCTAATGGCTTGGTAGTGATGACAGCAGCTTAGTGTTAGTAGCTTTCCTCAGAATTCCCCAACTTCTGGAATACCATGCAGTGCTGTAGAAGTGTCTGTAGCCATAAAGCAGAGAAGGTAACTTTTTGATTAAACTTAGGCTACTCTTCTAAGATGCCTTTGTCATCTCCAGTGTGGGAGTCACTGCCTCTTGAATATTTTGTAATGAAACTTTGCATGCAATTACAAATTTGTAGGTAATAATAAGTGCTGTAAAAAGAAGAACACTGTGTTAAGAATACTTTCTAAGAAGTTATAAAGTCTGTTAATTACATTTATTTCTCTTTCTGACAGGTTACTTGATGAGCATACAAAGCTCTCAGGTTAGAATACAAATCTGTAAGAGTGTTGTTAATTTTTTTAATACGGAGCTACCAGGAAAACTACTTTCAGGTAAAGCAGGGTGTTTTTATTTTTTAATGATCCCAACTATTTTGAAATGCCTCTTTTAATTAGCTATTTATTAGTTTTTCTTTATAACTATGGTTACTGTATCTCATATATTAAATATATAACATTGGCAAATACATAATTACCATATTTTTATAGAGGTGCATATTCTAAATCTGAAATAAGTTCATCAATGTACAAGGAATTAATTATTGCACTTACAAAATTATCATTAAATAGCATCCAGAAAATGTGAAGTGATACAAGATCTCTGAAATCTGGGTAATGGAGGGGAAAAAAAAAGTAGTTAGGATCAGAATTATAAGAAGGGAAATGTAGTTTTCAGGTTTTTATATGTAGCCTGGAAAGAAGCAGCTTTGCTTTCACTTGTGTTGTGAGGGATAGATCTGAATCCATTTAAATTTGTTTGAGTTCATATTATATGGACACCTTTGACCGTGGGTTTGAATAAATGGTGTGACTTATCTCTGCAGAAGGAGGCATGATCAGAATCCACCATTATATAATCCCTTTGACTCTTAGGATGGTGCCAGAGACTGTGGTCAGGTGAAGTCAGTCATGGATCCCTCCCAGAGGGGCACAGCATCCTGTGCTCTGAGACCACACTGTCTCTATAGGCAGCCAACCTCGAGTCAATATTGCCACAGTGTGGCTCGGGAGGGCAGGTCAAGGAGCATGCTTGATGTCACTGTGCTCCCCTGCTGTATTTCTGCAGTGGGGCACTAATCCTGTGCCCTTTTACAAGTTTTCATCTATTTTAGGAGGCCTAAAGAAGCTGCTGCTACTACAACACTTTCAAAATTCTACAAATGGGAAAGCATGCAAATCTGTTTTGACCTTGCAAACAAGACTCAAATCCTGCATGTAGCTATGTGTGCATTTAGTTCTGTATCTGTAAATAATTCCATCAGGATAAATGAATGTTATTGAGCAATTTTGTTTTTCTTCTTCCAATTTAGAAAATAGGATATGTTATCTTGAAATGAAGAATGTGTTTCAGTCTGATTTTTTAAGTCAAATATTTCATTTCGAAGCATATATGTACATCTTGCCAAAGTCTGACCCTGCAGAGTTCTCTTATCTGTAAAGTAATATCAACTTTGAGCCTATCAGAGTGTGTGCTTAGTTAAACTTCATTTCACCATGTGAATTATCTGTATTTATCAATTTGTACTTTATGAAATTTTATATATATATATATATATAGTGTGTATATACACATATATATGTATTTAAGCTGCTTAAAATAAGCTTTGCTTTCGTGAGTTATCATAATATGAGAATAAATATGAATTTATTTTCTCCATGCTTCACCTTCCCCATAATTTAGCAATGAAATACAGATTTGCATATGCGTGGACAAAAGTAAAAAAGTTGACACATTAGAAAGTCAAGCTTGTAAATCAAAGTTTGGATTCACCTATTTTAAGTAATATGATGATAGAATGCAATAATTCTCTAGTCAACAGACTACTGAAGAGAACTAGGTTACTGATGACTGAAGAAAGTTTTTCACTTCTATAGCCCTGCTTTTACTTTCATTGTCTAAATTCTAAGCAAGTAATTTGTTTCTATAGCATTGAAATCTGCTTGAGGGTGAGTCAGTTGGATGTTTTATAGGCACTATTCAGATATAAGAAAAGCAGCTCTTGTGTATTGGATTGTTTTTCTTAACTGCTTGAAATATGATACTTGATTTTCAATCCTTTCAGTATGAACAGTTTATGAAGTAATCAAAATTCTGGGGTTTTACTGCATTTAATTTTACTGCAATTTACTGCATTTTAATTAAAGCTACTGTATGTACAGGTTACCAGCCAACAAGTCCAAACTATAAAATCCGGATGGCTGAAATAGGAGGATTAGCAGAAATTCTTGTTTTGTCACTAACATTAGTTGAAAATCAACTTACTGAGAAGTTGTGGGTACTTAAAGCTCTCCAGCATCTTTCCATCTCTGGTTAGTACAAACTGTTCTTTCAATAATCTTATTACCATTGATCTTGATAATTTGTTCTTTGAACATGCCTGAAACAATTACTGACCTATAGAGAATTAATTACTGTGATTTACATAATTTCAGGAGAAAGTTGTGAACAAATGGTGAACGTCCAAGGAGCCAGGAGGCTTTGTTTGTGTCTGAATGGTGCTGATCCCTCAGGACAGCTGCTGTTCCGTTCCTCAGATATCCTATGGAACCTGCTAGAAAAAGTCTCAAAAGAAGAAGTTGTTAATCAACTCAGAAGCTTGGAATGTGTACAGTAAGTACAGGGAGCATTTAATGCATTACTTTTGTCATTGTGGAGACATCTGGAGCATTCTGTTGTGTAGCATTTTGTTGGAAATTAACTGATAGAAATGCAAATGGATCTCTGATTAGATCCTCGTTAAGATTTCATTATTAAGATAGTAGTTGCTGTTACAGGGCAAGAGCAAGGTGCTCTGCTGCATAGTGCAGGAGGAATAGCTCTATCTATTGCTTTGTACAATAGAAGAGTTAAGTGCATCATTTTGAAGCTCCCACATTAGGCATAACAGGCCAGTATTTCTTCACTATTGAAGTGCTGATGTTACAAAATTACAAGGAATTTCTATGCCATGATATACAAGTTTTATTTCTAGATCCTCTTCTGGAGTAAATAACAGGTTCTTCCTTAGTGAGTTAGACTGTTTTAACTATTTAAGATTAGGCTATTCCTTCTCAATAATCGTTGAGCAATGTCCCATTCCACATTTAGTAAATACTGTGTCTTTATATTAATTAGTTAAAACACAAACAGTGGAAGATGCAATTTTTACTATATGCATCTTGCATCTACGAATAAATGGGATGTCTGGTGGTACCCAAATGAATCCACTTCATAATAAAGTTCATAATAAAGTTTTAAGCTTTTTCTCTTGTAGTTAAACCCCAAGGCTTTGAAAAGTATGATGCTGAATGAGGATTCATATATGTGGAGCTGTCCAACATTAGAATATCAAAGAAAAAGGTAAAATGCATTTCTTTTTCTTTTAAGTGCTTTGAAAGAAGCGTTTGTAGAGCTCGTGTGTGGCTTCCGGCACTGCGATCACCAGCTGCGGAATGACCTCTTGGTGATTGCCACCTTACTAGCTGAAAGCCCTGCAGTACCTCTGATTGTAAGTATTTAGAGTTGTATTCCAGACACTAATACCTTCTTCTTTGCTTTTATAAGCTTGGTATTCTCCCCCATTTGGGTTCTAACATTTATTTCTCCTGTGTCTCCAGTGCTTTTTTCTTTCTTGGATTTGCTGAGCAAGAAAACTTTTTTTCTTTCTGTAGTTGTCTTTACCTCAAAGAGACTTAAAATCTGTAGGTAATTAGCCCAGAATACTATCAACCTTATTTAATTCTTAGAAAATCACATTAACATTATCTATGTGCAAAATTTAATGTTAATTCTTGTATTCTTGTATGGATTCTTGAATATGCCATTCTCCTAAAAAGAGTTTTACACTAAATCTCATTTTTTTGTTTGAAGATGTAACCTATATTCAGATGACTGAAATCCAATGTGTGCCTCATAACTGGGAACAAGAGGGATGTGCAAAAATCAGCTCAGGAGCTCTAAGATTCTGAGAAAATAATTAGGTCCAGTTAATAAGAGGCACATAAATTCTTTTAAAGACTACATCACATAATGCACTACCATGACTTGCCTGAAATGTAGATGACTCATTCTTTTGTAACATTCCAGAATTTTTATGAGAAACTTGCAGAGAAATTAACTTTATATAGAGGTTAATATTGCTTTAGTCTCTTGTTACATTTGAGATTTACAGGTTCAAATGAAGTTGGGACATACAGACTGAATAATTAAGCAATCAGATCCCTGTGGATTAATTGGCTGTTCAGGAATATATTACTTTCCTGTTGAAGAGAAGTTTACCAATTGGCTGTATTACTAAATGAAGATTCCAGACTTTTCATTCAAGCTTGTAATTTAACACCAACTAGTATGAAATGTCTGTTATACAATTGCAGCAACATATTGAATATCTAAAACATTCAAATTGTTTATCTGGCTGTAGAAACAGGGCATTTTATTCCTACAAAGTAAGTAAACCAGATATGTATTTTTAATTCCGTATAATAAAAGGAAGAAAAATTGTTTCTATGCAAAGAAAATATTAAAATAATTTTTAATTTAGGTTTTTTACTCTCAGCCTGCCTAGAGATTTTACAAGGTATAAATATAAGGTGGAAAAAACATTAACATTACTATTTAATACTGCCTTACAGATAATACTATAGCAATTTGCTTCAGAATGTTCCCTTTTCTTCTTAATATACTATCCAAGCAACTTCAGAGAAGTTAGTCTTATATAGTTCACAAATCTGCACAGGAGTCTGAACTTTTGAAAAGGAAAAGTTTTCTCATCACAAGCAAACTGTAAAATTTATGTAGAGTTCATATTGATATCATTATCTTTGTGTTAGGAAAAAACCTGTTTGCTAATTGCTTACCTCAGAAACAACTCTCCTTTGCCTCTAATGTGCTGCAGAGACACCTCCTGGCTTTGGTCCTATCCATAGTTATATTAGACATTATTGTCCTTCTGTTAGCTCTCTGGGAGCTGTGATTTACAAGATTTTATTTCTGAGCTTTTCATATGTAGTATTGTTAAATTCTTCTTCCCCATACATGCAGTTTTCATAGGTACTGATGACCCTGATGTAAAACATGACCAAATGCATTTTAACAAACAGCTCTAAAAACACTGAGAATATTTTTTGTGTTAGATTATAGTAGTGAATACAAATGTTTGGGACTTCCCCACAGAAGTTCAGACTTGTACTGAATGAAGCATGGGTTTAACTAATTGTACCCTTAGGACTGCAGTTAGTTATTGTTGTATAATGTCCAAATGGTTGTTCAATTCTTTGATAAAATTCTGTTTATTCTGCCATAGGATACATTAAATTCTGTGTTCTGAAGAAAAAAGTCATGCCAAAATTAAATCATAAGTCTTAATTTCACTGCAATTTAATTAATGTGTGTTTTTTGAATGCCTATTAGGAAAGTGGATTTGCAAACATCTTAATAGTACTTGCAACATGTACTGAAGGTAAGAGATTCCGTAGTGCATAATTACACAGTTTTTGCTTTTAATTATGATTTTTTTTGTAACTTATCTACCATTTCCATCATAGTTAAACTTCCCAATCCTTTGGTAAAAGGTTTTAAACTTACCTATTCCTACGAGGATTTTGAGATGAAGAAGTTACTATTTAATATAATAGGAATCTTATCTAAAGACCCATCTTCTGCGCAGGTGAGTTGTAACAGAACAGAAATTTTTATTTTTTTTTTTAAAGAAAAAAGAATCATGAGAATATTACTTATCTCTCCATCTACCATAGTACAGTACACTGAAATTCTCTGTTCTCCAAATTAGGAATTAATACATAGCTTCAGACCAAGCCCTGCTGTTGAAAAGTAGCATACAATTTCTATTTTAGAAAGTTACAAACTTAGACCATGCTAGGGAAATTGCTGACAAGTGACTGCAGAGCATTGTTGAAATACACCTGAAGAATATAATAAAATTTAGCAAACCACAATCTCTGGGAAAGCTACAGAATATAAAAAGAGTTTGCCTGTACTTGTAGCATTCATGACATATTTTCTCAATTAAAAATTAATTTTGTTATTGTAGGACAGATAAAGTTGACTCACGCTTTAGATTTTTCTTATTTGCATGTGAAACCTGTAAACTGTCTTTTTCTTTGTCTGGACTCTGCAGCTCTTCAGTGAAAATCATGTGATCCCAGCTTTGCTTTATTATGTAAAACAAAATCAAAGGTCTGCATTTCCTGACTGGTCTGCTGCCCAATATGAAGAATTACAGCTTCATGCACTTGCTGTTTTAGCTTCAGTGGCTCCTGTGTTAGTAGACAAATATTTGTCCTGCCAAGCGAATACTCTTCTCCTTGTGTTTCTAGAATGGTGTATAAGCCAAGGTCAGTGGGTTCTCATGGCTTTCACACACAGGTAACCTCAAAATAGTTCAGCTGAACCTACTTTCCTTAACAGGAAAGGAAAATGTAAAACTCATGATGTCAGAATGGTTCTTTTTCATAGGCCACCTAAGAAACAAATGTTTCCAAAAAACAACAAACCTTTTTTTTCCTACTGAAGGATGAGCTGGTGCCCCTCTCCCTGTGTACCACTATATTGATATTCCTTCAGACAAACACCTCTGTTGTCTGTGTTTTAAGTGAGCCAGGCCCTTCCCTTGTGGCAAGAAGTCCAAGCAGGAATTCCTGCCATGAGACAGGACATGTTAACTCAGAGTCGTACATGGTGAGACAGGTTCCAGACTACAGCTGGCTTCTGGGCATCAGATAAGAGTGTGGGCTAAGCAAAAATAGAACTAAGTGCACTCAGTGTTCCTGCCCAGATTTCTAAGGATAGGTATGTTTCATCCTAAAATTGGTATGTCTTCCTAGCTCTCCTAAGAAATTTCCTAAGAAATTTTTAATTGGGTTGAATGGAGATCAAAAGGTGGATATTAAATGTCATACCAAACATAACATTTTGAGTTTGTAAAACTGCTCATGAACCTAGTAAGGGTAAAAAATGTGTAATAATTTTAAATGTTCACCAAAATGTTACCTTTCTTATGCATGTAAAAAGTGTAGTGCTAAACAAAAAGGCTTATTACTAGATGGTTTTAAACAAGAATAATTTCTAACTTCAGCAGGGTTTGGGGGTTTTTGTTGTTGTGTTTTGGGTTTCTTGGGGTTTATTTTGTTTTGTTTTTATTTTTTCTGAGCACATTCTTCTGAACATAGATTGTGTGCCAAAACCAGTATTGGTTGTGATTGCTCCACAGATCCTTTCTTTGGTCGAGGTAACAGTTTCCATGGAACAGGCGGTCGCGGCACCAAACTCGCGCAAATGCGCTACAGCCTTCGAGTTCTGAGATCTGTTGTGGCCCTTTATAATGATGCTGTGAACAGTAACTTGTGTGACCAGGGAGCAATTAGCCAGCTACTGGGTAAAGCACAGTTTGTATTGCTGTTCTTTAAATAGTACATTTCTGTTGACACTGAGAATGTTCATGTGTTTTTGTGTGCTGTGTTTTTAGTGTGTCCTTCAACAGCTGAAAAACTAAAAAATCCTCAGCCAATTAATCCAAGATGTAACTGATTTGATGTTAATTTTTTTTTCATCTCAATACACATGGAATGAGATAAGCAAACCAGACAGTTTTAAAAGTCTAGATGTTTAATTTCAGAGCAAAAGCTGCCCCTTCTCACTTTATGTTACTGCATTTGGAAGATCTTGTTTTTGTTGTGGCAGTCCCCAGAAACTCCAGCCCATGAGTATTTTTCCACCTAGGTCTATCAGAGTGTTGCTTTCCACAACTCTGCTGTAGCACAGAATAAAAATAATAGCAAGGTACCTTTATATGAACAACATGAAGAAAAATAGCAGAATAAAACTGCTTAATCTCTGCTCCTGCAATTTTAGAGCATTTCTTGTTCAGTAACACATACCTACTGTTAAATTTGGTTTTAAGTTCCAAAATAAGCTGGTTTAAGTTCTTTTCTTACAATATCAGAAAGTTTTCAGTACTCTGTAAGAAACAAAACAGGAAAGATCCTTTGGAATTCAAAGACTGTGTTCTAATAAAAAGCCTAGAAATTAATTATTTTATAGCCTCAGTTCAACTCCAGTGAAAACTCTGTGGGAACCTACAGCTTTTAGTGAAAGTAAAATTATTACTATACCTTACATATCAGAATCAAGTAACTTTTACTCTAGGGGAATTTTGTGTATGAATGCCCTCTTCCACATAGTGGCTCCAAGAGTGACTTTCTCAGCAAAGGTGGTATTTCATGTCTTTCCCACATTTCCACTGTCTGTTCAAACATTTGTGAAGCGGTGGAGTAGAGTGAAGCAGCCAGTTTTTTGTCTTTTTCTAAGAGTTCTTTAATTCCTATCAGTTCCCTGAATTCCTTACACTGGCACAATCTAAGGGGCAGCACAGAGTCTGAGCAAGGGAGAAGTCAGTGCAAGCTGCTGTCTTTAACTCTGTCACCAAGAGTAAAGGCCATGAAACTGCAGCATCAGAGTGCACCACTTGTGGAAGCTATTATTGAAACACAAGAGATAAAACTGAATTTACTTGAAAAATCCTTTCATATAAATTTGAGTTTTGTAAAAAGCAGCAGCTGTAATAGAATTTTGATGTGTGTATAGGGGCCTTCATATATATAAAATATATCCATTCACAGACATCCTAAAGTATGCAGCAGACATATCTAAAGAAAAAGAAAGTATTGCTCTACTGGAAATCCAAGCTGACATATTATTTATTTTGTCTGTTGTCTGTGAGGATGATAACGACAGAAAGGTATGTATCTTTCTACCTTTTACTGTGCAGAAAGTGTCAAAACATATTGTATTTTCTTAAAAGGGAGACTGCTTTTTTGTGTTTTAATTGAAAAGCAGGTGTCAATTGCAGTTCATTGTTAATGAGTCATGTTTCTTGACCCAGCTAAAATATAAAAGCAGTCAGAAATCCACTAGCAAGTGTTGAACCTATTTGATTATTAATTTACATTATTTTGAAATTGATATATGAAAGTGTGTTAAGAAATTAATTAGAACTTTGGAAAAAATGAAAGTCTTTTTTCCTACGTGTACCTCCTGCTCTAACAAGTGGACCAAATTTATTGCAATATAAATATTTACATTTCCCATTTTCCGTTGTATTTTCTTACATGTTTAAATTTAGTAAATATGGCTTTAGAAACATTGCTTTGATTAACATTTCAACAGGAACTATTCAGCTGTGAAGGAATTGATATTCTCGTCTCATACTTAAAGATGGATCCAACGAGGTTATGTAGTGGAATAGGCCACAATTGTCTCCTCCTCAGTGCCCTGGACTGCTTGTGGTTAGTGAAGTATTTTAGCAGCAGTAACTTGGAAAAATGTCAAGTCTTGCATTTTTTCTGCAATGCTATGACCTTTCTCTGCATATGTAGGCCTTTCTTCTGTTTATAGTGTATAAAAATTCTTCATAAAATTTGACTAATTAAAAATTATGCAAAAGAAATGAAATACACTGCATGTAAGATTTTCTAAATATGTATTCAGTGTGACAACCTCACTCCCCACACAGAGTGACCTCCTGACATGCAGAGTTACTCAAGACTTTCTAAGAGAGGCATATGGTTAGAGTCTGTAAATAAGTTTAGAGAGGTAAACAGCAGGCAAGAATAGACCAATATTAGCAAAAACCTATGTAAACATAAGAATTGTCTGTAAACTGGCTATATTGGGCTAAAAATATTTTAAAGATTGCCAGTACATGGGAGGAAAATAAAAATTTTGTTTTAAGGCAGAGGTTGATAAATACATTAAAAATCAAATATGTTTGCTGGGAAAAAATACTGATGCAGGAGATCTCTAGTTTCTCTGTTAATGACCATAGCAGAGGAAATAAAGGAGCAACAGCAACATGAACGCTGACTTTATGATCGTTTTAATCTGGGAGAAGCAAACTGTTGCCAAAAAAAGTATTGCTTGACTCACCCCCTTGTTTTTGCTGGCAGAAATACTCATGCAGCCCTACAATAAATCAAATTAGGGACATAACCTGGTTAAATTTCAAACTCGTTTGCTGAGTTAGTTTCAGTTTAAATACATATTCCAATTGATTGAGAGCCTGCCAAATTTGTCAGGCTGCTTCAAGGAAGGTGTGCCACCTGCAGGAGAAGAAAGAGCAGTCAAGCAGGTATATTTAGTTATAGGTGTAAATGAAAGGCACGTGAAACATGATTTTTCTGCTCCCTGAATATTGCATACCAAATGGTATGAAATTCAGTAAAATAAATCTGATGATTGTAGAATGTTCAGAATCATAAAAGTTTTTCTACATAAGGGATATTATTTCTGTTTAAGGTCCTGTGTCATTGGATGTTTCATTGCAGAGGAATCCTTTATTGAGAAGCAGGGTGTTTTTCTCCTTCTGGATTTGTTGGCAGTAGGTATTTTTATTACTGGTTTTGTAGAATGAAAGAGTAGGAAAACAACATGGCAAATTTTGTTATTTTTGTTGCAGTATCTCCTAAGACCGGTATGATACAAAAAACCCAACCAAACAAAACCAAAAAAACAAACAGAAACCAACACAAACAAAAAAAACCCAAGTATATTTAACTGCCTGAGAGATACCCAGATATCTGCTCAGAAATTATTGTATAGGTTTTCCCTGTATCTTTTTTTTCTTTTTTTTTAATACGTATTTGACAGAGGGAGTTTTTATTTTAACAAAATTATACTATTTTTGAAAAGAAAACCCAAACTTTGCTCTCAGTTTGGATGACATCTCTCTTTAGAAAAGCATTTCAGTTCTTCATATTGAAGTTAATAAGAGCACTTGATGGCTTTAACAGTTTTTATGTTTGAAGTTACCTTGCACATATGCATTGTGTGTATAGCTACTTCTGTGGATCTTGGACGTGGAGCTGGCACAGACATCTCAACTCTTAGGAAATAAAAATGCACCTTCCTTGGGTCGTTCTCTCCTCATTCACACTGGTTGTGCTGTCAGCCCCTGATGTTCTTGCAGTGCAAGGCTGCAGACCCTCAGAACAGCAGAATCATAGAATGGCCTGGGTTGGAAGGGACCTTAAACATCACCCAGTTCCAGCTCCCCTGGCCATGGGCAGGGCCACCTTCCACTAGAGCAGGTTGCTCAAAGCCACCTCCAGCCTGTCCTATCCAGCCTTCAGGGTTGGGACACCCACAGCTTTCCTGGGCAAGCTGTTCCAGTCCCTCATCAGCCGCAAAGGAAGGAATTTTTTCCCAATATTTAATCTAAACTGACCCTTTCTCAGTTTGAAGCCCTTGCCTCCTCTCAGCTGCTGCCAAAAGATCTGGCCACAAAAGAGAAGGTGTGCTGTGAGGTACTGCTCAGCCTCTGCCTTCAGAGTGCTGTTTCTTACAACAATAAACCTTGGTAACAGCATATGATCCTGGAGCCACACACAGGAATGCATCTTATATGATCCTATCCTCATGTTCCTTGATTTATGGAACTTTGCATAGCAGGATAACAGAAACTTTAAGGATGTACAAGCTTATACACTAATTTTGTGCAAATACTAGTGATTAAAAGCTTGCAGTTACTTGATTTCATAGTACACAATTTCTCAGAAAGAAGACATCAATGTATTTTGAACAGTTTAAAACTTTATTTACTTTATCCTTGATGAAGGTAAGGGACAACAACCTGTGCAATATAATTCTTGGAATCTTGGTTGAATTTTCTGACAACCCTAAAACCGTTTTGCACATGAGTATCTGGCGAGGGAAGAGAGACCGAACAGCAGCAAACGTTCTTGTGCAGTTATGGAGACAGGAGGAGCAGGATTTGGGAGTCAAACGTGATCAAAATGGAAAGATTGTTGGTAAGTTTTGTGATGCACGTGGAACTGTGAGCAGTCCAGTAAAATAATGACATTCTTTGCTCTTGTAGTCTGAATTCTGATGACAGTAAATAACATCATTTATAACTTTACACTATAATTCTTACCAAACCTAAAATATCTTCAGTTTCATTTATTTTTTATTTCATTTTAGTTATTCATTTATTTTCATTTTATTCTGGCCACTATATGGCATTTTCTAGATCAGCTGGGAATGGACCAAGTATTGAACAGAACAATGACCAACTTTTCTAATGCTAGACAGTTGAACTGCTTAATTTCTTCTACGAAAGGCATTTTATTTTGTTCTATGTTGTAAAAAGAAGTGAGTGCTGTTCTCACAAATTTTTAGTCATGCTGATTAAAATTTCCTGACCCAGATTATGTTCAACTCTTGGCCAAACAATCAAAATTATTTACATGGTGTCTACAAAGTAAGATGGATTTCCTCTAAGTTTGGGATCATACTACTACTTCATTCTTCTACTCTGGTTTTGTGTTTTTGTATTAGACCCCAAGAGACCTGTTATTACCAGCTTCCAGAGACAGCAAAAGGTCATTCCAGTGCCTGCCTGCTGTCCCAGTTTTTCCGTCATGGAAATTTCAGAGAGCATACGGGCAAAAATTTATTCATTATTTTGGAAGCTAGGTAAGACAAATGAGTTGCCTTGTTAGTGTCATATTTGTTATTAAACTGAACTTATAAATAAAGTTTCCATGAATAAAAAAACGAAAGTCAAAGAAAACATGATTCAGCATCAGTACTCTCTAATTGATAGATGCTTGGTCATTATGGTTTTTTTTTAGAGTCCCTCCTTATTAGGATTTTAAGACTTTCCCACTACTTTGCTGCCCCTACCACCAGGAAGAATTTTCTTAGGACTAAACCTAAAATTTGCTTGAAATTCTCTGCAATTTATTTTCCTACACACAATATCACTTTCATATATTTTAGTACTCGTACATTTATTTCTCTAGATTGAGAAAGATATTACTCATTGATTGCATTTTCTAACATAATCTCTTGTTATTCTTGTTTTTTCTGTAGTCTTTCCAATTGAATCAAATTCTTCTTGGTCTGTAGTGTACCAAAGCTGAACACAGTACTCCAACAGAAGCCTCACAGCCATACAGAGTTTATTTACACATCTTGTAAATAAACATTCAGACATAAATGTAACAGTAGCTGTATTCCTGGTGCCATGATATTGTTTGCTCATTCAACTTAGGATGTTGTACAGGTGGCTATTCCTGTAGAGTAGAATGTTCCATTTGTCCTTACTGAATTAAATTCTGTGGTTTTAGATAGTTTTTCAGAGTGGCAAGATTAATTTGCATTTTAATATTTACTTTCAAAGTGTGGCAGTCCCTCTTAATTTTTCATTGTTTGTACACTGAATATGAATACTCATTATACCCTTGTCTTAAAACCTAGACTGAATTCAAGATAAGTGATAAATTCTTCCACATCCATGAGATTTTTTTTTCTGTCTGCAGACAAAAGTTGGGTCTTAGTTTTCAGTAATTCATGTGGATATTAATTTTTTTTCTGTTAATATTTAGCTGCATAAACATTATCTAATTATTTGTTTCAGGGTTTTTTTTAGGCTTATTTTTGTTTTCATGTCCATCCTCTGCAAGATCAAAGATAATTAGTAATTGCTCTGAGATTGCTTGCCAGACCTCTGCTTTACCTAGAGAATGAGCTGGTTTGAAAACATCCTTAGTTTCTCTAATAATCTATAGTTACTTGCTTCTCTGTTGTAGGAGCTCCAGGCTCCTACTAATTTTAGTAATGTTAATTATATTGAATGTTGAATCACAGCTGGATTCTTTACTAAAATAAAAAGGCATAAGATTTTCTTTCAGCTTGCTTCTATATTCACAGATAACCCTCCATGTTAGTTATATACATAGTACTGTCTCCTGTGAAGTACTGAAATTATATGAAATTTGACAATAACATATGGACATATTTTATATTCTTTTATCAGCAACTTCCTGGGTTGCTCCATAACAGCCTGGAAACTAGAAAAGCATTAGTGCTAAATGGTCTTTATTTACAGTATTTCTTAGCTTCAAAACATGATGTAATTATACTCCAGGTAGATGCTACTTTCCCAGTTATCACACAGATGATATGATGAAGTCCAGAAAGATTTGATACTTGATAGACTATATTTACATTTTTTTAATTAAGTGCCATTATCCTTCAGTGTGCAAAAAACCAAATGAAGCATAGTCTCAGCAACCATACTTCCCTACCTTATTCTTTTCCACATACTGGGAACATTTTGTAAAAATGGAGTCATGATGCTCAAGGCATTATGCTAAAGACAATAATCTACAAGAAGGAGGGACACCCTCATTTCACAGCTTTGGAACAAAGCACTAGTATAATTTTCCTGTTGGCTAATTCACAGTTAAAGCAAACTTTATGTGCTGAACTGCTGCTGTAGAACCTGTGATCAGTAGACTCAGCTGTTTGTCTGCTTTAATAGAAATCAAACTCTTACCACAAAAGTGTAATATCCAAATGATTGGAAGGCTGACAGAGCCATTAATAAGTAAAGATTTTAGTACAGAGTGAGTATTATAGAGAAACAGGGGGTTTTTGTCAGCAAAAAATGCTCAGGATCAAAAGTGACTGCCTGATGTATGTATGATGAAGATTTTACATGTGTTTATATGACAAATAAGGTTTTTAGAATATTATATTTTAAGATCAATTCACCATACTGATGTGATTAATATTCTTTTAGGTTTTGAAAATTTACCTGGCTTATCTGCTAAGGACGTTGTTACACTTGCTATTATACAACATTATATTGACTTTAAAGTGAGTATAGTTCAAGCAAATAATACTATTGTACCTGCATTCCCAAAAATAGCAAGTATATCTCAGGACACAGCAAAAAAACAACCCTTCAAAAGCTATCCCCTATGTCACAAGGCACCTATAATTTTACATAGTGAAGCCAGTATTCACCAGCAAAAGAAACAATCCCACCTCCAGCATGGCATCAATCACCATCTTCTTGCTTCATATTGCTACAAATGTTTGTGACCACACAGCAAATAAGACTAGAAACTAATGCTAGTTAAAAATAACTCAGAAAAAAATAGTTTTAACTGTTTGCCAGATCAAGACAGGAATGTGCCAGGAGTAAGAAATTGGGGAAGGACTGGACAGTAGGACTGTGTCCTTGTGTCCTTGCACAGTAAGGTCAGTTTAAGGGGACACTATTAAAAATTACATTAAAACCACATTTTTATAGTTTCCTCTGTGCTTTGCTGTCTTTGTCCCTATGTGCAGTATCCATCCAGCCATCCATCCATCCATCCATCCATCCATCCATCCATCCATCCATCCAGCCATCCATCCATCCATCCATCCATTGTAAAGTTAAGAATGGTCTGCCTATAGGGACTACAGTAGGGTAACAAGCTTTGTGAGAGCTGGAGAACTGTCTTGCTCAAAAAATGCTTTAGTTTATGATAAATTTATGCTTAGGAACAAAGTCTGTGAGAGCTTGCTGTGCTCAGGAAATAGCAAGACTCAGTCTTAGGTTGATAATTCCAACTTCTGTTGATAGCTTGTGTTGCAGTTTGCTCTAATAATGTCTGCAATTTAAGATTTTAAGAAGTAGAAGTAGAACTCAACACTTTGCTCTTGTAAATTGGTAAATTCCTTCAGAATTTCTGTAGTTATCAGCATTCTTGTTGCCCCTCTTTGAATCAAGTTTGGTCTTTGAAAGGCTTAGGGAGGCTTATCATGACTGAATCTGGCATAGTAGTAGTGCAGTCTTACCTTGCATAAAAATTTTAAGAAGTCAAACAAAAATAAGGAGAGATATGGTTGCTCTGTTATTTTGAATAATTGGAACTGAAGAATATGATAAATACTGAATATGGTGTATGTTTCACACACAGGTTGGAGAGGTTTGGAGTGAAATATCTGCTGAAATAAAAGAAGAATTCAGGCCTGTCACATCAGATGAGAGAGCCTTGAAACTTATTTCAGAGGTGTCAGAAAATACTGGAAGAATGGTTCTTGGTCTGCAGAATGAAGCGCTTGAAAGACAACACAACCAGGAAATCAAGGAAGAGAAAAAAATTTACAAGGAAGTAAGACAAAGGAGTATTTAAATAAGGAAAGCCCACCTAAGCTTTTTTTCCCATTCTTATGCAGATTTTCTTATTATATAATGTTGAGAATCCTGTGCCTGAACACTGCTTGAAAAGTTCAAATCTGTCTCAGCAGCCAAATTTTAACTTTAAATTAAATTAGGTTAACCTCAGTCCTCCCAGCTTCTATAAATTCCACAGTATTTAGAGAGTAACATGAAAAAATGAAGCAGCATCATCAATGATGCATCAGCAATGGGGTAATGAGAAATTAACATTATTTTACTATAGAGTTGCACTTGTGTCCATCTGTAGCAGATGACAGTACAAAGTACCTATTACAACTACACCTGCTTCTTAAAATGAAATACAAGTCTCTATTATAAGTTCCCTTGCTGAATATTCACAGGTCTTTATTACTTCAGAAAGTAGGGCTTTGTGCTTCCCAGTATGCTGTGAATGAGAAAGTATAGACATTTTCCAGCTTTGGTTATGAGGCACACATTTCATGGTTTTGCTCATCTGTTGTCTCACCCTCTCCTGCTTTCTAAGAAATAAGGTCATTTGGTCCAGTTGTCTGCAATCTCATGATAGTGATTTTGAGGGATTGTCCTGCATTATTATGACAGCACTTTTGTCACCTGAACTTATTCTATTACTTTTACTCCGCATTTGAGAGTGAGAATATACAGAAGGAACTCCTGAAAGAGCTGGGCCTCATCCAACATACATGTTGGAAGAGAGGAAAATTAGTTTGCACAAAAACCTCTTTGTTTACAAGGGCAGTGCATAAGTGCAGTTTTTAAAGGGCAGGTACTTTACTACATTATTGTCCAGTCTCAGGTGAGAGGGATGAGCTAAGGTAGCCAAAGGGGCAGAGCTGAATGTTCTTTTCAAATGGCACAAGCAATGAAATCAGAAGACATCTGATACCAGCATTGTGTTGCATAAATGCTGTAAATCTCATTTCTATTACAGATCCAAGCTACCCTAGTACAGAAAGAAATGGTAGATAAATCTTGGCAAAATTTCTTGGCTCGGACATCGAACTATGAGGCATTGAAGGTAAGAAACCTCATGGAACAAAAAATTTACAATCGTGATGTTGTTATAATAATTATGAAGTTCCAAACACATTTCTTAATGAATTATAAGGATGTTCAAGTAGAAGTGATAGTAAATTTTATATTCACACAGACATAGAAGAAGTAACCGTGAGATGTATTGGAAAAGTTATACAATCTTTGATTCTTCTGACTACAACCACAAATTGGGGATCAGCATTGTCACTTGCAATTGAGGAGTGGGTGTATATATGTGTTTTTCTTCTAAAACTGCTGAAACTATGAGTCTGTTTGTTCTTACTTTTCTTTATTTTTTCTAATTCTTCATTCTCTTTTTTAGAACAGCAAACATCTTTCAAGATGGGAAATATTTTATGATGAAAGGAGTTTCTTCTAGCAATATTGTCACTTTCCCAAAACAACGTAAAAATATTAGGGTCCTGGTTTGGCAACCAGACTAAGTTGGAAAATGAATGAAATCAGACTTAAAAGAAAAGCTTTTGCAGATAAATTTAATTTTTCTTCATTTCCCAAAGGACTTGCAAAGGAGAACAATTTTCTTTCTATGCAAGCGTCTTCCTGGCCTGTGGAAAGATGTATACTAGAATTAGAAATTAAAAAGGGACAGAACAACTACAGACTCATTAGTTTTAACTGAGTTAAACTGAGAAGCAGTTTTAGGCACATGGGGAGGAAGGAGGTTGGTATAGACTGTCAAGAATTTACCAAGGACAAATCATGCCTTGCCAATACTGCTGCGTTCTGTGATAAAATTATTTGTTCTGGAAAAAGAGGAAGGGGATGCCTATTCCCTTGGCTTTAGCAAGGTTTTCAGCATGGTTCTGTGTAGCATTTGTGGTCAAAATGGGAATACACGGAGTAGATTACATACAGGTCAACTGCAAGCTGTGGGAAAAACTGGCTGGATTGATGGGCTCTAAAGGACAGTGGTCAGTGATTGAAGTTTCAGTAGTGGTCAGTTTTGAGTTATATTCCTCTGAGTTAATTATAGGGTTGATAATACAATGTTGATTTAACATTTTTATTAGTGACTTGGATCTTGAATCAGTATCCATCCTCATCAAGTTCAACGTGTAATGCCTCATCCCAGGAACTGTTTAAGGCCAGGTTGGATGGGGCTCTGAGCAACCTGGTTTGGTGTCCCTGCCTATGGCATGGGAGTTGGAACTAGATAAACTTTAAGGTCCTTTCCAACCCAAATCATTCTGTGATTCTGCAGTTCTGTGACACTGAATGGAGGAAGCAGTCCACATGCTGGGAGAAACTGGATGGATGGGCTGACCAAAAGCTCATGAATTTCAGGAAATGAAAATGTGAAGTCATTCACCTGGGATGTATTGAGACTGTGTTGAGATGCCTCAGTAGAGCTGGGTCTGCCTGGAGAGGCAGCTCTGTGCCCTGTCTGGGGTGAAAGCTGAGGCAGCAGTGTGCTCTTGTGGCCACGGAGGCTCGCAGCACCAAGGGCTGCATTGCACAGAGCACACCCTGCAGGTCACAGCAAACAGGGATTCCCTTCCCACCCTTGCACTGCCATGGCCATTTAGTCTGGCTTTGGGTGTTCAGTACAAAAAAGAGTAAAAAGACAGGGGGAAGGTACTTACAATTAGAGGCAAATAGAATTATAACCTGATTTATTTTGTCACGTTGTTTGTATATGTTCAAATGAGTGCAAATGACACAATTAATGTAGATTAAAACTATTTTACCTTTTTTTCTGACTATCTTTAGAAAGCAAAAATGCATCAGAAAACATTAATAGAGGCTTCCAGATCTAAGGCAAAGCTTCACAATGGACCAGAACATTCTACTGATATTCCAAAACTCCATACAACAGTAAGTAATCCTTAATAACACTGTTTTATTTTCATAAATAGGTAAGTGGCTGTATACATGCTGCTGCTTACACTTTCTTTAATAATGTTTATGTTGACAAGCTCCAAGTACATAAGAAAGAATCTGTATCTTCTGCAAATCACCACTTCCCATTCTGACATAGCCTTAGACAAGCACTTGGCCAGAGTGAGATTCAGATCTGCAGATTACTCTGAAAAAGTGTGGGCAAGATGGGCCTTCTGCTATGTGACATGTACCTGTCGTGAGACAGCCATTCATGATAACCTTGCTGAGGTTAAGACCTCCTCCTTTCATTGTTGAGTACATCTGTGCAACCTTTGATACATACATGGAGGTGTCCTTTATCAGTACCATGTCCCTGACTGCCTGGAGATACACCACTTGTTGCATCTGCAGAAACCATTTTGTTCTCATTTCTATCAGTTAATTGGAGTGTGAGAAAATAGAAAGCCTTTGTTAAGATCTAATTCACACCTAACAGCATATTTAGATGTTGAGTTTTGACAAAACATGGGGTAATCCTCAGTTCCAATAAACTGTTTTTGAGCTAACTGGATTATTTCTATGTAAGCATCACAGCTAAGGAGGGTTTAAGGGGGATAGTTTCTTTGTTGCTTATAAGTTACTCTTACATGTGAGGAAAAATGAAAAAAATAAACATGAGGTGCTGTTTTCAAACTTGTATGAAGGTAAGAGATTCTATTTTGGGCTCTCTGGCATGAATAATAATGACAACTAAGGTGGCTGCAAATTGAAAAAGAAAAGAGAAGGTTCATGTTTGAAGTGATGGAGAAGCAAGGAACCTAATAGAAAGCAAGAGGATTGTCTCAGAGTGCTGGACTAGGATTTTTCCCACATTATCTTAAACTTCAGAAAGATATAGAAAGACACATCTGGGAATGCAAGATGAAGTGGGCTGAAACACTTATTTAGGTACTTGCATAAACAATAGTGAGGCTGTTAAACAGCAATATTTTGCAGAAAGTATCTGAAAACTTTTTACATAAGCATGAGTAATCTGGAAATTGTTAGTGGAGAGAAATATATTGTCAGATTTTATTTTAAAGGCTTGAACCTCAAGCTCTGAATGTTCATATCTTAGAGGGAGAGCATTTAAAAAGAAAATACCTTCATGGTTCTACAATCAATATTTCAATAACAGTAGATAAAAACAAGGAGAAGATTAGTCAATTTTGCAGAATAGGTGTATTGAGAAAACAAATGTATCAGCAACATCATATAACATTCCACAGGTACTTTGCTTAGAAGAATTACAAATGACAGACATGGCTGGAAAATTTTTAATGCAACAATCTGCCTAACACTCTCAGCAGGGAGAGATGAAGATTAAGCTAAGATGGTTATTGCAAACCAGTCATGGTCAGCTAATCAAACATGTGAGCTACATGCATGCAAGGAGTTGTATTTTTTTTTCAGTAGGTCATGATTAGAAGACAGAACTGTTACTCAAGGATATTTATTCCAAGACTCCCAACCTATTCAATATAAAGAGTAGTAATGAGTCTGGAAAGGATATGTGTCTTTCAGTCTTGGAGATTTCCTGGAGCAGTAGTTCTATACAATTGCATTTTGAGAGAAAGAGGGCCCGTTCTTTTTTTTTTTTTTCCTTATTTGGAGTAATAAGTAATAATTTATAGTGGAATTCTGAGGTCACAGACTGTGGCTGACATCCTATACGAATCCAAATAACATTGTACAGCAAACTTCTATTGGATAAAGGCTTGATTTTCTTTTTTGCAATTCATAAATCAGACTGGAAGGCAGAAAAGCAAAGCATGTAACAGCACCCACTGAAAAAACACTCTCTCCTTTCTTTTGTATTGATGGAAACAAACTGTGAATTTAGTATAAAGGATAGTTTTAGTGGCCCTCAGAAACCTGAGGGCATCTCCACCAACTGAATAATATTTTCAAAAGGCAGTTCATGATTTAACTCTACTCTCATTTTAAATGCTAGCATGAGAGTTAAGCAATGTATTTATTTTGTATTTCAGGTTGCACCTGGTCGCTGTGTAACTGTGGAAGGGCTTTGTCAGGAAGGGCTGCGGGCTGATACAGACCCTGCTCTTAGAAAGTCCACTGTTGGTAGAGCCATCAGAAACAATCAAAAGAGATAAAACTTTGGACTCAGTCAAGAAAAAATCAGTACCTGTAGAATAGATGCTGTTCAAAGAGTGGTATATTAATACATAGTTACCTCTGTGTAGATACAAGATAAAATCTGTTTTCAATTACTTGAAAAATTGTTTAGAACATCAAAAGAGTAAAATTATATTTTCTCTTAATTATATAATACAGGGATGTTTTATTAATAAAGTCCCCTGTACAGGATGGTACAAAGGTATGTTAGTCTAGTGACTTTGTGTGCTAATATCCACTGTCAACAGGTCCACTATTTTAATTTCCTGACACATTCCATACATTGCAGTTTAAGCATCTCATTGAACAGGGTCATAAATCTTCACATAAACACATTTGATTCTTCATTTTCTTGAATACCATACCCACATGGTTTTTGTCCAAGCCCATTCTGTTTCTGAATTGCCACTTTTAGCATCAGGACTTCTGACATCCAAGTTTTCATCCAAACACTCGCTAAGGAGCTTGTTTGTGCCAGTAGTTTCTCCCAGCCTGTTGGAGAGGCCTGCTGGAATGTCCTTCTCCATTTGGGTTGCTCACAACTCTTTAACTGATCTTACTAATCTAATAATTGTTGGGCTCTTATCCCCGTTGTCTCCAGAAAGAATTCATTTTCTTCCACCTTTGCACCTCTAGAATGCCTACACGAACTGGTGAGCAGCAGACCTCTGTGTAGATGACTCAATTTCTGAGCTATTTTCTTTTTTAATTTGGCCAATGCCAAAATTCACTGTTTTACAATAGCACAAGACTCCCTGAGGCTCTTAATTCTAAAACCATTTGCTGTCCAGTGCTATGGCATAAATTTTTGTGACATTGCAAGCTTTTATGCCGTGACATACAAACTGGCACTTAGTTTGTCTTTTTTGCCTGTCACCAATATCTTGAGAAAAGCACAAACTTTTGTTTTTTTAACTGCCAGCTTAAAAAAAAGGAAATAAATTTGAGCTAAACATACTCCAACTCACTTTTTTTTTACTTCCTGAAAGAGGGATGGGATAGGGTGTGTGTATAAATGTATCTTCAAAATGTTTCTCACACAACAAGACAAACATAGAAATAGTGGCATTAAAAATAAAGGCAAATACTTTTGTTTCAAAACTGACTACCTAAATTCTATAAAAAGAAGAACCCTAAGAAACTAATTACATAAAATAAAACATACATATGAAAAATGATATTTGACATTTAGAAAAACCTCTATAAATGCATTTTCCAAAAATCAGAAAGATTTTTTTTTATGGGCAGGTCTGTTACACCCTTGTTGAGTAAGAAGGTCATCACATTGTAGAGTAGAAAAGTCATCTAATACTTAGAGAAATTAAATTGAGTTGTGCTAATTTAATTTAACTTTTTATGGTGACCCTTTGCTGACTTATAATTTTAGCTATTATCTAATTTAATTATTACATTTTCCCAAGACTATCTGTATAAAGTTTGTTTTATTAAACTAGCCTATTTTTATTTCTTACCTGCCTACAAGAAAAGTTAGCCAAGGTATATAAAGATTCTCTAACTGAAGTCCTGTGTCGAATAGTTTTGCTCAGTTTTTTATGTTTACATTTCTCTGACAAGGCTAATAAAGCCTTGCTGCTTTATTACTGGTTTAGAGGATGTGTGGTCTGTTGTCTTTTTACAATTAAAACCAAATTATACATATTTTACTAGGAGACCAAAGACTGTGACGTTTGGAGGGGTTTTTACTTGCTTTTTTACATGCACATATGTGAATGTGTAGGTGACTCATTACTACTGGCAGCAAGGCAAAGGCTCATTAAAAAAAATGTAGAGGACATGTAAGTCCTCCCAATTTCTGAGCAAAAACTACAGCAATACACTGTAGCCAAGGTATGGATAAAGAACCAGAAATCAGTTTTGCTTTTGCAAAAGTCACAGAGTGAGCCTCATGGCATTCTCCCACAACTGTATTGTTTCTGCTACAGACACCCTGACTGTAAATGAGCAGCTGCAAATGCAAATGCTCTTGGTAATTAAGCATTGATGTTAATTAATAATGACTGGAGAATGAAGGGGACAGAATTTCCCCAAATAGTTACATTTGTCCTTCATAAATCAGTACTGACACAAGCAGCACACAGCACAAACAGCATTTGATTTTGTCAGACAGCCATGGACCATAGTTTGGCTGTTGCAGGGAGAAACATTCAACACCCAGGAAGCTGGGCTTGCTGTCCCTGCTGTAACCCAGGGGTGCAAAAAGAGGGGGTAGTGGTGGAAGGAGAGATAATCCCACCCCTCATGCTGACAGGCCAGGAGCAGTCAGCTGTGGAAAGCCAGAGATGTACACCATAGTATGTCCACCTGGAATTTGTTTCACTGCTGCTGCCACCTGGGGTTCGTAATCACCTGCCCCTTTGGCAGACAGCACAGGGTGACCAAAGCAATTGATTGTTCAAACATTCTGGAAGCAATTATGGTGGATGCTAAGCACTTTAGTGTCTTATAGAAAACTAACTAAAACAGACTTAGTGCCTGAAGAAGGATGAAGCTTTTAAAACTGCATAAGATACCTTGCTCTGACATTCAATTAAAATAGGAAATAATAATAGAGGAAACAATCCCTTTAAAATGTTATTATACTTTAACACTTCCGTAGGTGATCAGTGTAGGTGAACAAGGGGCATTTTTTAATATTGTTTATGCCAGTTAAAACTTGTGTTGTAAATGCAATGCAGTACACAGCTTTATCAACTGGATACTGCTGGGGCAGGTTAGATAATTGCTCTCAACCTGCTGCTCATCATAACGTATCAATTCCTGAAGTTGCTATGTTTGGGTGTGTAATAACTCCATCTGCTCAAAACTGTTATTTCTATCAGGAACAAAGTGATGTTCATGTTCATGGGTCAGAAAAATCTCTCACTACTTTTGTACCCTCTCCAGAATACTGTAGGAGATACATTTTAGAAGATGCAGTTCAATATTGTATTTACCTAAATGAACATTTACAAGTCTATGAGACTTGTTGGATATTTTACAAACTATATATGAGCTTGGCATTCTGTGGGATGGATTTCTTGTTCCTTATATATGCTTTTACAGCATGAGTACTATTTCCTAAAATAATTAAAAGCAACTATAATCTCATAAAAGTCTAAAACACAACAGGGACTGAACAAGCTGCATTGCCCAAGGAGTAAAGCAGAGAACAGTCAGCATTTCTTAGGATTTTTTATGCTCAGAAGAATTGGATTTAGGAGGCAGTTGACCTCCTTGAATTATTTTATCCATGCTCAATGGTTTACACTGAGAGCAGCAGTTGAATCAGCCCGTCCCTCTTCTGAACCACTTGGTGCAATGACAGGGATGGGCTGCATCACCTTATTTGCTGGCTTGTGTAAAGCATGTCACATAGTAGTGGCATCAAATAACATATTAATAGGCAAGAAAGCTACTGCTATTCAGACCTTGCTGCTTAGAAAAATACTTTAATTAATCCATAGCTTAGTCTAAGCAATGATAAAATACAAAGTCTAGACTGCACAGGATATTACAATGAGCATAATCCTTCCCTTTAGCTTAATGTCCCACCTCCTTCTTTTTTTCTTTTTTTCTTCAGTTCTTAAGGCTAATAGTATGTGCAAGACAATTTATAAAATAAATTTGTTCACATTTTCTCAGTTGCAGAATGTATAGAAATTTGGGTTTCCATCAAAATTAACTTTTAAAAAGAGAATTATTGGAAAATACATGACTCTATAAAAATATGATACATCCAGACTTTAAAGTTTATGTGGGAAAACAAATGTGTTGACTCAGAACATATTCACACATGGAGGGAGGAAAAGGCAAGCTTAGTAGACTGCAAGACAGGAAAGCAAAAGGGACAGTGTGGGGGTTCATGTACTTATCAGTTTAGGAGTGATTAAGTACTTTATACAAAAAGAAAAGAAAAAAAAAGGGTTGAACCATGCCAAGGGATTTCTCCAAATATCTACAATACATATTGTGATTTTGTGCTCCTTCGTTTTGATGTTGCCTTGTTTAAGTATCTTCATTTTCTCTCCTTTTGGCCTAAAATGGATTGGTGAAAGCAGACCCTGCAAGATTATGAAAGACAGGTAGTTATTGTCCAAGCAATATATTAGAAATGCTATGATTAAATATTCTTCATGTTCATTCCAAGAACCTGAATCATCTGACAGGATACATCAGAAAAAAGCCTATTGCTGAGGAGGAATGAGGTCAACAGATCTAGGAGTGGTTAGTAAGATGTAAAGTCACCTACATGATCTCAGTTCAGACTCTAACCCGATCATGATGACCAGACCCTGTAACTGTTTAATGATTCACAGTGACCATGACATCACATTATATGTCAGTAGTTTTACTGGAAAAATAGGACTCAAACCATCAGGGGTTTGAACTTCCCTTCTGCAGAACAATGAATCCCCAAAGCTGAGTCTGAACTCCTAATACCAGGAAACTTTGAGTATTGTAATTACTTATCCATGTGTTGTCATTTATATGCACACTGTGATAAACAGACAATGCAGCATCCATTTCCACACACTTCCACATGCATACCCAGTATTTTTTACACTTTGTTAAATATAGAAATGTGGTACTCTTAACTACCAGTGTCTCGTGTATTGTGAAAGTAGCTACCGTTGAAAGATGCAAACACTTTTGACAAGTAGAGACAGAAAATTGGAAATTAGTGTATTGAGCTGTCTAAACAATGAAGGGTGAGGATGGAGCATTGGTTCAGTTCAATATTAGTACCATATCCTATAACTATAGTTACCTCCTAAAGTTCTGTGTGAGTACGTGGAAGAATATTTGGGAGATGTTAATTGTCTTCTGCCCATTCCATGGGATCTCGAGAGCACACAGTCTACATACATGTCCCAGAAGTTCTGGGCTAAATCATTGAAGAGATCATTGTGCTTGGGCTTAGGGGATTCCTTTAGGAACATCATGAAGTCCCAGAGAGCAATGACTGTATCTGCTACCTTGAGTTTCTTCATTTCCACCAGCCCATGGGACGATACCTCCCAGCACTGATGGTCAATCTCACGCAGGCTTTGAGGAGTTTCTTTTTGATACTCTAGATTGGCATAAACCAAATTCACTAATAACATACAGCCCAGCTGAAGACACCACCATCGTTTCCACACAAATTCCATACTTGAAGAAGATACCTGAAAAGAAGTGAATAAAATCACTGTGATTCTGACATTATATAGTTCATTGTCACATAACTCTCATGGGTACCCCAAGAGATCATTTAGAAGAGATCATTTTATTCAGAAAAATACCTTTTTACCAAACAGTGGAATAAATACCAGTCAATGAGCCCTAATGCTGGAAGCTAGTTTTGCACCTTGAAATTGTTAATGCCATTTAGAATATGAAAACCCAAAGCAAAAAGTTACAGCCAATGTCAGAACTGCTCTTTGAGACCAGCACTTCTTACCTTAACCTCCTGTGCTTAGATTGTCAGTAAAATCAGGTTAATATCAGATGCTTAAAGAGTCCTAGTGGTATGCTATTTTAAGTTACTGCAAACAAATAACAATTGTAAACAGCCAGTCTTTCATGGAAAGTCTGACTCAGAAAGATGGTAATGAAGGAATGGTAAATCAGACTGTACAGTGTATTGGGTGAGTGTAGGCATGCTATGAACTCATTCAGCAGCTGTTGCTTCCAAGAATGGAGGAGGTAAAATTCCTTTTTGGCTTATATTAGAAAATTAAGTAAGATTTTGGCATTATTTGGCATTATTATTTCTAGTATATATGGAAAACAGAGAAAGTATCTGGAGAATTGGAGATGGAAAGAGCAATAAAACAGGAGGCATAATAAGAACTTCAAATGCTACAGAGAATGTATTCTTTACCATACAGAGATTCCCCCTAGGAAAAATGCAGTCTTCCTATGATGTGTATTCTATATCCTTGAATAAAGTTTAAACAGAACAGCACTGAAACACCTGATTATTTTTTTTTTTAATTCAGTCCCTTTTATCAAGATAAAGTGCAGAGGAGCAGGAGAATAAACATAAAGAGAAAACAAATCAAACGAAAAAGACAAGCATAGGAAGAAGTCTGAAAAAAACTCAGTCAAAACTTTCAGACAGTGCCCCTTATTTTGGTATCCTGAATCAATTCCATTTTAAGTAGTTGGTGCCATGCTTATTCTCACAGTTTCCAATTTGGAGTGTAAAATACAATTACAAAAATGATGTGAGGTTTTGTACAGAAAAAAGGCAACATTTTGGGCAGCTGTGCAGATTTTACTAGGAATTTGGCCAGAATTGCAAGTGTGCTCTTCCACTCAAAATATCTCTGGTCACTGTCAATATTAAAAGCTAGTCTGTGATATCTTCAATATCACATTGTGTTAGCACATTGTGCTAACACACTGACATCCTTTCTGCAACTCCTACTGATGGAATTAGAGAGGGAATAATCCATAGATCATACAACATTTATGTGGAATGTCTGTAAGAATACAGAGTTGGGTTGACACCATGGAGTTCACAGTCACACCAAACTGGGTCAGAACCAGGACAGCTTGAAATAGGCCTTTTTGCTGTGGCCTCAGGGTCCTGGGATGATTTTTAGTTTGAATGTGTAATCAGTCACACTGCTGCAGCCACCTGAGGTCCCTAATCACGTATTCCTTTACTTCAGCTTCTGAACCCAAGGAACTGAGCTGGACAGATACCCTCCAACTTAGCTCCTTCCTAAAAGCCCAGGCAGCTACATTTCAACAGGCAGCAGGATTACCTGCCTCAGCATCCTGAGAGTTTATCAGCATGCATTACTTTTCTTCTTTGGGTTCTTAGAAAACTGGTTCCAGCAAACAAGCAAAGATGGAAATGCTTCTCTTCTCATTTCCACTTAGGCACCAGCGTTCAGAGGAAGGACACACTGGCAATTTCCTACAAAGTAGGAAAACGGCAGCCAGGAAACAACCAACATTTTCAGTTGTTCTGATTTCATGTTTTAATCCAGCTAAAAACTGAAATGCTAAAGGCCCATTTGAACAGCACAAACAGGAGCAGAGAACACAACAAACGTCAGAGACTTTGAACTAGTAACCCACTATTCAGCACAAGAGAGAGGAATTTCACAGAGGCAGTAACTAAAGAGCCACAGCAGAAGTTGTACTTACAGTCTTTGAGCGAGGAGATGGAAAGCAGTAGCCTTGAAAAAGAGAAGTCAGCCACTTGGAGATAAAGAGAGACATTCATGGGAGGGCTGCAAGTGCCTGGCAGCTGCTGGATGCTCCGAGGATGCCGAGGTTACAGTGCACAGGGACGGCTGTGCCACTGGCAAGGCAGCAGCAGCAGCTGAGCTCGGGTCGGGGGAAGGGTGGAGGGAGCTGTGGCAGCCCCACCTCTCTCTGCAGCAGCGCCCAGCGTCAGCCCAGCCTGGGCTGGGGCATCACCTGCAGACACTGCCCTCGGGGAGGGGCAGAGGGCTCTCGGAGGGAGGCAAACATAATGGATAGCAAGTCCTAATCAGGAACAGGAACACTCTCATCTAATAAACTCCCATCGTAAACCTAGCTTTCCATGCACGTTCTCGTTTGCCCACCAGAACATGCAGGGACAGTGTTCAAAGTAATGAAAAAGAACAAATATGTGGTAAAATTGGGTCTGCTAAGGGTTAATCACAACATGATTTGGTGGAGTTCAACATGACAGGAACAGTCAGATAGTTTTTTCAAGTAGAAATTTAGTAATTTCTGTCAAAAATCAAAATATAGAATGTTTAAGCACAAATACAAATCTGCTCTGAAATGACAGTGTCGTGAACATATTATAATGTTCATGTCATTACATATTGTAATGTTCACAATAATTTTGTATTTTCTGGAAGCCTTACCAGCTAAGCTATGTCAACACTGTTTCAAAATCTTGCTTCAAAAAGTATGGCATGTTTGAACCTACCTAACTAAATAGAAGGAAATATCTGCAAGACAGGAATATAGTTAGTTTATCTCTGAACTCGTTGTATCATTGAAAGGAGCTAAAGCTCTGTTAGAGGCAATTATTCCTTGAAATTCTAAGGCAGTGTTCATAAAAAAGAAATTAAAGTGTTAGAAAGACTTCACAAAGAACTTACCTTTAAGTGAGCTCCTTTGTATCACTAATAAAAAACAGCATTCAGTAAGTTTTCAAGTTAAGAAAATGTTCCCTTTTTGTTTGGTTTATGCACTATCAAACTTATTAGTGTTGTCAATGTCACAGTGAAACTGCCAAAATTTCAAAGGCATTTTAAGGCATGTAAAGAGGTGGGCAGTTCCACAGCTGCTTGGCTGTTTCAATGCCTTCTCATTTCATTTCTGTTTAAAACATCTAGGTGTAGCACAGGCTACTGGTGCAAACACAGTGATTTTCCTTCTACTCCAACAGCCACGGAATGCAGCCTTTCATCATATTTCTTCATCCTATAAATTCATTTTTATCACTCTCCTCTTTTCCTTTTTCTAGTTAAATCCACCATTTTAGTCCTAAAACATGGTACTTGCAGAACACACCTATAGAAATCAAAACGCTGAGGAATAGATTTTTGTTGGGAAAATCTTTTCAAATAAAAATACTTCTTTTAAAATGTCACCTCGTCAACAATGTTCTCTTAGGAATCTACATGAAGATTCAATGATAATGTCTTAAAAAATCCCATCTCTATGTGAAAAAGGTTCTGAAGGCTGACTTCTCTATTTTTATTTTCCTTTCTGATGTTATCCACTTTGTCAGTCATGCAGTGAGGGATCATCACCTGTGGGGGAATGCCACCTGGAACAAGGATGAACCCATGAATTAAAGTTAGCAGAGATCAAAATGGAAACTAATAATCCTGTGAAATGTTACATGAAGTTTGTAGGATGGAAGCATTATGAAGACAGTCACTGATCATGTTTATTAAGTTAATCACCTAAATTTCTATTTCAGAACAAGAAAAGTCAAGGAAAGTCAAGAAAAATCAATCTGTGACCAACTTTGTAACATCTAACATATCTGAAAGCTACATAAAAGCTTGGGCTGAAGGGGAAATCCTTAAAGCAGAGAACATATCCATGTACTTTGGAAAGGTGTTTTTTTGAGATAATGACTAAATGTAAATGGGATTTAGAGAAAAACTGTGTTGTGTTCTTAATTCTGCAGGGCTTCCAAAAAAATTCCAAAGCTGCAGCATACAGCATAGAGCTTACATATAAACCCAAGGACTCCAGCACAGCTGCTTGACACTGAGTTTTATTAGATGGCTCATATGGCTTATAGTAAAAGTATCTATTTATGTGATTTTTAATTTTTTAGTTGATAGGTTTAATCTGGGCAAAATAAAATGTTTCCCTCAAAATTCTTCCAGCAGTGATACCTTCCCATGGCAGGTGTGTTAAACTGTTGTACTTCTATTTATTCCTTCCATTATGACAGCTGAAGTGCTTCCATCTAGTGGGACTTTATGGTACTGAAGAGTGTACCCTTGCTGTTGGGTAAATCTCTCTTTATCTTTCCCCATAAAACTGTAAAATTAATACATCAATATTTTACAATATTTGGACCTTGGGTATGTTGGTGAAGTTATTTCTCTTGATTAAAAAGACCATTATGCAAACTTACCAGCTATGTGCACGTTCAGAAAGGCAAGGAAAGAAAAAACAACTTTCATTTTTTGACTACTTCAACTCTATGTTAAATAAAACTGTATTGCTAAAATATTTCTGCTTATTTTCTACATATTTCCATCTAATTTAATTCTTTTCTAGACTGAGAAAAAGTCTGAGACTGACTGGCTTGCATCACATAAAGCAAATTTCAAAAATCTGCTGGTGGAAGTTCTAAAATTGTTGGGGGAAGAGATTTTATGGCTTCTTCTTGTTAGAGTTGATGACAGTGCACTACTTAGTAATTTATACCATGAGAGAAAAGAAACAGAGGGGTGAAACGGTGATTTGAGTAGTGGTACCCCTGTGATTTTCAAGCAATCATATACAAATATGTGAAGTACACAGTAAAAATGAAAGAGCAGGAACTGAAGCATTACTTATCATGAAACTCAGAATATGCATTGACTATATATAAGTCAGTTTGGAAAGCTTTAAAATGCTCCCAGCCTTTTGTGACTGAATTATATATATATATATATCTGTGACGTAGGCACACTTGTTCATAAACAGGATTGATTCACTGAGGATAAAGAATTGAGTCACCTTCTGCATCACTGATTAGCAGCTTCTGAAGTAAAAAATGACAGAGTGATGTTCTGCCATCAGGCTTGACAATGAAGCCTGCCCTGTTACTGAAAATCAAGTATGACACACGATGCAAGCAGGAGAGGAAGGTGATGGAATCGTCCTGCCCTGGCAAACAGAGTCTCTTCAGGAGACCAGATACATTTCTGAAGTCAGGTATTTAGACAATGAAACATCTAAATATCTTCAAACTTCAGTGTGTTAAATGATTCTGTTTCAGTAATTCTTAGCATCATGTATGTGTGATGAGCCACTTAATGTTATTGATGGTTTCAGAAAATGCACAATGCCACATTTCAAATGAAATTTTGCTTAATTCCCTGCTGGCATGAGCTTGTTGGTGTAAACTTGCTCTCTGTTGAAACAAATACAGTGTTATGTCAATAAGTTCAACACCTTTAACTCATAACATATAGGAGACCATCTTTCCTCTATTTCTGTTTTTTGAGGTCAAGTTGTGGACTGATTACATGACATCAATTAACACTGGTTAGTACTGCTGGCACCTCTGGGCCAGTCCCCACATTAACACATTCATCTTCTGCTGCACAGTAAGGAAGTGCAGCACACTGAATTTAAGGCTCTGCTAAAGTAGAGCAGCTTCAGACTAGGCTGCTCTTAACAGCTGAAAGGATTAAATTCAAACACTGTGGACTACAAAAGCATAACACAGCACAAAACCAAGGTGTAATTTGATACATACTTGTACTGGTATCCAAGGAGGGCTCTGGGCCTGTCACTTGATCCTTGAAGAACTATCTACAACTTACCTGTGCTTTTTTCGTCTCACTTAAAAGTTCTTTTGCTTACTTCCTTCTTTCTGTTCTTTTCTATAGAATGTTGACATCATATAGTTTACTGAAGTCACAGTAACACAGTCTAGCTGTTGCATTCATAAGGACTTCAGAACCTTGCCTACTATTCAGAAAAAACTGACAAGTCCTTCCCATATTATTAATCACAAACCTGCACAAAATGTTCTGCTGTTTGTACTATGAATTGGCATGGTAACACAGAACAGCAAGATCCTCCTGAATGACAGGGACTCGTTCCCTGCCACTACAAAAAACCCTCTGTTGTACAATCACCTCATACATTTATCAAGTGCCATATTAAAAATAGAAATAGTTTTGTTCCCACTAATTCCATGAAAAAGCAGTTTCATTAGTCAATTGCAGTAATGACTAGAAACATGATTCTGGTTTCCTGATATATTTATTACTGAATAGTACATATCTGTTTGTTCTTGTGTCTTTCCCCTTCATTTAAATGGTTTTCATCCTTTATGTTTATTTTCCTGATATATTTATACATAGCACTTGTGTCTCCTTTCTGGTTTTGTTTTATTGCAGTAAACAAGCTGAGCGATTCTAAGATCTGTTCTTTTGCAAGGCCCTCAAGGTCTCTGATGATGAACCCAGCTTCCCTCTAGCCCTCTCTTAGTTCAACAGTAGCTCAGCTACAGAACAATTGATTAGGTGTTCACAGTACCCCAAATGAGATTTCACCAGGGCCTTACACAATGACTTTAATACCTCCCTACATTAAATGAAATCCATCTCCTGAGATACTTGTGTTGGTTTAATCCCAGCCAGCAACTAAGCACCATGCAGCTGCTCCCTCACTCCCTCACGAGCAGGATGGGGGAAAGAATTGGCAGTGTAAAAGTGGGTTGAGATACACACACTTTAATAGGGAAAGCAAAAGCCGTGCAGCAAACAAAGCAAAACAAGGAATCATTCCCATGGGCAGGCTGGTGTTCTGCAGAAAAGCAGGGCCCTGTGACACCTAACAGTCACTTGGGAAGACAAACACCTTGACTTTGAACTGTTCTCCTCCCTTCCTTCTTCTTTCCTGGCCTTTTTTACTGATCATGGTGCCACATGGTATGGGATATGCTTTGGTCAGCTGGGGCCAGCTGTCCTGGCTGTGTCCCTTCCCAGTTTCCCATGAACTCACAGCCCACTCACTGGTGGAGTGGGGTGAGGAGCAGAAAAGGTCTTGGCTCCATGCAAGCCCTGCTCAGCAATAAAATTCCCTGCATTATCAACACTCTTCTTAGCACAAATCCAAACCACAGCCCCATTCAAGTCACTGTGAAAAAAAAATAACTCTATCCCAACGAAAAGTAGCACATTTCTGTACTTATGGTGACTCCTAAGTATATCTCATTTCCAAATTTCATGAGCATTTTCTTACTGATTTTATCAGGACTACTACAAAAAATATCAAATAAGACCATCCTAAAACAAACCCTTTAAGCCTGACACGTTTCTTTTCAACCTTATTTGTGGCTATCTCATTTTTTCAGTTTCTCTCCTAACCCCAATATGCTCATTCCTTCCCAGGTAATACCATATCAAATGTTTTTGGGAATTAATACAGCAAATTTGAGTTTTTCCAAAGCTTTGCAATGAGACTGAGACCAGGTTTTAGGGTCTGTGGTTGGCCAGGTCACTTTTCTTCTTTTCAAAGATAAGCAATTACAGTCCACGTTCAGCTGACCTAACTTCAAAGACTTGGAGAGAGAGATGAAGATAGCAGGGAGCTGTTCATGATGAGGTTTGACCTCTGGAGACATCTGAGTACAGAAGAGGAGTCTCAGCCTGCAAGCCCTCAGTTAAATGCCTCAAGGCAGGCCCACATTTGCTACTTTCCAGTCATGACATTCTTATCTGATCAGTTCAAAACACTTCCCAGCAGATTTCACATATTACCTGCTTCAGGACTGCAGATGTGCTCCCCATGATCTGAAAGCACAACATGGGAGTTCTGAATTTTTTGCTGGGGTAATCATTTCTGTTCTGCCATTCACATGAACCTAAATATTCTGCTGAGCCATTTAGAATGTATAAGGCATACCACTGTTTTCTAGATAACATGCATTGTTAAAGTAATTTTTAGTATTAAGTTACTGTAAATGTTAATGATTCTTCTCAGGCAGATAACTGGTGCAATCAAGAATGTAAAACCTTGTGGAAAGCTGTAAAAAGGAACAGGAAAATATTTACTTTTTGATGAGGATTAGTGCTTTAAAAAAACCCACAAAAAACCATAGTCATATTGTCTAAGAAATATTTACCTACAAAATAAAAGCTTATGAAAGAACTTGGGGGTGATTTTTCTCCTCTGCTCTTCTCTCATGAGATTCCACCTGGAGCACCATGTGCAGTTCTGGTGTCCCCAACACAAGAAGGACATTGAACTGTTGAAGCAAGCCCAGAGGAGGCCATGAAGCTGCTAAGGGGATGGGATGATCTCCCCTCTGAAGACAGACCAGGAAAAATTGGGCTGTTGGCCCGGCAGAGATTGTGTTGAGACTTCAGAGTAACCTTTAAGTATGTGGAGTGGCTGTACAGGGAAGATGGAGAGTGACTTATCCAGAGCTGTAGTGATAGTACAAGGGCAATAGGTTCAAACCAAAAGAGGAAATATTTAGGTTAGGTACACAGAAAATGTCCTTTACTGTGAGGGTGGGGAGGCACTGCACAGGTGCCCAGAGAAGCTGTGGATGCCCCATCCCTGGAAGTGTTCAAGGCCAGGTTGACAAGGACTTTGGAACAACCTGGTCTAGTGGAAGGTGTCTCTCTCATGACAGGGGAATTGGAAATGGATGATCTTTAAGGTCCCTTCCAATACAAACCACTCTATGACTCTTATGATTTTTTCACCAATTTTACTCTTCAGACCTTACTGATATCACAATTTACAAAATAATTTCTTATTTATGACCATTTAAAAACTACAAAGTACTTTAAACCTTATTAAAGTAATGCATTTTAAACTGTCATCCTGAAAATTAGCATAATTTAAAGATCAGGTCCCAATTGCTTGAGGGAGGACACACCGGCAGTATGACCAACAGCTTTAAAGCAGTGTGGCTGCATGGGGACAGCCAACAGCAGATGCTGTCTCGAGCCAGCACACAGGTTCCAAGGAGAACACGCTGCTGGAGAGCGCTGCTGTTCACCAAAACCCGGCCGCTCCTGCAGCTGGGGCTCTCCTCTCAGGCACTCCTGTTGCTGCCAATTTAGGGGCTCTCTAAATACAGACAGAGCCAGGTTTCAAACCTCTCTTTTGCAAAGGAGACAGTTTATTCTGCACAGGGTGCAAGGTGGAAATTTTCCACAAATCAAGCACACCAATTCTCAAAATTTTATATATATACATTTTAGCAAGCAAAGTCACAGTTCATTAGCTACAAGTTATCTAGTAATTTATTAGCATCCTATCTTCTTTTGCTTAAATTGTTATTTCCTTTCCTATACTATTTAGTCCACATGCTCAGTCTTCATTTGGTGTACTGGTGGTCGCTACCTCCCACTGCGGGATTCTAAAGCCCATGAACTGGCACCAATCCCTTGCATTACAAAGGGTACGGGGACCTGTGGCGCCAATCAACGGACAAGAGATGGCCAGTGACATAGCAGGAGCCGACTCCTCAACAGGAATGCGCAATAAACGCCCAGGTGTTCCTTTGCCCAGGGTCCCTCCTTTGAGGTTACGAGGCCTGTTTCACTGGAGAGGCAGGACCCGTTCTCATCGTCTGTAACTCTCCAGACGATTTGTTAACTCCCTCTGGCCCTGCGGGTCCCGGCGTCGCTGCCGCCCTTCGGCCCGAGGTGCGGGCCCGGCCGTGTCAGGAGCGGGGCCCGGCCGTGCCAGGCAGCGGCGCCGGCCCCGCAGCGCCGGGGCTCGGAGCGGCCGCCGGCTCCTCAGCAGCAGCAGCGGCGGCGACGGCGGGAGCCCAAGACCGGGCCAGGCCGGGCCGCGCCTGCGCGTCTGCGGGGCCGGCTCTGCGCTGCCGCCGTGCGGTCCCCGGAGCTCACCCGCCCTCCTGCCCCGTGCCCTGTGCACAGCCACGGGCCTGGGCTCGGGCCCGGCGGAGGCTGCCCCCGCCATGGTGCGGTGCGGCGCGGCGGTGCTGCGGAAGGTCAGTGCGGCCGGCGCGGGGAGCGGTGGGGACGGTGCCGCAGGCGGCGCTCGGGTGGCGGGGAGGGCTGGCGGGGAGCCGCGGTCCCGCTTGCGGGGCCTCTTCAGGAGTTCCCATGTGCCGGGTGGTGCGGTCCGGTCCCGTCCCGTCCCGTCCCGCCCGGGCTGCCCGCAGCGCCCTCAGGGCCCGGCGGCGATGTCCCGCCCTGGCGGCACACGCGGGACTCCGCCGGCCCGGCCCGGGGCCCTGCGCGCCGTGAGGGGTCGCTGCCGAGGAAGCCATGCCAAACATTGATTAAAAACTATACGCTCTGCTTTCTGAAGTTTCATCCAATGCCATGAAAGATCAGTCCAAGCGGTTTTACACGTGGGTTTGTATTTCTGTGAAGCGAAATACAAAGAGAAGGTAATTAACTGGTGTTGAAACTGTTGTTTTATTAGTACAGCAACTTCATAGACGATTTGCGGGTTTATGTGAGAGGAGGAACCGGTGGAATGGGTTATCCTAACCTGGGAGGGGAAGGAGGAAGAGGTGGTGATGTCTGGTTCGTCGCCCGAGAAAGGACTACCTTAAAGAGCATTAGGGAGAAATATCCCCAGAAGCGATTTGTAGCTGGAACAGGAGCCAACAGCAGGTAAGAATTTATTTAATGAAAGTTGTTATTGACATCTTTTCCAAAAAGCAAAATGTCAGCCTAAAGTACTAAGCATGGTTTAATTTCTCCCAGTGTTAAAGCTCTAAAAGGTGAAAAAGGAAAAGATTGTGAAGTTCATGTGCCTTTGGGAATTTCAGTTGTTGACGATGATGGCAAGCAGATTGGTAAGAACCTTTGCTTAGTTTTAAAGTATCTAATGTTTGTCACGTTTATTGACAACATCTGGTGAATTTCTAATAGTAGGATGTTTTAAGGGTAGAGGTTTTCCAAAATATGTCTATGTTTTTCTTTGTTTGGGCAAAGAGTTGACAAATACACTGTAAAAATTGTTGGAAAAGCAGGGACCCCTTCCAGAAATTAGGAGTAGTTGATCTGTATCACTACATACAAGTCCTTTGCTGTTGGAAACAAGTGTTAAAGGCTGGAAGCCATACTGATGCTCCACAGAACCATTCATGACTCACATAAGTTATGTCTCCATAAACCCAAGTAAGTGTCCCTATATCTTTACTGAATTATGAAAATGCTCAAAAGACAAAGATCCTTGCTGAATTATAGGTTACTTAAAATGCATTTCTGTTTTTTACTCACCAGGAAGATCTCTTTCAATACTCTTGGAATAGCTCTCAATGGTTCCTTCGCAGTTTCTCAGAGTTTTTTCTTTTCAGACTGTTAGAATTCAAACTAAATTCCCAAATTGCCCTGGTTTGGATGTTTAACTACATTGGATGTATTGCAAGATTTGTTTATGATGCAGGCATATCATGGGGCTAAAGATATTCAAGTGTTGTTCTTTTTTTTGTTTTTTTTTTAATTATTTTAACCCTAAGGGAGATATCATAGTCTGCATCTTAATGGAAAAATGTGAGCCATCTGAAGGGAGCCACATCTCTATCAATGAATGTTTTTCCTTGCATTCTTGAATTAAATATTGGAGGGTTCAGAACCTTCATCTTGGCCATACTTGGCCTGCCTGCAGTTTTCTTGAGGTGACTGATTGTATGACAGAGAAGGATACTGGGTGTGATGGTTTTCCTTTGTTGCCAGACAAGGAAAAAAATCACCATCACCTTGAGGGCACAGTTCTTGCAAGGAGGAGTACACAAAACTGTCTTATAACTGGAGACATTTAAATGGAAAATCACAAGTGAGCTACTGCAAGGGATTGTGTTTTTTCACTAACAAATTTATTTTCAGGAGAGCTTAATGCAGCAGGAGAGAGATTCTTAGCAGCTCGTGGAGGTCTTGGAGGCTCTTTGGCTACAAACTTTCTGCCTTGCAAAGGTCAGAGGAGAACTGTTCACCTTGATTTGAAACTTATAGCAGATGTTGGCTTAGTTGGGTAAGTACAGTAGTTTGAAAACTAATATTAGAAAACAAAGTAGTACATTTCAGATATGACTTCAAAGAAATTTGGGTGTTTGGATGATGAGTGTTAATTGTACATTTGCATTGTCACCTAAGTTATTTGCAGTTTGAAAAAATGAGATTGAGTTTAAAGCTCTTAAAATTAATTTTAACATTTGAAAGTGTTCATTATGTTTTGATGAGTGAAGGGCTTCATGAATCAGGATAATACATAATTAGTAATATAATTGTATTTAGCAGTTGTGGTGATGGTCACAATATTATTAGCACAATATTTATTAAGTAGGTAGGAGGTGCAAAACA
The DNA here is from genome assembly GCF_027887145.1 of Ammospiza caudacuta. Classification (NCBI taxonomy): domain Eukaryota; kingdom Metazoa; phylum Chordata; class Aves; order Passeriformes; family Passerellidae; genus Ammospiza; species Ammospiza caudacuta. Next base: position 23,201,767 of record NC_080593.1, read on the forward strand.
GAGCCAAGAACACTGCATATTGCTTGTTTACCTTCATGGCACTGGCCCAGGTAGATCCTTTCAGTAGCAATTCTGAAGACAATGCCAAAGGCTATGTTTCCTACTCTCCCAAAAAACCAGTTTGTAATGTTGGAAGGAAGTAATTACAAACTAGAAGAGGAGGACTTGCATGTCCATGTTGCTCTTTTATAACAATGCAGATAAATATATTTTTATTTGGAGAAAGCTTTCAACAGCCTACACTTGTAGTGCAGTACAACTCTTGTTCTATTCAGCATCTGCTAACATAAATCAGCCCTGTGGTCCTTATTAATAAAAAACAGGAAACATGAAATGATGAGTTTGAGGTGCAAATAGTTTTGCTGGTATATACCAATAAAATATGGAAACTTGAAGACAGCATGGATAAAAAATGGAAACTTGAAGACAGGTTGATAGACTAACTATATTTTTCTTTTTTATTACAAATAATTTTGACAGTATAAAATTTCTCTAAAGTTATACAATTTTCAGTTGGTCTTCAGTAATTACATGACAGAATTTTTTTCTTGTTTTGATCAGTGTGAAAGTACAGGAGTTTTATGATGGTGATGCTTCTTTAATCTTGTATTTCAGCTGACAGTTTGCTTTCAAAATGGACACAAAAATCATTATCAGTCAATTAGAGAAGCATATAATTTTCTTATTGAGAGTATGAATCAGCCTCCAGTGGTTGTGGTTGTACTTTGATCTCTTTGTGTTTGCTATTTTTGCTTTTTTGTGAGTGGTTTGCTATTAGATCAGGTAAAAAAAACTATGTAGACTTGAGAAAGGCCCATCAAGTTTGGGTACAGGTTGTGATGTGTTAGTCTAGGTTGCAATTTAAACTTCAAAGAACATAATCTACCTCAGCAGTAACAAAGTGCTTTCTTGAGTATATGACCCGAGTAACCTTGTGGAATGTCTTTAAGGCACCTTTCAACATCAGAGTGTATGAAAACTGCACTCAGTAGTTTCCCTATTTATACAAGAGCCATTAGGTTGCTTTCATTTTTTTAAGAAATATTTATGTACAGCCCCTTTATAAAGGCCTACAGTATAGTACCAGCCTTGTTAACAGGCCATGGTTCTCCGTGCATTCAAGTGGAGACTGTTTGGTTTTCTGTGGGACACCTGCCTTTGTATCTTGTGACTGTGTTGAGTTCCCTGTAGACAGAGTTTTCTTTGATCATTCTGAGATGAATATTTATGAATTTGATTGGAACAAAGTCTTGTGTGGACTTTCTGGGTGGAGTATGTGCTAAGAATAAGGACTGTAGTCTACCCTTGAGTGTCAGGATTAACTTCAAGTTTCACGTGCGTCAAAGCTATTGTGCCTTTTCTAGCTCAGGTTAATCTTTAAAACAAGTGGGTGTTACAATTTCAGTCTTAACTTAGGTTTTCATTTCAGTGGGTAGATGCATTCTGTGAAGAAGCTTTTGTAAAAGCTAGTGTATCCCTTAAGGAACACTTGTTGTAGGATGCAGGTATGGATATCCCTGGTAAAGTGAAAATGTTATAACAGACAGGTGTGCACAGACCAGCTCCTAGGTGTTCTTTTAGGTTTACTCGGTAGCAGAACAGGTAGGTTAGGAATTATTTCAGGATCCCTCATACAACTGCCTTAAAACCACTCTCTCTGAGTTCACATTTGCTTTGCTCTGTTAGCTAAACTCTAGCATAGGTAGCATTGGTACTTATAGTGTAGACTTTGTAAACCCTGATGTGTATGCTGAGAGACTGTAAATCCAGCTGGTAAGATATATTTGCATGACAGGTTTTTAGAATGGAAGCATAATTTACAAAATTAGCTATAGCACATGAAGAGTGAATCCAAGTGTACCTGGATGGTAATGCTGTATTTCTGTCTGACTGACTTTGAAAGATTTCCCTTAAATATATTACACCTGAATTTACATAACTCTCCTGCCTGCATCCTTAGGAGGATGTTGGATTTGGATGTTGGATTTAGAAAAATTATTCAGATTTGATGTCAAAAAGTAAATAATAATGATCTAGGGCTTGTTTGTTTTGTTAAAAAAGAAATAGTCTGAGTAAATGAGTGCAAAAATGAGTTGATAGCATCAAAGAGCATATTTGGAAATAAATACACAGGAATCATGTAGGTGTTTATTCAGTGTATTAATCCTGACTTTCCTTCTAGGTTTCCAAATGCAGGAAAGTCATCCTTGTTAAGCAAGATTTCTCATGCCAAACCTGAGATTGCAAATTATGCATGTAAGTTCCTACTCTTATTTTTAGAGCAGCAATATTTCCTGAGAAAGAAAAGAAGTCTTTTTGCTGACTTGCTTATAGTAAAAGTTTATAATAAAGAATAGGGTAGCAATGTTGCCTGGCTTTTTAGTTATAAGAAATACTTCAAGGAGATATTTGCTGCCTCAATGTCCAGTTCTTTACCCATCTCAGTTTTTCATGTATACACCCCATAATGCTTCAACCTGTTAATGCAGGCTCTATTTAACATTTATTTTTGTCTCAGCCCCTTTTATTGCAACTGAGACTCTCTGTGGTGTGCAATATCCTCAGCCTACAGAATACGTACTGTCAAGTTCCTTTGGCTAAACATCTTACAAGCTTTAGAACTTACTGTCACTTGCAACAGAGAAGGTTTTGGCATTTTAATCTGTCCACTGAAAAACAGACAGAAATTTTTTATTTTTTTTCTATCAGTAAGTTCAAATTAGTATCTGAACTTCTTTAATTAAAGAGTGCAAGTACCAGTAATTCCTACTGACCTTTTTGCACCATCCCCAATTCTCTACAGCCTTTTCTCAGTTTGAAGAGTCCTATCTCACTTTATCTGTCATTGTTTTATCCCTGTTTGGAAGCTAATCCATAGTCTAGGTAATAGTTTTTGTGTCTGAGACTTCTCTACCTTCACTATTCCCATTTTGGAATGACTGGGGCAGAACTGCAGAAAGAGATAAGACTTTAGTGAAGCACTGGATTTTTTTGGCCTAATTTTCATTTATCTTATTTTGCTTTTTCTTTATTCCTTTTCCTTTTTTAAATTTTTTTTGCTACTGCACATTTGTTTAATTTAAATACACTGAGAAAGTTCTACAATATTTAAATGTTTTGTAAGTTTAACATTTTTTTAAATGTTGAAACCAATTTTGTTTTCTTCCTGTCCCCTTGCCACAGTCACAACAATACAGCCTGAACTAGGAAAGATCATGTATGCAGATTATAAGCAGGTGGGTATGAAACCTCACTCTGATTGTTTGTTAAAGTTATAAGGACTGACTACTTATGTTACTTAACAGAATTTCAGGAGGAGAATGAAAACTTGTAGGTATTTTCATATGTGTATCCATATCAAATGAAATTGCATGGGCTTAACAGGAGTTGTGAGAAAAATACTGTTTTATGAAGTAATAATAAGAGAGTTTCATAGCCAAATACAGTATTATGATGTAGAGCTTATTTCAAGTCACTTTAATAAATGGCTTCCCATTTTCCCTTCCCTCCCTTCTGTGGTTCTAATCCTGGCTTACAATCTTAGAGATATGAAATTGTTTATGGAATTGAGATTGCTGTGTCCTAGTGTACTCTTAAAAGTTTAGGACTTGGAAAAAAATCATTGTTTCAGAAATCAGCCTGTTATTTTTATTTAGAAGAAGCGAATTTCTTGCAAGTTGCCTGTACAGAGAGCTCTGGACTGAGTAATTTTCAGAATGCAAATAATGGCAGATTTGTCCAATAGCTGAAGGTCTACGTTAGTGAATGACAGGGAGTTTTGTGATTATAACCCTGCCACCATAACTTCTTGTTATGACTTTCAAGATTGGCTGTTCTAACATTTTTTAGGTTTTTTTTTTTTTTGTCTTTGTGGCGTTTTTGTTGGTTTGATTTGTTTTTGGGGGTGTAGAGGATTTTTTGTTTAGTGGATTGGGTTTTTGAATTAAAACTGAAATAGTGTGATGTGATTGTGATTACCTGAACAGCCAGGATAGTGCACTACCTGAGAGGTGAGGCACCTGGGTCCAGTTCCTTTTGAAATAGGCTGTGGTTGTGAAAGACTGCTGGAGTTATGGCCCTACCACTTGAATTTTTGTGAGCTCTGTTCCACCCAGCTTCTTCAGATAAAAGTTGTCAGATTAATTCTGGGGTGCCTGGAATCCTTTCTACGGTATCCACTGATGGGGAAACCAGTGTTAAATGAGACTAGAGAGGCTAATAGATTTTGGACCCCAGCTTCACTTAAAAATTGCAGCAAACATTTTCATTCCTCAAGCTTGAATCTTCTTTGATGTGCTTTTACTTTGTTTTTGAAACGTATGATACATGCAGCACTGGACTCATCATTTTCAAGATAAAAGGCGAGTGTATAAAAGGGTTTCAGATGAGTTAACCAGAAAAACATAACCCTCAGATATGAAAAGACAAAAAACTATTGTTTCTGCTTTCAGAACCACTAATGCTAGGGAGATTCAGTAGCTGATGCTTGAAACCTTAATTTAACAAACTTCAAGTAAACTGTGTATTAAAGAAAGTAAGTCTAGTTTGTCTGCTTCCCTGCAGAGATGCAATATGTCTAAGAGAATTTTTTTTTTTAATACTCATTTTATCTGCTAGTTTAGGGTAGTTTATCCTGGAATGCTATGCTGCAAATAAACAGGATTTTTCATAGCCCTTTCAAAAAACTGTCTATCATGAGTGAGGATCTCTTGCTCATACTGGTGTATTTTTCTCCAGCAAGAGATCTACTTGAACTCCTGGCTTTCTTTTCTGAAGTCTTTTTCTTGTCATAGCCAGTGTTCCTTTTTGTTGGCCATTTCTACAGTTTATGGTTTTTATACCAAACTGTTGGGGGCTATATAGGAACTATATGGACAAAATACTTGTTTCCTAAAGTCAAGGGAACTAAGGGTTGTGATCAAGGGGAACCTCTGGGGTAAGAGGAAGTACTTTCCATATTGCAACTGCTGAAGCCAAAACATAAACCATGTAATTAACAGCAATAATTGAGGTGTCTTTTCTGTATCACTCAAAGGACAATGATTCATTTTTTCCTAAAGAACATTGATATTTTTAAAGAGATATGTGAGAATTTGCTCATTTTATCTTAGTACAGTATAAAAAAAAAAATATGTGCAAGTTTCCCAGTGCTGTCTGTCATTACTGCAGGGAAAAAATAATAAAGACACAGAAGCAGAGGACCTGAGTAGAGTTGGGTTTCGGGTCTCAGTACCAGATCATGAAAACTAGCAGAATCACTTACATTTTCTACCAGAGTATCTGAGCCCCCTTCTGCACTAAGTAGCACACTGGAAATTTTATGGTATGCTGGCTTCAGGGACTGTTCAGTTTAATCCAGTTCCTGTCTAAATGGGCATTAGATAGATTTGAAGATCCTACCGTTGCTCTTCTTTACTTCACTCTGTCTTGGCTTTCTGTGACTTACTGAGTAGCCATTTTCGGGGTTTCATTACCATTCTGCTTTTTTTTGGTCTGCCTCAGCTGTCCCAACAGGTCTCTCAACCAGCAGAGAAAGTGACAAGGTCCCTGTTCATTGTGGCAGTCTTTGCTGGGCTCTGTCTGGAAGCTGATTGATTAATCAAAGTCTCATTTGAGTGGAAGAGCAGAAATCAAATTCTTGTAGCTGCTCATGCTCAGGGGAGCATTGTTAAGTGGGTTTGTATTTGGAGTAATGATACTCTGTAGCCACAAGGAACAGACTTTATTTGCTGTCTCAGTGACAGTTTGAATTCTCTGCAAATGTGATAGCCTAAGCTCACCTTTCAGAGTCTGTTTTATTCTCAGGTATTAGCTACATTTTGTAAGATCTCTGCTGAGGTATTATTACCCTCTATTTTGTACTTTGCAGACAGCTATAAAAAATGGGAGACATGAGGAGCACCAGGTCTGGTGTAATAGCAGCATTTTGTTTAATCTGCTTCTAATAATAGATTGTAAATGTATTGAAACAGCCAATGCATATTATTTTGTCTGGGTTCTTTTGTCCATGTATAGTGATAATCACTGTTGATAGTTTAAAGTCCTTGGGTTTGCTCACTGGAAGTATTTTGTTTGAAACTTTTGTTTTCCTAGATTTCAGTAGCTGATCTCCCAGGACTGATTGAAGGTGCACATGCAAACAAAGGAATGGGCCATAAATTTCTCAAACATGTAGAGAGAACCAAACAACTTCTCTTAGTTGTAAGTTAAATAAAAGTTACAGTTTATTGAAATCAAAGTGTAATAAATAAAATATATCTTAATTGCAATGTAGTTGGAATTTAGAAAATAATTTATAATTTGTGTGATTGTTATAAATATAGCTGTAATTGTGTTTACAGAATGGACCACTCAAATGACTAATGATAAATTAAGTTCTTAAATAGAATTTATCATTGAAAATTTCTGATTAATTTAGAATAGTGAAGTGTTCCAAGCATAACAAAAGCATGTTTTGGTTTTTTTCTGTAAGATTCCCATAAGTTTAAAAAACAGGCCTTTGAGAAACACTGTATGAGAGTTAACCAGTTTGTGCCTGCAGTGTCTGATGTTTCTGTGCTGTTTAGTTGCTCTCTGTTATTTGCCCAGGAGTGAACACATTGCTATGGACATTCCAGGGCAAAGTAGTTGATTGAGAGTACCTTGATACTGTAACAAAATTTTACACCACAAAACTTGTTTTTTGTGTAACTTTTCCAGGTTGATATTTCTGGGTTTCAGCTGTCTATGAAGACTCAGTTCAGAACAGCATTTGAAACGATATTGCTTCTAACAAAGGTAAGTTCTCCTCTTCCTGTGTGACAGCTGTAGTTATGTGTTGAGTCAAGAGGATGGCTCAGATTTGATTGAGAAACATTCAAATGTTAGGGTGTCTTCTGGCTTTATATTATAAGGCCAGTGACCAAAGAGATTCTCCAAAATGATGAAGTTTTTATTTTCACTTGTCCAGGTTAAACTGCTCTAGTTTATATTGGGTACCAATTATTAATAGAATTGATTAATCTATGCAGCATGTGGGATATTTCTTACAAGTCAAGTAAAGGTAAAAAGACACATAATTTTCAGTTCCCCAATCCAGTAGCATTTTAAGAAGTAGAAATGTGTGGTTACAGTTAAAGCCCTGCCTTGATGCCCTTACTGCATAGACCAACATCAGGCCCTAGCTTTGCAGACATTCACTGTTTGCACCTCTTAACTATGCTTCTGATTCAAATAATACATATTATGTCATTTTAAATTTATCTCTAACTGTGTGACTTAAGTTCATGAATCTTATGCATTTCAGGTATAGCTGTTTATTTTAAGTTTATTCAGGTTGGGATTTTCTAATATTAAAATATTTAAGAATTATAACACTCTGCAAAGGATTTTCTTATATGTTTTATAGTCTGAAGTTTTTCTGAAATTGATTTTGTGTTCATAGATGTCAGTATAAGCAGAAACCAAAACTCTCATTCTTTCTGTAACTGGCATTTCAGAATGAGCTAACCTGTTTACCTGAAATCTGTTTTTGAGCAAAAATATGAATCACTGAACATTATTTTCTCCTGTGCTGTAATATATCAGCCTTGAGCACCTGAGTCAAACTCACAGCTGCTTGGGCAAGAAGGGCTATTTGGGCAATCAAACAAATGCAAGAGGAGATGTAAAATTGAAGTAGCCCTTGTTAAACTACAGATACTTACTAAGGGAAATTTACTTTTCTTTTAAGGAACTGGAGCTGTACAAAGAGGAACTTGTAACAAAGCCTGCACTTCTTGCCATCAATAAAATGGATTTGCCTTGTGCAAAGGATAACTTGGATGAACTTATGACACAACTAGAGAACCCTCAGGGTAAAGGAAATTCCAGTAATAACTTTCATCAAAAGTAGTAGTAAGATTTCATATGGATAACTCTGCATTGGCAGAGAGTTGTTTGAAACTGAAGTCAGCTATTAAATTTATTATTTGAACATATGTTTAAAATCACTTCCTGCATTAAGAGCTCTGTTTTTATGCATTTGTAATGGCTTCACTGTTTGGAAAAGATTGTAATAAAATAGAGATATCCCAGATGATCTTTCCCAACCATGATATGAGAGAGTAAGCTTCCAGTCTAGGTGTCTGGAATAACAGTAACCTGCACAGAAGGTCTCCTCACAGGCACTGACACATGTACCATTTGTCATAAACATGGGAAAATTCTGGAAAGGTCTATGTAGGTTTATTTTAGTCTTCCAGTTGCATTGGGGTGAATTGCTTTCTCTTTCCTGGAGTGTAGAAACCAGAAAAGCTTAAGACCATATTCTCTCATATTTTGCAACTTGGGGTTTCTTTGTGCTCACTGGAAGTGTATAGAATCTTCTCATGGCAGCATTAAGAATGGTATAACTGCTATATTATTGCTTGTCTTCTGAGATTTGAGAAGACTAATTGTGCAGATAGTATGTATATTAATTGCAGCCATGTTTATAACTGTAATTTATTAAAGTTTATTTTCTACATTTAATGGGATTTTATGGGCTTTGTAGTGATACAGTATTTGGGGATTGTACTAACACTTTATATACAAATTTTCAGACTTCTTTCACTTACTAGAGGAAGAAATGATTCCAGAAAATACTCTTGAATTCAGAGAGGTGATTCCTGTATCTACATATACTGGAGAAGGAATTGAGGAACTCAAAACATGTCTAAGAAAATCCATAGATGAGCAAGCAGAGCAGGTGAACGAAGAATATCGGAAAAAGAAACTCCTGCTTTTACAAACTTCCAAAGAAGAACAAATTAATAGAAGCTGACATTCCTGAATGGATCCAGCACATTTAATATTTTAACTGTGCACATGAAACCTTTGTGCAGACTTTCCATTTAATTGTTCCCTCTTCCCTCCATTTGTTGAGGCACGTGGGTAGGGCACAGTTGAGAAAGAGACAAGGGGATTTTTTATTTATGTTGGCTACAAAGCTCAACAATGTAAAGACCAAAGCATGTGTAACTCAAAGCACTGCTTAACAACTGAGGATCCCTGGAATATTTCTGCCAAGTGAGAGAAATGGAGGGAATATAACTTGCACAAAGGAGCAAATTCAACAACTCTGCATATCCTGTGGGCATCAGAAGAACCAAAGGAAGTTCCTGATGGAGGAATTTTCCAGGGTCTGGGCCTTCTAAGGTGAACTTAAGTTCTGCTATTGTGACAGGCTTTGTTGGTTTTAAGAATTTAAAGGAAAACACATATAAATGGCTACTAGGAAGTGACTTGTAGGAGCACAAAAAGCAAGACTGATGTTGGAGGTTTTTTTGGCACCTGCTGGTGCCTACTGTAGTCATCTTAGTTGTATAAATCCTGATTTCAAATTCCTTTGCTTAATTTGTGATCCCCTCCTTTTATGGAGTTGTTTGGTTTATGTTACATTTCGGTGAAGAAAATGGCTTTTTCTCAACAGAACTGTATGTTTTTGGAAATATTTAGTGTTCTAGATTATATATTACAAGAAGTCACAATCACACTTTAATTTTTAAAAAAATTTGAAGTCCTGTATTGTCAGGGCGTTTTCTACTTCAAAGCTATTAAATTGCTTGTAAAGCAAAATAAGATTGAATACATCAAAGCCTTCTAGTTTGGTTTGCTTTTGTAATATATGTATCATACCCTGCTTCTTTAGATTTTGTTAAAGCAGTAATTGGGAGGAAAGGTATGGTTTGTCATAATGCATTGTCATCTTATTGCAAAAGTGGCATACCTTCTGGGTGATTTTTCATGTGCAGCTCCACACCACAGCAGTGATTCCTTCTTCTTCTCAATACAGCCAACAAACTCCAACTCTCCCCTCACCCAGCTACCCCACTCTTTTGTAGCACTTGTTGTATTGGACACAGCTGTGGCCTGTTAAGGGCAGGCCTGTTCCTAATCTTTGGTGATTGGTACAGCTGCATCTCCTCAGGTGTGAGATTGCCTTCTGCACTATTTTCTTACATTCTATCCCTCCACAATAATGCGTCTATTTTATCATTGGTATTGGCTCTCACTGTGATTTTCCTCTAATTTTACTGTGTTCAGGGCTAATATGCTTTCACTGATGCTAAGAATAGGCCGTCTGTTTTACAGAGTTGCAGAATTAATTAGGTTGGGAAAGACCTGTGAGATTGAGTCCAACCAATGATCAAACACTACTTTGTCAGCTAGACCATGCCATTCAGTGTTTCCTTAAACACCTCTTCCCTCCACCTTCCTGGGCAGCCCATTACCCTTTCTGTGAAGAAATTCCTCATGATGTCCAATCTGAATCTGCCCTGATGCAGACTGAGGCCATCTCCTCTCAGCCTGTCACTGGTTTCCTGGGAGAGAAGAGACCGACTCCCACCTGGCTACAACCTCCTTTCAGGGGGTTGGACAGCGCTATCATCACCCCTGAGCCCCCTTCCCTATTTCATAGCTGAAAATAGCATTTTGTTTTTTCCAGACTTTGTGAAAGCTGGTCTTAATGAGTGAGGTTAAGGGGTAGTGGGGGTGTGTTTGGCCTGAGAGGCAGCATGGTTTACTGGAGCTGTCCGCCGTGGGCCGCAGCTGCCTGCCGCAGTCGGGTTCCTCGGACCTGCGGTCAGCTGCCTTATCGCAGGGACGTGTTTTAGACCATCGCCGTTTCCAGCCCGCGCTGGCGAAGTTTTCCACCCTGCAGGAAGCGGAGAGCCCAGGCGGGCAGGCCCGGCAGGGCGGCCGGGAGCCGAGCTGGGCCGGAGCGAGAGCCGAGCCCGCAGTGCGCCGGCGCCGCCGTCCCGCCCCACAAGGCCCCGCGCGGCCGCGGCCTCCCCTCAGCGCGGCGGCTCCGCGGCCGGAGCGGCGGCCATGGCGCCTCCTGAGCGCGGCGGCAAGGTGAGCGGGCTCGGGGAGCGGGCTCGGCCCCGGCACGGCCAGCCCGGGCCCTGCGGCGCTTCCCGGCTCCCCCGCGACTCCGGGGTCGCTGTGGCGGGCGGGGATCGGCGGCGCTTCCCGGGGGGGACGCTATGTGTTCTCTCCGTGCGTCAGCTACTCTTTCCGATTCAGTCGGTAAAATAATTACCCCTGTTTCAAGTTTTTCTTGGAAGTCCTAATTTGTTAGCTACGATCGTTAGTTCTAACCCGGTACATCTATATTTAATTTTAAAAGGAGTTTTGTAGAACGTGGAACTGCATGATTGATTCCCAGAATCAAAGAGTGGTGGCAGTGGTTCTGAGGCAGTCCCTTGAAACTGGCGAGCTTTAGGCCTCCGGTTCCGGTGGCCAGTTAGTCAAAAGTCGTGAAAAATTTTGAACTGCTCATGCTGTTGTGGATAGTCAGGCAGTGGTTTGTGTTGACGAATTATACTGAATGCTTCTCTCCTACAGGGCTTTAAAAAACAGTGATGCTTCCCAGACCGTGGGCTTCTCAAGGCCATGCAAGGGAACAGAGCTGGTTTTACTAAATTCTGAATTATGTCTATAGTAAATGTCCTTTTGTTGTCTTTTTTTTCATTATTTTATCTTGTGGACCTTTAATGACTTACCAGTTTTTAACCAGCTTCAGCTAGCATCTCTTTACAGCAACATGGATCTTTAGAATAGGGCGTAAAATCTGTCCCTACTAAGGGGTGCTATTAGGAATGGTAGCTTCTGTGGATCAGATAGAAGGGCCTTCCACAGTACAGCTTTAAAATCCTTGGGATGGAAGAAGCTGAAGGCAAGAATCTAAGGCAAGGCAGGGTTTTATCTGGCCAAAGTGTATTTTCTTCCCTTGGACAACTAGCTAACAAGTGATTGAGGTCCCTAGTTGTTCAACACCACCAGGATTAGACAGTAAAATCAGATGGACTAAGGAGAGGAAGAGAAAACCAAAAGAAACTCCATTTCTGCAAAAATGAGTTGGGTATTGGGGAATATTCCATAGCTGCTCTGAATCTGTTTATTACAACACAAGTTTCATCATTTAATGGGAGGGACTCCTGGGCTGGGCACAGCTCCCTCTGACATCTTTGTTTGCCTGCACTAATTTCCTACTTAATTATGTTGTTGTGGTTGTTCATGGGTGTGAACCTGCAGAGGAGGGAGGTCTGTGTGTTTATCTTGGCTTCAGCTGCAAAGTGCACAAAAAGCTTGAAAATTCATAAGTAATGTTGGTGAACAAAAGCTGCTGCTCCAGGCTGTGTGACTGCAGTTGTGTCTTATGTGCAATAGCATTCTTATTAATGAGTTTCCAAATCTGAAACCCTCTTTCTCATTCAATGAAAAAATCAGGGTTCATGGCTGTGTTGTAAAGTCTCTTTCTTGCCCTAGATAGTTTGATAGAAGGATTTCTTTGATGTTTTTGTAGGTGATGGAGCCTATTCATATATGAATTTAATAATATTTCAGGGTTTGATATGGGTAGTTTAGAATAAACTCTTTCTTTGCACGTGTTAGCCCAACTAATTTGGCTGTAGGTTGTAACTTTTAACAGTTGCACACTGACATATTTGGAGGTCTGATGCTGTCCAGTAGTAAAGTGATTTACCTATTATGACCTGCAGATTTGATCTTGGGACTTAGATGTGGGAGTAGAAAATCCACAAGAGGATCTTTTCCTCTGGAAAATCTGGACAGCCATTGAAAAGGCATTACCAGTGTTTCCTGGTTTTCTCCAATTTCCTTGAAACCTTTGTGTAGAAGGCAGGAAGGAATAAAGACCCACAAGATATATAAACAATTTAGAGTTTGTTCTTTGTTTTCTGACATAAAATAATCATGGCACCCTTTCCTCACTGCTGGTTAAGTGCAGCCTGGAACCTAACATCTGCAGGAATCATTCTGTATGACTTCTTATGGATTTTTTGCTAAAAACATAAAATTCAGGATGCAAACTCTGTGTCTTGGAACGCCCATGAGAGAAGCAGTTTTTTGCACCTTTGTCTTTTGAGATGAATAGATAGAGAACAAGCTCTGGAGAAAAAAATTGAAGAAAGAAAAAAAAAAAAGTAGTTTGAGTTGTGTTTTTTAAATAAGAGCAAATTGTAGAAGGTGGTGTAATTGGCCTAATGCAAACATAACTGATATTCCTAATTCCTGAATTGCAGTGTAAATGCTGTTGCTGAAATTGCATGAAACAAATGTGATGTTGACTCTTTCTTTGTTCTGTTTCTTAGATGCAGTAACACCTTTTTCCTGCTTACAGAAGTTGCTAAGGTTTCTGTTGGTTTGAGGACACTGCTGGTAAGTGCACTGAAGCCATCTAATTAAGACAACACCTGTTTTGTTACTCTCTTTGTCAGGGACCTGAAGCTATAATTACAGTCATCAAGCCAGCAATATTTGCAAGATGAGATAGGTCTCCCTTTATGGAAGGGATGGTGGGTAATATGCCTATTTGCTGTAATCTACTACTGCAAATGAATTTTCAGAAACAGCAGGTTTCTGAAAATGGTCAGTCGTGTTTATTCCAGCTGGTTCACATATAGCTGTATCTTGGAGTAACACTTGAAGTGATACTATCTTGGATACATATCTTAGAGTATGCCCTGTCTGCATGGAAGTTTTGTCCAGGTAAAGGCAAGCTCTTTATAGAAGAGCAAAAGCATCAAGCTTGAGGAGAGCAAAATTTGATGTAATATTAGATTTAGCCCTGAAGTTCATTTGTTATAGTTCCATTTTCTTGCAAGTTGATTGTTTTGACCTTACTAAAGCATCATATTAAAATAATCATAATGGAAATACTTCTCTGGTCCCCCTACCCAGGGGCTCTCCTGTTAGTGACCTGCCATCTGAAAAGTTTACTACCATGGGAAGAGAAGGTTGCCCACGCTCAGCTATCCTTAGCAACAATACAATGCTGTCTTTTTGACAAATAAGGTAGTTTTTAGCATAAATGTAGTTGTCATTGTTTCTTTCCAGAGTGCTTCTTTGGAATCTAGGCTGTGATCAGCACTTAAATGAAAGTGTCCACATTCCAGTGCAATTCTTCAGGGTTAGATGGCATAAAATAATTGCCTAATGGTTTCTTAGGAAACAAATTGAACTTCATTTATTTGTCTATAAATCAATAAAATGCTGGCTAGCTGTATGGCTTGATAATGCTTTTAGTGTTTTTCCAGTATACATGGGAATTCCTTGCCTGAAAACTGGAGCTCCCTGGTAATTGGATGTTTGCAGGTATAAAAGAAGAGTGAGGGATCAGATCTGGTTGCCTTTTTGTTTGCAGCCATGTCTGTAACCTTTCTGTGATACAGAAACTCAGTTACCTGTATATGCATTAAACAGAACTTCTGGTACTTAAGGGATTGGTTTGTGACTTTGAGCATTTGATAGATATGCTCAGTGTAGTATAATAAACTGGAAGAAATTTCAGGAGGAGTTTATAACTGAATGGCACTCAGTAAGAATTTGCAAAGTATCTCTTCATTTTTAGGTACTATAATTCTTAGTGTCCAGCTTCAAGTACACTCTGGGGTAAATGCTCAGTGCCTGTTACGTATTAGGCTTCTTTGAAATATCTTGATCATGCAGAGAAGGGATAACTGATAACTTGAATTGTCTTTTATTTTTTTAAGTTTTTGTTTGTTTTGTAAAGGCCCATCATTGAGACTGTTTCTCAGCATCTCTATGGACAAGAGGCTATAGTAGGTATGCAGACAGTGGTAATATTGAAAAGGAAGCAGTATTAACACTTGCTCTGGAGTGAAAAATGTGAAAGCTGAAAAGTCTTCTGCTTTCTGTAATTGTATGCTTGGACAGTTGATTCTGAAAGGCAGGAGTAGTGAGGCAGAACTGTGAGTTGCTGTTGAAAAATTCATAGTAAGTTACTCAGCAGAGCCTCCACCACTATCTCACAGCTCTTGTCAACAGTTTGGCCTATATAAAATGTGTATAACTGCCTACATAGGCATTCCCTGCCAGTCTAATGATGCAGGTTTTAAGCAACTCCCTTTTACTCATGCAGCAGTGTGGCAGGACTGAGCATGCACTCTGATACTGTATCTGGGCTAAAGACAGGGAGCTGCCAGCTGAGGACAGGTGAACTTAAATCATGGCTGTGTAGACTCACACATTCAAACGTGCTTCTTTTTCACCTTGAACACAGCAACTTCAACAGTCTGTCAGCTGAGAAGTCATAAGTCTGTGAAATAACCTGACATTTCATTAAAGCATGAATTTAGTAGTTTTTAAGACAGTGTTACCACCGTCTTAAGCATGTCAGACAAAGAAGGTGCCACAAAGTTAGTGCCTACTAGCTGTCATCTGACTTTATTAAAATCACCAGTCAACTGTAGTTAGTCCTGTGTCCATGGTTTTTCTTTCTAATCGCAGGAGACAACCTCTGTGGGCAAGTATGGGCTGCCGGGACGTTCATGCGGCGACCGTGCTGGCCTTCCTCAGTGGCACAGCCTCGGTAGCTGGGCTCCTTGCAGCAGTTCTGCTTCCAAACTGGAGGCAGATGAGACTGTACACGTACAACAAGAACGAGAGGAACGTGACGGTTTACACCGGACTCTGGATTAAGTGCGCGCGCTTTGATGGGAGCAGAGACTGCGTGATCTATGACCCGCAGTGGTACACGGCTGTGGATCAGCTGGATTTGCGTGTTCTTCAGTTTGCCCTTCCTCTGAGTATGTTCACTGCTGTCTCAGCTCTGTTCCTCTGCATGATTGGCATGTGTAACACGGCCTTTGTATCCACCGTGCCAAACGTCAAACTGGCCAAGTGCCTGGTAAACAGTGCAGGCTGCCATCTCGTGGCCGGCCTCTTGTTCCTGCTTGCCTGTGCCATTTGTCTCATTCCATCCATCTGGGTCATTTTTTATAACAATTATCTGAACAGGAAATACGAGCCCATCTTCAGCTTTGACATCTCTGTATTTATTGCCATTGCCAGTGCTGGCGGTCTGTTTTTCACTTCTATCATGCTGTTCCTATGGTACTGTGCATGCAAAAGCCTCCCTTCTCCTTTCTGGCAGCCCCTGTATTCCCACGCCCCCAGCATGCACAGCTATGCCTCTCAGCCCTACTCCGCACGTTCTCGCCTCTCTGCCGTAGAAATCGACATTCCTGTTGTGACACATTCATCTTAAGGAGACAAAGCCTTGGAAGCCAAGTTCTTGTGCTCATTCAAGCCATGAAAATTGTAGGCTTGATTCTCTGTGCTGCCCTGCACTGAGCATAATTCTTTGTAAGGTCAAGTTTCCCAAGGCACAAAGCCATGGAGGCCTGAGTTCAGCAAGTCTGTTGCTGTTCTGGTCTGTTTGTTACTTCTTGACCACCTTTCCTTTTTTTTTTTCTTCTTATTTTTTGACTCTGAGCTCACTACAGTCACAGTTGCTGCTAATGCTGGATCAGTACACTAACAATTGTATGCATCCATCCTTTTGCTTGCTGATGTCAAAGGAGGTTTGGACGTCTTTAAAATTTAATAAGCTATTTCTAGATCCCAATCTCATTGTAAGACCCTTGCACTCGTGTATTGTCCAGATGCAGGCAGTGGAACTGGGTGTAGGGGATTCACTGAGTTTCTTGTTCATCCAGACCCACATATTGTAATATGTGATGTCTGAAAAGGGTGTTTGGCAGACTAATTCAGTTCTGTGCACTGTTATTTGGTTTTTTGCTGTACACACAAACAGATACCTGCTTTGGAACTTCTGTAACAGAATTAATGCCAAATTACCCTTTATTTTCAACGTAGCTGTCAGAAGGAATAAAACTGATTTAACTACGAATGTTGTTCTGTGCTCTAATAGCATTTTGTGAATTACTGGAGGCTAGAAATCTTTTGTGAATTTTATTTCTAGTCTGTTTTTTACTGAGTTAGCAAATTCACAAGATCTATTTTGTCATTAAAAGTAAAAACACTAGTATTTTAATATTGTGATTAGAACCTTGGATGTTTTATTTGAAGGCCTTCTTAAAAATGGATTTTCAAGTATGATGTAAAGTGTTCAGTTCTGGAGAGAAATGTCACTTCCTACAAGGAAGGTTAGGAAAATCATGAAGAATTATGAAGACTATGAAAGATCCTTTTGAAACACTGTGTACAAGCTATAACAACATCTCTCTGAAAAGGGAATTATAACCCTGGGGAGAGATTTTTTTTAATCTAGATGTTTTTTAAAAGTGTATATACAAGGACCAATGAGCTTGTGTTTTTTGCATAGTTGATCTTTATGGTTGATGGACTTTTCATGCTGTAGCTTATTTCATTACCGATTAAGACTTAACCTTTTCAGCTTGGTTCTTTAACACCTTTCAAATTCAGCTATTTTAAAATCCAGTTATTTCCCCTGCTGCCACCTCATAAATGCAGAAAGTTTCCTGATCCTATTTTCCGTAAGATGCTATTTTGAGTAACTTTTGAGCTTCACTGTGTAGCTCTGCAAGGATGAAGAGGGATTGTAAATTCCCAACCTGGGATGTCTTTAAATCACTTTTTGCCTTCTAAAATACAGAGCAGAAGCTGAGACCTAAGGATCCAAGCTCTTTAATATGGGCTTTGACATTACTTAAAAATTTCATGACAGTGAGTTGAAGAGTGCTATAATTAAAGCAAGCATTTGATTCTCTCAGGTTTTGGTAAATTAAGATCTTATGTTTAAGATGTCATCCCAGTAAGGAAAACTGTTTTGATTGGTGGCATTCTGGAGCTTAGTGGATATTTGCATTTCATTAACCCCAGAATAAATTTGGTTTTCTAAAAAAAAAAAATCAAATCAGTTTCTTTAATTCCAGTTCTGAAGATTCATCCAAGGTCCTGAAAACCATTTAGTTTCCTCCTCTAGGTGTTAGGAATAGAAACAAGTACTGTACTGGGCAAATCTTGGTCTGTTAAAATTTGTGAAATAACAGTGTGCAAAGAAAGATCGTGTTTTAGCTGGCAGATCTCAGACTTCAGTGGATTGAGGGAGGAAGCTGATCTCTATCATAATTCCCAGCATTGTCAGTAAAGTGCCAGGCCTTTAACACAGTGCTTGATTTAACAGCAGTCTTAAGGAATTAACACTGTAGACAATAAAGAGTATGTAAAAAGATATTCCTCTAAAGGCCTAAACATGATACTCTTTTAGGTTTACAGGGTATGAGAGTATGAAGTATCTTTTTTAATGAGATCATGGGATTAGGACATGTGTAATGACATGCAAGCCAAGTTTTTCTCTTCAAAACTGAACTTTGCTTTACTGTTCATCTGCTTGTCCAGCACTGTTGCTGGTTTAGCTGCCCATCTCCCTTAATGCCTTGTAAGGTCAAAGCAAAGGGGCCACTGGTGTGTGATTTAATGTCATCTTGCTTCTGCATCACTTCAGTGTCTTTCCTTCTTTGTGCCTTGCTTCAGTTATGTGTTGGCCAGTAAATGTTACAGTCAGCATCTGATACACTCTTTGAGCCTGAATTTGTGAAGTATTTTGATCATTTTTAAGAATTGATGAATGTGTCTCTTGGTGACTTAAAAGGAGCTGAATTTTCAGCGTCTCCAGAACAAGAATAACAGCCTGGCAAACTGTTGCTTTTTACAAGAATATAAGTTTAGCCAGTGTTGTTCTTCTCTGTGCACTTTAATAGCAGATGCCTCTGACAGCTCTTTTGTATTCTGACTTTGATTTTTATGCACAGAACTTTTAATTAGTATTTGCTGCTGCCTAAGCTGATAACTTGTTGGTTTGAAAATTGTGTCTTTCCAAAAGCCAGAGATGAATGAGTTATGAAAAGAAGGGCTCCAGAAGATAATTGTTTCCAGCATAGGTTTCAGTTAGCAAGAAGACTCTTTCATCATGTTCTATCACCGAAGCATAGCTGGTTTTCTTTCATCAATGCTGTTAATATGTTTCTGCTGAATCCTAAGTGAAGTTACCTGGAAGTGCTGTGCTGTATTTCCTTTGTTACAGGGAGACATGGCCAACCTGTGACACTTGAGCTGAGTGCCACTCCAACTTCCTTTTTTTTGCTAAGGTTGCCATCGTGCCCAGCACCAGGGCTGGGGAGTGACAGGCCTCCCTGGACTGGGAGGGAGCACATGTCCTGCAGGTATGCCTGCCAGGGAACAGCCTTTGGGGAGCAGTTAGCACCCCTGCCTCTGACCAGCTGCACCTTCCTGGGCACTGCTGTGTGCAGGACAAGCACTTGGGGTCTGAACAGAAAGATTTTTATTGTACCTTGTGCAGTAAAGGTTGGGTGCTCTGGATTACAGGAACCTGTCTTTTTTCAAGTAGTTCCTGTCCAACTTCTTTAAATTGTGTTAAGTGTTGGTTCTTTTTATGTGAAACAGATGATATGTATTTTTAATAAAAGAGTCTCATACAGATGCAGTGTATTTTGATTAATTTTGTTGAAAACAGTAGCTGCTAGAATATGAAAGACTTTATCTTTCAATATTGATCACCAGATCAGGTGACCACTGTGGATCACCAGAGTATTTTGAACCTTAACTGGTTTAAAATGTGTGTACTGCATTTTAGCTGCCTAATTTTATAGAACTCCTGCTTTGAGCGAAACAAAACAATTTTTTTAAGCATCACAAAACCCAAACCAGCCCTTCTGAAAAGGGAGGATAAGCCAAACTCCTGCCCTCCCATCTGCTGTGCAGGATGTGCTGTCAGCTCGAGGATGTGCTGCCTCCTGACCTGTGAAAGTCATTTGGGCATCCCAGGGACTCATGGCACTCTGGAAGGATGGTAGTGGTTCTTGATGCTTCACTTCTGTTGTGTGCTGCTCCTGGCTACTACAGCTCAGCAGGTTACAGTGACTCAGTACTGAGCTGTGGAATCCTCTGAATCCTTCCCCCTCAGGGAAATCCCCAGGGCATTGGAAAGATACCATAGAGCTTTCCCCACTAGGTGGACAGAAAGGACTTCCCCATGGAGTCTTGCACAACACCTTGATTCACCCCATTCCTTTCCCCATATATCTCACATTCTCATAGTTTCTCCTTTCCCTGTTTGCTCACTGGTTGTGGTATCCCTGGTGGCAGCCCCATCTTCCCTGTAGGCTGATGCCCTTTGCCCAGGCCCTTGTGCCACCCTGGTGCTCTCAAACCCTTGGCCACTGACCCCACACTTCACCTTGTGCACCCCACATGGCTTTGTCCTAGAGGTGTTTTGTCCCTGGTTCCCTTTGGCGTGGTGGATGCAATAAACCTCGCTGGATCTGGCCATACCAAAGGCCCTTCTGCCTCTCTTCACTGAGCTAGCCATGGTGAGTGTGGGCTTGAGTGCCCTGCCTGAACCCTTCCCCAGGCAGCTTTTCCACAGGAGATGCTTACTGGGGAATAGCTATAGGTAAAACAGCGACCACTGCTACACTGAGCCCTTCCCCATTGTTAAGGGCAAAATACAAAATCCCTTTGAGCATTAAAAATGCTGATACCATAGTTCAAGTTCACAAAACATGAATTATTTTGCAGAATACAGTGACACTTAGTGCTGGTAATTCCTCAGGATTTCTAGTCTTCCCAGCTGGCATTCTAGGAGATTTGGGTTTTATCTGTTTTGGGAAATAGATTGTATGAGAACTGTTCTTGTGCAGTAGGCACAGTAAAAAGCAGTTGTCTCAGTACCACAGCTCATCTGAGGGGGTGGAAAAATAATTTTATAATCTCTGCTTCAGTGGGTTGATTTCCTTCTTTGCTGTCACTTTCAGACAGGCCTCCTCTATCTTTGATCTGGTATAAACCCAGGGCTGGTTGGATGTTGGCGTAAATACCAGAACGCAGAGAACTCAGTTTCTCCCAAAATGTGGGAGTGACTCATTTTTTTCATATTAAAATTCCTATAAAACTACCCTACCTATTTGTGCTCATTGGAAACAAATGTCTTGGCAGCTTTTTCCCTTGTTTTATTTCACAGGACTTGAGTTCACGTGTGTGGTTCATTAGGTGTGTAATGTTACTTACTTATCCTTCATGTACCTACTGAGCAGCAGTGCACCTCAGAAGCAGCATAAGCTTTCCTGTAAGATTTTTGTTCCATTGCTGCATCATTATTCATCAAGAGGGACATACAGAGGCCTCAATGGAGGGTAAGAAGTTTTTACTGTTTTCAAAAATGCTTTTTATCTCTGTACCAAAGAGTCAATTTGGTTACTCAGGCTGGGCAGTATGGGGCCCTTGTCTTCTGGGTGTGGCAGATGCAAGGAGATGTAAAGGCTGAGAAAGGGCAATAGAAATTATGGTGAGCTGTAGTGTATGAGTTACTGATTGTTTTGAGGAGAGACCAGACAACTGGACTTCCAAAAGCTGTTGTTGTCCTAGTTTCTGTTCTAACAAAGAGAAAAATATGTAATGAAAGCTCTAAGTATTTGAATAAGCTTTATGTGACATCCAAGACTCCTAGAGGAATACAAGCAAACCTGCAAAAACACAGCATGCAAGTACTGCCCAGGCAGGATGGGGACCAGACATTGACCCAAGTGCTCAGTAGCACTTCTTAGCTATATGCCATGCCTGCTGTGTAGCCATCACTGGCAAGGCTGACATTTCAGCACCAAAGCTTGGTGCTCTCCAGTCTCTCTGTGATCTTACCACCCCATATTACAGCCCATCCACCAGTCAGAGGGTCTGTAACCATTGATACTGCTGTAGTTTTCTTGCCAAAGCCACAATATATTTGTAAGCAAATGTGTAAGATCAGGTTCAAATTCACATTGGAGTTTAAATAAATACTAGCAGTTATGTAAAAAATAAGTTGTTTCCTAAAACAGGTCCTGGATCTATCTTACATTACTGAAGACCCTTTGTGACTGATTATTCAAGAGGCTGCAGCATGTGATTTTTTTGATGGGCTTAAGCAGATGTAAGTATAGTCTGCTACCAGGAGATGAAATCATGTCTTATTGCTCCTTTTGCTGGTTATCTTTTCTGCTTATTTAGTTTTCAGCCCCCCAGGTGGCTAATCTGGTCTGCCTCCTGGTCACAAGCTCTCCTGCCAACACGAAGGAGGCAGTGGGAGTATGTGAGTGGAAGAAGGGCGAGATGGCAGTCTTAGGTTGATTCTTCATGAAGCCTTACTTTGATACCTTTGTTTTCTCACTGAGTGAGCAATTTGCATAAGAAAGATTCTGTTAATTTGAAAATTTTTCAAGGTGGTTTGATTTTATCAATCCTAGAAGTCGTTTAAAAATGCTGCATTTGGAGAAAAACACAGAACATTTATTAGCCAGACCAAAAAAAAAATCATGTTTCAAAACATCTCAAAGTTTGTTCCTTTGTTTCTTTCATTTCATCCTAATTCACTCAGAAAAGCAGTATGGCAAGAAAAAAAGGTAATGAAGCACAAAAAGGAGTTGACTTCTATTGAATTTGAAGATCACACTGCTTTAGACTATGTATGTTTGCAGAAACTGATGATGATATTAGTAAGAAAAGAGCTAATTTTTAGTAGATTAATAGTGCCAGATAGTAAGGTATTTACATTAGTTTATAGCTAGATGTGAATAGCTTAGTGTTATCTCTAGGACTCAGCACCATGGATTGCTATCATTTCACTGTTTTGACTCTAATCCAGTCAGCAACAATAAAATGCTCAGGTTTTTTCTACTGTTTTGCCATGGTGTTCTGTAGACAGGCTGAATTTCCTGGCAAAACTGTTGTCTCGGGAAGCAGCTGGAAGGAATTGCATTCTCACAAAATGGGCTTAGTGGAGGGCATCTTTTCTATAGTACTGTTTCAGGTAAGTGAGATTGCACAAATTTAGCTGCCTTATGTTGCTGCCTATTCTGTTTGATTCAATTGTACATCTCCCAGGGAAGGCCTTGAGAACAAAAGTCCAATCATAAAAAAAAACACATTCACCTTTCTGCTCTTTGTTAGGCTTGTGGTGGGGGCACATTCAGATCTAACTTGTTACCTGCAACTCTGACCAAATGCTGTTGACCTCCACAGCTGCAGAGGTGAGGACATTTCCCTTGCAAATACAAGGGAGAGTCAGCTGAAAAGCTGGGAAGGAGCTGGCTCTGCAAGCTTCATGGCACACTGTGACACTGGCAGCCACAACACGAGGTTTCTGTGCTGTGGCTGAGCTGAGATGCTGGTGGGGCTTTCAGCAGTTCCTGTGTCAGCTGTTATGGAGCTCATCATTCATTAAGCTGCAGCAGTCCCAGTTAGTTTGCATGTGTGGCTGCACCTCAGTTAGCCAGGAGTTATGAGAACCCTGAGAACCGCTAATCTTGGCAGCTGATGCCTGCAAGCCTCACTTGAGCGGTCCTCTGGGAGCTGTCATTCTCTCAGGCTCTCAGCACTAATCTGCTTAGAGCTGCTACAGAAGATCTTGAACACTTGGCAGAGCAGAATTTGCTCAGAGTGAATTTCACTATTCATGGTAAGATTCAAACACATCACAAACACTTTTTGCTTTGAAACTCACTAAAAGAACTCAAAAAGGTCTTATTAGACAAAAAACATGAAAACAACATGATTTGATAAAATATGACTCTGAGCTTCTTGTGTGTGCATACAAAAGTACTAAACCCTGCAGCTTTTGACTCTCCAGTCAGCCAAGTAGATTACTATTTCTAGAGAAAAAAAGTTGCCTTTCAGTTTCTGTCCCTAGAAAATTGTCCTTTTCTTCTAACAGCTTTTCTGTACACCAGTCATCCAAGTTGATTACCATTTCTAGAGAAAGGAGGTTGCCTTTGACAGTTTCTGTCCCTAGAAAATTGTCCTTTTCTTCTAACAGCCTTTCTGTACACCATACCTGTCTTTGTTTCATGGATGGCTTCACTCCCTAAAGAATTTCGGAGTCCTTCTCCTGCTTTCCTAGCATGGGCAAGTCAGTTCTCTAGGTCCAGAAGTCCACAGCAGCCCTCCAGGAACCATTTTTTACAAGACAATATCTCAGGTGACATCTCATTATTTTTGTAGGGCCCCAAAAATGGCATATGGGACTGCAGAAGCTCCTGTATGGTCTGTCAAAGATAAGCCTAGATCTGCTTGAAAATTATTGTAAGTTAGCAAACTAAAATTGGTCATGTTTCCTGGGTTGGTTCTGGAAAATATTTTTCTTACAGCTATTTTTACAGTGTTTTGCATTTCATCTTGATATTAGTCTTTACTGAAATACTTCAACACATTTTCTGGGGTTTATTTCTGGCTCTGGTGTCACATCTTTCTAAAGATGTAACATCTTTCTAAAACTTATGATTAAACATAAATTCCTAATGGTAGGGTGTGGGATCTCAGCACCTCAGGACTGATGTGCAGAGTGACCGAGACCACCCTTTTGGGGCTCGGGAGTCCTGGAATGTTGCCAGAAGTGTCTGGTGGCTGGACTTTGATCCTACACAGGAAACGACACCTGTATGAGGATGGGAGGATTTCACTGGGTAAATGGTGAAGGGATAAGTTAATTAGAGGTGAAACACAGGGTTTAAGATTTCTGTACAGGGGGATCTAAAGAAGTAAGATGGAGGAATTGGGGCGTGTCCTGTCCTTTTTCTTCTTGGCCTCCATCTTCTGTGGTGATGTTGGCACTTTGGGATTGGTTATTACTAGAAGTGCACTGGTTAATAAGGGTAAAAGGTATTGGGGAAAATTGATAAATATTGTATACGTAATTTTGAGTATAAAGATAGGTGACTGCCCCTGGGGCTCGCAGTGTGCTCATGGCTGGCTGCTGTGCAGACCTCTGTTGGGCTGAGAGAAAATCTTTTAGATAAACAATTAATAAACACCGAGACCGAGAAAAGATCTGGAGCCTCTTCTCGTCCTTTGAAGCGCGGGCTGTCCAAGGCCACCCCGGGCCTTTCCAGGTCATTTAAACAGCCAAGAAACCGACAATAGGGAGCTATCAATTTGTTTTCCTGAGTTCTTAAAGTTTCTTCTAAGCCTTTAAATTATTATTACATTTCCTGAAAATACTGTCTGTCTCCAACTACTGTGTCTGTTGTGTCTCTTATCACTTGTCCAAAGTGCACAACTCTGGCTGGACATAAGAAGGTAAAATGTAGGAGAAGGCAGGATTTCCTTTTCCATTGGCAGAGGCATGGAGGAAAATATCAGAAATTTGGACATAGAGTTTAAATTGGAAATTTCCACTCAGTATATGACCCCTCTATAAACAAGTCTGTCACTCACTGCCTAGAATGAAATTATCTGTAAATCAAAATAAGGATTTGATCACAGTTGTGTTGAAAATATCTGAGATGTAAAGGCAGACATTTGTACACTCCCAGATTCCCAACATTACAGTTCAGTATCACAAGCAAGGAGATTTGGACAGGATGCTGTGTTCATGGGAGCATTTGTAAAGCTGCAACTTTCTAAAACAGTAGTTATCTGCTTTGGTTAATACAGGTAAAACTAAGCAGGGTAATCAGCAGTATCTTCTCTGTACCCTGATTTCTTCATAGCAGCAACATATAAGTACTTGCTACAGTCAAATTTCCAGATGAGGTAATTTGGGGATATGTGCTGGAATTATACATTCCCATTTTTAAATAAGGCTGGGAATTTTATATTGCATATGACAGAAGGGATTCCTTTTCTGTGATGGTGTAGAATTGGTATTACATGAAATTCCTGGGCAATAATTAGAAACAGATACTATTTCTTAATTGGTCTAAATTAAAGTGATGGAGAGTGGAAGATAGCCCAAAGACACAACAGGATGTTTTGGTATTAGGATTCTTGAATTACTTAAGTTGATCCAAGAAGCAAATTATATTAACACTGTGTTAAAAAAAAAAAAAAAGAACAGAGATATATGAGATCTCAGTACAAGTTTTTGCAAGCTATATGGCATTCTGAACCACATCCAAGTCTACAGCAGGGGAAAGGAAAGTTGAAGTGCTGACAAGGCAGGAAATACACAGTATTAAGGAAAAGATCCAATGTCCAAGTGAAACAGTCTGTTAACTCATATGATATAGATTGTGAAATGCCAAGAGAAAATCTGGTCCTCTCACAGTTTATAAAATGGACTAAATAAGAGCAGCTGTGTAGGTAAATAATTATCCCATACTTTGGCATTAAAATGTTGGCTGATTTTTGCCAGTTTTTTGACAATGGAACTCTTTCACATGCAAGATAAGTCCTGGGAAATACCAGCCAAAGGATATTATCTGTCAGTTTGTTAAACCAATAATGGAGTTAGTAATTTCTGGAATGCAACAGAACCCTGCTTTTGTTGGGCTGTTGTTTTGTAACTCTCCCCTTCACCTTATCCCAAGTAACTGTTGCACTACAATGTCTCTCTTGCCCAGGTATGACTGAGGCAAGACAAAATAAAGAAAAGCCAATGGTAAATACAAAACATGCAATTAAGTATCATTACATTAATTAATTCTGGGAAAAAGTGCAGAATCTTGGAAACAGATTTCTCAAGAGAGCAAGAGCAATTTAAAAGAGCATGACCTGCATGGCATTATATCCATGTTCCCAGGAAAAACCTGTGCTCAGTTAAATCTCAAGACAGACCAATCACAAGCTGCCTATCTTACTTCATAGCTGGATGCTGTTCTGCAAGGTTTTAATTACAGAGGTGCTGTGACAAAAGCTTTGGTATCCAAGTTTAGTGTGAGATAAATGGATGAAATTCAAGCTGTCCTTTAGTTGTAATTGTGGTGTAGCTGGGTCCTAGGGGTGTCCCTGTGTGCACACTCAGTGCCCCCAACTCTTTAATTCCCTGGGTGCTCCAGGAATTCCTCAGCTAGTCCCTGCACAGAAGAGACACACAGCTGAGCAAAGGCAAGGTGACAGACTTGGCTCCTCCTCAGCTCCACAATAAAAGGATCTGTCTAACTATTGCAAAAGATTTTCAGGTGAGGAATTCAGACAGTCCTGAGGGTTCCTCCCTAGCAGCTCCTGCTGGTTCCAAGACAATTTTATACACCTCCTGGGTGAAGAATCTGGCCCTTTCAGACCCTCCTGGTGGTTCCTGCTGCAGAACTGCTGGGATTGCATGCAGGTAGGATGCATGCAAATTTTAGAAACTGTTCTTGTAAATACACAGACATGGTCACACAGGGCAGTCCTTTGGCACATAGTTAATACAGCAAGATGCTTTAGTTGAAAGTACTCTATGACAATGGACAATGTACGTGCTGAAGCAGTCTCACAGGATCAGAAGCCAGCTGGCATGAGAGACAATTGAGAATTGAGCAGAGAAGCAGTTCAGGGAGTCTCCCCTGACCCAGCAACTCCTGTCACTACCCAGACTGCAACCAACCCTCCTGTTTGGGAGATCTCAGCAATAGCCTATGCCAAGGCCCCAGACACTGTTTTTCTTGAAAACTCTGTCCATTTTTAATGCAACACTGCTCAGCCAGAAAGCAAATCAGCCCTGCCATTGAAGAAATGCTGCTTTTAACAAGTAGTCTTTGTCTAAATATGTCCAATGCTTTTCAAAATAAATTAGTTAGCCCTGCTAGGAGGGATCAGTTTGGTACTTTATATATTAGAAAATTCATTACTCTTTTTTGAAATATTAGTGAGGACTAAATGTTAACAGCTGTTTATGCACTGCCAGATTTGACTGCAGTGCATTTTAGTTTGAAATAAAAGTTTGAAGCACTTGGCTTGTCATTTTGGTGATAGTAATATTACAATAGAGACTATAATTAACTAACAAAAGACTATAATTCAATTTGACTGAAATTCAGTACTATTAACCATTTTGCAGAAGAGTGCACATAAAGTTATTCTCAACTATTCCTTAAAAAACCACTTTATGTCAGAAAAACATGTAGGTCAGAAAGCAAGAATTATCACTATATGCCTTTTTTGACGAGACTAGTATTTTTATCTCTCAGTATGACCACAAGATAATTGAGTAATTATGCAGATATGCAGATACTCTTCTAAAAGTATGTTTATTCCCTAAACATTTTGTGTGGTCACCTGAGTAATGTGCAATGAAAATCAGGGAACATCAGCTGCTACCAGCACCCTTAGCAGAGACACTGAACTGCTCCTGTGTATTCCTCTAGGCTATCTCTTTGCAAGCAAAAACTCACTGAGGGTGCAAGTCTTACTTCCATAACAGCAAAACCCCACATCAGCTGAGGAGACTGACTTTCTGTAACTGTCCCAGCAGTGCTCAGTTGATCATATCTGAATTGAATAATACTATTTAAAAGCCAGTCTCTGGTTTAATCCCAGGGTTTGTCTGAAAGCTGAAACTGGGCTGTTGCATTTCTAGGAAATCCACAAAAACCTTGAATAAACCACACTGCTCTGATCTCTGCAAATACCTGCTATCTGTGTTTTTGCAGGACCAGAGCTTGGTTGTTTATGATACTTCCCACTTCTAATTATTAGCACCTCCAAGAGATCTGTTTCACCAAAGATTGTTTATGGAAGATTGGTTATTGTATGACATTGGATAAGTGGACATTGACCTGGATGATCTAATTTTCTGTATCTGACCTAGAGAGGTAGTCTGTACTCATAGTTGCACATTTTGCTCTGTAAAATGGTATTATTAATATTTTTAAGAAGACAGTTGTAGAAACCATTTTAATAAAATCTGAATAGACTCTTAAGGAAGACTATATGAAGGTGCATGTCCTTACTCAGCAGATCTGCCCCCTGTAGGTATTTAATCACTTACTACCTTAACAAAGTACTAGATCTCACACAAACCCTCTCACATGGCTTCAACAATGTCCTGAAGCCTTTATATGAAGCCATCAGACATTTAAGCTGGTCCTGGAATTGAGAAAACAAACAAACAAATAAAAGCCCATGGAGTACAATTCCTCTGCTGTGCCAGCACAAGAATTTGGTCCCCTGCTCAGTGAACCCATAGAGCATCCCTGATCTCACTGAAAAAGTAACTTCCAGTTGCATCAGTTCTCTATAGGACTACAGATACATTTTTGTTGCACGTACCACAGCACTTTTCATCTATAAGAACAAGTATTCAGGGAGAGAGAAGTACAGACTGCTTTTTGTGGGAACACTGATATAATTACAAACCAAATTGCAACCTGAACATACATTCATGGTGCAGCCAGTCACAAACCAAAAAAAGCTTTTTGAACAACATATTGCTGCAGTAAAAGTCTTTTACCAAGGTCTGTGTTCATAAGTCCAACACAGAGAAAACCCCAGTGACATTCTAATCACTTTTGTGACTCATCAGCTGAATTATTTACACATACTGCAATCAGGCAAGCTGGGTAAACTCTGCCACAGTAATGAAGTACTACTGCCACTAAGGGAATCAACTGAACACACCCAGGTTTTGTAACCCATATGTCACCTTTGAGATTGTTAGCACTTGTGATAACAGAAAATAAACAAGCTAAAAAAAGAAGACAAGATTCTGTCAGCCCAATCTGTTCCTTGTTCAGATACCCAGTGAATGGCTCATTAAGCTGCTCTCTCACAACGATGGAGCAGAGATGAGGCAAAGGGGCCAGAGGTGATGCTGAAAATGCATGAGTAGAAACACTGTTCAAAACCCCAGGCAAAATCTATAGAGCTGGAAAAAAAAAATTATCATTTGAAATATGTATAGAATTACAAAATAATCAAAATCTGTTTTAAGTTCTGAGATTTTTTTTTGCAATCTTAATATATACTGACTTGTTCCAAAGTCAGTTTCTTGGTAGATCACTTTTTCTTGTCATCTACACTCCATTTCCTGGCAATTTATGTCTGCTGAGGGAGTGGCTACCTAACCAAGAGAAAAAGTGTTTCATTACTGTAGGAATAGTTATTGGGAGAGAATTACCACAGCTGTTCATAAATTTTATTAATGGGTTTTTTTCCCCCAAAGGCATAATAAAACTAAA
Source organism: Ammospiza caudacuta (assembly GCF_027887145.1). Classification (NCBI taxonomy): domain Eukaryota; kingdom Metazoa; phylum Chordata; class Aves; order Passeriformes; family Passerellidae; genus Ammospiza; species Ammospiza caudacuta. The sequence continues at coordinate 23,231,448 of NC_080593.1, forward strand.
GCTGAGAAGATGGATGTATCCATACTTCTGAAGAGCTCTCAGCAAATTCTGTTTTCCCCTCCTCTCCCACTTGGCTGCAGCTAAATACTTCTTCTAACATAACTGTAATAGAGGCAACTCAATGAAAAATCCCAAATTCTGGAAAGCTTGGAATTTGAGCTGTTTTATGAGAAGTCACTCTTCACTGAATACATAAAAGCATCCAAAAATAAGATTTAAAAAAAAAAACAAAAGGATTTCCCCTCTGTCTCAAACATAATTCAGTGCAATCAGGTGGAATATAACATAGGCTTTGAAGAAAAAGAAAATTAGTAAGAACAGCTCTATAAAGACATTTCAAGGCCACTTTTAACTCAGTATCTCACCTAAAATAGCAGTCAGCAACAAATGCCTGAGGAAGACTGTCAGAACAAAGCAATCATATAATGCATCTTCCTCAGCAATTGCACACAACTTCAAGGAGTATGGTTCAAGGACTTTCTGAACCAGAGGTGTCTGGATACTTAATGACTGTTAACAAACATATTTATGGAAAAAAATCCAAATGTTGGGCCTAATCTAAACTTTTAATGTCCTCAATATCCAGAGTTTCACAATTTAAGGTGCTTTATTTTCTTCTAAGAACATTTTTCAGTCTTCTACATGATAATTGTCTTCAATGCTCTCTAGTTCTTCTATTAAAAAAAAAGCCCTTCTGTGTTCATTTTTTCTGTGCCTTTCAGACTTGATACACCTCTGGCATATGCCTCCCTAGCTAGAGTCTATTGAATTATTACTTGTAAACAGTTCCTTATCTTTGGCTGTCTTTGTCTGTCACCTGTGTCTCTCTACTATCTCAAGAGCCCGTTCCAAGTGAGTTCAAGAAATAAGAAAAAGAGTTTTTCAGACCATAAAGATTTATAGATTGCATATGTGGTAAAACCTGGTCTTCAGATGTCCCTGCTCATTGCAGAGTAGTGGCAATAGATGACCTTTAAAGGCTCCTTCCAACCCCAGCCATTCAAGGATTCTGCCAGCTGAAGCACACTGAAGTCATAATAATATTGTCCTATATTTAACCTCAGGTAAAAAAAATCTTTGTCTTCAAAGACATATCCCTCACTTTAGCTTTATTTTTCTAATATCCCTGAAGACCAAGAAGCAGGGACTCTAGTGCTGCTGGCAAAAATCTGAACATAACATAGACAAAATTAAATGTAAACAACTTTTTAATGCACTGGTTGAAACAATTTAAGGGAAGGGCACCTAACTCAGGTTTGATCTCTTCAGTTTTACACATTGACCTAAGCCACCAGACATACTAGCAGTTATCCTAATTCCCTCTGATTTTTTCCTGGAGCTACTCATCTCTTACCATGTAGGACTTTAGGGAGATTAATCTCTGCAGTAAGGTGAATCAGGTGTCTAAAAACAGACAGGATGGCAAGGTCAAGCACTGTGAAAAACATTCCTCTTGTTTCTTGTTAAGACTGAAGGATATTTACAAAAGCCTCTCTACCAGATCCACAAACCAATTGCAGTACTTTCTATAGCAACAATGGCCTTATTACACAAGAGTCATAAAAATGGTGCAAATAGAAGAGGAGTGTTTGAGAAGGGAGATCACAAGCAGCTGGAATCACTACTGACTGAACAATGCCATTCTTGGAAGGAATGTTTACTTCCTGCTTGAAGCAGAGTCTGAGCACTAACAAAACCTGCACTGGCACTTCAGCTGTTGATTGACAAATATCAAACTTCCAATTCCTGAATAAGTCACAGAGAAGCCAATGAAGTTCAGCAGTAGGATTGTTTGACTAAAGCAAGGTTTCTGTCACAGCATGGCAAATCACTTCATTGGTCACTAAGGACTCCGTTTGGTGCCTAGCCGCATCTAAGGCCCACTGAGATGCCCAAAATGTCTTATGGGTCCTCACCCTGCCATCTCAGAGGGTTTGGGGTCTTTCTTTTCTTCCTGTGTTGTATCTTGCAGACTCATCTGGGTGTTCTGTATATCCCTGGCACTTGAAAGAGTGTTAAATGCTTCCCAAGCCCTGAGAAGTGTGTCACCATGCAAGACCAACAACTCACTAGTCTTTTAAAATGGGAAGGTCATGGCAAATTTTCTATTTGCCTCTATCTCTTTATTAATTTCTCTGGCCAGCCCTTGTGGATGCCTTTGTTGTCTCAGTTGGCTCTGGCAGCCTTAGTTCCTCACTAAGGAACGAAACCAGGAGCCAGGAGGCAGGGCACAGGATCCTCGCCACCTCCTTGCCCTCTCACCACCCTTGCAAAAGGGCGTCACACCACACAAAGAGAGCGGAAAAGGCCCCGTGTATGTCAGATCCCGCCCTCCAGTGACTGCACAGCCCAGCCGCTCACCCTGTGCCCCGGGAGCAAGGAAGGCGCGGCCCAGCCGAGCCCCGCCCGCTTCCAGCAGGGCCGCGCCCCGGCCCGAGCCCGCTCCGCCCCGGGGCTGGCGGCGGCTGCGCGGGGCCGGGTCCCGGAGCCAGCGGGTTCTGTCCGCTGCCGTCCCGGCCATGGAGGCGGTGTGGCGGTGGCCGCTGTGGCTGCAGGGCCTGTCGCTGCTGTGGGGCCGCGCCATGGCGGGGCTGGAGCAGATCAGCACCACGGTTCCGCCGGCGCCGGCGCAGGGTAAGGAGGGGCGGGCGGCGCGGCGTCGCTCCCTTCGCTTCCCGTCCGTGCGGCCTTCCCGGACGGGCCTGGCCGGGCAGAGCGGCGCGGCGGCGGACACGGGCTCGGGCTCGCCCCGAGGCCTGCAAAGGCCCAACGGCGCCATGAGGAGAGCTCGGGGCTTGCCGTGGTGCTGTCCCCGAGCGCCATGAGGAGAGCTCGGGGCTTGCCGTGGTGCTGTGTCCGGAGCGGAGCGGTCCCGTGGGCCGGGAGGGAACAGCCCGCTCCCGGCCGAAGGACGGGCTGATGGCGCTGGGGTTTGCCCGCCTGTGGGGCCCTTAGGGTGTCCCGTCCTTGGCACAGACAGACAGCAGTCCCAGAATCGCAGGATGGGGCAGATTGGAAAGTACTACAGTGGTCTCCTGGTCCAACGTCCCTTGCTCAAGCAGGGTGATCCTAGAGCACACATTCGCCAGGGTTTGTTCAGCCCTGGGTGATGGTGAGGAGTGTGGCTCAGGAGAAGCTGACGGAGGTGCTCATCCCTTCCTGTTCTGCTGGAATCATTTATCTCTTCGCTGCTTTTGGCAGGCAGCCGGTGAAACTTCTCTGATTTAGTTGCCACCAACAGATGTGACCACAAAGGTGTGTGTCAGGTTGGCTGACATCAAATGTGGGCATCTCAAGTGCACCTGTTTTTACTGAGATTTCATTTTTTCAGTCAAAATTATTGTTTGTATCTAGGATTAGGGGGGAAAAAAAGCTTAAATATTGTGATAATTGCTTGACCTTTTGGAATAAAAATAAGTGTATAATCTCTGTATTTTGGTTTTGTTTGTTTTTCTAGCATGTTCAGCGTTTTCCCTGAAGTCCTGTGAAGAATGTCTAAAAAATGTTTCGGTAAGGTTTTTAACATCTTTTTTGATTGATAAGAATTTCCACTTTATATTAAATAAAACTGTTAGGCTTTCTTAGCTGTTTGTTTCTCATTTAACTGATAGAATCAACTGATGTGTTGCTTCCCATCTGTCACAGGTGATGCCAGCAAGCTTTCACTTAGCCAGGGTTGCTCCATGCTTTGGTCACTCAGGTGTTTCTGTGCTGTGTCTGGAGAGGACACACCGAGTCCAGGCTTCCAGTGTCAGTGTGTGCTCAGGGCTTTCATAGCTCAGCTGAGCAGGTTGATCTTGCTGCTGCCTCAGACTCATCCTCATTTTGTGCGTAGCACTTTGTTAAATGTCCGTCGAGTAAACTCAGTCTTAGGCAGTTAAAATGCCTTGCTTTTCTTGTGTTGTGCTAATGATGCACAACATTTATTTGCTAATCAATGCAAATCAATGGAAGTGCCTTTCTCTAAAGATGCTGCAAGAAGTTCCTGTAACTGAGGCAGAGTGTGCTGGTCCCTCCCCTGACTCTGTGCTGAAGACTGCCGGGCTAAGCCACTGTTGGTAGCAAAGTGTATTTCCAATGATATTGTGATAAGGCAGACGTTTAAATGTTAGAATTTGTGTTTCTTTTCTTTGCTGAAGACTTGTTTAGCTCTACAAAAGTATTGTGATAAGCATGCAGAAGGCATTAGTCCCTGCAGAGCAGAAGTGTGAGATTATTTCAAATTCAATCTTTAGATGTCACAGAAAAGAAACATTTCAGGAGTCTTAAAGTTGCTTATAAGTTTCCATTACTGGAAAACCTTTTCACCAGGGAAGATTAAAACATATCTGAACTTACCTGCTTGTTTTGTGCACATTTGGCTTTTCAAGAAAGCAGCATCTGCTACAAATTGTTTCCTTTGTATTTAATGTTTTGTAATCCATTAAGAGCAAGATAACAGGCTTTGTGTAATTGAGGATGTATGACAGAGATGTTCTTAATAGTACTGTTAGATAAAGCATAGTTCCTGGCTGAACTCTTTTTATAATGAATCCTAAAAAAAACATGTCCTGTCAGAGATTCCTATTGCTGGTATTCAAACCTATTTCACTGTTTGGGTTGTGTGGTAAATGACTTCTGAATAAGTATTTATTTTGACAGATGAGAACCAGAACCTAAGCTTGATGCTTAGAGACGGCTTCAGAAGCAGAAACGTTGTGCTGAATTTTATCTATAATACATATAAAACATGAAATTGTAAAAATATCCAGATATGTGAACATGTGCAATTAAGGTACACAGAGTACTCTGCAACTCAGACTGGATGAGACTGTATCATTCATTACCTTGCAGAAAAAGTTCCTGTAGACTTTAAAGAATTCTTTACTATTTTCTTTTTGTTGATAATCAAATGCAAGGCTGAAGTAATATTATAGGTGTGTTTTTATTCCTTAAAGATATGAGGTGTTTTAAAATTCTGAACAGTCTTCAGTCTGATTTTGTATTTGTTAATTCCAGTAATTTTAAACCCAAAGCCATTTTACCCTTAAGTATGCAGAGTACCTCAATATGTTTCCAAATATTTTCAAGCTAGTATTACTTGTAAGTACAAAATGTTCTTATTCACTATTCAGTTTAGGTTTTACTGAGAAATTGCACAAGCACTTCTGTAGAAGACAAAGCACTTCCATTTCTCCAGTGTTACATTCACATAAGAAATCTATCTTTGGAGTGGTGCACTCAATTGTTAACTGTTTTTGAAGATTAATAATTTGGGCTTTTTCTTGTTTCTTTTGCACAGTGCCTTTGGTGTTACACCAACAGCACATGCATTGATTACCCTGTGAGAAGTATTTTCCCACCGTCTTCATTGTGCTCTCTCTCAGATGCTCGATGGGGAGTTTGCTGGAGTAGGTACTAATTTTACTTTTGCTGTAGAGAATTGTTTATAAGTATGATTAAAGTCAGCTTGCTGGAGCTGTTTCCTGATAATTTATTTGGAGGTGCAGGGTGAGGAGGCAGTGGTTATGCTTTGAAGCCATAGCACCAATCAGTGTAGGTATGGTGATGGAATGGCTTTAAAACATTTTTACTTTCTTTAAGATTTCTGAAAGCATTGGATGATTTGTCTAGATCCACACTTGTATTATATTCCAATGGCAGCAGTGGACCAATACCACAGGAATAGAGTCACACAGAAATTCTTGAACGCTGTTTTTGCTTAAACAACTGAAATAACAATGTAATTGATGGGTACCAAAGGCAATGTAGATAAGGTTAAGAAGGAGCATGCATGGTGCCACTGTGGGTTGTAATCCTGCATGGTGTAATTGTTCTTCAGTTTCCATTTGCTGTGCATGTTTTACTACAAAATACACAACTGAGCACATGCTGCCATCAGGGTGAAATATTTGGAGGACTGGAACAGAGAACACCTAAGGCATGAGAAAGCTGCTTGTGTGAAGCAGGAGTACAGCTTAGTCCAGCAGAGCAAACACTTGCTGCTTTCTGTGTGTTTGTGCATGGACAGCAGGAGGCTAAAGGACAAAAACAAGTGGGGGTGAACTGTCAGTGACAATGCTGACTGGAGAAAGTTACCGTGCTTAGGGCAGAGAGATTTTGCAGTAGTCTGTATTAGGGTAGCAGAAGTAGGAGATTGCTGTTAAAGTGGAGCATGCAAGTTTCTGAGCACTACCACTTAATGCCTGCTGCAGAGTGACTAGATGAAAAAGTACAGGTGAACTTCATCAATTCTGTGTTCTTAGAGAAGGGCTTTGTGCTTTGTTTTCTGAGAACAGGCATTTGTACTTAAACTTTTGTTGGAGTTTTTTAGACTATGATAAGAATATAATTTCAGTGATAAAACTCACTTTTAAGAAAACTGGGCTTTTATTATGACATTTTAGCAGACTTTTTTCTGGAAGTGTGGAGGGCTCACTCCTGCCAGTATCTGAGTACTTCACACATCTGCTTGCTTCCTCCCTCTCTCCCATGGCCCCAGTGGGATGGAGGAAGAAAAAGCAACAAGAGCAGAAAACCTCCTTGATAGAGATAAGGGCAGTTTAAAAAGGGAAGGAAAAGGAGGGAGAGGAAAAAAACCACAATTTTTTTAACCCCCCCTCACAGGCAGACATGCTCAGCCAGTTCTCAAACAATGAGTGCCCGTTGGAATTGGCTTTCCCTTTGGAAGCCAGTTCTGCCCTCTACTTTCCTGTCCTTTACCTCAGATTTTTTTCCCTGACCATGACATTGTCTGGTGGCCAGTTTGGCTCAAGCATTCTGTCTGCATCCCCTCCTGACCTCTCTCACTCTCTTGCCTGTGGTCCAGCCCTACTCACTGGGGGGAACAAAGGGAAGGGGGCAGGGGACAGGTGGGAAGATATTTTGGTGCTCTTCAAGCCTGTTCAGCAGCAGCTGAAACATTGGTGTGTTACCAGCATGTTTGAGCCAGAAATCCAAACCCAGCATCAAACGAGCTGCTGTGAAGTAAGTTAACACTCTCAAACACACCAGGTAGAGAAACAAGTTCTTTTCTACTGATACTCATGGTGGTCTTGGCAGTTTACTGCTGCTGTGGAAATGGCTTCTATGTTTTGTGCCATTTGTGTTTCTAGATTGACTGTAGCTTAAACACAGAATGAAAACTTCATAATGGAGCACATTCTCAGTAAAAAAAAAGTAGAAAAAAAACCCAAACCAGAACAACAAAAACGCTCTCAAATATGCATTTCCTTAATAGGTTTTTTACAAATTTCAAGCAGCAATATGCAATAGGGTTATATGGTCTTATTGAGACTGTCCCTGACAAACACAGCAGGAAAATTAATTAACTTGTGAAGGTGGTGTTGATTTTTTTTTTCTTCAAGCAAATAAAATTAAGAGATGAATGTTGTTCACCATTGCTGAAAATGAAGGTGAGTAGTGCAGCTTTCAAAGTCAAAAACAAATTACTGGCTTCCAGTTACAATTTTATATGAATTACATGTGTTGACAGATTATTAATCATAGTGAAGTGAAGAACAGTGTAATACAAAGTAGCTTAATTGTGTTGGGTGTTTTCCTGAATAGTAAGCAAATGAAATAGGTACTGTTGCCAGGAGTGTAGACTGAAAACTGATGGTCTTTTCCTTCACTTTAATAGGTCCAAAAAAACATTTTTTGCTTCAGTTAAGTACTATACTTTTGAAAAAAAAAAATGTTTAAAGCAATTTTTTTGAAAAATTCTTGCTTTATGGGATAAAGTGTATTTGTTTGTAACCTGTAGGGAAGTAGCAGATTGAGAAATGTGGTTTTACTAAATGTCTGTTCAGTGTAGATTATGCATAATAGCAAAGTTTTAATGTGGTATACTGCATTTTATCTGGGGTAGCTCAACAGAATTGTGTTTTGCATATAGGGATGAAAAAGCATGTGGGAAGGAAGGGAAGAGTTATCAGAAAGATGAATGTTACTGATGGAGTCTAACAAGCTGAATATATTCATGTTTTTCAGTAAACTTTGAGGCTTTACTGATTGCTATGGCTGTGGTAGCTGGGCTCATTCTGGTGTCCCTCACAGTCTGCTGCTGTTACTGCTGTTACTGCAGAAGGCGTTCCAGGAGGAGGAGGTAAACGTGCATTTGTTTTCTTTACCAACACTGGTCCTGCCCTTCCCTATCTACCTACAAGTTTTACTCTCCTTTACTTACACTAAGAATATTTTCATTTGGAAGCAGTTTTGATCACTTTGCTTTATTTGTTTGAGAAAGATAGCAAGATAAGAGATATTTAGTGACAAGTAGTATGACACTGGAAATGATGCTGGAATGACACTGAAGTGATTTTTCTAGTGGTAACAGCGCTGATGTGTCTGACTTCAGGTAAGCTGTTGCTTTACACTTCTACATTTTACACTTTCTTCTTAACATTGGACATAAAATCTCTCAGTGACCAGGTAAATCCTTGCTTCTTCTGATAATGGTGTAAATAATTTCTTTCAAGGCAGGCTCATGGTACAGCAAAAAGGGACCAGGTGAGTAGAAAGTAACTGAGCAACAATGTCCTATATGGCACTTGGTATCCATCTTTCAGAGTTGCTCTAGGATCTGTCAGCAGTCCCTATATAAGGGATTAGCTGTCTTTGCCAATTCAAAAAGATATTCTACATGTAAGATAATACTTCTTTGCTCTAAGATACTAAGAATAATTTACTTATTTTCAAGGAAAGTAGTGCTGCAAAAGTTAAATGTTCTTGAGATCTTGGAGAACTTGTAAAATTATTTTTTAAACTGGTGTCTCTGAGTAGCTAATATTCTTAAAAGGAGGGAAGCAGTTGATGAGTAGGTAAAATAGTACTGCAGTGTGAAGTGGGACAGCACAACATGCTTCCCTTTATCAGTTAAATTTTTAAAGCTTTCTGGACAGTGTAGTTTCAGCTACCTCTGCTCTTTTTGTCTTTCAGTACTTGTATGAATAAAAGTGGGGACCTTATTTCTTGGTTTGAAATTATTCCTATAAATTTTTACAATACCTTTGACTTGTTCCTGTTTGAGATTTGGTTTTGGTTTTTTTAAAAGAACTTATGTAACTGAACATTGTTTAGTGCTGACCTTAAAGCCAGAAAAATATGGTACATCTGTGGCTTTAAAGAAATGAGAAAATAATTGTAAATAACATCTCATTCCTTTCTTTCTTCCCTGAGAAAGAAGCTTGTACCTGTTTGTTGGTAGGCTGGTATAGCAAATCTGCCCAAGTGCAAAAATGAATACTCTTTAGCCCTGTGCTGATAAGCCCTGGAGATGTAAAGAACAGGTTTATATATTACATGAGATCTGCCAGCATCCTCTGCAGAACAACTGAGTAGGCCCCTGTAGCTGACATGTCAGCAAATAAAGCTTGAATCCTGTGAAAAGAGATACTTGTGCTGGACTTCAGTTTTAGTAGCTAAGTTGTCCATCAGTACTGTAACATCTAATTCTAAAAATAGAGGGTTAGTTAAGAGTCATCTTATGGCAATATTCCAATGGTGTCAAGCTTAATCTTGTGACCCTTAGAGGATTTAAAGGTCTTGTCAATCTGGGGTCCAGCTTATTTCAGGAGGAGTCAGAATGTGTTATTACACTCAAGCCTGGTACATTATTTGCTTTAAGCCCAGTGGTTCTCAGCAGGAATTCTTTTGCTCTCTTCTTCCTTATTTTTGGGGACTCATTTTCCACAAATAAACTTTTTTTTTTTTTTTTTTTTTTTTTTTTTTTTTTTTTTTTTTGTGAATGGGAGGAAGGAAGGGTTGTGGAAATGTAGTACTAGATCTGTTTAGCTGATTCCTTTTGAGGTCTGAGCTCTAAGGTGTAACCTTGTTTTGCAGAAGTATCAGTGTTTCTTTAGGGAATTCTTAAGCTGGGGGTGTTTAGATGTTTGAGAAGCCTGAACTTAGGTTTTCCTTGAACACAGAGAATACTTCAGTGCATCAGCCCCCACATCAGTAATGTAGTTGGCTCATCTGTGTCCATCCTACCACAGGAATTCTAGGAATATTGGTGCATAGTTTTTGTTTTTTATCCTGTGATTTTGGACTTCTTAGAGTCTGGTTCCTTGTACTTGACAGTTCTATGAACAGCTATTATTTGTGAAACTACTAAATAGACTCTCAGGAACTTCTGTTGTCAACCATGTTTGTATTTGTATAATCTCAAACTTTCTGAATTTGGAAGAACAATTCATTCCAAGTATCCAGAAATCAGAATACTGTTTAATTACAGGGAAGAAATGTATTTTCTGAATCATATATCAACATTTGATTTGTTTGATGCTTTCATATTTTGCAACACCAATTGTGAAGATTATTGCATAGTTATAAGACATGAGGTCTCCAGTAAAGCAGTTTTACAGAAGGGTGCCCAAGAATGGGAGCTTTTAGTCATGCTGGACATGCTGATGTGGAGACTTGATTAGTTTTCTAAAAGAGTCTAACATTGTTTTCAAATAAAAGTGACCTGTTTGTGTTTCCTGCTCCCCCAAGTTTTTTTTAATTCTTTAGGTGGAAAAAGCTGGGACTAAGAAATTTGTTTGTGAAACATTGCATGGATTCTTAAGTACTGGCTTGTATTGAAATAAATAAAATATTGAGACAGATATATGGACTGTTTTGAGCACATGAAGGAATTGAGTTCATATTTCCAGAGCTGAATGTGTCTGAATTTTGTGTATTGAAGTGTTTGACATGCTGTAATTAACCACTGGATGTCACTCTTTCTTAACTTGGGTCTTGGTGGCTGCAGATGAGTGGTAATGCTGCTCAGGTATATTAATATTGTAAATATTCATCTCAGACATCTTCAGAACTTTATTCCCTTCTGGAAGGTGATTAGCACCTGGCAGTTGTCCATTTACTAATTACTAATTAGCAAGCATGGCAGTTGTCCATTTACTAACCCTGAAGAATGATCATAAATTCTGTCACGGAAGAACTAATAGAAAAATTGTTTGACATTTGCTTTAGAGTCCTACAAGTCTTACAGGGTCTGTCTAATGGTTAAGTGAAACTGAGCTTTCTGCAAGGCAGGACACAGAGCTAAAGTGCAGCAGAGAATTCAGTAGAGAAATCTGCACAAGCACAGCTCAGATGTACTGTGTAGGTTCAGCATTTCCCAGAGTCACACAGCTGATGCTCAGGTAAATCCTTGCTCATTCCAGAACAGACTCATTTCCTGGGGGCAGCTTGAGATTGGATGGTAATGGTTGTTGGAAAGATAAATTGTTCTGGCATCAAAGGCTTATGAGCCATCAATCATCTTCCAAAGGACAACAATGGACTTAACTGTGCACATGCAGAACAGTGACTGTTAAATGGGGTGTGACACATGGGGAAAAGGGCAGCTAGGAATCCTGCTTCTGGAACAGTCCACATCCTCTTCCTAAGAAGCTGTAAATAGTTCTGTGGAGGCTGAAGGACATATTACTGCAATGAGTACAGCATTTGGATATTATAAAATGTGAAAGGATAATTACACAAACTTGTAAATGAAACTTACTCAGCTGTGAAATTTCACATGGCTATGAAGTACTAAATAGTGATAGCTTAGCAATAAAGTTGCTTTTTCCTCCCCTTATGCTTCCCTTCCCTTATTTTTCTAACAGACTAGAGGAAGAAGAGGAGCAGATAGCTAGGAAGAGAGAGGAGAGAAGGCTACAGTCTCTTCAGAGGTAAGTCTTGACAGCTTGATATATAGCTCTACACTTCCTGATGATGTAGGAGTATTCTGCCTTTCTAAGAAATACATGGAGTACTAAACAAAGAGGCATTGTGATGTTAGGCATGACAGTGTCAGGTTTACAAAACAGCTTTATTATGAGATTGGTGAACCTGATTAGGAGCTGTATTGCTGTAAATGAACAGAGAGCAAACAAGTTGATGCTCAGTGTGGCAGGTACTATGAGTGATCTGTGCATCATTGCAAGTGTTGGCAAACATTATCCAAGAGGAGAACAGATGCAAATTTGTTTTTATAAACATCTGAATTTGTGAGCTGAAAGTGTCAGACTTGAATGTACATGAAAGGGTAAGAAATAGGTGTCCAATTCAGGAAGTATGCTCACTCACAGTTTCTCAGATAAGTTATGTTGAATATTTGCAATGGATCAGAAAAAAAGGGGAATTCTCTGCTTGTTAATCCCGTTATAACTAGTCACAGCACAGTAGGCCAAGTGCTAGTATGAATGTGCTGTTTCTCCTATAATACTTTTGTTTCTTTCTAAAGAGGAGGGATCCAGTGAGGAATATCAACAGTTTTTGTATGCCAAAACCACTTGCCTTGTGGTGAAATGTACATCTTTAATTATGCTGCTTTGTTCAGCTAAGACAGCACTTACCTGTGTTTGTTATAAAGCATAGACTTCTGACTTTGTGCATAAAGGGATGATTGTGTTCTGTAACCTTTCCACTGTGATTTGTGTATCAGCTTGGTACAGTTAATCTGTAGGAAGTCTGATGCATCTGGAGTGTAAGGTGTGCTGTGCACACACCAAGCAAGTAGTGCAACCTAGAGCTAATATCAGCTCCATTCTTGAATTTAGCTTAGGAGCAAAGATCACTGGGAGCAGGCTGCTCTGCCAGAATGATTCCTGCAGCCTTATTTAGAGCAGCATTCCTATTTCCCAGCTTGTCTCAGGAGTGTGTCTGTGAAACAGAAACTGCTTTAATTGCAGGAGCTTAGCAGCAGCCCTGGGGTGTTTCCATGTTCTGAACATGCACACCAATTGTGTGTGTGGCTGGGGGTCATGGGAAAACACGAGGACTAAGCCACTTGCAGCACCTAGAGCACCTCACCCTACCCACTGCCTGCTTCTCTAAGACCTTTGGAGAATGAATTGCTACTGGCAGGCTGTAGAACAAATTAATATTCTCAACAACCCATTTTTTACAAGCAGCCTGCAGAGGAAAACACTGCCTTGTCCTGTGTAGTCCTTCCTTTCTACTGTGAAGTTCTCACATAGTTTATGAAAATAGCTGAATAGATGTTCAGTTAAATATCAGATAAATGTTCAGATAAATATGGGAGGAAAATAGGCGCAGCATTGACCTTGTGTCTGTCTGGCTTTGTTTTTTTCTTGTCATCTTACATGTTGTTTGTCTTTTCTGTGGGATACAGCTACTTCAAATACAGCTTATATCAGCTGATGTATGGTTCATATCAGTTGGCAGTGGAAGGTGAAGAGGACTAGCCTGAGCTTCATTTCATGATTCCATTAGTGAATGGTAAAAACAAAGCTAGGAGGCCCAAGTTCTATAGTGTTCCATGGAAATATTTTTTTGTGGAAGGTTTAAGATGATTTGCAGCACCTAGTATTTTCTGTCTTTCAGGTACACTGTAAAAGTCTGCTTTTTAAGTTTAATACTTGTTTGCATTGAAATTCAGTTAATTATGGATACTTTAGTGTCTCTTTGGAAGATGCCTGTTAAAATGAAAAGTAAAGTTTGTTATGTTGGCTGTCTGCTTATTTACACAAGGCTGAAAGCAGCTGTCAGTTCAGTGAGAGGGTTGAAAATTACTGGTGATGGTTTGAGTTTGCACTTATAGTGAGGGGCATGAAGGATGTCTGAACAGGTATCTTATTGCATAGCTTTAGTCCTTTATTTGACTTCATAATCTCTAACATGAAAAATCATTTTTAAGTATGGCATTGAGTAGCGAGTCTTTTTCTATACACTCAATTATTTACAGCTTCAAATACGTGGTATATTTTTAGGTTAGATTTATATAATTTATAAATAATTATTTATTTTAGAAGTTTATAAACAAATGCTAAGCAATAAGATCTAGTGCCAAGTATAAATTGATAGAAGGAAGAACAAGGAGAGAGGCCAGGGAAAGAAAGGATGGCAGTTTATTTGTGAAGAACCAAGTATGGAAAATTATTATGTGAATTGTTAGTATTGGGAAAAATACTTCCTCAGCTTATAGCAGTGGGGACAGCTTGCATGGGAAGCCAAGACTTCAGCATGTATAAGATGGAGTAATAGCAGCAGTGTTAAGAAACAACAACTCGGAAGACTGAAGTGACTTGAGCTGATCATCATGTGAGATGTGGGTGGTACAGTAACTCTGGGTGGCTGATGCAGGGACTGCCTGTTCAGAGCTGTGTCTGGTTCCTCTGGGTTGATGTGTACCTAAGCCTTATTTACTGAGCAAGGATTTACTTGTGGGTGAAGTGATGCCTGTCAGTTTGAATGTTTCACTGATATTAATGGTTTTACCCTTCAAACTTAATTAGGTGTTTGGTGGTTTGTTTTGAATAGCCTAGGGAAGTATCCCTAACCTTTCTGAGGTTTAAAGTCTACACAGCTTGATTTTGCACCATCCCCTTCTTAAGCAGGTGCTTGCTGAATTCAGAACTGATTCACACTGGCTGCTGAAGTGTACTGAGCTACTGCAGCAATGAGTCTTCATTACTTCAGACAGGATATGCAAAACAAGGAAGAAATGCCATTAGTACCGCCTGTAATAAACTTGGTTTGAACTCACAAACTATACAGTAGAAGGATTTAGCTTTATGTTGGAGAAGGCTGCCTTAAGCAGAATTTCTCTATTCTCTTCCTGAGATCCCTTGTCCCATATAATATCTTCCTGTTATGTACCACAGAAAGCAGAAATCCTGTTATCAGCTTACCTTCAATGGGTAAATCTGTCTCCTCTTTTTTCTGTTCTCTTCAATGTCTCAATCCTGACTTTCTTCTTCTACGTGAATTTCATTACCCGACTCTCCAGCCTCTGTCAGTGCATTTTGGCCAGGTTGCTTTGTTTACTGTGCTGCCTGGGCTTAATAATGCAGGGGGATGTAAGGGACATGGGTGTCTCTGGGAAACAGTAGTGGAAGCTTTTGAGTCTGTCTGTCTTGTTTGGTTTTTCTCATTGTGCTTTATCTGCCTGCTTTCCCAGAAGTGCAATTGCTGGAAAAGGCCACTTCAGCCCTCAGCTCTGTAGGAAGCAGGATAATTGCTTCTGAGGACACACAGGGGCTGATTAGCAGTAGGAATTGTTTGGAGGTGGAATATGCATAGGGCAGATGGGATCTTTGGTGAATTAAGCTGTCAGTGCTTAACAGCTTTCTGCTGAATACGTGCAAATTGGAATCCGGCAGAAGTCACAACTTGTCTAACTGGGTTGAATTTTGACAGGGGATAGCAAAGGGTGCATATTTTTTTTTAAGTTTTTGTTAGAGGGACTTTTATTTCCCAAATTCCATTTCTTGTTTCCTCAAGGTATATAGATCCTGGCTCATACTCATTAAGCAGTTATGGTTTTTGTTTGTTTTTTAAAATAAGCAAAATAGATCCTTCCTTTGTAATATAGGAAAACTATCTGATAAAAGATGGAATTTTTTCCATTTAAACATATTTTTCCCCCTTCACCTTTGCAAAAGGGAGGGAGAAATCGACTCCTCAGACAGTTGGTGTATATGAATAATTTAAGTTTGGCAATATTAGATACAGCCTTAAAAACAGTCTTATGGTCAGACAACATAAAACCCAATTTATATTTAGCATAAAATTTTAATTTATTCTCTGCATGGATGCCATGCAGGATTTTAGAAAGTAGTAGTTTTCACTTACACTTGCTGTACATCTTAAGCAAAATAGTAATGCACCTTTTTATCCTTTTAGAATTATTATATTGAATTAGTGTTTCAAAGTATGTTCTGTGCAAAACTAAGTTTTACAATTATGCTCCCTGCTTGAAAGCATTAAGGAGTGTTCCATTTTAGTGTAGTGCCTTTTTCTTATGTATAGATGAACACCTCAGTGTGAATGTGTGCATGTATGTGGATGCTTTACTTCTATATAGAAAAGTGTTTCTTTTTATTGTCATACATCTTATGTTCGCACTAAATTCTGTTAATAAGAATTTATGGTAAGTCTTATAGACACAGTGTATGTAAATACTTACAGATGAAGTGTAAATAGAAAGATAATATATATATATAATAAATATATAACTGCTAAGTGTGATTTTTTTAAAAATTGTTATGTGATTACTAATGCTAATGTAAAAAATGCTGATGTCCTTTTTGGATGTAATTATAGTTTGCTTACAGCTCAAAAGATGTTCTGAATGTTCTTCTGATGCCTTTATTTCTTGTAGGAAACATGAAAGAAAAATGAAGCACGATGAAATACGTAAGAAGTATGGTATGTGTCATCTTGTTTTGATCCTCTGCCTAAGTTGATTCCTTTTTCCTAATGATGGATAAAATTCACAGCAGAAATTAGCTGCTTTATGAGCAGCAGAAGTAACCAAGCCCAGTTTTCTGCTGATGCCTGTCTTCTGACACCTGATTTTAGCATGTTTATGCTCCTGTTCTCTTCCTACACTAACTGTCCAACTGGGCAAGAAGACAGTGTGCTTGGGATGGGCACTTAAATAAATTGGTTAAAATAAGTGTTTTGTTCTGTCTGTTCCTAAGTAAGAAGACTGAGTTTGGGGGCTTTTTTGTTTGTTATTGAATGTGATAAATCAGCCTACTTGAACTTTGCTGCTGGAGTCATGGCTATTGAAGGAAGAGAGACTGACTAGTAGACAGCAAGCTTTTTAAATCAAGCTTGAAAAAGAAGGGTGGAGGATGCAGCCTAATGTAGGGATAAATTATTTTTTTCTTTGTTTTCAAGTGGAGCTATCCAGTTGTAGAATATCACATCACAAGACTGTAGGACCTGCTGTGTTGTGTAGGAGGCTCTTATTATGTAGGCTTGTCAGTTCTTGCACTTTTCATTTGATTTGTTCATAGGGTTAACAGTACTGTGTATTCAGAGACAGATCTGCTAAAACTCTGCTGCATTTTTTATGATGCAAATTGCACTAATGTCAGAGAAGGTGTTTCTAGGGGTCTGAACAATCACTCAAAGCTGTTAATTTTCATCCTCTTGTTAAATGATTGACAGAGTCTAGGAATGCCTTCATGAATCTGCAGCCTGCCCTTTGCCTGATGCAGAAGTGATACAGACAAACTCTGTAGGGAATTCTCTGCCTGGAGAACATTTGTAAAAGAATGATCCTTTGCTGGAATGGAGGAAAACTACACTGTGAAGCTTGAGCTACTGAGGAAAGAATGTTGTAGAAACTGGAAGTAATTTTTGTTAAACATCAGTCAAGGAAGTTGTTCTGTGGTATTTTACAGGTTAATTAACCCTGTATCTCAACCACAGTTCAGTTTCAAGAGTTGTTTGAATGGTTGACAACAATAGTCCAGATGTGAAAAAAGCAAACAAAATCCAAGCACAACATGAAACAGTACAGGCTTTTTGTGATTGTTTCTCCTTAGAAGAGACCTGACAGTCAATCTCAGCAAGTTGGAATCACTGGGAAAGATCTGGTGAAGCACTTAGGGCAATGGCTGTGTCCCCACAGTAACTTGTAGCACTCAGTGCAGATGGACCTTTGCATCTCTGGATGCAGCCCAGATGCAGTCCTGGGTGCAGAATTGCAGTTCCCATATCAGAGCCCTGCTCTGGGGTTCAGGGATGTGAAAGCTGCATCAGTTATGTTCTGCTTGTGGAACCAGTTCACTTGTCTCGGCATGGCCCTACATTTTACTGAAGACAGCTCTCTGTTCAGTGCTCTACTTCCAGAGCCTTGTGGGGTGCTTTGCTGGATCTTGTTGAAGTACTTGAGTTCCCTGAAATTTAAAACTGTATAATGAAATGCCTTGAGAATACAGACATCAAATTCAATAAATCAAGTATTGCTTGTAGCTATACTGTCCACAGTCATAGGAGAGCTAGTGTCATTTGCCTCCACTATCAATGAATAAATGAGAAACAAGTTCATACACTCATTGTGTTAATGGAAAGTGTTCCTTCTGGTAAGAAGTCAGACATACTCACTTCTTTCTGCACTTAGGTTTTTCAATGCACCTTACCTGCTCAAGATTGCAATTGGACTATAAAACTTAAATTTTATTAGCAAATTTCCATATAAAGTTTATTGACAGGTTTCCTGTATTGCCAAAACAAATATTAATTTATATTATCAGGTATATCAATTTAAGGCCTGGAATCTCATGGTTAATTTTTGTTTTATAGAAAAAATTTAACTTTCACATAATGTAATTAGCACATCCTTAAAGGATGTGTGTAATTGAGGAAAAACTAAATACAAAATATGTATAAATTTTGAAATTAAAAAATATAATTGCTGTTGAATGTAAGGGTTGCATTCTGATAATAGACAAATGGTGGTCAGAATAATTCCATGAGACTTGGGTCTCTCTTTTGTCTCATTTTTTACTGTCTAGAAAATACAGATGTTAGCATATTAAACATAATCTAATAAAAATTGCTGCAGATAATTATGGAGGCACTAGATTATTTTGCACCCTTACAGACTGCAGAGAGGATTCTCAGTTAAGCAGGCATGGCTGAGTGGCAGAATGACAATGACTTGGTTAACCTGACTGTAGATACAGATGATGATGCCCAACATTTCAGTATTTGGTTGGCTTTAAGGGTATGCCTTTTCCCATTTCATCCCCAGCTTTCCATACCCCATTTAAATGGTAATTACACATTTATAATGCACTGCAGGTGTCACTCTAGCCACAATCCTCTGGGAGCATTGGAAGCAATAGAGAGCTTTAGCAGCCAGGAGTACGCACTTTCAATTTTCTTTGTTGCACAATTTGATAGTATTTTTCATTTGCTCACATATATGAATGCAATATGATTACACAAATTATATGTTGACTCTTAGGAAAAATTTAAAGTAGAATTCGGAGTACTTTGCAGCTTGTGTAGTACACAAAGGAACTACAATTTAATTCCTGCTGCATTTGCTTCCATTGTGTATTCACTATAGCATTAGTGAGAAGCTGCTTTATTATTTATTTATTTGAGGATTTTGCAAAGTATTGGTGGAAGGATTTTTTTCATTTAATTTTTGCAAAATGATAATAATTTCATTGCTTTAGTTCTGCAAAGATTTTGATTAGCTATTTTAATGGTATGTAATCCTCTCTTGTTTATTCTATGTAAGGCTTTGGTTTTTATATTCAGTAGTTTATGACAGTAAATGTTTCTTCTGTTCAAGGTAGATACTTTGCCTTCACCTTCTTTAGTGTTCTGAATGCAAGGCAGGAGAACCTTACATTGCCAAACACTGAAAGCTATTTAGTTTATTTGTTAAGAATACAGTTGTTAATATGGGGGTCTAGAAATAAAGAGGAAAAGTTTAATAAGGGGTGAAAACATGCAGCAAACTAGGTTGGTTTTTTTGTTTTCAGCTATGCACAGTCTCTTACAAGTATTTCAGTTGTTAATTCTCTTTTTGGGCAGTGTTGATACATGATGAGAGTCAGATCTCAATGACTGGGAACATGTATAGTTAGTATACAATATAAATGAATATGCTGGAAAGAGGTATTAATTTCTTTTGACCATTGTTTTGTCATTTCATATTTACTAACATGCTTCATTATTTCCTGTAACCTGATGAAAGATACTTGACTACTATACCTTTCAAATTTTTGAGTGTTTCATAGATATGCTAAATAGCTCAAATACTAACCTCAAAATGAGGGTAAATAGAAGTAAGAACTCTTAAGTGACCTGTGTGCCAATATTCAAGTTCACCAGTGACATGCAATGGACTTGATTGCAAACAAGGCTCCTGAAGATGCAAACATCTGGTTTCTCTGAACCCCTGAGGGTAAATGACAACTTGGGTAGTGGCTCTCATGTCAGACAGGAAACAGTGGAGAGACAACTCCTGTCTGGTTCCAGGCAGCACCAGAGCTTCAGCTGAACCAAACGTGCTGCCCCATAGCATGGGCTGCCAGCCCCTCAGAGTGGCACTGACAGGGCAGCTGTGGCAGCTGACAGAAGGTTTTTGTCATGCTCCTTTTATTGTATGTCTCCCCATATAGTTTTTGTCCACTTACTGGAGCCTGATACTTCTTCAGCAAGAGTTGGTGCAAGTGATGAGCTGCTGTCTCACTCCTCTTACATAAAGTAATCTTATGATGTACTTAAAATTATGAGGATAAAAGAAATTTAACTGCTGGATACAGGCTTTAGAGCAAGGCTGAAAGCAAAGTGTATCAGGTATTGTAACCCCTGGTTATCCTCATTTGGAAGGAGGGCTTGCCATTTCTTTTGGAGTCCCTTTTTCCTGGGACATCAATTTCTCAAGTCAGAGCCAAAAATATTCACACTAGATTGACCCATAGTTCTTAAAGCCAATTTAGTTTCAGTATTTTGTGATGAAATAGGTGAGAGTACTTTTAGTTAGGCATATTAATTCCTGATTGGTGTTGATTAGATCTGTTCATTCCTAAACATAATTCAGTAAAATTAAAGCAAGTAAAGTACTACTGGGAATGGCATATGGAGTGAGAAGTAAAAATGACACATTCACTTGAAATATGAGGATTAGTTTTCTAAAATGGCTTTTAGCTGAGTGTTTTGGGACAGAGGAAGAGGAGAGTATATTCACTCCTCAGAGAAAAGTCTGCAGGCTGCGTTCATTTCGTCAGGGAATATGGTAGCACCTCTTGCCACTTTGTGGAAAGCTTCTTGAAGTTAGGTGCATTTATTTGTAAATGGAGCTTAATGAGTGCAGGGAGTTTATGCAATGGCAATTGTAGTAATAGTGGTAATTACCAGTATTGGTGCTATTTTTGGTAAATGTGTTTTGTGTTTCAAAGGACTGAAATACGGGAGTACTGCAAATTTTTTTTTTAAATTGGACTACTCAGTTGTGTTTCAGGTAACTAAATCTATGAGGAGCCATATATCCTACCTGCCAAAGTATTAACAAGTCTGGAGGAAGGGTGGGAGTGGTAACGATCTGGGATTAAATAAATGTTTCTTCTCTCTTTGAGCTGGGGTGAAATTAATGCAGGAATATTACCTGAAGGCACTGAAGGTTGAATGGCAGGCCAAGGATAAGAGAGGATTTTTTATTGTGTATTAGTTTACTTGACAGCTAGAATAGACATAGTGGACATCACAACTGCTTGTTTAAATGCATGAAAGGTAATACTAAAATCTGAGAAGTGACCACATTCTAGAAGCTTAAAAATATATAAATTTCAAAATCTGAAAATATTGTAGTTAATTTTTGGCAATTATATCATCTAAGCACATTCTTTGTAAGCAAATACTTAATTTTTTTTCCCCAAAAACAATTATAGAAATGGATAGAACCTCTGATACAAGGTACTATACCAGGCAAATAGACTATGTGTCATGTTACCTGGCTGAAGCTTTTAAGATGTTACTGGCTTACTCCTTGGACAAGTAAGGGTCATATATATGAGGGATAGTTTGGATATTAACATTTTGCAAGTTGACTGCTTGTAATCTTGTTTATTTGAGTGATTATAGGACTTTTCATATTTATTCTTTATTCCAAATATTTACTGTTCCCTATTAGGTAGTTAGTGGCAGTAACTGGTACAGTAATCAGCCCTGAGCAGTTGTGCTGCTTGACTGGCATCTTAAAATAACCTGGCAGTTCAAAGGAAGCTCACCAGCTGCACAAGGTAGGCAATAGTGTAGTCTGCCTCCAGCACCATTAGGTTTTGACTTCCAGATAAAACTGTCAATGTTCAATATCTGTGTGCAGGTACGTGTGGAAAGAGGGATGGTGTGAAAAGGACTGAGAGTTCTTACAAGGTTTGGCAGTGACTAGAAATATTTTTTTTCATTATTGTGAATCTGAACATTTGTGATTTGGAGTTGCTGGGCTGCCCTGTTCTCTGTCTCCACACCTAGACAAATGAGCTGTGGAAGAGTCCTTGTTACACATCAGTATAAAAACCTTGGCAGAAAAGGTAGCAATAGTGTTCTGTCCTTTCACAACATAAGGTCAGCCTCTACACTGTTATAGGACTCCTTTATTTTCAGTCTCCTGCCTACCCCAGGTTTAAAGTGTGGTTTAAAGTCTCTTTGAAATTATTTTCTTTGTGGAACAGCGACTGCTCAGCTGACCTATACAGAGGATGCTCTGCATATCCAGGCACTCAGCATAATTGGATGGCTTTGCAGTGCTTGCTGTGACAGTATTCTGGTATAAAGTCATTAAGAATCTTTGTGAGGGAAGCATGCTGGAACTTGGATTAAGTGATGCTCTCGTTCTGGTCCCTGGTGATTTTAGTGCACATAAGAAGTGATCTTCATTTTTTCTTAGAGATTATTGTCCTGTTGCAGATAAGCTGTAAGTGGCTGAATGTGACAGATGGTTGGGTATAATTGAAGTAGAACTAAGTCAAAGTAGCAACATCTTACATTTTAAAAGGATGATGATCTTATAGTCACTTGCATTTATAAACTGGCCGCTCGGATTCTGTTCTTCTTGAGACATCTCTATACCTGGATTTTTTTTCAACTTGACTCTCACAAGTGCATTTTTTGGGGTATTATACCTCACAGATGAGAAATTGTTTTTCTATAATAATTTTTCATAGAAAAATGTTCTCTCCCTGCTAAATCATGAAATACTTATTCGTTGTTCTTATTGTCTGAGAAATAAGAGTGGTTAAGAGCACTTCCAATTTATTATAATACTTGACTGTGGGTAATAGAGCAGCTATTACAAGAATTGCCTTTTGGATTTGTTACATGCAGTTACCAATAGCAGTGAAGTCAGTAACTCAGAGTTTTTCTGTAAAAAGAAAATGATAACTGTAGTCCCATTTTGTTTTACAGGTCTTCTCCAGGATTCTGATAACCCTTACAGCAGATTTGAGAATGAATGAAGATGGGCACCTTCCACAAGAGCTGTACTCCAGAATCCAGGAAGACAGTTTGTTTTCATTAGCCCTTTGTGCTCTTTCACTTTTGTTTTTTTCTCTCCAAAGTGTTTTTTCCTAGTTGTAAAACTAGAAGCAGCTAAAGACTTTCTGAAATAACATGTTTCTATCTCCTACATGTATGAAACTAGTTTTCTATAAATGTTTTTTGTTGTTGAAATGTTCACTGAAGTTTATCATTCCTCTTCCTAAAATGTATATTTTATTACTTGACTTAGATGGTTAATAGTCACAATAGTGTGATTTTGAGTTCAGTCTTAACTGCTACTTAAAGCAGTTGTTCTCATGTTCCTAAATAGAGATTTTATATATATATATATATATATATATATATATAACAAAAAGCAACATGGAAGTACAGCTCCACATAGCAGAAGTAGTTGATGAAAAATACATCATGCATATTCTTGTGGGTGGAGATTCTTTTGCCTGGAAAAGCATCTTCCAATAGTGTAATGTGTAAGGGCTGACAGAGAAGAGCATATTTGTCTTTTAATAATTAAATTCAGTTGTGGGAATGTTAATATGTACTTCAAATACAGTTAGCAAAATTGGAGAAAGGTTGATCTTGAAACAAGCATAGTTAGGTGTTCCTAAATTTAAGAAACATCAGCCTGTGTGAGCACTTTCTTCTGCAAACTAAATGTATATTGAAAACGAAATAGTATAAAGTTGCCCAGATTCTGCAGTTTACCAGGGCTGACCCTGGCCAGCAGCTGAAGCACTGCCCAGCTGCTTCCTCCCTCCCTTGGGGGGATGCAGGAGAGAATGGGAACAGCAAAGGGTTGAGATAAAGGCACAGTAAGAGAAGGAAAGGAGAGTAGAGGGAACAAATTCTGCCAAGGCAATTGGCACCTCCTAGAAGCAGACCTCTGCCCAGCCTCCCCTCCAGTTGTCTTGGTGAGCCTGGAATAGTTTGGGTCAGTTTTGACCAGCTGTGCCAATTGTGTCCTCTCCCAGCTTCTTGCTCCCCCCGGCCTAGTTGCTGGAGCAAGCAGAGTGGGGGGAAATGAAACCTTGATGCTGTGCAAGCAATGCTCAGCAAAAGCCAAAGCACTGGTGTGTTACCAGCACTATTGTTGCCACAAATCCAAAGCAAAGCAGCACCATAAGGGCTGCTATGAAGAAAGTTACCTCAGTCCCTGCCAGAGCCAGTACAATAAGAAGGCAGTATTTTTTTTAACCTTTTATTGTTCTTTTGATATTTCCATAATGTGATTTATTTCCTGTCTTACTTTTCATAGAGGTATTTCCTGGAGCACTTTTAGTAGCTTACCAGTATGATGTGACAAGCAAAGAGCTCTTCTGTCCCCCCAGTCTAATTGTATGTTCCTGTTTATTCTGCACACTTTAAAGCAACTCCCTTGCTGTGTATTATCTATTAAACAAATGTACAGTATTGAAGATGTTTGTGTTATTTTTGTCCACCTTCCTAAAATAAACTCTCCAACATCTTGAATATGATTCTGTTTACTTCTGTTGTTCCATACCATTTTAAATTAACTTGGTTTAAAAGAAGTTTCTAAGTATGACTTTGGAGAAGGAAAAAAATGCATTTTTGCTGGTTGTCTGTGGCAGGAATTAGATCGTGCTTGTGGGTGAGGATGTAAATTGCCATTCCTTGCAGTGTCTAAGAACCTGCTTCTGCTTAGGTTTAGTAAATAACACTTATCACTGGTTTTGGTGCAGTGTTCTTTCACTGGCTTTACCTCTTCAAACTGTTTCTCTGTACAGTTTCTGAGAAATTTATATAAAAATAGGTTTCCTACTTTTTGAATCTGTATTGTAATTACTATTAATGAAATACTGGTCTGTTTGTTTTTTCTTTTTTCTTTAACTCACATTTAGTGCTTTATTAGTAGGCACTGTGTTTAATTTCATGTTTCTTTGTCTGTCAGCTATTGTCAAACCTGAAGTATTATTCAAATGCCTGTCTTAGAAGAATGATGGTCTGTGATAAGAGTGAGTTGATAGTGTGGAAATGAAACATGCTGATGGTTTTCCCTGGAGATAACTTTTGCAAAAATGATGAAGGTCTGTCTGCTGTCTCATGACCAAGTAGTGACATTCCTGACTTAATAGAAAAGCATTTCTCTTCAGCACCTGCTAAAGTGCATGAAGGGCTGTTGTGTATTCTATCAAAAAGGGGAGGAGGGACAACCTTTCTTACAATTTCAAAGGTGGTCAAGTACTCAGAGAACCAAAATAGTTGTGGCAGTTGTGGACATGAAAAGGTAATGACTGTGGTCAAATTTACCTTATGTTTAGCCTTTATACAAAATGTTAAGCTGGACACCCAATATGGTACATTTTTGCTTACACAGTTAATACTACCAATTTAATGAGACTGTTGTGGACACCAGCTTTAGAGCTTAATAGAAAATGCAAAAATCCTCACAAAATCCCTGGACTTTTCAGATTATTTAACCTTTCTTTTCTGTGTTCATTGGAGCAAATAATTGGATGGAAAATAGCCTTATTATATTAATTAGCTTCTCTGTTTTTCTGTATGTCACTATTTCTTTCTGTGTCTTACCACAAGAAGGGTTATTTGCCTTTGTATTCAGTGTAGCCACAATTGGGAAAACAGCTATAGAAAGGTATCATTGTATCTTTGTTTCTTAGGTGTATGAACAAAGGCATTTATCATCTTGGGTGTGAGCTTCCCCTCCTCCACACTTTTTCAATAAAAGAAACAGAAGGTATGCAACATAATAACAAATTATAAGTAGGGAAACGGCATAACCTGGGCCTGAGAGTTGTGTCTCTGTTCATTGTGATTTTCTGATTTCCCCTTCATTCACAATCTATTCCCTTTCCTCTATTTACAGTTTTAGTGGTTATTGCTTGTTAATTTTAGTAGTGAAGGTATTGCTGTCTGAAAAAAAATTAAAATTTGTGTTTATCTTTCCACAGAGTACAGCTTCCAGTACTCAAAACTCAGGTGGGACAGGTTTAAGACTGATATTGCTGGGTGTAATATTTATGTAAGTGAAGAAAATTTTAGAAAATTGAAGCACGTTGTTTTTACTTGTCATAGGACAGGAACATTTTTGCCACTTCAGAAATCTTGGATTTGTTGATGACTCCATTTAGTTGTCTGTAACATGTCTTTCTTAATTGTTACTTAATTATTAAGTAGATGTACAAAAGTCATTTTGGAAAATGGTCAATTATTTTTTCTGAGGGTACCGTTACTTCAGACTCCCATACACAGAGTTCACCATATATCCTTTCAAAGTTTCTTGTTATGCCCAGCAGGTGCACAAGGAGTGGCTCTGGGCTGTGTGCCTGTGGCTTGCAACCCTAGGATGCCCCAGGTGAGCTGCTGGACATGCAGTTCTCTAGATTTGAGCCAGTCCAGAGGGAAATGGGGCAGAAACAGCTAGGATGCTTTTCTTGCTGTCTTTCTGAGTGACAGGGGCCACACAGCAACAGAGAGGATGAAAGGCACTTTGAGAAAAAGTGATGAGGAGAGGGGAAGTCAGTAGTCTGGGGAGACAGTGAAGCTGGCAGGAATTGCATGTGGCTGCTCCCACAGTGCCTGCCTGAATCTGGGCTTTATCATCTTTGGTTTTGGGGTTCTAATCAGCCAGCATCTCAGACTGCCCCTGTGCTGCAAACCATGAGCTGGGGAGGTGACACGGGTGGAAGCTTTTCAAGGCTCACACAGGCTCTCATCTTTCCAAATGCAGCAGGACCAAGCTTGCTGCTGATTGATTCATCCTTTCTGTGGGTGCTAGCACAACCACTTGAAGGACAGAGAGGAAGGAACTTGTCAAAATTATGTAGAAAGTGGCATGTCAGGACTGAAGTATAAATATCTCCAGAGTACTCCTAAAGTTGTGTTTCTGCTTGCTGGCACTTGACAGAATCCTCTGAGACCCTTCCTCAAAAGCTCCTTCGCCCAAAACTTAAAAGAAAGGGTCATGATTCTGATAACCTTCAAACAACATTGGAAACTTTAATTTATTTTAATGGCTTCACACGGTTTATACTCAATATCTGGCTGAGCAAGTACATTTAGTCTTTATTGTGACATCATTAAAGCTTTGGACTTGGCATGAGAGGATTAAATGTTTAAATGTGTAGAAGTGTACATTGGCTCTGAAACCCAGAGCTCTGTTTTGTCAACTCAGTGTTAGCTTCCTGGCTAGGCCTTGTCATGTGTGAGTTCAAGTGTTTGTCCTCAACAACACACCTTAGATATCAAGAAAAACAAACTCTGCTTTCTTTTCTCATGCTGAGTTCCTACAAGAGATGTTAAATGTCAGAGATGAGAACAAAATTCTTTGTTCCACTTTGACTCCTCGTTCCTGTTTTAAGCTGTGGTGAAGGATATGTGCAAGTAGTGAATGAGCCAAACCATCCACAAATGGGAAGAGTTGTGAAAGGAGGCAGAAGGGAAATAGTGGAAAAACACTAAAGCAGTGATCAACAAATGGTGTTCTCTTTTGCACAACTCTGATTAGATTTGCATTTTTGTATTTTATTATGTCCTGTCATCTTTAATAGAAATGAAAATATGCGACTACACTGTATTGCTACATCAGAAATTCCCAGGTTGATTCACTTGCTGCATCAATAACCAGGCTTAGTGTTTGTTTATAGGAAGGCTGTCTGAAAAGCACAAACTTTCCTTTTCCCTATCTTACATAGTTTAGAGAGAAAATAGTTAGTGGTATCCTAAGTCAACTTTCATGAAGCAGGAAGGTCAGAAGGTAAGTCTAGATCTAAAGAGACCTGCAGGTGGATTTCAGCAGCTTAACAATTTATCAGTTTTCTGACTGAATGTCTCGACCATCAGTATGTATTATTAATCAAATGGAGTGACTTTTCTCTTGCTGATATAGCAATTGCTTTTAAACAAGAAAAAGTAATAGAGGGCAGAGTTTCTGAGCTGTCACTTTGAGTTGAGTGCTGGCATGGCAGATAAATGGGTGATAGACTAAGCAAAGTCACTTTGAGAACCCTGTAAGCTTGAATCTGTTTGTGTATTAACATGTTGAAGTAAGATGCAGAAAGAAGATAAAGATATTTACAGTTGGTCCAGAGACTTGGCAGCTGTTTGTTGTTGTTGGTTTTTGCTTTCTTCTTTTCTTTTTAATGTGACCTTCAGTCCAATCTCTGCAAGGAGTTGTCAAGTAGCAACATGGCAAAAAGGATTAGGAAATATTTAATTACCCCAAGTTGATGTGGATTTTCATACCACTCTTTCTGTCACAGTTGCTAGGCTCAATACTCCTCTGACCTGCATCCCAAGGGCAACCTTTCATGTACCCCCAAAGGTCACCTGGCTTGAAATAGTATCTGGCACTTGGTGTTCTCAGAGCAGCCCTAGTTACTCATTTCCCATGCATCAATTCAGGAATCACACACACTTTTGCCCTCAAGGAGAGTCCTTTAAGTTCCCATTACTTGGTTTCATTATTTCTTTCTCCTTTTTATGAGCATCACAATTCTTTTTACCAGATGACCTAAGTTCTTAGTCCTGGCAAAAGAGGGTTTGTAACATTTCAAGGTAGTAGTCTCCATGATGACTAATTTTGCCTCTTATATTGCGGTACCATCACTTTCTTTAATGCTGCTTTCTTCTTCACATATATTCTCAAAATTCCAATAACCAAGATCACCACAGTGTGAATTCAGATCAGTTACCCTGGACAATTGAGCCTGCTGTGGCAGAGTCAGCATGGCATCTGCAAAGGGAAATCCTGCTTCCCAGACCTCCTGGCTTGTAAGAAGGTGATAGTGAGCACACAGGGAAAATCCATTTGACTCCTAATAATGTTTTTTACCACCACTGAGTAACTTATTTTAAAAGAGATGGTTTGTGACAGAGCTGAAATTGTAGCAACAAACCAGTACAGTGCTTTGATGCTGTATTTGAACAGCACACGGCCTTTGTTTTTATGATGTTTGATGCTTTATTTGAGCAGCAGGACCAAGGCTCAACCTCAGCTCATTCCTGGGACACGGTTGTTGGTATGGCTGCGTTGCTTTCATTGCAGTTGCAAAGCAAGAGGAGGCACGTGGAATTTGCATGGCACCATCTTGTCATGGCTGCATTTCCTGGCAAGCTGGTGAAGAGATGGCTCATTCAGGGCTCCCCTCAGATGCAATACCATGTGCAGAGTGGAAAAGCATTTCCATTCTTCAGTACACACCAGTGGAGATCAGATGGATTAGGAGAACCAATTTCTTTCTGGTTTTTAGTATAACTTCTTTCTGGGTCTCAGTGATATCCCCAAGTTTTCCCTCAAGGGTTACTGTTGGTCTGATGGAATTTTAGCAAAGAAAGATCCAAATGTCAGCACAGCAGTGTCATCCTCCTGAGTGTCTCTTGCTGCTGCAAGGGAGCTTCACACCTGAATAACAAAGACATTTAGAGAGTAGTTTTATAATAATTTCAAACAGACTGAACATCTGTCCTGGGTTGCTAAAATCATGACTAGCTGGTGCTCTGAGTAGCTCCTGCTGAAACACAGACTTCATGTTGGTGTTCAGTTCTGTCCTCAAAATGAGGGTAATTCACAGGACTAAAACTGGGTGTAGGTTGAGGCATGGTGAATTTGAGTCAGTGGGATCAGACAGACTATGACTTCTAAGGGGAAAATACCCAAATTATCCTGAGGTAATCAGGATCCAAGCCCATCTCTAGTTCCCCTTTTATCAAAATGCCATTCCCATCTGTGAAGAAAATAATATGGAAAAAAAAAGCCCCATGTTTCTAATAACAAACAGATCAACATAGGAATAGATTTCTAAGGCAGAACCCATCAGCTGTGATGACTCTTGCCTTTATTATATGTCCATGTTCTAGGAATATCAGGAGTACCAGCTTCATCAGACTGCGATGTGCTTGAAATTAGCAAAATAAGTGAATATTTTCCCCTGGAGCTTACCAAATATTCATATGGGTCCCTGTGTCAGAGAAGAGACTGTTTAGTGCTCCAGCATGGGGCTATGAAAGTGGAAAAGGAGAATTCAAGATTATCCCAATGCTTAATGCTGATGAGTTTGTCGCCTCATCCAAAATAGAATACAATGGTTAGCCAAAGCTGCCCAGGCTGAAGGTATTCCAAAATGGGCAATAAAATGGTTGTATGCAGGAAATCGTCTAGCACAAGGGGATTTGAGCCTCAAAATTGAAATAGTAGTGAGGGATGGTACAAACCCATCTTCACAGAGAAATTTAGAGAATCCTTTTTCCCATGGGTTAGGTTTTGACCAGATACATTTTGGTCAGAGGCTTTGCTCTGGGCTGCAGTGACATGCCTGACACTTGACTCTGGGTTTTGTCACTCTGTAGGTAAAACTGTGACTGTCTTTTTAGCTCATTTCTTTTCACTTGCACTAGTTCAGTCACTCACCCTGCATTTTGATTAGTGGCATGAAACCCCTAATCGCCCAATTAGAATGTGTAATGACACTGTAAAAATCCCTATTAAACTGAACAGAGGAATATTTTAAAAAGCTTGTAATAGTAGTCACTGGATGTGATAGTAGGAGAGGGAGGATAGATACATGAGGTTTATTACATGCAGATAACATGGTACTTTCCAAATTGAACTTCAAAGGACTATGCTGAGTTTATTAATGTAATTTCTTGTATGAAGAATTATCAGAATATAATGAATAAATTAAAAGTGCTATCTATATAGTACATTATTTGTGTAGTTTTTCAGACTGGAATTAAAAAGAACACAAAGAATTACAAGAATTTAGGCTCTTGTTTTCACATTAACATGGTATTTAAAATGCTTCTAGATACTTTGTGAAACTGTGTTATAAATCAGATTTAAAGAGAGGGAGATAGAAATCTCTCTGCTTTCATTTGGAAGAGTACAGGAAGTCAGTGATGTTTTCAGACATATATTGCTGAATTTGGCAGCACAAACACTACAGCCCTCTCCCTCAGAGGGTAAATAGGGAGTTCAGAAACCATTGGGGGAGTAAGGAAATAAATAATTGAAACACTTTGACTCCTGTTGCTCACCTACACTCGAAGGTGAGTTTTGCCCTCTATGAACCTTGAGCCAGTGTTCTGTATTTGCCACTGCTGGGGCAGGCACACAAGCCTGGGTGCCAGATCACAACAGCCATGCAGGGATGCTCCAGCTCCCTGCCCGTGGCCTGGCTGCACTACCAGAGTGCTCAGACAGTGGAAGAAAAGCACAGTGCTGGATTAATTTTTATTCATGAGGAAAGCTTTTTTTTTTTTTTTTCCAGAAGAACAGATTTTTAAACTTTGGAAAACATGGATAGACTCTGCAAATAGACAAATGTGTCAGTCATGTATTTAATGCCCTCAGGCTAGACACCAGCAAATCTGGTGATCAGACAGTCCCGGGGTGGACTTGTATCCTGAATATGATGGAATTGTTCTACAGTGTTGGTTTTGATCAGTGCATCGGTTAGCACTTCTCTTAAATGAGAATCACAGGGGAACTGTCATTTGAATGAGTACATAATTAGATCACATTGTGAAGCAAGAAAAGGAGCCATAAAACTGTCTTTTATTAAAAATTTCCTTCCTGACATTCTTTTCAGTACACCAAATAAATTAAAAATATATTTTTCCTTTTATTCCCTAGTTGCATTATCTGATGAACTCTTATTCTAAAATACAGATACATGGCTTCAGCCAAATTAAGACAGACAAAAACACACTTAATGAAGGAGAATACTGAAGCAGCAAGGAGCATAACTTGGAAACTGGGATTTGCAGCAAAAAAAGTATCAGTTATCTTTTAAAATCATTTTGAACACAGTAAGGCAAGTCTTCTCTTCAAGTTATTCTCTGAAGATCTATGATACAAAAGTGCACTCATTTACTCATCATGAAAGCTGCTCAGCTGGGTGGAAGGCTAGAAGCAGCCTGAGCTCTTTGTCATTACTGGGACCAATGTTCTTGTTGACATCAAACACAGACCATGAATCACAGCAGCTGAGCTGTTTATTTTGAAAGATAGATAATCTTTGGATAACACTGCACTACAGGAAGCCCTGCTAGGTCACTGGCTATCACTTCCCGAGGCCAATCTCTAGTCCTTGGTGTAAAAGTTGAAAAAAATAGAGTGG
Source organism: Ammospiza caudacuta (assembly GCF_027887145.1). Taxonomy (NCBI): domain Eukaryota; kingdom Metazoa; phylum Chordata; class Aves; order Passeriformes; family Passerellidae; genus Ammospiza; species Ammospiza caudacuta. Next base: position 23,263,292 of record NC_080593.1, read on the forward strand.
TGCTGTGGAATCATCCTGTTTTGAGTATACAATAAAAAAAAAAATCAAATTTAGACAGCGCCCAACACTGGACTAAGTTAAATGACAGAAAATGTTCATCTCTGTCCAGCACCTGGAGCTGCAGGTACAATGAACCTTCTGAGAACAGCAGGAGGTTGCTGTGGTTGTTGTGCCTTGGAGCACACTGGAGAAGGATCTGGTTTATAGCAATGGTTGGGCACTACAACACTGCTGGTTTGAGAGTTCAAAATTACCCAGATTCAGAGGGAAACAGCACCAAGAGTAATTCTGTCATGCAGGAAAAGAATGGCAAGAAGTTACCAAGAGGTCATATCACAGCTAAATTCCTTCCTTCATTCTGATGCAGCTGTGGATATCTGCCTGTTCATTGAATAACCCTGTCCTACACCTTCTTATCTGTTTTACCCTGAAGAATATTCAGAATATGCTCCCTTCTTTTCCTCTTGGTAGTCTCTTTTCTCTGCTGCTGCTCTTGTTACAAGGAGCTTCTTGTGACAACATCAGTTATTCTGATTTACTGGCTTTCCACCTTTCCCCTTCTTGATCCCAACAACTGAGAAATTGACTGAAATACTTTCAATCAGCATAAGGTTCTTCTATGGCAAAGTAGCTATATATGAACTGGGAGCACTAGGTGAAAAGATGGGTCTAAAACAACAGAGATTTTGTTTCATTTCATTGGTGTGGAGGAGTGAGGGCGTAGTGTCACCTCCTTTGGGATGCTTGGAGCACCACATGCAATTATGAGAGCCTTGTGTTGTGAACTCAGGAAGCTGGAATTATCAGGGGCTTTCCTTAGGACTCTATCACTCACAAACTTTTTTCTGAAAGAGATTTGTCTTAGCAGGGACTCTGTCAAGTGAAGCTTTCATTAGAAAAAAATTACTTTCCAGTGAATTTGTCTTCTGAATCACTCCTCAGAGACCTTTTTCCCTGGGTATATGCTCTTATTTATATTGTGTATCACTTTTTATAAATCTTAAAGACACATCCATTCTGGATGGCTGTAACTGCAAGAGGAATTGCAGAAATACTGTAAATATTTTAGCAAGTAATGTAGGATTATTTACTTTTTAACCTCTTACTGTAATAAACTGAACCACACAAAGTCCTCTCCATTTTACCACATTGTCTATGCTTCTCCTTATAAAGGAAAAACAAATACATATTCTGGAAATTTCTGTACAATAAACAAAGTCCTGCTAGAGTAACTTGTGAGCAGTGAATTTTGATTATATAAACTTGAAAATAAGAATGAGAATTAACTTCTTATTTTCATCAATTAGACAAAGGGTACTTAATTTCAAATTTAGGTACTTATTTCAAATTTGAGGTTAGTGGACATGAGTGTAACCAGGCTTGAAATCTCTGGGTTTTTAAACATGATATTTAAATCCTCAGTAAAATATATAACCAAAGGATGTAAATGCTGAATAAAGTTAGTTGCAATATTGCATGTGTTTTGGGATCAATTTGTTACTGATGCAAGCAGGCTCATCTTGTAGTAGTCCATGTTTACATAGAGACCAACAGTAATAATTATTTTGAGAGTTCAGTGGGGTACCAGGACCTCTAACCATTAAATTCTGAAGCCACTGTGCAGTTCTGGTTACCAGCTGTGCAGGGATGCCTCTAAGGTCTTTCTCTCTGTGTCAGACTCACTTCCTTCCGCTCAGATCTGAACCTCCTCTCTGTTAACTCCTCTTGTGTGTCCAGCTGATCATCCCAGTCCACTGCCTTCCTCTTCATATCACCCTCTCACCCATCCCTCTGCTCTGTCTCCTTGCATCCAGCCCTGGTACCTCAAAAATGCAAGTTTCCAAGAGACTGTTTGGCCCTTGGAGAGCACTCCCTCCACCCAGCACATCTCACAGAATCACAGCCACAGGATATTCTGAGCTGGAGGGACCCACAAGGATCATCAAGGCCAGCTATTAAGCAAATGGGGACCAAACTTACAGCCTTGGTGTTATTAGCACCATGCTCCATCAATATTTGCTCATGATTCCATTTTCCATCACCTTTGGAGAGATGTGTGCTTTACACACAGTCCTTTCCAGAGGCAGTGGGACCCCAGAGGGAACTGTTGCTGTGCAGCACTGGCCAAACAGTGCTCAGGCAGTGCATGGAACAGACTCTGGGTAGCTAAGCCCACAGGTGTTGTTATCTTGTTGTTATTATATTTCTTGAGTTGCATACCTTCTGGGTGGTTTCCTCACACACAACTCTTCACAGCAGTGCTACTCCTGCTTCTTTGTCAGGGCCCCTCCAAGGCTCTCCCTGGCTGGCCAAGCCACCCCCTTTTATCCCAGTTATCTTCACTAGCCACAGCTGCCCCCAATTAAGGACATCACAGCTGCAGTCCATTTAGAACAACTAGGACTGGGGCAAGGCCACTTATACAATACATATATTTTACTAGGACTCCTACTATACACAGGAGTGAGCTGAATGAAGATGCCACTGCACCTAGTGCAGAGGCTCTCTCCTCTGACTTGTTTCTTGCTAGTTTGTATGAACAACACTTCATTAAAATAACTCATGTTGCCACTGGCTCATAGGTCAACCACATTGAGTTTTCACAGTACTGTCCTGACAAGACTGTCACAAGCACCATAATTAGTTGGTGTGCCTGGAGACCATCACAAATTTGTTACAATAACCTGGGCTTTTCTCCTCTTAATTTTGCAGGAGGTCTCATCTTTTAGCATTTACTTCATACATTTTTTTAAAACAAAATGGAGGAAATTGTCACATCTAATTTTCACACAGGTCCAGGTACTTTAAATCTGGCAGCTCCTTCTTGTACAGAGTGACTTTTGCTCTTTCTTCATGCAACTAAAATCCTCTTCATTTCACAGGCTGGCTGCCACACGCTCCTAACCTTCAGTTTTGATAAAGGTTCTTTATCCAGGTTCCAAAATCTCTTTTATAGGTCATCTTTCCACCTTATCATCCTGAGTATCTCTTTTCCACTTTGTTTCTTTCTGCTGCCTCTCCACCTTCTGCTGCATTAAACACCCCCACCTTTTCTTTCCTTTTAAAACTCCTAATTACATAAATCTTTGCACTTCCTAAGTTCTGTGGTGACACCAACCCCTGCCTCTAATTAGTGTTTCCAGCTCTTCTTCAGTTGAATTTTCCTTAAAATGTCTTTATACTTTCCCCCCTAACTCCTGGAAGCAGGGCTTTAAACACAGAGCCTCTCTTTCATCTTTCTCAAAAATCACATATTGCCTGGGAGTTTTACTCCACAGTGGCCAATTTGCTGTTTCTTGTGCTTCTGACTCATTTTGCAGAGGATGGGTACTGCCATCCTTCAACTGTCACAATTTCTGTGGCCAGCCTCCATTGGAAATTTTGGCTGCAACACTTTTGTGTAGAGACCATACCTGCATTACCTGGAGGGACATCACTTCTGTGTAGTTCCTTATCACTATTTAAGCCCCTAAATGGCAACCACAGCCTTTACTTCTGCTGCACTGTAAGAAAGACCTGGACTGAGAGATCAGGAGCTCTCATTTGGGGTGATTCTGTGAAGACCAACGATATTGCAAGCTGGTAGTGAAGGACAATATTCAGTTGTGAATTTGTGGCACTTAATTTGTGCAGTAGTTTGTTACCACAGTGATAAGAACTAAATAAAACTGTAAGATGCAGGTTCTGAAACCTTCCCTCAGCAGACTGCCATGTGGGCTGGACTGTTTTTAGCTGCCTTAGGTGCTGATTTTGGGATAGAACTGAGAAGAAAGAACAAGCAATGTTTTCCTGCATGCCTGAAGTCCATCCAGATTTTCATGTTAAGAGGGTCGACCTCCATTTTGACAAAGAAGCCTTTCATGTATAATAGTTGCAAATATTTTGTATTATTTTTGAGGGAGAGTTTCTCTCTCCACAGGGAGATAACATTCCCATTATGCTCTGTCCTACAGATTCAAGCAGTCCAAAAGGGTACAGAGAAATATGAGTAAATGGAGTTCATCTGCTTCTATAGCATGTTTGTTTATAGTCATTACAAATTATTTTACTAGTTAAGAAATGGGGAAAAAATAGCAGAGCAAGAGGAAGTTGGGATATTTTAGAAATAAAGCAGGGTTGATATTTCAAGCTTGTTTCCAAGAGATATCAGTATATGGGTTTTTAATTTTGCACATAGTGCTTAAATATTCACACCTAGAATCAATATAGGCTTTGTGTGCCTGTGTGTTTTCAAAATCATGGCTTACCTACAAGAGGACCCTTGTCCATGAGAAATTTCCTCAGGCTGTGTATGCCAGTTATCACATTTTCCCAGCCCAAATCACTTGGGCTTTGTATGTGTAGAGGCACAGACTTCTGAGTTGCACACATAATGCTACAGTGCTGATGAGATTTTGCTGTGAAGAAAACTTGTGCTGTTACAGTAAACACCCTTTATTCAATATTTCTGATAAAATTACATAATGCACACTTGCTTTTTAAGTGCATCTAGGTGGATCAACCTCAGCCTTCCTGCTGTTTCATTTTGCATCATTTTCATAATGAGTATTTGCTGAATATTTAGGTGACTCCAAAACATTCATATCTAAAATCACAATGATTGGGGCCATTGCATATTAAGTCCCATTTCCCCTTTTATCAAGATAGCATAAGAAAATGAGCTCACTAAAAGGTGTTTCTGCTTATTTCACAGGAACAGCATTCAGTGTCAATGCTATGTTGCTAGATAGCCAGGTGATTTTAAACTGGAAAGCACCTCAGCCCATTCCTGCAAACCTAGCTTACCTATACTTGCCCAGCAGAATCTCTGAGATGACACCATTTATATAGAAACATATATTGTAAAGTATTTCAGCTCATAATAATAATGCTACTTTGTTTGTTTGAAGTGTGTAGGTTTCTGATACATTGTCATTCATGTTGGGGTGGTTTTTTCTGTTTTTCTGCACACTGTATCCTCAGTGGGATTTTTCCACATCTATGTGTACTAGGTCTGGCTGGAATAGAGTTAATTCTCCTCATGGCAGCTCGTATGATGCTGTGTTTTGGATTTGTGACCAAAACAATGCTGCTGTATAGACTCTTTTTATTGCTGGGCAGCATTTGTTCAGCATCAAGGCTGCCTCTGTTTGTCCTGCTACCCAACCAGTGAATAGAGCAGGGGTGCACAAGAGGTGAGGAAGGGATACAGGCGACCCAAACTGTGCCAAGCAATGTTCCATGCCATATAACAATATTCAGCAGTGCAGTGGAGAGGAGTGCAGTTTAGGAAGGCCAGCTGTCTTTCGCTTCAGGAACAGGCTGGGCATCATTCTGTGGGAGATGGCAAGGCATTGCCTTTGCATCACTTTTTTCTTTTTTCTTATTCCACTTCTTTGCTTATAGAATTATCAACCCATGAGTTTTCTTGTGTTTGCTCTTACTTTTTTGTTCTGTGGCTGTGCAGTGCTCAGCTGCCTATGGGGGTTAACCCTCAACTTTGTGTGACGGCCAAGCCAAAAACAATCCATACCTTCCTGGGAAGTTAACTGCTCACAAACACCACAAGGAAGCTGCCTAACAGAGACGGGAGCTACAAGCATCAAGGTTAAAGATGCTGTGTTTCAATTGCAGCCATTTAACCCCTGATGTGATGGTGCAAAGTAAGAATGAAACAGAAACAAGTGATCCCATATGTTAATACATGAAATAAAGTGACCACGAGGGGGTACCAGAGGTGTAAAACCATGGATGGCTCAGCAGGTCACCTCTAGCCAGCAGCTGGATATCAGGCAGCAGGAAACACACTTTTTTCCTGTTGTGACTTTGGAACCCTGTGGGTGAGCCTTAACTCATCCCTTCTTACCCCACAGAGCAGGCTTTGGCAACAGCAGCCGGGCTGGAGAGGCAATACCTGGGCCTATGTGCCCTCTGTTAATCAGCAGGGATGCATGGAATATCAACAAGGGGAAAATTTCCATATGTGCATAAAAACTGGAATTTAATGATTATCACCAATAAGGCAACATAAATATATATATATTTATATATTATATCAGCTCTGAGAACTTTTTGTGGGAACAAGTTATGATGTGGATGCAGATTGCACACGTACTGTTCTGCTGTTGCCAAAGTTTAATTTTTGTCACTAATGCATTTTGCTAGCAGAGCTTAAAGGTCATGTCCCTAAGGATATGACACCATTTGTGTTAGCAGAGCCTGGCTTTCTCTTCAGATAATAGTCATCTTGGACTGAGTACCATTAGAGGACAAGTGAAAGTGAGACTGGGGAGGGGGGAAGAGGAGGGGGTGTGTTGTGTGACTGTACATCCATCTTCATCACTGGAGGGTCACGAAAGGATTGCTGTGTGTTAACAAGCAACACAGCTCCAAGCACTCAGGTCCCAGACGCTGCAGCAGAGAGATCTTTTCAAGGTGAGCAGACTGGCCTGATGCAGAATGCCTCCAGCCAGGGAGATTTATGAAAATCTACTTTATACTGGCAGCAGAAGGCCTGACAAGACAGTGCTCTCCCCAGAGAAGTTACACTGAGTATTTCATCTCCCTAGAGAGCTTTACTGCTTTCCTCCAACAGACCACTTCATGCAAGGTCTTACTCTACCCACATAACTCCAGATCAATGGCATTAACTACCTCTTCCACAAACACACACTGCTTGTTTATATGCTCCTAAAATTTCTGAAATTCAGACACTTGGCCTAGGAATGTAACTTAAGTACACTGCCTTTTGAGAGCCCCTAAGTGTTACAGGGTCAGGGGTGGGGGGCACACAACAAACACTGGGGTTTAGAGAGAGCTCAGACTACATGAAATGACCCCATAAAATCAACAGCAAGTGCCCTGAGACCTGGGGAGTGCAGAGATCAGTGTGACACCCGAGCCACCATCTCCACCACGCACCACAGATTTATTTTTCTGTCGTTTCATCTTACCCTGCGAGTGATGAACAGCGCAGCCGTGGCTGCTCCCTCTGCGGCGAGGAGGCTGCTCTGCTGGCACACCCTGAGCTCCAGGCCCATGACCAGGCTGCTCACAGCTCCAAACAATATGTTCCTGTACACAATAACGAGCAAACTGCCAGCCCTGCTCTCTCCCCTTCTTCGGAAATAACCCACACCTCAGTGTGACACACTGAAACCGTGAGGCTCTGAGACACCGAGGAGAATGCTTCCCCTTGTCCAGCTTGCAAGGGATATCTTGGCAACTATTTTTCCTGCACTTGATAATACATTTGCAGAGTGATTCAGCATGACTCAGTGTCAGCAGCAGAGGCCAGGATTTGTAGTGAATTCTTTCCAAAGCCAGGAAAGGAGATGCTTGGGTCACAAAGTAACTGCAAGCAGTTTTTGTTTAGGGTGTTTCTTTGGAGAGTTGATGTAAGAAAAGGTGCTGTAAATAATGTGCCTGGCTTTTCATAAAACAGATGCCCCATTAAAGGCAAACATGCTTTAACTTTGTAGAGGCTTGTGGAAGAAGGCAGCAAACAACAATATCATTTTGCATGTTTTTCATGGTAATTTTTTATGCCTCAAATTGAAAGACTTAAAACAGACCTGAAATTCTGTCCCTACAAGGAAGCAAAACATCATCATCAGAGTAGCTGCTATCTCTGTGGTTTCCTAATTGCATATTTCTGCTTTACTGGTTTCCTGAGATGGGTGATGGAAATACAGAGATGAGAAATAAGAACCACCAGCTTATGAGCTTGATCAAAGCTACAAAAGTGATTCCACATTCCTGAATTCAATGAATTTTCAATACTGCTGCCCTTGGAAACAGAGGAGGTTTGGGCTGGGGAGAGAACAAAGAAGGACTTTCACAGAAATATTTCTGCCAAATAAAGACCACGGTGGGAAGAATGACACAAATTGCAGGGTGCAGTTGGAGAATCTGTGCACAGCTGGAAGCTTGTCCATCCTCTGGAGGAAAAAGTCTGTGTAACATCTCTGCATCCTGAGGTTGTACAATTTTCGGGAGACAAGACCTGGGTTTCTCTCACTTGGCACCACACTGGTGTCTAATTCAGGCAAAATTTTCATTGATTTAAAAGACCCTGACATATGCTTGTAGATCATTCCCAAACAGCTGCAAAGCCAGATGCTTCTCAGAAATTTTGGGTTGCTTGTTTTTTGTGAAAGAAAGACTGCAGTAGCCTGGCAGAGACTCATCCTTCACAAGTGATAAAGTGAGAGTTTACTTAGAAATAGGAAGGAAAAAAGGGAATATTTTTCCAAATTCACTAGATGCTAGGATCCAGGCTAATTCACTAGGTAAGACAGCATCTATCAATTAAGCATGGTTAATTACAGGTTCCTAAGAAGCTCTCAGAAATGATATCCCTAATTGCTGAAAGCAAGTCACAGACTGAATTAAAGCACTGTACAAGTCTCAGCCAAACAGCAGAGCTACCTGGAGTGAATGGTGACACAGAAAATGCAAAGTGCTCAGATGTTAAATTCAGTTTCAGCTCCTGGACCAGAATATTTTATGTATGATGATGGATGGCATTTGCCTCTCCACAAAGAACAGGGGTAGTAATTTCAGATTCAGACAAAGATCAAACCATCAGCCATTATTAAGGACTTAAATGTAATTTTCTTGAAATTATTTAGTTAAACATCCTTAAACACTTGTGTTCTCCTTCCCTTTTTCCTTTTAGTACCTTTGTCTGTTTCGTCTTAATTTTTATTTCTCCTTCTTTTCCCTGTACTGCTCTCTGCAAGGTTCCAGTTTCCACCATTTCTCAATTTCCTTCCATAACATGACATAGCCAACATTGAAAATGCCATTTTAGCTCCTGTTTCAAAGATGCTAGCAGGGTCAAGAGGATTCACACTTCCAAAAACCTTTTTATCAAACTGTCTGTACATTCAGGTGTAATGCATAAGACATTTTTCCAGCACTGCTGTACTGCTTTATGGCAGGACAAGTTCCCATTATCTTGTATGCCACAAAAAGCACACGCATATTCTACATATAGTAGATCAGAGAATTGCAATGGATTTCTACCTCAAGATGCTGCATACTGTCCATCCCCGCTGCATTGTAACAGAAAGGCTCAATCCCAATCCTGGAGCACAGAGTTGCAGTTGGCTTGAACCCAACTCACCTCAACACTTGTCTAGACAAATGTGCACCTGAAACTGAGCTTAGACACCCTCTAATTCCAGCAAATTGTGTTAGGTGGCCTCATTAAAACCCAAGTTCATTTTAACCAGATAACATACATTAAAATACTATTTGAGCCACAAAGACCTGTGCTTTAAAATCTTACCTAACATATTGTTCTCCAAAAGTAACCACTTTATATTTTAGACTAGACACGACCATCCATTTTGATGGGTTAAACTGATTTATTTTTCAGTGACGTTGCTTCAATTGAGTTAACAAGCTCAAAAGGTCCCAACACTCATTAAGTCGCAGGCTAAGGCACATGAAGGTACATTATCCGGCTGTGCCTGGACACGCACGTGGGGAGGACCCCAAGTTCCAGCCTGACGGGCCGGCTGCTCTGGGTGCCCGCGGTGCCTTTCCCCGTGCCCATCGCAGCAGCACGGCCAGCGCTCCCCGCCCGCGGGCCCTGGGGGTGCCTCCTTCCCCCGCCGGCCCCGCTCAGCCCCGGCCCCGCGGCCCGGGGGCTCCGCAGCGATCCCGGAGCCGGCGCTGCAGCAGCGGGGCAAGGGCAGCCCCGGGCGGGCGCGGGCAGCCCCGGTGTCTCCGCCGCCCCTCAGCGCCGTCCCCCTCAGCCCCGGCCGGCATCGCGGCCCCGCGGGCAGCGCGCATCCCCGGGCCCGGCCCCGGCGCTCCCCCCGGCCCCCCTCACGCCCCCGCCGCCGCCGCCGCCCTTCCTCCCCGGGGCTCCCCGGCCCGCCCAGGCTCCTCCTCCTCCTTTCTCTCAGCGCACCCTCCCTCCCTTCCTCACGCCCTCCTTCCCTCCCTGCCGCCGGCGCCCGCAGCCCCCGGCCGGACTTTGCTGCCGCTGCTCCATCTGCGCTCGGCGCTGCCGCCCTGCCCGCCCTGCCCGCCGTGCCGGGGCAGCCCGGGGCACATCACGGGGCGATGAACCGGGCGGCGCGGAGCGCAGCGGCACCGGCCGCGGTGTAGGGCTCCTCTCCCGGGCCGGACCGGGGCCGTCCCGCGGCTCCTCGGGGCGCGGAGAGCCCCGGGCCGGAGGGGCGCTGTCGGTGTCTCCCCCGAGCCTGGGCAGCGGCGGCGGCGGCCGGCGGGACGGGGGGGTCGCCCCCCGATGTGTGACATGATCGACTCGCAGTCCGCCGAGAAGATCAGCAGGATGAAAAAGTTGCGCAGAACTTTATCGGAGAGCTTCGGCCGAATAGGTGAGTCCCGGGCCTGACGGCGCTGCCCGCACCCGGGGTCCCGGCAGGGAGGGCACGGCGGGCGGTGGGCTCAGCGCTGCCAGGCTGGGAACACCCCTGACGGCGCCGTCCGCGAAAAACATTTCTTGGGAAGAAAGCTCGGGAAAGAAACAATTCCGGTAGCTCCAGGAGCGCTGCATGGGTCTGCGATGGAGTGAGCCCAAAATCGGCTGGGAGGAACAAACTGTGAATGAGAGTTGGCTGACGTGCCCCCACTGCCGAAGAGAAAACTCAACAGAAAGCAGTCGGGTATTTTCATTTTGTCGCAGGTCTGCTAGTTTATTTTTGGTACGGGCTGCAGGTTGTTTTTAGTTGAAGTGTGAGATGCTGAAGCAGCGAATAGCGGCACAGTGATTTAGGGGGGCAGACAAAAGAAGTCTATCTGTCATCTGCTGGGAAGTCTTGTCGCTCTGTCACTGACATAAAGCATCCTGAGGCAGCGTCATCCGAATGCCAATGCCACCGCGTTACCTCCCGGTGCCACCACACCGTGTTTGGCTTTGACACCAGTTTATTTTGCAGTTGAATTTGTTATTGTGAACAATGCCAAAGAGTTCTGGTCTGCTTAGATTTCAGTCTTTGGCACACTGTGTTGCTTAATTCACTGCTTAAAGCATCAGTTCCCACTGACATCATCAAGGCACGGCTGAGCGGGGAGAGGAGGTACCTCGGCGGAGGTGTGGGGTGTCCCCGAGCTGGTGGCACGGGGAGCAGCCGGAGGAGGTGCTGTGACACCCGAGGGCAGATGCAGCGCCCTGTGTGTGCCTGCAGACCCTCGCCAGCCCCTCCACGCATTGCCCGTTGGGAGGGCTGGCTGGCAGGCAGGGCAGCCTGCGGAGCTGTGAGGGGCTGTGAGGCGCCTGTGCCCTGCCAGGAGCTGTGGCCTTTGGCTCTCCCCAGTGACCCTACCCAGGATCTGTGCTGGCACACTTGGGCATTTTAATTTTTCACGTGCTGTGTATGCATTCAAGCACGGCAAGCTTTTAGGAGGATGATTGTCTTTGAAACCAGGTATTTTTATTGTCCTACTCCAGGATGAAAGAGACTGAGAAAAGCTTATTCTTACTTGTAAACCAGAGAGTTTCAAGGGGAAATACAAAGTTACAGTTGTAAAGCAAGTATCAAGTCACTGTTACAAATCTTTTTGTCCCCATTTGAAAGCAGCTTTCACCTATCATCAGTCTTAAACTTGTAAAATACATTTAACTTTCTTTGATTAGAAGAAAAAAAATGAAGCAGTCAGGTGTTTGGTCTGTTACATGTCTCTGTGGATGTATAAACACAGAGACACTCTTCCACAGAGCTGTGAAAGGGTTTTACTAATGGTGGAAGTCATTAACAAAGAAAATGTTTTGAATGAGGATGCTGCTTTGTTGTAACAGTGACAGTCCTGTTAATGCCTTTTAGTGATCAAGGCCCCTCTGGCTGGTAATTTCTGCATGTTTTATTTGGCTCGGTTGGGTGATCATCTCTTCTTGTCATTTTGCACAAATTAAACAAGCTTTCAGTTTCTTTGGGAGCTCTGGCCTGGTTTTAGACACACGGATATTTATGTCTGGAAGCTCCTCCAGCCCTGTGTGTGCAGGAGTGTAGGAGTGTGGCTGGTATGTGGTTGGTTTGTTTGTTTGCTGGTGGTTGTTTTGTGATTAAAACACAGCTGCTACCAGCAAGTTTGTTCCATCTCCAGATGCTCAAATATATTGATCATCATTCTGGCAACTGCACTTTGAGCAAAAAAACTTCTAATGTATCTGTGTGAGGTTTGGAGATAGTCCACTCCCTGATACCAGAGCCACAGATAAGCCCAAGCAAAGAAACTCTAAACTTGCATACCAGGAAATCCTTGGTGCTGCACTTAACTCTTATATTGAAGTGAAGGAGAGAAAAGGGAAACCTCACTGGAAAAAGACTTCCTGGGTATCTAACATTTGGGTTTTAATGCTCTTTTTGTAGGTGCTGGTTGCTTGGTATGGTTAGCAAATTGCACATTAATTATATATTTCATTTGTAACTTTTTTAGTCATCTGCTCAGTTGTGATTTGTCATAAACAATAAATTCCTGACAGAGGTAAAGGCCAGGCTGGATGGGACTTTGAGCAACTTGGTGTGATGGAAGTTGTCCCTGCCCATGACAGGGGAGTTGGATGATCTTTAAGGTCTCCTCCAACCCAAACAATTCTGTCACTCTGTAAAAGAGTGATGATATATCAAACTTTTCCTGTTGTGCTTCAATGACTGTGTTTTTGCAGGTTTAAGTACACAACATAGTGTCATGAGCACAGTCATACAAATGATGTTAGAGTGCTGTGGTGTTTGAATCAAATAATTAGTGAGTCGAACCTTCATGGGTTGCAGTAGGAAAGATCTGGTGATCATTCTTTAAATGATAAAGCACTGTTACACCTTCCCCCAGTGTTGGCAGTATTCCATCTACCAAATGCAATTCTCTCAATACTGCAAGACCCCAAACGTTGGTACCAGATTTAGATACCCAAGTTTATGTTAAGAGAGGTGGAAATGTATCCTGATTGTCATTGGCAGTGAGCTTTCTTTTGTTAGACCTTGCAGGTTAACACTCAATAAACTGCATTTCAGACCCACTTCTTCCCACCAAGAAGTCCTCTCAATTTCAGAAGCTGTAGCTGCAATTAATTTATATATATATATATATATATATATATTTTTTTTTTTTTTTTTTTTCACAGTGCACTAAGGTATGTTAGGTAACATTTGAAGCTATTTCCCCACCATCTCTAGACAGGGTAGTTATTCCTGGGGCACAGCAGAGGCCCAAAAGGTACCAACAGCAGCCGCAGGAAGACTTGACCCATTTTCTTTACTCTGAATGGATGCTTTGCATCCACTGGCTCTCCTGGAAGAGGGTGATGAAGATCTGGCTCATCAAACAAAACTGGGCTCAGTCCTGTAACTCTTGGAGTACCTAATATTGAAAATGTTTATTTTGCTGAGTTGAGAATTGTGATGTGTGAAATTGTCCACTCAGTCAGCCTTTTCCTGAGCATTCACTTTGTTCCATTATGTGCAGATCTGGCAGAGGATGATACAGTGCTGTGGTGTGCTGGGGGAAATGTGTGTGGTCTGTGGTGCTGCAGGGTGGCTCTTTGCTGCTGAAATTGTATTCTTCCAGTCCTAGAGAAATGAACTGTCTTTGCAGCTTAAGTATCCTTTCTCCTGGCAGAAATTTTCTGGTGTTTCCAGGAGTGTCCCTCTTAAAAGTAATCTTATCATAAAGAACTAATATTGCTAAGAATCTGAAAAAAAATGCATCATTCTTTTCATTTGTAAGTTTCTGCCAGCCTATTCATTTTTATATGAACATCCATATTTGTTTAAAAAAATTGTTTCCTTGCTTACAGACTGTGTTGACCATACAAGTGAACACATCATAACTACACGTTAAGCAACTTTTAGAAATTCAGTTGACTCACTGTTTAATTTAGGATTTAAACCTTTATTAGGTTTGGTTCTTAGTTTTGCCCTTTGATAGTTATGTAATTAAATTATTAGTGAATAATTTAATAAAAGCATTAGTCATCTCTTAATTACGTGAAGAGTTCTTAGCTATGCATTTGTTGAAGCTCATATAGCACCAGAATCACATGTGAGATCACTTCAGCTCATGCCATTTAACTTCTGTTTTCTTATGAGTTTCTTTAGCCAAAAACTAACACCAGATTGCAAAGAAAGAAAGGAGGAAAGGAAGAAAGAGAGAAAACATTGCTGAGATTTATCACAGTGTGCTAAAAGCAATCCATGGCCTTTCTGAGCATCCCTGGGCTTTGTTACTAGCTCCTCACTGTTACAAAGGTTATCTCCACTAATCTCCTCTGATGTACATCCACATAGCTCACATACCTGAGATAATGAGAACTTTGTTTGTAAACAGTTTATTTTTTTCTTAAGTTCAGCAGAATTTTTTAAACAGTTTAAAAAGGAAAATATTGCATTAAGGAGAAAAAGGTATTTTTAATATAGCTTGTTCTATAAAATATGCTGCTTTGGCGTCTTCTTTGGGAGATGCTATGCAGTGAATTGGTTGAGACTGATATAATCTTAAAACAGAATCTCTTTAAATGGGTGGCCAGAACTCTCATACTCTTTTTGTGATTCTTAAAAGCCCTCTTTTAGTAAAAGGAAGGAGCTAAAGACAAGCCAAATATATGCAATGGACCACATATTCCCGTTTCTTCTTGTTCTGTTACACTGTGAATTTTGTTTAGCTATCTGTTTGGCTATTCCTGTAGTGTTCTGGTCATGTGAAAATCCTGTGTTTTGGTAAGGGAGAAAAGCATGTCAGCACAGCTTGAGTGTTATTTACTAATTTATAGCTTGTATGTCAATGTGACCTGAATGGTAATTGGGAAGATTAAAAGTGTGTTTTTTAAAAGTGTTACACAGGTTGGGGGGGTCTCCCCTTCCCTTCCCTTCCCTTCCCTTCCCTTCCCTTCCCTTCCCTTCCCTTCCCTTCCCTTCCCTTCCCTTCCCTTCCCTTCCCTTCCCTTCCCTTCCCTTCCCTTCCCTTCCCTTCCCTTCCCTTCCCTTCCCTTCCCTTCCCTTCCCTTCCCTTCCCTTCCCTTCCCTTCCCTTCCCTTCCCTTCCCTTCCCTTCCCTTCCCTTCCCTTCCCTTCCCTTCCCTTCCCTTCCCTTCCCTTCCCTTCCCTTCCCTTCCCTTCCCTTCCCTTCCCTTCCCTTCCCTTCCCTTCCCTTCCCTTCCCTTCCCTTCCCTTCCCTTCCCTTCCCTTCCCTTCCCTTCCCTTCCCTTCCCTTCCCTTCCCTTCCCTTCCCTTCCCTTCCCTTCCCTTCCCTTCCCTTCCCTTCCCTTCCCTTCCCTTCCCTTCCCTTCCCTTCCCTTCCCTTCCCTTCCCTTCCCTTCCCTTCCCTTCCCTTCCCTTCCTTCTCTCTTTCTTTCTCTTTCCTGACTCATAGTTCTGAGTACTTGGGATTTGCAGTCTGAAAATGTTTAGATCACCCTTCAAAACCATAAAAACATATTGAACTATCAAAATGTACAATGTGTGCCTCAGACCTCCTCAGCAAAACACCAGGGTTTGTTTCATTGTTTCTATCACTGAGCATGAAATCTAGATGAGTACCTGTGAAGCAGCGATCTTCAAAGGTTTGAGGGAAGCCATGTTTCGTGTCCTAAAGAAATGGGAGTTTAAAAGCAAAGGAAGGCTGGACATTCCCTGCTTTTCTGCACAAAGATAATTGGGATTTGTGCCTTGCTGCCCATGGTGGAGATTCTGAAGGTGCAGCACCGTTTGCACAGGTGGTGTTCAGTACCACCTCTGATACAGCTTCTACAGTTTTGGCATTGCTTTTGTTTTGTTTTGTTTTGCTTTTGTTTGTTTCTTGTGGGTTTTTTGTTTGCTTTTATTTTATTATTTTGTTTCATTTGGTTTTTATTTTTGCTGTGGGTTTTTTTTTGTTTGCTTGTTTTGGGGATTTTCAGTTTTTGGGGGTTTTTTTTGTGTGTGTGTGCGTTTTGATGGGGTTTTTTTCCTGGTTGTTTTTGGTTTTGAAGCTGGTAATGTAATCTGAAGACAAGATTTGAAAGATGTTTAGAAATTACTAGTGATTTGAAGGCAAAAAGAGCATCTAAAAGAGAAAATGAAGAACTGGGGTCTAGATCCTTTACCATGCTAGGTGCTTAAATATTTGTCTTCTGCAGAAATATGCAGGAGTGGAAGAAACGTTATGTTTCTTATAACTTAATGTTAATGGTGAGGAGGGACCCTTTTGGTGCAGCACTGCATGAGCTGCACGGCTGTTCATGACCTCCCTCAAACTGAAAACCTCCGAGGTTTAAACTGCAAAGAAGCCATCACCAATGCAATGGTTTATCTAATTTTAGCTCTTCAGGAGGGGGAAACAGAGAGCACTTTCAGGTCATGGCGTGCAGCACATGGAGTGCAGTCCCTCGTGGGTCTGGCTGAGAAAAAGAACCAGTCTCGTACCTTTGGACTGGCACAGTTCAGTGCAGATTTGGAAAAATTAATTTTCTTCATGTTTCAATAAAGAAATCCAGTGTGCTAAAGGAGAACTTTCCATCAGCTTAATCTTTGCTACAGGTGCAGAACTATTTGTGTCTTCATTTTCTTACTGGTTCACATATTTTCTGCACTGTTCTTCTCTCCTATGTTTGTTGATTCATTGCTTGTTAACAGCGTAAGAAAGAAATCTCTTCTGCTATAGTGCAAGTCATACTAAAAATTAAAAAAAAAAGAAAAACAGGAAAAAGGCATGTTACAATGCATACTATTTAATGAAGAGTTAGTACTTGAAAAACTGAATACATGGTTAGGTGTTTGCTATACTCTTCCTTTTTGAAGTTCAGTCAAGCTCTCCATAAAGGGTTTTCACACTTACTAGGAATTAAAATAAAAACCCAAACCCACCCTTACAAACTCTTATTTTCTTTAACCTGAGAGGATTTTTTCATAAATATGTAAATTTACTTTCTTAGAAACTCTCTGTGCTGTTCTACATTCCATTTACAGATTCACATTCTGAGTATAAAATTGTTATTCACACCAGCCTGCTCTTTCCTATTATAACAGGAAAATAATGCCCTGATTTTTTTCTTTTCTAGTGGTTTGTGTTTATTGAAATGCAGTACAGATAATAATTTGTTTTTTCTTTTTATTTTAAAGCCTTGAAGAAGGAAGATAGTGGCTTTGATGAGGTAGGTTAAACGTCTTTGTACCTTACATAGTCCAGGTATGCCTTTAGTATGTTGCAAAGAAACCCACAGATAGTAATGTTATGATGTACATGTGAATTAATACCTGCCTATTGCTCAAACATATTTTAATTTTCTGAATAACTACCAGAACAATGTGTTAGTCAAAGGGTCTGCATGGAACACTTAGGTTTTGGGTTTTTTTTAAAATGTAATACAGCTGGATGCTTTAAGAAAAGTGACCATTTAAAACTGTTCAGTGCTGAGAAATGTTGCATACAGAGAAAGTACTTCATAGAACTTTGCCCATGATAATTCCTGTAACTGTAGGCCTGTACTGTAACAGGCAGGGAAAAAAAACATCCCTCCTGAGAGAATACCTTATGTAAAGTGCTGCTGCACGGGCTTCTTGCTGAATATGTCAGCTGAGAGAGATGCTTATTATTAAATTAAAAAGAAACCCAACCCAACAGCTCAAAACCGACATCTAGTCTATTGGTAAAGCTGATACTTGATTATTCAGTCTAATCAGTTTGGGGTCTTGACCTGTCTGTGGTATGATTTGCAAGTTGACTTGTAAAATATGCTGCTCACAATTTGTGCTTGAGAGTTCCAGGTCAGTGCAAGTCATCCCAGGGAGCAAGTTTGTGCAGGAAGAGGTGGAGGCCTTGCTGTGGTGACTGGTCATATTGTAGTCAATGCTTGCCTAGTACTGCCACCATAGCTGGAAGCAAATGGAAGTATTTTCATGTGTTGATGTTGTGCTTCTGGCATTTCTTCTTCATTGCCTGCAAGCTTAAATTCTTGGCTGAATGAAGCGAGATAGATGTTGTGTAATGCCAGATTCTAGAATAAATAAATGATGATGTAATGTCCTGGATTCTGGATCAAATCAGACTCCATCTCTTTCTAAACAGATCACACTGATGCTCAAATACAGCAGTAACAATATAAATATTTCATGCTTTTCTGACATGCATTGCAAAAGCTGTAACTCACCTTGACCCATCTCAGGTCTGCAGTGAAGGTCATGGGATCGGGCTCTGTTTTCAGGAATTCCTGTTGCAGTGTGCAGTGGTCCTGACTATTTGGTCCTGACTATTTTATTTCTCTTGTAACTCTCATTGAACTTGATTCTGCCCTGAAAGTTACACCTGTGCAAATACGTGCAGATACGTGTTTAGTAAACTTTGAATTTTTGTTTTACGCATCTGGTCTGGTTCTGTTCAGTATTTTCTTCTGAAGGCTGTAGTGGTATATCTCTGGTATAACCTGCTCAGAATGTAGTAATACCTCATATTAAATGTGACTTAGAATTTAGAAGGATCTATTAAAAAGCACCGCCATATGAAGATGCCAGTTCTTCTGTCCCCTTCCCTTCCCCAGGATTGTTTATCTTCAGGTTGCATTTATTTTCTTTAAACTTGGTTTTCTGCTTTAACAGGAGACAACTTGAGCAAATTTTTGTTTAAATTCAAGAAGGTTGGGGGAGAAATAATCTTTCAAATATGTTTTTAATGGAATCTGACAGACTGTTGCAATGAGCTACTGCAGAGGCAGTAAGGGACATCTAGTGGGAAGGGTACACAAAAGAAGTTTCTTCCATTCCCTGTAAATATGGAAGAGCTTGATGTGACATTTGCATCAACTGGTTCCATAGTTTTAGGTGTCATTTCTTAGGAGAAAGAGAAGTGTCTTGAGATTTTATGTTGCCCTTATTATCTCTTCAAATTCTTCACAGTTCTTGGCAATTTTCTAGCCTAACGTGTGAATCAGAGAATAAGCTGTACCAGGTATCACTTAATTCCTTTCTTTTCAAACATCCTTCAAATCAGAAGATGAAACAGATGTTGATAACAATAATGTACCTGATTTTATAACACCTACTCCTGAGGAAGACAGAATCTGTGAGCAGAGGAGTGGGTGAACATATTGGTTTTAGGAGGCCATCCTGAAAAACACTACTAAGACCATTTGATATTAAAAAAAGCAGTCTAGTCTTCTGGCTTGTGTATGTAGTATTGCTATAACAGGGAAACAGTTATGAAGAAAGTTAATATGACAGTAAGTGGGAATATCAGACGGGAATATCAGATAAAGATAGAAGAGAGACAAGTAGTTTTCCAAGCTGTCCAAAGCTGTCAGCTTTGGGCCTCCTACTACAAAAAATTAAATAGTCAACTATTGAAGCAGAAATTTCATTTAATAAGCAGGGCATTCTCTTTGTATGGTTAGGGAAACGATGCTCTTTTATGTTGCTGACAGATGCTGTGTATCTCTTCTCAGCCTGTGTTTCCCCTTTCCTGAAGGGAGGTTGACCTGTGAAGCCAGGCTTGAACAAGGAGCAATGAACTTGCAGGGGAACTTTATGCTCTTTACAGATAGCGGTGGAGGACTCATGTTTTAGCCTTTCAAGTTGTGACCAGAACACCAGGAGGAGAAGCTGGCCAACAGGGACCTGAAATTTCTGATGGAGGAGAGGGAGTGGCATGAAGAGGAAGATGACCCTTCTAAAGCTGCAAGGTCTGCATTTGCAGCTGGATAGGGTCTCACTTTATTCTGCATATTGTAAGTGCTACATGAGGTGCTTACTTGTTTGTCTCTCAGGAACTGAGAGGGATAAATTGAGCACTTCAGTGGTTCTTAATTCTACCTGCTTTAATTGCTTGCAGTAGCTGAAAAATATATAACACTGCAGGAAGTTGTCTGTCTTTGAAGAGAAACTACTAAAAATGAAGATGTCAGACATGATAGGCAAGTGTACCACATAATTGCTTTCTGTTGGTTATGAAATTAATCTGTAAATTTGGATAAAAATTCTGGACAAATATTCTTTTTAAATACTGGACAAAAATTCTTTTTGTCCAGTAAATTAGAACCAAAAGAATCATGAGGAGTGAATCCTGTGATTAAGTTATCTATTAGGAAATACTTTTATTTGTAGAATTGTTTCAGGGATCTTACTGCTGTATTTAGTTCTACCCATAAAGTGAGAGCACAACAATAGCATGAAGGAGTAGTGTAAGATTTCTCACTTTTTAGTACCTGCTCTTGTGTTGCTTTGATTAAATTTTAAATGAAAAAAACCAGTTTTCTGTAAGTGATGCCAGCCTTTGCTTTGGTCTAGGAGAGAACACTGAATTAATCCATTTAATAGATTTAGTGGTAGCCTGCTCACTTTCCTAAGATATTGTGACATCTTCCAGAGACTTATATGAATAAAGGAGTGGATACAGAGAACTTCTACATTTCTTCTTCTACACTTCTTTCATTTAAAGCAGTAATTGTGTGGTTTTGTTTTTTCCTTTTTAACTTTTAGCCTCTTCCTTTCTGTCATACTGGTCACATTGTGGGAACTGAAACATAGGCCTGTGTCAGGACGTGCTGAAATCGGTGGGAAGGTTCTCAGTGTTTTCAGCGGTTTGTGGTTTGGTTTCCTCTGTCATGGAGTATCATGGGAGAGGGGGGCTGTTCTTGCCTCTTTTCAAAGTTTTTTGAGTAAGGCACCTTCTCCTGGTGTCCTTAAATGTACCTTATGTATTCTCTGAAAATGGCAAACTGTGAGCCACCCTCCCCCTGCAAAGTAGCTGCCCTGTTTTTCAAAGCAACCTAAGTTTCACACTCTGAGTGTGGGCTCTGGCACAGTTAGCATTTGTTTTGTTGTTTTAGCTGCAGCTCTGATTATCTACACTGAATATCGTGATAGAAAATGAACACCTCTGAGGAGCAGCACTACATAAAAAGAGCAGTCTAAAAACAAATAAGTGTTCCTTGAGTGAATGTTTTGTTTGTGTTTCAGTAGTTTGTCAAAGTTTGGATTAATAATTTCCAACTAATGCAGGATTGCTTTGATGTATTTGGACCACTGGTGTAGCAAGTCCACTCTGCCTCATAATGATGGAACCAATTTATTTTTCATTACAATGTGATCAAGGCAAATAACAAGTGGCTGAATTGTAGCATAATTTTTGGAATAACAGCCAGTGTTGATGTTGTGACTACATTCATCTCAAGGCTGGTGGTAACCTACTCCTTTAGTTAGCTGCTTGCTATTATGATTTATTTCTAAATTATTGTCAGCAGTTGCAAGCTGTTGTTCTTGTCCTTCTGTTGCTGGTTTCTCTGAGCCCTTAAATCATGTTTTAAGACCTTCAGTCATATGTGTGCACACTAAATAAATTAATATCAATGACACAATGAAATCAAAAGAAAATAATCTTCAGACTCAAAATAAACATGATTTTTGTTGATTAATGCTTCTTATAGTGAGTTTTATTGCTATTTTTTAGCCGTATTTTAATGTTAATTTTTACTGATATCAAGAGGACCTTTTTTTAAGGCCATCTTTCTTAGGAGATTGGGGTGCTGTGATTGTGCCTGCTGCATGTGTAATGCTGTCTGACTTCACCCAGTAACTTGGAAGCTGGCTGACACTAGATGCCTGGATGCTTGCTGGAAAAGCATGTGAGCTGGCTGAGGGGTAGAGATAAGCATCTCCTCTGATGGAAAAGCTGAAATGCAAGTTCTTGTGAGCATAGGAGAATGCAGCTGGAGGTGTTATGAATACTCTGACTTCAGCAAAATCCTTAATACTCATCTACTCCTTCCTGCATGCAGAGTCTCCAACTATGAGGAAGCCAAATTTCATTTATTTCACTCATGGAACAACTTCTGTGTGTTTGAAGTGGAAGTGTGTGAAAGGGGAGGGAGTTCTGCCAAGTTGCTTCTTGATTCTGTATTGTGCCTGCTCTCACAGTCTCTCTCACCCCAAATAAAAAGGCTACTCCCTCTGTGGGATGTTGGCATGAAAAATGTCTTGGTTTAAAGGACACCCATCTCTGAACCAGAACTTTTGCATAGGGATTATTTTGACTTTGAACAGTTAAAGGAAAGGGTGTAGTTGGAAAAAAGCAAAGCTTTGTAAAGCATGAACAAGAGGCATTTGAATGCCATAATGCAGGTGGCACATAATACACTAAGTAACTTCTGCATGTTTTTACTATTTGATTTCTAGTTAGCAGCTTGAGAGAGAAGTGCACATATGACAGAAAGATAAAAACCCCTTAAAACTGAATTTGGAAGAAAATGCCAGAAGTATAGGTGTCAAAGCATTTTCTAAATAGTAACGGGGAACTGGGTCAGAAAAACTTCATCTGGTAGTTAGGTTACTTTGCCAAATGTGTACAAAGGTGGTTCAAGTGTCTGAAAAATGTGTTTGCTCAGATGTTTTGTCACAGAACAAATGAGAGGAAACATAATTCTAGGCAGAAGACATCTCAGTTGCTGCTTTTGAAGTGTTGCTTGATGCATGACACAGGCAAATATTTTCTTGGTGACAAGAAGGAGGTAAAGGCTTGATAATGTAATCTGATGCTTCCTGCAGGAGGACCACCCTCTTGGGTTAGAAAGGTCTTTGTGTGTCTGATAAAGATCTTTCCAGACTGCCACCTTTGGCAGGGAAGCTGGGTGGGGATGATGTTGTCTCCTGAGCCTGTACATGACAGAGATTTCCCAGGAGATGGTTTGTGTTCCTACCACTCCTAATTCTGTGTCTTCTGTTCCCCAGTACTGTTCTCTCACACTTCTGAGGATCTGGTGTTGGTCCAGTGGTTCCCCAGCAGCAGATGGCTTAGACATCAGAGAGACATTTACTGGTCTCTGCATCTCTCTGAGGCCATTCCAACAAAATATGAATCTGAATTGTGTCCTAGCTCTTAGGACTGGTGTGTGATGCTAATGTGTGTGCATCTGTAGCAGAATAGTGCCAGCATTTCAGGCCTTAGAAAGCTGTTCTTATCTGCTTTAAGGGAAATATTGTTTTCTCTAGACTGATAATATTATTTGCAGTTGTGCTTCAGGTGAGTCTGAGAATGAAGGGCATCAATGGAAGAGAGCAAATATTGCCATTCTGCTAAAGCTTCTTACTGCATCAGCTGTGGGACAGATGTGCTTTCTGTGGGACAGAAGGGACATTGTTCTGTAAAAACCCTGGTCTGTGAAACTTCTGGTGGCTCAAAAAAGCCCAACTCTTGGGTAGCCTTGCACAACTTCTCAGAGAATTTTTATTTTTTATATGGTGATCAGGGATTCCTGTCACTTCCCTGTGCTATGTTGCACATGGAAATAAATCAGGTTCTGGAAGGCATGAGAGACACTTCAGAAACAGATCTGGGGGACCACAATGCAAGCTGTTAAGCAACTGAGAAGTGGCAGGAAAAAAGTGGCAAGAAAAACTGACCACGAAATATCTGCTTTGTTTTGCCAATTTCAAGGCTTTGAACCAAAACCTGAGACCATGTGGAAGTTTTTGAGATTTACTTGGCAGTGGCTCTTCCCATTCAGTACAGGAACTGTTATTGCTAGGGGATAGATAGACCTGGCCTTTAGGAGATGAAAGTTTGAGAACCCTCTTTAGTAGCCGAGGAAGAGCTTTAATCTTGGCACATCCCTTAAATCTGTGGAGTGGCAGTGGTTTGAATTTTTGCCTCAGCCATTGATATGTTCTGTTGTGTGCTCTGCTGCCTGTTGTGTTTGGTGGGAGTGCATCCTGTTACCTTTTAGACAGTGTGTAGTATGAACATAAGGTGGTGGTTAAGTCAAGTGTGAACCTGCTTACTCTTCCTTTTCTCTGCCTTTTTTTCTGTAGAAAAGGACAGAAGAAGGGTTCTTGTGATTAGTTGATATGCCTGTGTCCTTTGCTTAACTTTTCTTTGAGAATGGATGGAGCAAAGGAGCAGAACTTGGTCTGAATCCATGTTTGCAGCAGTGGCTGGTGAGGATTTGTCCAAAATGCTGACATATATAGCTGTGTTGTGATCTGCAGGCAAGTGTTTTAGCTATCAGAGAAACACTGCAAAATGAAGATGAATTTCCAGGCCTACTTCTCTCACTTGTGCATGTGTATTTTGGGATGTTTCTGCTCATCAGATCAGAGGGTGTATGCATTCCAGGAATGTGGAGTCTGAATGTAAGCTGTTATTATTTTGATCAAGTATGCTTACATGTAAATCCTGCTGTTTATTTTCTTGAGACATACAGGATATAGTAATTTATCGATAGATTAAATAGAGTAACAAAGCACAATATGCTTTATATGGGATACATATCTTCTTGTTCTTGGCCTTGTGGGCCATCTCCTGATTGTGAGGCAAGAAATAATCATGCCCCTTCCTTGATAGTCTTATCTCTTCTGTCTACTTTGTACTTAGACATTATTGCTTTTGTTATTTTTTTCTTCCAAGCCACACAAGAGCAGACATATGACTATATCTAAATCTTTTTCTCATGAAGGGATCTAAATGAAAATTATCAGTCTACATTTTAACTTTCCTGAGAAATTCTGCATGTATGCTGCCTCATCTGCTGTGTGTCACAATATTGCTGACAGCCATATATTTGCAGGATCTCATCCACAGTAATCAAAGTTCTGAGTCAATTGACATCTTTTGGTAATTATTTGAAAGGGATAAGAAAAAAGAGATTACAGGCTTATTCAAACAAAATGGATTTTATGTACACAAAACAATGTCATTTTGATGATATTAAGGCTTAAAGAAATTGTTATTGCCTTACAGCTATTTTTCTATATATTCTGGAATTTATCTTTTTGCCCTTCCAGCAAACTTTTCTACTTCTAAGCCAGTTGAATCAGAGTCCTGCTAGTACTTCTTCTGTTCATTTCAGGTATAGAAATTCTCCTTATCATGTTTAAAAATTCAAACTTGAATATTACAAGTTATTTAAGTATGAAATATTGGCAGTAATTTATTAAGTAAAAGTAAGTGTGAATGCTGCTGAAAACAATGATAAATGATGGAAGCAGGATTGCTGAGAGAACACATAATGCATCATAACCAATTCTAAGTAATAACTGGAATTGATTGTGTTTGGGGCCCTCTGAGGTTTTTACTTCACTTGAATTAAGTTTTTCAGTAGAATCCAGGTGTTCAGCTTCTTAAGTATGGAGCAATAAAAACATTGCTAGCATTGGAAAATGTTCATTGATGTGCCAACCCAGGAAATCCAGTGGCTTACAATATTTTTCTTATTGCCATGTACTCAGCAGGGCTTTTCTTTGTACATTAACTTTTCGAGAGCTCACATGTACAAAAAGGTGTTCTTCCATACATATTTGTTTGAGGCATCTTCCTGTTTGTTTTAGGGAGGGTAAACTTCTTTTTAATCCTCAGCACCATTTTTTAAAATGGATCTTTACCTTCCTTTGTTTCCACTGGGATGCACATTGAGACTCAGGCATGGTGATCCTGGCACTGCACCTGAGAGGGGCTTTGTGCTGTTCCTGGACTTGTTTTCTGTCATCTGTCTTGAAAATTCGACACTGAAGGAATTTGTCTGAGGTCACTTGCTGTGATCAGTTAGGTCAGATGTGCCCTTAAGCTTTGAGATCTGGAAGACTTTTCATTATGCCAGGTTATGTTGTAAGTAGTGCAGAGGATGCGTATTTTGACTTATTTTTCTTAAATACTGTGTCTACAGATGAAGAACTTTTCCTTTCTGTATTGTTAGAAGGAGAACATGTTGAAATGTGTAGAGAGCTTTATAATTAATTATTTTTATCTTTGTCTCTCCATTAACAGTTATTGTTGCTTTCTGACTGAGAAAGAAGATCTGTTTCTGACAGAGAACCAAGATCTTCACTTCTTACTTTTTTTGGAAGTTGTTCTATTAATTGTGGTTATTTTGTTTTACGTTTTTTTTTCTTTTTTTTTGGAAAACTATCTATGTACACATCTATCCCATCCTCCTAAGGGATCAGTATGTCCATCCTTTTCTTTACCTTTTGTTATTGGTAGTCCCCTTATAACAATTTCTGGTTTCTTTTCAGTTATTTCCTTTTAACCAGTGACAAAAGCTGCATCACAGTTCAAGTGCAGTGCCCATGTTGGTTAGCTCTTAGGCACAGATATGCTTCTTTGATTTCCTCTTTTTGCTTTCCTGTTTGTGCCTCTTTTCATTTAAAGCTTAGTCTCGATGTAGTTATCTACAGTCACTCTGTGCCTTTATGCTGTTTGTCCTGTTCTGAAGCTGGTGTTGTCACCTTGTCTGTGGTGACAGGGATGTTCTGAAGGCTTGCCAGATGTTGAGCCAGCTGCGGGGAAGCCCAGCCAGGGTGGGAGCCCTGTCCTGAGTGCAGTGGGCAGGAGGGGAGGCAGCAGCTGCGGGCTGCGGAGGCTGCTGGCACCGGCAGACACTGGCAGAAGCCACACAAAGTGTGCGTTGGTAACTCTCATTTATTTATTGGCCTTCTAAACAGACAGATTTATTAAATGATCTCCAACCTGCTCTCCTTTGTCCATGCCAATTACTGATGCAGTTTTGCAGTTAAAAAATAGCAATCCTTAAAAAATAGCAATGCTTGCTCAGAAAAAGCTTTTTTTAGCTTATCCATGCAAAGAATGATACAAGTTCCATTTGTCAAATTCATTATCATTCTTACAGTGTCCTGGCTTGTTCAGATGTGGGAAGTCTCTCATGACTGCAGGTTTGCTTGGTTTGGAGGGAAAATAGTTTTTTTTTTTGATTGTTTAAAAAAATAAAAAATAAAAGCAGTGATGATTTATTTTAGCTTTTCATGCACAAAGAGGAACCAGATACAAACAGGATGTTTGTTAGAGGCATCTCCTGATGACCATGGAGATGCACAGAATTCCAGAAACTAGAGGACAGCATCTGGAGAAATACTTGAGGTTTTTTTTTTTTTTCCACTTGTTTAGTTACTACTCTGGTATGGCTCATTTAAATGTGATTTGTCTGGCTGTCATCAAATCATGACAGAAGCTCAGAGAAGATGAAGGGAAATGCCTAATTTGCTTGGCCTTGTAAAAGATATGCTATAGCATTTCAGGACCTTTTTCTGTTCAAATCAGTAAGAAAATGGTATTTTTATGTTTGAAAGTAAGTTTGCAGTATCTAGGAAGCTATGAGTTAGACTGCATATATTTTTTTATATCTTAAGAACAGGTTTTTTTCAGTGGTGTGGAGAGAATGCTTAGTCATGCATTTTATATGGACATAGACAATGGGCTCAAACTATATTTGTGATTATATTCAACAACACAAAACTATGATATTCAATAAAATGTTTCTTCAAAAGTTAAAAAAAAAGTTATGAAAGAAAATTCTGTCATATTTGAACAAATACTGTCATGGAACACAAGAATCCTTTCCTTGAAATTCTGTCTTACGCATTAATTTTGACAGTGTTTTACCTGGGATGCTCTGCTAGGTTAATTCCCAGCACTAATTATTTCATTCACCCACAGGAGGGGCAGAAATGGTGCAGACTTTTACAGTCAAAGTGATGTTTCATTTTGGTATTGTCAGTTAAGCTTCAGAGAGGACACCAGTGTGAGCCCAGTGCCCTGGGACTCAGCAGAGCTCATGAGCATATTTGATGCTCACTGCTGAGGAGGTGATTTCAAGGGTCCTCTGGGGTTCAGTGGTGATGCAAGACTCTGGAGCAGATATTCTACTGTGAGTGGATCCTTATCTTGGAAGCCTGTGTGAATTGGTTTACTTTATTGTTAAGATTTGGGAGAATGCCATGGCTGTCTTCCTTGTTCAGTTTCTATTGCTTGTGAAAAATCAGAGAGAAGACCTCTTGGAGAGGAAGGTGAAAAATGGAAAATGTAATTCCTTTTCCTTGTGCCAAAGAACATAGAAGGAATATGAGATATTCAGTTGGAATATATTAGTTAAAATCTGAGTTTGCTTCTTAGCCTTCTTCAAGATTTCAAATAGATAATTAATCAGGAAGAAATTGGATTAAACTGCCATCATTCACAACCTCAGCATTCTGCCTCAGGACCACATAACTAGCACTCATGGTGTGTCACTAACAGTATGAGCCACAGTGTGAGAGACAGCAACCTCCAGAATGAACCCTGTGTCACTCACCAGGGCCTTGAGCTGGGTACAGGATGGAATTTAACTGGGTACAGGATGGAATTTTGCCTGTAGCTCAAAAAGAGGCTCAGTCTCCAAGTTCAGACCACACTGTTTATTAAAACATATTATGTTGGGAACTGACCAGCTTTGCAGAAAAGAGCCTGAGGGTCCTGGTGGACATGAAGTTGGATGTGAGTTTGCACCGTGCCCTTGCTGCAAAGGTGGGTGCTGGTATCATGGGGTGCACTGGGAGGAATGTTGCCAGCAGGTGAAGGGGAGGTGGTGCCTCCCTTCCACACAGCACTGAGGAGGCCACACCTACTGTACAGGTAGTTCTGGGCTCCTCAGTGCAAGAGGGACATGAAGAAGAGCCACTAAAGTGATTAAGGGACTGGAGCATCTCCTGTGAGAACTGGGATTGTTCAGCCTGGTGAAGAGAAGGAGCAGTGGGGGATCTTACCAATGAAGGGAGGATGTATGGAAGACAAAGTCAGGCTCTTCTCAGTGGTGCCACATGACAGGACAGGGGCATGAACTGAGACAGGGAACTGAAAACCTCTGAACATCAGGAAACACATTTTTACTGTGAGCATGACCTAGGAGAAAGAGAAATTTCCCATTAAGGTTGGGGAGTCACCATCTGTGGAGGAGCCATCTGGACAACCTGCCCATCCTGTGCACTGTGATTTAGGTGGCTCTGCTTGAGCAGATGGGTTGGACCAGATGACCTGCAGAGGAGCCTTCCAATCTCCACCATTTGTGACTTTTTGACTTTTTTACAAGCTGCTTTCTTTCTGCATTTTTGGAAGCTTTTTTGCATTGCTTGTGCCACATGCAATTGATTTGTTAGTTTTTCCATATGTGATCACCTATAATATTCTAATTGTTTCTGTAAGGAGAAGTGATTTGCTTCATCTGTGATTCCATATGGTACATTGCAAATAATCGAGGCCCAGTACTATGAACACTGTAAGAGATACTGTTTCAAACCACTTGTTTATTAAAGCTTAGAAGAAATATAATTGTGGAGATTCTCTAGAAACAGCTGTAATAAAACGTTTACCTTTAAAAACTCATTCCTATCCACTGCTCATCTGCCAAAGACACCCCTGGAATAGTCCTTCTGTTTCTTTCCCTCTCCGAATCCCAACACTTGGTGCTCCAGAGCAAGCAACACAGAGCTTATTGCTGAAGTTTGAGTTTTTTTCCTCTTACAGGAATCTGTAGTTTTACCTCTTATCAAGTGTTTCCATGAGGAATTACAAAAAAGGGGGCTCTTGTGGAATTTGTTTTTATTAACATGCGTAAAATGTGTATTTAAGCGTCGCTTCTGCCTGCTCTTCCATGAGGTCAGTTTCAAAAACTGACTCTAACCTATCCATGGAAATCACCTGTGTTTATGAACCTTTAAAAGAACCACATGCTTCCAACAGAAATAAAGAATTTTTTGCCTGGAATTATCCATTTGTAGCAAAGTCAGTCATTTTGAGGCTCCAGATTGATTTATCTGGAAAGAGGAAACATTTGCTGCCAAAAGCATTAGAGCGAAAATAAGCTTTGTCAAATAAAGGGAATTATTCACCAAGTCTTGAGTATTCCCTTTGGAAAGGACTGGGGAGGCTGAGGTGAAAAGTGAAGAACTTTTTTTCTGGTTAGTAGTGGGTCTAGGCAGTAGGGTGGGAGGGGAGATACTTTTTTAACATGTAGTTCTTTCTCCATAAACCTAGGGGAAGGGGGAATATCCCATCACACTTTCTGCTGCTGGGTGCACTTTTAAACCTTCGTTTTCACATTTGCTTCTTCCTTAAATATGTTTCTAACTTTATATATGGAGTTGTGTGGAGCAAATGCAGGCTACTTGAAGCTTCTCAATTCTTGATCTGAAGTGTGGCCCTTAAGTGCTTCTTATGGTGAATTGCTCTGCTTATAGACTTGTTCCTGAAAGGTTTCCAGTTCTGGAATTGGCATTAGCAGTAAGAAATATCCTGTGGAAAAAAAAGCTGGGGAACCCAAGTCTAGCCAGAATTATTCATTGCATTGTACCAGCTGTCAACAGGACTCTCAGTTGTAATTTTGGCTTTAACACTTTGTGGTCTAATGCTTGATTTTTAGGAAAGGGTCTGTGAGCTGATGGTGGTAGGGCTGTATTCCAAATTTGAATGGCTGTGTTGTGCCTGTAAGTTCTTTGCTTGTGCATAAAGCTGCTGTCAACATCAACAAAGCACAGCTGAACAACCACTACTTTTGAAAGAGTAGCTTACCTTTATTTTGTTTTTCTGCCTAAGACTAGTGCACAATCACATATTTTACTGTTTTAGTACTTTCTTTTTTTTCAGTTTACTCTTTAAGAGGTGAACTGCCTTATATTGGCTTGCATTTTAGAAATTGCTGCCGTTTTGTAATAGCAGGATGATGTGCATCTTGCAAACTGGTTCATGAAGCTCTGTCCTGAGCACCAGACTCCTTCAGTAGAATAGTTCAAAAGATTGTGCTCATTATGCTAGAAAATGGTACCCTTAGGGTCCTGCTTGATCAAGGTGGGGGATGCTTTAAAACTGGGCTATAATCTAGAGTGCAATAAAGCAGATTTATGGTTAATTTAAGTTTATAAGAGAAGGGAGTAAATTATGTTCACTCTTGCTGCACAGTTTTGGAAAAAAAATATGCATTAATAAACAATATGTCTGTAATTAATTAATGGTCCCCTGGACCCTGGAGACGGTTTTCTCCCAAACTAGTTAATTAGTGTGTAAAACACAAAAAAATTAATCCCAAAATTCATCATGAAAAATCAGCTATGGGTTGGTGAATTGTGGTCATTAAAGCATTTTGTTTTTCTGTTTGTGTTTTTTTTTTTTTTTTTTTTTTTTTTTTTTTTTGTCTTAATGGCCAAAGTTAACAACCAAGACAAATGGAAAACAAAGCACCAATGCTGAGGTGCATTTTGACAATTCTAATTATTGTCCTGGGCCACTAAAAGCATCATAAAGCTCTCTCTAGAATTAATGTGAGCTATAAACCTATTGTGTACTCTAGATTTCAAAATGAGTATTGATTACTATTTTTTTTTATTACTTAGGAAGATATGGGCAGGGCCTAAATATTAGAGCCCTCAAATTCATCACTCCCTATGTTTTCTGTTATCCTTCTTTAATCTTCTGCTGTGTCTGTTATTTTTCTCCCTCTCCAGATAGACTGATAAATCTCCTGAATTTGATCACTAAACCACATTTCAATAGCCTGCTGTTCTGGTAACCTAGATGGGGTCAGCATTTTCAGTACCTTTTAATAAGCAGGTTACCATGCATGTCTCAGTTGGATTCACATTATTGGTTACTGAAGTAGATTTTAGTATTTGGTTCCTAAATTCTTAGTAAAGCTTTTGCAAAGCATGAAGTGCTCTGTGCTTTGTGTGCTGACAGCTTCACTGGCTTGCAGGGAAACACATAAATTGGTCAAAAATGTGCATACTCATAGAATCAAAGCCTTAATTTGTAAAATGATACTTAATAAGAAAAATGGGCACGAGGTAGTAATTTTTCTTGTTGAAAACAATGGTTATTGCTCAGGTAAATGTTAGCAGCCTTGACTGATTGCAGACAAGAAGTGCAGAAGTGATTAACATGACAATTTACAAATCATGCCATAAATTTTTTTGTCCCTTGCAGCCACAACAGGTATACAAACTGGTCTTACAGGTTTAGTTTAGTTCTTTTGGAAGAAAAAAAGTGTGTTACAAAAAACTTGGGACAGAAAACCAAAATTCTTCCATATTTAAGTTTTCTTTATCAGGCTTCAGCCTGATACCTATTTCTTTTATATTATTAAAGTGAAGCTTTGATGCATGCATTGGTATCTCCTCCCCATCATTTTTCTCCCACACTACTAAGTCCTTTTATGTTATGCTTTAGTATGAACAGTTGAATTCTTCTTTAGGCTTCTTCTAAGAAAATGAGTTTTCTAACTTAGGCTGCATTTATCTTTGACTATATATAAACTTTAAAAAATTGGCTGGTTTTAAGGAAGTGTATGTTCAAGAGGCAGCAAAGGATATTAGAAATATCCATAATGACTTTCAATCTTTTAAGGTAATAAACACAAGTCTGCTTGCAAGCATAAGGGGAAATTTAAGGGGAAATTTGGTATTTATTCTAAGGCTATACAAAGCAGTTGTATCCAAATATGAATGCAAGTACAGAATAAATTAATTTCTGTCTCTAACACAATATATTCAAACTACGGATATCCATGTCAAGCAGGTTGGGTTTTTACTTCCTCATTGAATCCTGTCTTTATTTATATCTTATATATTTATATCTAGGATAAACTTTACCATGTTTACTTGGTATAAATGATTTCCCTCATGCTAACCACAGGGATTTGGGAGAGGAAGCTAGCAGGTATGTTGCTAGTGTGTTCTCAGCTTTTATAGATGATAGACATGCTGCCCTGCTCCTCCTCTGATTTTAAATTGACACTTTGAAATGACTTGTGGAGGTGATAGCAGAGGGAGTCAAGGATGTTTCTTCCTTTGCATGCCTTTACATGAGGTGTCACTGTTTTCTGTGCTCTCTCTTCTGCAGTCATCCAAGGTGCCCCCCAGAGTCCTTCTTGGAAAGGCTTTGCTGGAGCTGGACAACTCCAGCAGGGCAGTTATGGGACAGCTGTGTTGTAAGGAGAAAGCAAATAGAGTAGGATTGTTAAGCCTGGAAAAGACCACCAAAGAGAATTATTACAGATACACAAAACTATGTGTGATGTGGACAAGTTGAGTAAAAAAAGGAAGTAAGCAGGCAGAGGGAAGTTTTCTGTGGAGAGCTCCACAGAACTGAACTGATTTCATGTTGCTGTTTTTGCCTTGCTGCAGGGAAGGAGCTTCAGGCCTGTGAAAGCCTTGGCAGGGCTTGGGGTGGGGGTGAGTTTTTCCCCAAGATTTGGAACAGTGAAGCATGTCTGGGGACAGCAGAGCACATGTTGGAGGAGGGGACAAATGGAAAACATCTGGAGGTGGCTCTCACTGGAAGGGTATGTGCTCTCCCTCCACAGAAACCACAGAGCTTATCTGTTGAGAGACACTGGCTGAGTGGCTTCATCCAATATTGGCATCTTTGTGTTTGGAGCTAGGGGCACATAAAAATCACAGTGGTAATGTTTCTTAGGGGTAATTTTGTTAAACAATGCTACTCTTGCTGGCAAAACTCCAGGTGTAGTCTTGGCTTTGTATTGGTTCATGTTTTACAGTTTCTGATTTATCTTACTCAAATGCCTGGCATAAATAAAAGAGAAGAAAATTCTTTTTGCAGAAATGAGTTGTCTCTTACAAAAGAGCTGGAGCTGCTGACAAATCCATCGTAGAATAGCCTGGAGAGGGTAAAGAGAAGAACAGTGAAGGAAAACTGGAGTATAGTGAAGGATCTGGGTCTTTTCTAGGGAGGGGAAGATGTCTTATTACTTACACAGTATTCAAAATGTGACTTCATATTCAGGCAACACATTCTCTAGAGATTTTACAAACTCCACAAAAATGCTAATGAAAAGCAAGTGTTTTATTGTGAAGTTGTCTTCTTTCTCCCTTCTCGAATTCTTAAAAATTTGAAAATAGCTTACAACTAAACTGTTTTCTATTTAGCTTCTATTTGCATTCCTAGTCAGAGTAGTTTCACCTTACCACTTGGATTTCCTGTGCAGTATTTCCAAATGGGACCACAGGGACTTGTTGCTTTAATTTGTTTGTATTCTGTTTCCTGCAAGGCTGTATGTCTCTGTGGGCATTTTTCTTGTGTAGATGTGCATGTGTTCTTTCGGTTAATATCGGGGAAGAGTTGTGAGTAAAGGCTCCTTTACTGTAGAAGTGTAGTAGGCCTTAATTTTGAGCTGGAAAATAAACATTTAATCTATTCTTCAAAGTACTGAGATTTTAGATCCCTTTTTTTGTCTGTAACAGGATGAGAGGCCAACTCTCCTCTTCTTAAAGATCCAGCCCACTCTAGAGAAGCTGATAGTGTTTCAGCATGTGTATCACACAGCCCAGCTGCATTTTGTGATCACCAGATAATATTCTCTTTTACGAACATGAGTTGACAGCTAGGTCCAGTTTTGGTTCTGAAAAATCTTTTCTTAATGGCATCTTTCTGGAAACCATTATGCTTTTGCAAAAAAGTGGAAAATTTTTGACCAGTCTAATTTTCTGTATTTTTTATTTCTTGACTTGATACATGATAATGCTTTATATTTAATAAAGATTATGTATAACTTTTGACATAGTTTTTAAAGTTGTGCTTATCATCATCTGTATTTCAAAATCTTTTGTGTATGACAGTTCAGTTATCTTGCTTGTAGCTCTCATAGTAATATACCACAGGTTATTGTATATGCCAGCTTCATTTTTCTGCTTTGTATGTCTATTTTTGTGGAATCAGTTTCATTTCCTCTTTTGTTATGTGTTGGTGCCTATGCTTCAGAGTACTGCTTGTGTCAAATTAGCTTTTTTTTTTCATTTTATTTTCACTCTGTAGAGGTTTTGTAGTGGTGGTGCAGTTTGTGCTTCTGTTGTTTGGGGTCTGATGCTGTAGAACACCTCTGTGTGGAAAAATGGCATACAGAAAATTCATCTGAAATAAAGTACTTTGGTTAGAAGAAAGTTCAGAAGGTCGTTTTGTCTAGTCTCCCATTTGAATATTTTAGAAAATAATATTTTAGGAAATACGTAAAAAACAAGGGAGGGTGTTGTATTGGGCTAGGGTTGTAGTTTTGCTCTGAATTTAAGGAAATAGAGAAGTCCAAAATACTAGCCAATATTTTCTCCTTTATAATGACATTTTTTTCCTTCCAAAAATAAAGGTAAAATAAAAAAAGAATAGAATGTACACTTCTGTTGACATGCAGCCTCTTTCCACAGAAAAGTTATAACTTACAGTTGTAGCCCATATTTACATAACACTGGAACAGAAGCTGTAGTTACAGTAGTATTGGGAAGAGACCTGCTCTGTTTTGTCCCTGGTTGTTTAAATACTAAAATCTATTTAAAGTACCTGCAGCACTTCCTAAAGGTGCTCTGCCCAACAGCTTCCATTCACAGAGATATTTCCTGGTAATCCAGGGTTCTGAACCCTACAAGATGGGGATTCTGAAAGAACCTTACAATACAGAATCTCTTTATATTCTTAAGTATGCTCACATGAACTTGCTGTTGTATTAAATACTTTGTTTACATAGACTTTGAGAATATGATACTTCTGCTATTTCTTTTCAGCAAGTGATGAGTGTTTAAGTCTGTAACAGACATATATTTTAAGCAGCACAATAATTTCACATTTCACAAATATTTCACATTAGAGCTTTTTAGTCAAGACCTTATGTGGTGGGTTTAACCCAGACAGCAACTAAGCACCTACCAGCCCCTCCCTCCCATCCTCTTTCCCCTGCTTCTTGCAGTGGGATAAGAATTGGAAGAGTAAAAGCAACAAAACCTTTTGAGTTGAGATAAAGACTATTTAACAGTGAAGAAAAGTGAAGAAAACCCACAAGTGATGCAAAGGCAGCCACTCAGAACTTGTCGCAGGTAGAGTGATCCCAACCAGACTCCGAGCAGCAGCTACCTTGGAAAGTTCACACCCCCAGTTTTTATGGCTTTTCGTGTTATGTGTCACAGAATATCCCTTGGGTCACTTGGGGCCAGCTGTCCCAGCGGTGTCCTTGCCCACCCTCAGCCTGCATCATGGGGACAGTGTGAGAGGCAGAGGAGGTCTGGAGTCTGTGCAAGCAGCAGCAGGAATATTGCTGTGTTACCTGTTCTGCTTTGCTCATAAATACAAACACCAGAGGAGCTGCTGTGAGGAACACCAGCTCCAGGCAGCAGGGGCAGCACGCCTTACCTTGTTGCTCAGGTCAGGCTACTACAAACAGCATCGCTT
The DNA here is from genome assembly GCF_027887145.1 of Ammospiza caudacuta. Lineage (NCBI taxonomy): Eukaryota > Metazoa > Chordata > Aves > Passeriformes > Passerellidae > Ammospiza > Ammospiza caudacuta. The sequence continues at coordinate 23,299,192 of NC_080593.1, forward strand.
AAATGTTTTGGAAGAACATTAACCTTGACTCTGCAGTGCTCTGGGGGCTGAAGCTCCTGCTCTGATGGCTCTGAGGGCACCATGTTTCCCAGAACAGCTGGGGTTTATGAAAGAAATGTTTTCTGCTGTTACTGTTAAGTGAATAATGATACCAAATGGCATTAAGCTGTCTGGTGGCACTAGAGAACCTCTAATAGTGACTGCTGTTTCTTAACACATTTTATATTAAATTTAAAAGGAAAGGTGTACACTGATGTCTGGACAGATGTATGCATGATTTTTTTATATCCTGATCACACCTCTGAATTGTGTTTCATTATGTGACTTGGAAGTTTGCTGGATCTTATCTTTGTTTGTCTGGTTTTGTTAGCATGAGTGGTATGCGGTATTTTACTTTACATCTTTGTGGCATTTCCTTGCTGGGAGAGGGCAGTCTGGAGGAAAGGTCTGAGGACACTGAAACCATCAGGAACAGCATCCTTTTTTCCTTTCATTTGTCTAGCAAAGACACATTGTCCAGGACCTCTGTAGCTGTTTACAGATCAAAAAAGAAACAGTTGATCCATTCATGCCTTCTGACATCAAGGCATCTCATGTCTTACTCACATATCTGCCTGTTTTCCCAGCAGATTCTGATGTGCTGAATAACTTCCATTCAACAGAGACTGCCTAAAGAACATGCACACAGCCATTGATATGGAGAATGCCATAAAGGGGAAATTAGAGTATGTTTTTCAGAAACATCTGCCGGAGAGGAGAGGAGAGGAGAGGAAAGGACAATTGTAAGTGGGTACACTCCATCTTTTTATCAATAGCAATGCTGGGGAGAGAATGGGAAAGGCCACAGATGGCTTCAGACACCAGTTGAAGGATCAGGATCTATTAGAGGGGTCAGCTAGATGATCATACTGCAAACAGAAACTTGGAGAGTCATTTGGAAAGATGGACTACCTCCTCCTCAGACAGTTAACTGAAATACAAGAAGATGAAGTAATTCAAGTGGAACCTAGATCTGATGTAGTCTTCTGAAATATCATATGTTTCTTGAAAATAAGGCTTTCAGGTGAAGTGAATCAGAATTTTATCATCCCCAGAGTAAAAAGTAGGAAAAGCTTAGGAAGTTAGGAAAGGTCCTGTAAGTAGAAAAATAATAGAAAAAATTATGTCGAAAAGTGATTAAGTGTAGGGGGATAGAATATAAGAAAATATAGAAAGTAATCTTACCCCCTAAAGAGTTGCAGCTTGTTAAAGATTAGGAGCAGGCCTGACTTTAACAGGCCACAGCGGTAGCAAATAAAAAGAGTGTTATAAAAGAGTGGATTGGGTGGTTGAGAGGAACTGGGGTTAGATGGCCACTGTGAGGACCAGGAAGAGTCAGTGCTTGGAGGAGCTGTCTGTGAAAAACATCAAGAAGGTATGAAACTCTTGCATTAAGGAGACAACAATATGAAACCTTTGCAGTTACAATAATGACAACAATTAGGTACTTCAAAAATGTCATTTGATCTATGAATTGGGTTTTTAACGTGAAGCTCTGAATGCGGCATGACAATGTTAGCACTCCATCTACTATGGTGATTTACTCCAATTTTTTTTATGCTGTGAGCTCTCTCATTTGGAAGCTGCAGTTGACAATGATAAATTTCTGTTCAGTGCACTAGAAAGAAAAGCAGACATTTCTGTGTCTTTGTAAGGCAACTAATTTTATATGCATTTCAACATTTACTATTCAAATAATATTGAAGTAAAGAATAGCTCCCATTAATTAATGAGAAATAAATGTTGACTGTATTTGAAGAACCTCTGCCCAGAAGGGGATTTAAACAAATTTCAAAACATGCATGCATAATCAGAAATCCATGTTTTAAAGTTGGCCATTGTAGTAGGGTTGTTTCTGCAGGTTAATTGGCATCTTTGTTCAGTAGTGCATAGATAGTACAGGTGTGAGAAGATATCTGAATGAATTAATGCTGGGATGCACAAGGATACTGAGGGGGGAAAAAAAGATGTCTTGCCCCTCAGAAAAAAAATCTGAATGCATCTGGAATTTTCTAACAGGGCAGGAAAATCTGATCCCTTTCAAGATCAAAACAAATTTGAAGGGACACAGCTGTTGGTGGCTTCCAGGCAGTTTCTGTGTCCAGTATTAGAGAAAAACTTGTTCGTAGTCAAATACCTGGAAAAGTTCATTAGTTTTCGAAATGTGATGTGAGGAAGTAGCTCGATAACTTATTGTGGGTAAATCAGTATATGAGCATATACTATAAATTCTATCAGCAGTTTGATCATCAATGCTGTCTGTGTTTTTTAGAAGGTAATTTTGTCAATATAAATTGAAATTGCATTCATTATTTCTTGGGGCATGAGATTCAAGCAAAAGAGAGTAAGAAAATGCCACTTCACAGTGTAATTTCCTACTAGTTGTGATCCTGAGAGCTTGTCTCTGGTAGATCTGATGAGGGAAGACAGTTAATTTGGCTTTCTGAAGTCTTGTTAGATTAAAGTCCTTAATGCAGAGGGATATAATTTTCTGTTTGACTTTCATCAATAACATTTGTATTTGTAGGTCAAAAGCAAGTAGTGAAAAGGAACTAAATAGTTATAAAATAGTGATTTTAAAAGTGATTCTTAAGATCTTTTTTGTAAAATTTGATCTTGCTCTTGCTCCTTCTTCCCCTTTAAGCACAAGTATCTTTTTTTTTAAACTACGAAGGCAGATTTGAGCACTTCTGTATCACTGGAAAGTACACAGAATATAGTGATTACATATTTTTGAGGGCAGGAGGTTTGGGACCGGGTCCTGCTGAGAGGAAGTGGGAAGTCCCAAGATATTTCTTTTTCTTTCTTCCCTGGCTCTTCTGGGGAATGTCAGCCATCTGAAGTGAAATCAGCATGCTCAGAAAGTAAAACTTTTGCCAAAGTAGTTCTGCAGACTGTACAATTAAGTTCTATGTGCTAGAAGAATGCAAGAGAAAATCTGAAGTATTTACTGTCACTTCCTTCAGTTTTGTAACATTACTGAGACCCCTCTAAGAAGAAGAAATGGGGTTTTTTGATGTAAAGACTTTTTCATTGCTAAGGAATAAAGTGTGGGAAAGGGAAGGAGCAAGACACTGTTATTTATTTCACCCATTAGTGAGCAATACTTTGAGGCAATAAGCAGATTCTCCTATAGCTGTGCTCAGCATGTTGGAAAACAAATAGGACAAAGCCTCCTTTCCAGCACAAAAGACAGAAAGCAGAGTAAGAGGAATAAAAAAAAAAAGTGTCTAGCCTGGCAGTGTTACCAGAGTAAAAGAATCAGGAGAGGGAAATGATGGAGAACACAAGGAAAGACTTGGAAACTGAGTTATTAGTTGGGAATGTGTGGGGAAGCTTTTAATAGCATGTCTCTTTGGGTTTTTCCTTTCTGAATCATGTCATACCATTCTTGGACAAGTCTGTGAGGGAAAATATCCTCCAACCTTTGTGGTTTACATGTGAATGGAGGCAGCTGGTGGGAGTCATGCCAGAGGTTGCTGCTCTGCTGTCCAAAGAAATTGCCTCTGAATTGCTTGCAAGGATTGAGCAAAATGGAGCTGGTACTGCTTTATGAAAAGTTTCTTTGAAAAAGGTGTTTTTGTGATTGTGGTGTTTTGTGTCTTTCAAGCACATAATGTATCAAATCAGTGCCTCATTTAAAGACTAAAGAAATATTGATACTATGTTATTGAGGGAAGTAGAATTGAAAAGGATCTCTTTCAAAAAACCCCAGTATTTGATGGCTGTCCGAGTCTGTGGTGTGGGTTGTAGGTTGTGGGGCTGTGTACAGTGTTCCCCCATCTAGAGCAAGCTAGTCAGATGATCTGCTTCTCATTCCTATTTGGAGGGTGATGTATTCAAGTAGCATTGGGATACACACTGAGTTTTGGCAAGGCCATTTATTGTCTCCACCAGTAATTGCTATGAAAAGCAGTTTATATTGATGGTAGGTTTTCAATCCCATGCCCCCTGAGCTGTCTTCAGTTGATGAGCTAATTAATTGGTGGAGAAAAATGGTGCTAATGGTGCTGAGGCCCTTGCTGCAGAGCACCATGAGCATCCTTGGATGTGGAGGTGAATCGGGTATGGGATCCTGAACACTGTTCATCGCTGGATCTGTGTCAACCCACAGCAGCTGCTGGTTTTGAACTTGGGAACACTTAGGCTTGATTGATTAACTACTAAAATGATGTTAGCAGTAGGATTTGGATATATATTAAGCACCTGATAGGAGCACATTATAAATGTACGCAGCTGCAAACTGGTGCCTGACCTAAGCAGTGCTGAGATGAATGGTATGTACTCCAGATGAGGGGAAGTGAAAAATCCTTTCTCCCATAACTGCACAGATCAGTCACATTCATGGGTGTTTGATAAACTTGTGGTTGGAGCTGCAATATATAAAATCCTTTAAGATACCTGGTTGGCAGAGTCCCAATGTCAGGGTGGAAATGTGGAGGGCTGCAGTCTGTGCATGTCCATACCTTTGCATCCTTGGTTTCTGTGCATGTGTGCAGGGTCAGCTGGGGCCACAGGTTCAGAAGCATTTGATGAACTGTAAGTCCAGATAATTCTTCGTTCTTGTGTTTCATTGCCACTGTATTCCTACAGTGTTAGAAGGTACTTTCTCCCATTGAGAAGCCTGTAATGGCAGCCAGCTGAATAAATTATTTCTTTGGCTGAAGAGGTAGAGGCTTTTGAACAGAAGTCCTGAATTCAAACCTGGGCAGCAAATGTTCCATACATGCCAAGTGCATGTTGTTTGTGCTTTCCCTCTCAGATGTGGTAATTTGTAATATAATGATGTGAAGGATTGTATTTATTTTACTCATGTTTAACTAATCTGTGTAATTTAACAGCAAGCAGGGACATAAACTTCATTAAGATCCAGATGATAAAAAAAAGTTGGCTCAGGTCCCTCCTCTCATTCTAATATTGAAAGCAAAAAGTGGCACTGGGATGCACAAAACTGTGATTAAAAAGCTGTTATTTTTTGCTGATTACTGCATTATAACCTGGGGTGATGGTGCAGTGGTGTTAGAAATGATCTTCCACTTCTGCAATCTCTGTGCTTGTCTGCTGTGTGTTTGGTTAGATTTGTGTGGTTTGTTTGCACTGGCACTTAGGATACAAGATGGTCCTTTGGCTGACCAAGTGTCTGTTCCCTGCTGCTGGGAGCAGAGTGGTGAGTGCCTCTGCTGCAGCTGGGGCAGGAACTCAAAGAAGCCAGTTGAGGTTTTTAGGTCTTCACAGAAATGAGGGGAAAAATGGCCTTTATGTGCAACTCAGAGTTTCTTTTTGGTGCCAGCTCTCATCCATTCAGAGAATTCATCAAAACGATGATGTTTGATTTGGCAGTATTTATTCAAATTTCTGATTATTTTATACTTATTAAAATTCTTTGTTGTAGTGTTAGCTTGAAGGAATTGGTAAAATTTCATTACAGCTTTTCTTATGAGATGATTGGGGAAGAGGAGTCAAAGAAACTGTTACCTGCCTGTTTCGATACTTAGGCATTTTTAAGCTGACTCTTAAATTTTGTATATTTTTTGACAAAATGATTCAATTACTTTAGAGCATCTCTGCACAACAGCAGCTCAGTGTACAATATTTGCTATTGCAGAGTCAATCCTATAATGGCGGGGAAGTTAAAAGTGCACTTAAAATTTATGTGTAAATCTTACATATGAATCTTTTGACTATTTAGATGAGAGTAAATGAATAAACATATATACCTATATATAGCAAAGCTTATTATGGTATAGACAGACAATACCTGTAAATAACCTGTAAATAACTAGGCTACACTAATGTAGATATCAGGTTCTCCTGGTTCAAGTCCCAGTTACAGAATTGTGTAGCTACCAGTGTTCTGTGCAAATGAATGTTATAATTTTGGGAAGCAGGCTACATTGCTTCTAAGGCGCAAATATGTGAATCTGTTTTGAAAAAGTTACTGTTTTTTTTATATTTAATAAGCAGTATGTGATACATAGAAAAGCATTGCATTTTGGGTTTTCTTAATGAATTTTTTTGTGTTCTTAAATTGGGGTAAGAGGTATGTGAAAATGCAAATAAAAGGTAGTGGAAGTCAGTATGAAAATGAGGGCATTTTAATTTGCTTTCTGTTTGTAAGTACAGGAAACTACCTCATCCTTAGTAAAAGAATAAAAAACAAAGGGGTTGAGATGCCTAGGAAGTTTTTGACATAAGGGCAATTTATGGAAATAATAAGCCTAATTTTGTATAATTTTATGCCCTCTAATACTGGTTTTGAAGTCAGACTTGAAAATAGCTGTGCCATCACAGGCCAAAGCTGCCCCCACTGCAGGGCGCAGAGCTCACAGAAGCAGGTGAGAATTTGGGGGGCCTGAGAGTTTGGGTCACTGCTCCACGGTTAGGAACCAATCCCAGCAGCAGCACTTGGAGGTTTTTGACACAACTTCTCTTGATGCTGGCAGCTTCTTTGAAGTTGGCCCCTAAGTCTTGTGCAAAGTCTCTTAGGCTGAGGACCTTAGGACTGCTTTGGATATGCCAAACTATTTAAATGCATCTGGTTCCACATTTAGGTAAGGACCTTACAGAGCTCGAAATGTTTTAACTACAAGCATGTATTTAAAGCTGCAAAGAGGTAATCCCAAAACTTACATCTGTGTTTTCTCTCTTTTTTTTTTTTAATACAGATATATGTAAGTTAAGCAATTCCACTGTGTCTAGTGGTTGTTGAGCGTAGCATATGCTTTGAGGAAATTTTTTAAGACTTCCAGCTCTGGAAATAAGGCTTTGAGCTGTTGCATCTAACGTCCATAACTTCATACTTTTAACTTGTGTGGGCAAGAATGTTTCATCTTTCTGGTTTACTACAGCAGCTTTTTTACTGTATAAATACCTTTAAAATTTTTCTGGCAGTTACTTCTCTGGGAAGAGTGAAAAAATGTTTAAAATGTATCAAGCTCACAGTTTAATGAATTAGTATATTTAAAGAGCTTTAGTATGAAAACTGATAGTAAGTTGTCTGTATTTGCTGTAAATAAAGGCTATTCAAATGAACTGGGGTGGTATTTGTTGTATACCAGTTATTGTCAGGAGTCAGTGATTTGTCATTTGATGCTTTGCTATAATGTGGTAAGATAGATTTTGCAGGAGATTAACATTTTTATAACATTTTTCTTATTGTCAGAGTAGAACCCTGAAAAAAGGTGTCATGTATGTATTTGATTGACTGGGTGTGAGTTCAAAATGAATTAAACCTTACACAGTGACTGAGGAAGCTGGAAAATGCTTATGTACAACATCCAGTGATTTAATTACTTAAGGCCTTTTGATGTTCAAAACTCTGACATGCACTGGGATATTTTGTATGCTGGGAACTGCCTTTAGAAACAGCAATTATCCATAGAAATCTCCTGTTGAAAATGAATGCTTTTGTTTCTGCCATATCAAATAGTTGTAGTCTCTGGAGTAGTTCTTTCTTCTTGCTTATATCCCCTTTGGAGTTAAAGTGTTGTCATGTAATTTGTAGGCAAAAGAGACATTTTTCTTCTGTGGAGTGTTTTTTTTGTACATTTGGTTCTTGATTGTGCAAGTCTCCCCAAAGATGTCTTGAAGAATGAGGTGCAGCATGACTTAAAGTATTTGACAACCTGTTGGATTGAGGTGGTTTTAGCAGGATTAGTCAAATGGCATTTGATGGCCAGAATTTTGATTAGTCATGGTGTTTCAACAAAGCTTCTCTGAGAATGACATCAACATTGTGCAGTGTGGTGAGTTGATTTTGTCTGGGCTCCAGTTGCCCACCACCCACTCTATCGCACCCATCTTCAGCAGGATGGAGGAGAGAGAAAATAAGATGGAAAACATGAAGATCAAGACAAAGGCAGTGAAATAGGGTAAAGGTCACATGCATGGAAGCAAAGGACATCAGAAGACTTTATTCTTTTCTTCCCATCAGCAGGTGATGTCCAGGGTGCTTCCCAGGAATCAGGGCTTCGGTGCTCCTGGCAGTTACTCTGGAAGACAAACATTCTGATGACAAATGGTCCCTCTCCACCACCCCTTTCTCTACCCTATTTTAGGTTTCATTGCTGAGCAGATGCCACATGGTATGGAATATCCCTTTGGTCAGCTGGGGTCAGCTGTCCTGGCTCTGCCCCCTCCCAAAATCTTGCCCAGCTCCAGCTGACAGGTAGAGGGGCTGAGGAGTTTGAGAGGCAGTGCAGATGCTGTGTGAGCACTGCTCTGCAGTAGCCAAAGAGTGTTAACACCTCACTAGCTACTGGTACAAAGCACAGCACTGTCAGGGCTGCTCTGGGAAAATGGGCTCCATCTCAGCCAGACCCAATAAATGTGGCTTTGGACTGTGAAAGCTTCCTAATCATTAGGATCTCTAGAGTTATGACATTGTTTCCCAAAGCATTATTCTAGAGAAACTGATTGATTATAGTCGCAGACATATTTTCATTAAAAATCTTAAGATTTTTTCTTCCTGGGAAACTGAGAGGCTTCAGGAGCAAAATGTAAACAATGGTTATCTGGTGCTGTGGAATACAACAGGTGCATCTGTGATTGGTCTCATCTGCTTGTTTGTAATTAATGGCCAACCACAGCAGAGTTGACTCGGACAGAGTCTGAGGCAGCTGCCTCTGTTATCATTTTTGTCCTTTTTATTCTTAGCTTAGCTAGCCTTCTGAGATGAAACTTTTCCGTCTATTCTTTTAGTATAGTTTTAATGTAATGTATATCATAAAACAATAAATCAAGCCTTCTCTAACAGAGTCAGATCTATGTCTCTTCCCTCATCCTACGACCCCTGTGACCACTGTCACAGATTGTCTTGGACAGCATACTCTTTGGTGGGTTAAAAACTGTCTGGATGTCTGGGCCCAGAGAGTGGTGGTGAATGCTGCTCCCTCCAGTCTGTGGCTCTGGTCACTAATGGGGTACCCCAAGCCTTGATACTGGGGCTAGAACTGTTTGATATCTTTAATGATGATCTGAATCAGGGATCAGTCAGTGTGCAGATGACCCCAAGCTGTGTGGAAGTTTTGATCTGCTGGAGGATAGGAAGGCTCTGCAGAGGGATCTGGACAGGCTGGATCAATGGGCCAAGGCCAGTGGTATGAGGTCATATATATAAAGGTGAAGTACCCGGTGTTTCATTTGAGTCACAACAACCCCCTGTAGTGCTACAGGATTGGGAATGAGTGGCTGGAAAGCTACCTGCTAGAAAAGAACCTTGGGGTGCTGGTCAACAGGTGGCTTAACCTGAGCCAGGGTGTGCCCAGGTGGCCAAGAAGGCCAGTGGCATCCTGGCCTGTGTCAGCAATAGTGCAGCCAGCAGGAGCAGGGCAGTGACTGCCCCCTGTACCTGGCACTGCTGAGGCTGCACCTCAAATGCTGGGCTCAGTTGTGGTACATTAAAATGATGTCCAGAGAAGGGCAACTAAGCTGGGAGAGGGCCTGGAGCACAAGACTGATGAGGAGCAGCTGAGGAAGCTGGGGGTGTTTAGCCTGGAGAAAAGGAGGCTCAGGGAAGATGTCATTGCTCTGCACTGCTGCCTGAAAAGTCTGAGGCCAGGTGTGGGGCAGCCCCTTACGCCTGGTAACAAGTGGGCAGGATGAGAGGAAATGGCCTCAAGTTGCACCAGGGGAGGTTTAGATTGCTTATTAGGAAAAATTCTTCAGATAAAAGGGTTGTCAAGCATTGGAACAGGTTGCCCAAGGAAGTGGTTGAATCACCATCCCTGAAGGTATTAAAAGATGCAAAAAGAGTAAATGTAAAAAAAAAACATTAAAAAGACTTAAAAATGTAGGTGTAATGCCTGGGGACATGGCTTAGTGATGGCCTTGCCAGTCTTACATTAACAGTTGGAATGGATGGTCCTAAAGTTCTTTTCCAACTAAATTATTCTATGATTAGATGATTCTATGTCCTAATTTTTGCAGTAAAGATTTAGCCAAGCTTACTTTGTTTTTTTATACTGGAAATTTTAATGTTGAGTATCTCCTTTTTGAACGGGCTTCTTTGCATTAAAATTGATTCTCACAACCTTCATTCATGCTCTGTTACATTAGGTGTTTTAGTACATGGAAATTCACAAAGACAGCTAGATAATAAAAATAGCATAGTCAGAAGAAAATTTAAAAGGCTGTTTCTTAATCTATTCTTAATCTGATTCAAAACAAACTGAAACAGTTCTTTCAATGGATCCACTTTCACTTATACTAGGCTTCTTTAGTGCAATAGAATGTTAATGCAGTCTATTGTGGGAGAAGTTAAGTGACTTCAGATTGGAGAATATTACATTAAAATATGGGCAAGCAAATGAGTTCTCTTTGATTTTTATTTTTGTGGTAGTTTAACACTGCTGGAGAGGAGGAGGCCAAAGGGGGCATTCCCAGTGTTCAGCTTTTCTTGGTGGTGATGTGCGTGGTATAAAATAGCAATATAGCTATGACCGCACAGTGTTGAGCTCTGCCCCCTCTCTGCAGACAGGACAGTTTCTTATATTGAAGGCTCCTACTATGAAATGAGACTGTCATTGCTTAACTTTAAAGTAGATTAAAATTAAAAGCTGCTTAAAAGTCAATGCTTCTGTTAATTCTGTTGTCCAAAAAGAATATTAGCTTCTGTTTTACAAATTGTCTTGTAGCTGTCAGTTTCATTTGTAAAGCTGTTCCTTCTGTGCTTAGCACCAGCAAGAGGCTGAAGGAAAATCCACCTCTCTGTGTCTGTGTTCAATACAGGAGAATCATGTTCAGCAAACATTTGAAAAGCATTGTATATGGTGTGTGAAACCAGAAGTAGTAGATCAATATTAAGCAAGCTGTTTCCTACAAAATATTTATACAAATAGAATTGAAGTGGATGTGGAATAATTTATTATTCATACAGGATCAGGGAGAATTTTCTGCCTACACAGTAATTCTGAGAACTGAATACTGCAGTTGAATAAAGGATTTCAAAATTGTAAAGGAAATGGGAACCTCAAAATTATTTTTTTCTCTGTGATGTGTTGGGAAGGATAAAAATGTCCAACTCCAAACTATTATGTTACCACCTGAGCAAATGACACAGTAACTCATGATCAATAAACCTCCCCTTGCCAACAAGCTCCCTTGGCACTGGCAGGAGGCAACAGCTGGATTCTAAATAGTTTTGTACAAACTGGAAAACTAGAAAAGCCTAATTTCCCGTAATGGTCACTCTGGGCATGGAATTGTGCTGTAAAATTGTGATTAGTGGGGATCTGAAGAGCTCTGTTGGTCCCTTCCTATTCAAGTGGAAAAAATCTTTCTCCTTCCCTGAATTTTTTAAAATTTTGGTACAAAACATTTTTGACATGCCAAAATATATTATACTTGCAAGGATTAGTAATTGTTTTTTAAAGAATATTTTAGGACTACAGTGAGCCTGAATGCTTTTGAACAAATTGGTTTCCAGTAGTTGTGTCCAACCTAAAACTAATTCCAGAGCTTTGCTCTGGGAGTCCCTACTGCCTGTTGTACCACAATATACACAGCATTCAAGTTGTAAGAGAAGATAAAACAGCTGTTTCATTAATTAAATACCTTGTCTTGACTGTATATGCAAAATAAATTTTAGCACTCACAATATAAAATTTACACTTGATAAAGAAAGTTGAGATGAAATGGATGTGTGAAAAACTGTCTTATTGTGAATGAAGTAAATATTGGTGCAGCAGGTCTTTGTAATATCTTTTAACTTAACTCTAAAGACTAAAATATGCCTTCTAAACCAAGATTTGCCCATATATTTTTCATTTACCTTGTTTTTTTCCCCAGTTTTGTAAAACAATGCAGAGTTCTTTCTCTGCCAGCAAGAAGCATGTATCTATTGCTTCATGAAATGGAAGCAGGTTGAGATCTCACAACAAACAGCTCCAACTATTCATTGAATTATTTTAGATAACTGCAGATGAATTATTTAATGCAGCATATACCTTTTTATAAATTAAAGTGAATGAACCAGTAAGCCTTATGTGCATCTTCGTGTTCTATTTCTGTCTTCCCATCCTTTCATCCCCACACAAATCCTAATTCTCTCACTCTCCTTTTGAAATGCCCTTTGTTTCCTTCTCTCTCTGCACATCTGGTTGTCCTGCTCTTCCCCCTTCCCCCCTCCAGCTTGATAGTCTCATTTTTAAAGCTTTGTTCTGCAAAGTACATAATTAAGCAGTAAGACATGACAGGGCATGAATATCGTTGTATTAATTGAGGGGAGAGAGAGGGAAACTGAAGGAAAACTACAGAGAAACAATACCAGCTGGCACTCCATGGGTGTATAATTTGCCATTCATTTAGGAGAAAGCTCATCCATGGGGTGGAATTTTCACTGGAAAGTGATGGCCAAGCCCATGTACCGAATGGATGCTTCTCAGGCGGGAGCTTTGCTTTGCACTTGGGGCAGCCTCACAGCTGCAGCTCCTGCTCCTTAGACCTGCTCTCATCTCTGCTGCTGGCCTTTTGTGACCGAGGGGGCTCTGCAGCCAAAAATCTATTAGCTGATCCATGGAGATGGATGGCTCTTTTAGGTGGCTGTTGCAGTGCAAGTGACATTTTTCTGCTGAGAAGTAGGTGTTAATAGTGTAATTCTGTACTTAGCTAAAGTGACTGTAGCATCTGTCCAGTGCTAGTAATTGTAACAGCTATTTTCACTTGAAAATGTGTGAAGAAAATACTAATGAGTGGTTGGCAAGGGCCTGCAAGTGTGAAGTCTCTACTGCCTATCTCTGTGCCCAAGTGGTGTACAGTAAACTTTGTCTCTGAGGGAGAAGAAAGAGGGAAAATGAAAACTCTCCCATAAGGAAAGAGCGAGCTGGTAGCAGTGACAGTGGGGAGAGCTGGGGGAAGTAACTGTGTGCACAGAGCTACCAGCCCACTGTGCTAAAACTGGAACTGCTTTTTAATTTCTGTGGATTTGATGATGTTTTAGTAATTTATACCCATCAGAGTGGAAAAATGAAAGCTGTAGTGGTGTGTGCAGTTGGGCTGGATCAGATGGAAAGATTTAAAAAGAAAAATTCAAAATGAATTGCAATTCAATCTCTTTCCTGGACTAGGCCAGTTTGCATTACAAATGCAGTCCTGAGTTGAAGTGAATCTATAGCACATGCTTACAAATATTTGAAACAAGGCTTCTGCAGGTAGATGTAATTGAGAATTAAACATGTAGTTTAAGCTTTTCATCTGTGTGCGTGTGTGAGCATAATGATACATCGCTGTCCTAGCCTGTGATAGTACAAAGTGGTAAGGATCAGAGATGCACTTCATGACAAATAATAAAGTACAGAACATTTTGTCTGTTTTCTCAGACTTTCCTTCCTCCCAGCTACTGACTGGCTTCCAAAAAAATGCCGAGGCATTGGTCAAGAGCAGTTCAAGAAATACAGAGAAGCTATTCAAAAAATCACATGAAAAATTGCTTCCTCTTCTGCACATTTTGAAGTCTGATGTAAGACATGAAAATATTTAGGTGATCTTGGTTGTTTTCTTGGGGGCACCATCTTTCCATTCATAGAAGAAGTGGCAGGCAAATATGCAGCACTAAATGTAGTTTTATTACACAGATACTGTGCAGCATGTTTATACATATATGACTTTGCATCATATAAAAAACTAATATATTTGTATACAATTGGTAAAGCTCTGGCCACTAGTTTTAATGAACAACTTTTTAATTTGAGAAAGTAGTTTTTAATGTGTGGGGTTTTTTAAAACAAGTTTTGATACTGAAGCATCAGAACGATAGTAGTAACAAAATTCTTGTGGGCAGTTGTGTTGTTCAGAAGAGATTCCAGATAAAACATTCCAGATTCTTCTTAGTAATTATCCTAGGCCAGAATAGGAACTGGGACCCACTTTGCTTTCATGCCTTTTTTCCTGGCCACTGGAAAAGACAGCCCTGTTCTAATTTTGTCTTGAAAACAAACATAATTCTGTTAACTCCATTCATCCTGTAGACCACCTTATCTCATACAGTGATTTTGATCTTCCAGAATTCTCTACATTATGGTGATTTATTTTGCCTTCTCTCTTGGAAGGAGGGCAATACTTTCATCTTCCATGCCAAGGTCTGGTGGCTGCAGCTTGTGTGCTCTGAGGTGTGTGTGCTTGCAGCTGATGTACTTGTTTTTGTTCCTCATGAGCTGGGCTTCATTCGTTTTTGGGTTTTTAGAGGCCAGCAATTGGCAGCTGTGAGCAGTGCCTGGTGAAGGTACTGAGAATTGAACACGGATATATGTGGGCAGAACATGGTACTGCTTTGAAAACTGTTCAAGTGATGTTAATGTTTGCATTCTGTTTTATACTAGGACAGCTTTGAGAAGGTTGTCTCGGTCTCTTGGGAGAAATTCTGTCATGAAGATAAATGAATAAATAGTGAAAACTCATTGAGTGACCCTACAGTAAAAAAAAGAACTTAGGCTATTTCTTGTATCTTATTTTCCTGAAGATGTTGAAATGAAGGAAACAATGGGGAAGGAAAAAAACATTTTATACTACATTTTATGGTGTTTCTGCTGCCTAGATTCTGTCACTGTTGCTTTATGGAGTACCTTACTTTGACATTTGTGTCCAAATTGAGCTAGACCCTTCTGAAACAGGGCAATTAAAAAAAACCCAACAACTTACTTTCTTCCCCCTGAGATTTAACTATGCCCACAGCACCATTAAGGAATGGATATTAAGGATTTTGACTGAAATGTCATGGAAGAAGAGTGGGAACAAGATGCATTCAGCTGGTTTTGTGACATTGACATTCTGATGCACAATGAAGTTGCAGAGCCCTGTGTATCAATCTGTCTTCCAATTAAGCATATTTAAACATTGGGAGGCTCTTGCTGCAGCTCTTATTTTTTTCATACCAATACTTCCAGTTCCCCCTTAAGACTTTTTCACCACCCTTAGGTGAGGATACCTTATTATTCTCACCTGAACAAAGGAGTGTCAGACATCCTCAGAGTCTGTGTGACTCTAAGTAACTGAATATAAAATTGTTAGATGTTTGTCCTTCAACTCCTTGTTTCTCATGTCCTCCTTTCCTTCCAGTGCTTTCCTGCATGGTGACACATGCTGTTTAATTTCTGTAATGTTTTCCATGTTTTGTCTCACTGGCTCAGAATTTCTATAAGAATTCAGAAATTCTGCTTTATTTTCCCTTTACATTTTAAGTGCTATATCCCTAAGGCTTCAGGCTTTGCAGCTTCTTCTTTATAGTGGAGAATTAAAATATCTTGTCAGTTTAATATAGTCTTGACTTGCATCAAGAAGGTTCCTGTCCAGATTTCCAAACAGACAGTGATGGGTAGCTTGCCCTTGTCTTGCATGGATAAAACCCACATTCTTACTCTGCTTTTGTTGTATCTTTGTTGCCATAAGAATAATTTCTCATTTGTTACATGGCAATATTTTGGTTTTTCCGATGTTAATGGCAATGGAAGTTCTCTCTGCCCACTTTCTGTCCATGATTAATTATTTTTTAACCTTATAATATTAATATATTTAGTGTGTTTTGTATTTATATTTTTATTTATTACACAATAAGAATGTACTTTTTATTGGAGAACTTGATCTTTATTGAAGTCATAAGGTCAAAAAGCCCATACACCAAATGTTTATGTCAGTAGCAAAATTGCTAGAATGGGTCATTGTGTTGCAATATCCTTCTGTTTGTGGAAGATTCTGGTAAACAAGAAGGATTTCAGAGACCACTAGTAAAGAATAAAATATTACTGGAACTGCAAAAATCTGTGGCAAGCTTTGGCAAATTTGATTGCATTGGGATGGATATGGAAGGATAACTGTTCAAAATAGTAATAGATATGTAAATGCTTGAAGTTTGAAATCAAAAGAACCATAGAATCAGTGTAAATGATACAGCTGAGAGAATTCTTACCTGTTTAGACAATCTGGATGAATAATAGTATTTTCCCAAATTACTGGGTTTGGAACTGCCAGTGCAGCTTTAACCCAAGTTAACAGGCAGTTGCTGCACAGTGGATCTATTTCCTGGACTGCCAAGTCTGCCTCTAACTCCGGTGTGATGCCTTTCAACAGGAAAACATGATATGGGAATGCCATATAGAGTTATGGCAGAAAGCCTAATTCAGATAAGAAATACAGCCCATGGAAGTATGAATTGGAGAAATAAAATGTGGGTAGAACACAACCTTGTCTTATGTAAATAGAAGTAGTTTTTGAGTGAAAACTAGAAAAGATTTCAAGTTCTTTATTATTTTTTACTAAAAAATCAGCTTCTTTCTCATAAGAGCAGAGTAATTAAGAAAAGCTGGAGCAACCAGTTTTCATTAAAAAAGGATTTGGCTAGAATCTTTTATTTTGTGGTTGTCTGTGTGTGTTTTGGGGTGGAGGGGTGGTGACTGAGGTTGTCTGTGGTGTGGCTGCCTTTCCCAATCACCAAGGAAAAGTAGTGAGTTTCGGTGTCAGTTTTCTAATGATATTGTGGAGCATTAGCTATTTTAAAAAGTTTAAAATCTGATGAGATGGGCAATTGTCAGAAACTGTTTCAATTTAGGCAGCTGTTCCCTGAGAGTCTTACTTTCTGAGATGTTTAGGGATGAATGTTGGTACTTTCCATCCAGTGGAAGAAACTGAAAGTCTTGCAAGTCTCTAAAGCTGTGAACTATTCCCAGTGCACATAATTTCACAGTAATACAGTGGGCAGAAATTTATGCTTGATCTCAGCTGGTTGTCTGTGCCCTGGAGCATGAAGACTGAGGTTCTTCCAATTTTTAGTCCAGTTACAGAGGCTATTAATCATTATGTTCAATCCCTTCTTGGATACTGCTAAGCTCTTTGTTCAATATGTTCTGAGCTATTGAACCTCACAGGTCAATTACACAGTGTTTATAAAACTAATTCTAGATTTTGACCAGTAATGAAAACATAACCCTCGGCGGGACCAGCTATTGCTTTTTAGTCAACTGTTGTTTTCTGTGTTACATAGGTGGGAGGAAAAAACACATCAAACTGATAAAATATTCAGATTTCATACAGAGGGAAAGGCAGCTAAGTGCAGATGAGTGTTGGAAATTTCTGTAACCCTGTCTTTGTTTCTGTTCAGGTTTCTCAGTGGTGATTTTGGGGTTAATCCTTAACAGTTTGTTGACCTCCCATGCCACAATGAGCAGTTTACTCCAGTGGATGGATGTCTGCCACCATTGCAGTGCTGGGATTTTATTCCCTCCATCTGGAGTAGAGTGATGCTCAGCATGTTTAGGTAGTGTGAGATTTCATTCTTCACTCCCCAACAAGTGAGGCAACTCCCCAGATAGAGACCTGGGATGTGATTCCTCCTGATTTTTTTCTTTCTTTATTTTTCTTCAATCTGATAATTTCATTAGCGTGATTCTGGTGATGTACTTAAAAAGAAAAAAAAAAACCAAACAAAAATTCAAAACAAAACAACAAACCCCCCTCCCAAAAAACCCTAAAACCAACCCCAATCCAAAACAAAATGTCAAAATATACAAGGAAAATAACTGAACCCCAGTATTTTATTGATTCTGCAAATGTTAGGAAAATATAGTTGCTGTTAGGATAATCGTCAATTTGTAAAAGGTTATCAGCTTCCCAGACAATTTTGTGGACTTGGGAGAAGACCATCTGGAGGAGAAATGGAGCATATCCAATGATTGCAGAGGAGAATCATCACCAGTATCATACTCAATTAATGCAAATGTTCAGCTGCTGAATTGCTGCATAAAAAGCTGACACAACAACACCTTGATTTTTACCTTGGGGAGAATTTTAATAAAACATCACCGTGTTTTGGGAATGAAATTTACCTGTCACTAGCAGCACAGGCTAAAAGTTACAAGTTTCTTTCTCTTCTAGGAAGTGTAGTAGCTGGCTAATTTTGTGTGCTATGAAATGAAAACTCTCAGTTCATGATGGTGAGTTGAATAGGCTGGGAATTTTTCCTTCTGAAATTAAAGGTGCTTCTTCTAGGACGTATTTTTCCAGCTTGAACAGGCAAATTTTACATTTCTTCTTTTGAAAGGCTGAGTGTTGAGTATCTCTGAATCAGTACATCCACATTTAGGAAAGGACCTTCCCTTTCTCCTGCATTCATTTCCCCTGACTGGCCTCTGCAGTGAGGCTGCTTGGGAGCTGGCCAGTTTCTGTTCATTATGTAGGAAAGATACCAGACTCACAAAGACTTTCATTTGTAGATATTGAAACCTTTTACAAAGCAAAATAAAAAGTTGTGTATCCTATTGTAACTAAACAGGGATTATCAGAGCTGCTTTGTGATTTTCTAAGCAAGACAAATGTATACATTCGAGTAACTAAGAAATAATGTGGAGATTTTTTTTCCTGTTAGATTCCAGCTCTCACTTGGAAATCTTTCAAGTGTAAGTAGATGAATTGGACTGAGTAGTCTAGTTAGCATCACCATCTGACTCAATACTGTGCCCTTTCAACTTCCAGGGAGTTACCAGAAGCACCCTACTGCAGGGACAGTTTTTGCAGCAGTAGAAAGAAACTCTATGGAACTATGTCATAATTCAGGTCAAGAGGGACCTGAGGAAATCTCTTATAGAACATGATCAGCTATGAAATTAGACCAGATTACTCAGATTTTTCCAATTGATCTTGAAAGCCTCCAAAGATAGAAATTGCACCACTTCTCTGAATAACCTGTGCTGATCCTTGGCTGTCAACAGAGTTGAAAAGTTTCTCCTTATGTCCCCTCTTTCATAAACAAGTTTATGCTTGTTGTTCCTTTTCCTCCCATTATACGTTATCATAAAGGGCTCATATGTGTTTTCATAACCTCCTTGTAGATAATGGGTACTGGGAAGCTGCTGTTCTCCTGAAAATGTCTCTTCTCCAGGCTAAGCAAACCCTGGACTGTCATACCCCCTTCACAGGACAGGTTCTGTAGCCCCCAGCCCAGGGTGCTCTCCATTGAACTGTTGTCAGTGCCTGGTACTGAAGGGCCCAGACTGGTGTCAGTAATGTAGATTACTGACATTCTGGTGGTCAGACAGGTGCTGAGCAGAGGTGCTGGGTCACTTCCCTGGCTCCTGTTCCAGCTACTGACCCCCACTGCTGCTGTGGGCTCTTGTGGAGCCTCAGTCTGCCACCCTCTTCAGGACTGTGTCTGCAGAACTGGCCCATGCACTCATCCACAGCACTGGAAGGAGGGGACAATGTTTGGGATCTCTTTACTCCCAGACACTGAACTTTTAAATGTCCTTGTTGAACTGCATGAAGTTTCCATCAGAACATTTCTCCAGCCTGTGCAGGACTTTCTGGATAGCAGCCCTGGATACCAACATCCCACCCCACCAGCTGCACTCTGATCCCCTCCAGGTTGTTGATAGGGGTATTAAACAGGGCGTGTCCCCAGATGGACCCCTGCAGCCCCCCATTTGTCACCAGCTTGCAGGGACAGTACAACCCATTGGCACAGCTTGCTAAACATTTTTTAGTCCAGCTAGTTGTCTACCCATCCAGAATGTTACATCTTAACTTGAATGCAGAAATGCTGTATGAGTCTGTCAAAACCTAGTTAAAGTGAGTGATGTTCACCACTCTCATGTTGTCCAGAAATCCAGTCAAGATTTGTAGCAGAGAAGACAATTTTGTTATTCAGGTAAGATTTACCCCTGCTGAATCCATGCTGTCTGTTGCCAGTCACTACCCCTGTTTTGTGCCTGGAAATATGCTCCAAGAGGATTTGCTTCATGATTTTTCCAAGGACCTAAGTGATTAATTTGTAGTTCCTTGATTGTCCTTTTGGTCTTTTCCTGAAGAAGAGTACAACAATCTTTGGTCATCAGGGACCTTCTGCAGTCTCCATTTCTAATGGGCTTCATGTCACCCAAAAGGAACAGGTCAGTACTTAGTTTAAGTCTACTTTGCAAGCATGAGTTCTTACTTCAGGCTGTCTGGAAATGCTTGAAAGAGAAAAAATATCCTTTCACTATTTCTTATAGAATTTAAAATATTTTTAGTTTCTTTCAGGTGTGATTCTTTTCCCCTGATGCCCTGTTCCTGATAGAAAATGAAGTTTACATTTATTATGGTGTTTTCAAATACAGTGAAGACATTTCCACATTTGTAACATGATTGATAATCTGCTTATGCATGTAACCACATTCTTACCTAGAAACTGCTTTGCAGCATGCCTGTCTTTTTTCTATAGCCAGAGTTTGTCAGAGGTGCTGTGGTTGCCATGAACTGTTTAGATGAGGATGCCAGGTGCTAATGCAGGATCACAGTACCAAGGAAAATTGTAAGGTTCAATGTTTGACAGCATTCCCTGTTCTTGTCCTTGGAGGGAAGGTTGGCTAAGATTCTGGGAAAAATGGCGCTGACTTTATTTTTGGTGCAGAGAAGCTGTTATGTAAATCCCTGATATCAAAAGTGTATGTGCCTTTGAAAATGATTGTGTGTGCTGGATTTTTTTTTCCTTGCTGTCTGATCTTTCTAGCATCACCTGGATCTTCAGCACCAGTAGCTGGTGTTCTGACAGAGCTTATTGCAGAGTATGAATCAGAGCCCTTAATGTTTTGTTTGTCTAAAAGAGCAACCTAGATAACATCTGTGTCTGCCCAGCTGTTTTCTTGACTCCAAGCATTACTCATTTGGCTCAACACTTGCTTCACTGACCCTGTTACTCTTAGTAGACTCTGGGGCAGGGTTCTGGAATGCCTGAGCAAATATATTTGGAGATCTTAATCTCTGTTTTGACTAATATGAGCAGTGGCCTTCAGGTATTCCACAAAAGGCTCTTTGAGTATTGCACAAAACAGAAAGGTTGGCATTTTAGGTTGGGTCTGTGCAGGACACATAGATTTATCATTACACAAACCATGCCCAGCTCTGCTTTGCCTGGAGGGGTAACTCTGTCACCCTTTGCCTGTGGGTCAGCTGCTCTGATGATGCAGGGCAGCCTGGTGGTGGTGGGGCAGAGGAGCAGCCC
Organism: Ammospiza caudacuta; assembly: GCF_027887145.1. Lineage (NCBI taxonomy): Eukaryota > Metazoa > Chordata > Aves > Passeriformes > Passerellidae > Ammospiza > Ammospiza caudacuta. The sequence continues at coordinate 23,320,190 of NC_080593.1, forward strand.
TGCTCAGGGAGGTGTGGGCTGCCTCCCTGCAGGCTGCTCCCCCAGCCCACCCTTGGGTGCCCCATGCTCAGAGCCACCTGTTCATGCCTCTGATATGGAGCACTAATAGTTATGTAAGTGTGGAATGAAATGAAAATAAGAAGCCTAGAATGTATTTTCCTTGTAAATAGCTGAATTGTGCTATTTCAGATTTATCAGCACGTGAAGTGGTGTAGGACTTCAACAATAGTGTGGTCACTATTCTGAGAAGCAGATGTGTAACCATAAATGATACTTGCAAGTGCAGGCTCTTAAATGTGTAGCCTTATCTTTATGTAGCCCTGCTTTGTGGTATGTACACAATGCAGGGTTGTGCACAGAGGGCCTTATATACAGATGATAGTAAGCAAATAATACATTATATTCATAACTTCTTTTCCTGTGCTTACTTAGAGTAAGAAAATTATTGTAGACCATTCAGTGATACTGATTTCCACTGGGATAAATGATGTATTATAGGAGTGCAACTGGAAATTAGGTGATTAAGTAAGCTTTATATTGGGCATGCTTAAAATATTGCCTGCTGTGGGATTGATGCAAAAATGAAAGTTGTTTAATAGTAATATATAATATAAAAACTATTTCAAGAAAGGTCAGTGGAGCAAATTGAGGAAATTTAGAAGAAAATAATCTTTTTTCCCTATTGCATAAAAATCTTTTAAGTTGTATATTTAGACAAATGTTTTGCGTTGTGGGTGCTATTTTATTTGACAAAATTTATTTTGCAAGTGGCTGACTTCTTTAAAGGCTATGTGTCAGTAAAAAGGATAGTTTTCTTCTTCAGGTCTCTGCTACATGATAAAAACTATACAAGTGTTTAGAATGCCTTTTGTTGAAGTGTTTGCAGTGTGTCATCCTCAGCTTTTAACTACCAGAGAATAAAGTGTTAATTTTGATGTGTGATTGTGAAAACCTCTGGGCCTTTTATATGAGCAGTTTCTTTGCTGGTTGCGTTTTGTGGCCGCAGTGAGTTTCTGGCTTGTTTTCACACAGGTTAAAACCTCTTTGGCACCCACAGCAAGGCCCTTCTGCTTGCTGAGTCCACTTAAAGCAAATCTCTTAAAGCTTCAGAGTATATTAAATTGTTCATTGAAGAATGACTCTTAAATATATTCATGATGGAAAGAAATTTAATGTTCATTGTTTTCCCTTTCTCTTACTCAGAACAGAAAAGTAATGGACAAGCAGGTGTCCACATTTTCTGATCCAAAGGTGTCATTTCCTTATGTGATAGGGCTCTGTGGCAGCTATTGGTTTTTCCCCAGCAGTCTGCAGGCCTTAAACTCAGGCTGGCTTTTGTCTAATGGCTGATAATGTCACCTTTATGTGAGTTAGGCTGTTTTGAAGTCTTTTAAGTCTTGCAGATAAAGAGGGTTCATACATATGGTGCTGAGCTTTGATTTCTCTGATACGACACTGCAGCATCTTTCTGCAAGTGAAACAAGGAAATTGGCATTGGGTGTGTTTTAGGATAAAGCCTTTTCATTCCTGCTTTACTTTAATCCTCAAAGTCTTAGCTTCAGAGGTCTTCAGAACCTGAATGCATCCATCTATCAGTCCTCTCCTTGCCAAAATGTTGCCATCCTTTTTAAAATGTATTTATTTTTAGAAATTATTTTTGGCATTTTTACCTTCACTGCTTTTGTCCCTTGAGCTTTGCTTTAATAAACATCTGCTAAAATTGCTTCAACCCTTTTTAATCTATCCTGTGGTTTTTTGCTAGTTTCATTGCCATCTGTTTCCCTGTGTTACGGACGAGTGCAGAATGCTCTTGTCACATGTCAGTCCATTTCACTAAATAAGGGTTCCCAGTTTGTTATGGTTTTCCTATGGCATGCCCTATCAAGTGATGGGTCTCAATAGCATGCTTTTGAGCAGGAGACTATGTAAGTTACTTGAATCAGTGACTTGGAAGGTATCACAGGTATTTGAAAGTTTCCTGTTTGCCCAGGGATGCACTGATCCCCTGGGATGCTGGCCATTTGAGTGGCTGAGAGGCAAGCAGAGGTTTGGCTGTGCCAGCTGTGCAGCAGGGAAGCAGCTGGAGCGCTGCTGGGAGCAGCTGGCAGCACTGGGCAGGGACAGAGGGGCCTCAGAGCCAGACAGGAGGGTGAGCACTTGCCTGGCTGCAGTGTTAGGGGAAGTGTCTCTGTACCTCCATTATTAACTGATTATGAAAAATGGAGCTAATGTTTTAAGGGTAAGCTCTGATATGACAAAATGATTAATGCAGAATGTAGCTTATTTGGGACTGCAGTGAAATCAGTGGAGCAGTAGAAAATTTTCTCACTATTCCTGGTTGCATCAAAACATGCTATGGAAAAGTATTTTATGTACTTATACAACTAAACTGATTTAGCATTATGCAAATAGCATGGTAGAAAAGCATTTTAAAGACAAATAAGTTAAAAAAAGTCTAAATTTTACATTTTTTAATGTTATGATAATCTTTAAAGCATTATGATTCAGAATAGTTTTGACTGGGGAAAAAAGAAGTTGAAAGTTTAGTTGGGTGGGGTAAGAAATATTCTTATGCTGAAGTTTCAAGCCAGACTGCTAACCTCGTGAATGTTGAATCAGTTTTTGACAGTAATAGTTATCTCTGCAGAATAAAGATTTTCAACAAATGGGTTTTTAAAATTCTGTAACTAGTTCATTCAGAAACTGGAAGCTAGCTGGTAGCTGAAAATCAGGATGCTTTGTTCTCATCTTCAGAGTATCTGTGAATATGAGCCCGGAGCAATGATGTGTACCAGTTCTTCAGTCTCCAAAAAATAACAATGAGGAGTGTTTCGGATTACTAATAACTGCAGACAATAATGTACTTGTTAAAAGATGAAATTTGTTTTTGTGGGTTTTCCTGTCTACTATTTTAAATGGTTGTATTTAATCAAATATCTTAAATCATAGTATCAATCCATTTTAGTTTCCTTCTACATGCTGCTTAAGACAAATGATATGGAAATAATTTCTATTTATTAGACCTTAATTGCTCAGTTTTTAATAGTAAAACATAAATTGAAAATATGAATACATATGTAACTCTTGAAGCTCATCATTCTGTATTTCTTGCTTTAAAGAAGTTGCAAACTTAATACAACACTTCTGGTTAGTCAAAACCAGTTCTTTTATTATCTGATAAAACTGATACTATATAGCCGTTTCAGGACAATCCTTTGGCACAAACTTACTATAAGTTCTAAAATCAGTTTTTCTACTTGATTAAAAGGGATGATTGTAGTTAATTTTCTCTATGGAAATAAGAAGGACAAACTTCTCTATCTGCCAGTGGCTTTTATTGTTGAAGGTAAAAAGTCTGCATAGAGACTGTGGGCTTACATCTAACAATATTCTGTAAATAAAATTCTAGTTGAGGACTCACAGCTCATCAAAGAAGCCGGCAGCTGATGGGTCTGAGAACAGGTCACCAACTTTGCACTTGGAGGTAATTTTCTTTTTATAGCACAAAGTAAAGAAAATGCTTTTAATGATATTCATCCAATGCTGCCATTTTTCAACAAAATCATGTACTTACTGCAAAATATTTTCCCATTATGACCTTTTTTGCTTCTTATGTAACTGTGTCTGATCTGTGTTTCCATTTGTGTAAAAACAAGAAACCCTACATGAATAAAAGCAATTTAAAAAAAGAAAGCACAACCCTCAGTTCATAGGGAGAAGAGTGTACCATGCAGGTTATATAAAATGTACACTGATAAGTAAAGTCATGACTTTTAGTTGTGAAGGAGGTGAAACAAAGCCTGGGGTCATATGCATTGGCTTTCCTATTTGTCTTCTGAAACCTCATTACACTTTGCAAATTTATTGCCTGTATTAATGCTGATCCACTAATGCTAATTCTTGGGAGCTCAATGAAATGCATTTCTGCTGATTTCTGACTGTCATTAGTAACCATGAAAATGTTACTTCTGTCTGGGTTTGTCAGTGCCTTTCTTTGGAGCCTTTTTCCTGTAGCTGCTACTCATGAAGGTTAAGCTAAATTTTTGGTGACTTTAAGTCAGGCAATGTTCATGTTCTATGGAAAATTTTGGGAGAAAGGGCAGTGCTAGCTCTGGGAGCAGATGAAGATTTTTTTTCATTACATGTTTAAGATGAAATATCATAGAGGAATTAAAGTTGAAATTACTTCAATTTGACTGTGGGATGTAGGTTTATAATGCTTAAGCTTGGGAGGGCCATACTTTAGAACTGCCTGCTCTAAGACTGCTTCAGCATTTTGGTATCACACATGCAGAATGTGCCCAAGCACTTTTGGAGCAGTGGTGGTTGGGGCAGTGAGCACGGGTGACACAGGTGGTGTGAGCCTCTGAGCTGGCTGGGGTGTGGTGGTCTGTAAATGTCTGTGTGTCTGAGTCTGTAGGTGTGCCCAGTTAGGGGTGCATTTGAGTAGGGAGCCAGGAAGCTCACAGACCGAATTAAACTTAAGAAGATGCTTTCTATATTTTTGTTCTATATCACAACCCTGAAATTTTTCTGGTACAAATTTTAAAAAATCCACTCTATGAAACATGTTTTAAGAATGCCTACAAGGAGCCAAGACATTATGGAGATGAAGCACTGCTGACTGACCTTGCACTACATGCAATGTCCACGCATTTCCATAATGGCATTACTTTTCCTATTAAGCTGAGTGAAATACAGCAGGTTTTGTTTGAAGTGTTTGCTCTGGTTGTGGCATGAGTGAATTCTATGGCTTTTAAAACATTGCTAGTGTTCTGTAGTCATGGCTGCTTTGCAATCAGTTTCAGTTCAGCACTTACTAAGAAACATAATTTCTTTTTTAGAGGGAATGTTATGATAGAAGCATATCTTAATGGATTGCAGTGAGTGAAGGCAATGCTTTTGGAAGGGAGATGTGAAAGGAGGTAGTAAAGATGACATGTTTATGGTATAGTGCACAATGCCTCAGATCTAATTTTATTCCATGTCTTTAATACTAATTGCTGATGCTGGTGTTAAGGCAAAGTAATAGTTTAACAGCAAACCTTGAAACCCTAAGGTTGTTCTATTGAGTGGAAGACATTAATGTGACATGGAAGGAAATCTCATTGGAATTTGATAGCAGTATAAAATTTGTATAAAAGGCCAGGACTAAATTAATCCATTAGATTTCACAGTACTTTTAACCTCAGCACCAACCTGTATTCAAATACTGTTTCTTCTGGCAGAGAAAGTGCTGTGATGCTTTTAGCAAGTTATTAAACATCTGAGCCTTAATTTTCCATCTGACAGATAAAGAAGTTAGTATTTTTCTCAGTGGATTTTGAAGATAGATTTCTTAGGGCATCTTGAAGATATTCAGATGTTAGGGTATTAGGGAGGATGGCCTTGAAAATACAAAGATGAAGTCAGACAAAAACTATTCAGTATTGCTTGCATTCCTTTGCTCCCATAGCACAAAGAGGTTTTATCCTTTCTAATGTGTTTTTTGGATTCATGTAGTTTTTTTAGCCTTTTGGTCAAAAACAATGAAATGAACCTTTGCCAAGATTAAAGTTTGGCACCTTCTTATGAAGGAGCACTTTATTTCTGATGCTTTAAGTATAAAGGCCTTCATGAGACAGTCTAAGGAAAAGCCCTTTTTCTACTACTTGGTTCTGCTCTGAAGATACTTTATTATTGTAAGACCACACATTGCACTGCAAATTACCAGGTAACTGCACCACCCTACCTTTTCCCTAGCTATAGTTGTTTACTTTAAGAATAAGGGGAGTAGTCAAAATTTATCGTATTAATATATTAGTTGGACTTATGTCAAACTTACATTAACATCTGGGTTACTTCAGAAAGTATTTACATGAATTAAAGCATGCTAGTTATATATAACGTGATTCAGGGAATGCATGTAGTACTTTAGATATAAATCTTATGTGTTTGAGTTTTTTTGGTTGTTTTTTAAGTGTTGGCTTTATTTTGAGGTGGTCTTTGTTTTCACACTATGTGTGTATTAATGGTTCTGTTTCATGTATCTTCATGGATTGGCCTCTGCTAAAGGAAGACCTGGGTTTGTGGGTTTTTAACTTTGTTTATATAATGAAGTGGGGTTTTTCAATTGTTTGATTTTAACTTGTGTTTTTAGAAATCTCCTCTTAGGTGTTTTGTTCTAGTACTAATATAAGGCTTCCTTGTCCATTGTATGGAAATGGGTTCATACCTTTAATTGGTATTCATTTTTTTATTACTTTAACTTCAGTTTTTGGTTCAAGAACATCTGTTTGATAAGGGCAGGCTTAATGTTGTTTATATTACCTGAGTTTGAAATGGAAAGTAGCAATTAAAAAATGTAAATGAATATTTCTTGAAAGTGACCTCAGGGGTGCACTTGATCTGTGTGGTTTGCTACTGTTCATGCCATATTATGCAGTTGTATATTCAATGATAGCTTGCCCCCTGCCCTCTCAAAATTTGAGCTTTAGGGGAATGCAGTTAGCATAGTCAGAAGAGAGGCTAAAGTATTAATTTAGCACAAGCAAATCTCAAGTCCAAACCCCTTGAAGTTTGAGATCATATAAAACAACATACCAACTTGGAAACTTGTATTTCCCAGGCTGGCACATGGTCTCATGAACTAAACTCCCCCTGTCTTGTGAAAGAGCATTTCTTACTTCATCTCCATTGAAATAGCTTGGGAAGTGGCAGGTCTCTGGCCTGGCATGATCCTGGGAATGATGTGTCTGCAAAGACTGCTCCATTTCTTTAGTGAAAAGGCATCTGCTACTGGCAGGGAAGAGCAAGGATAAGAAAAGGACAGTCTAACTATTCCAGTATAGGACAAGAATTTATTTCAGACCTCTGTAAATACTACTGGCAACTCTGCTGGTAATCCTATTAATAAGCAGTCCTCAGAGAGCCAACATTATTTAGCAGTACTTTTTAAAGATAGATTTGAATTGCTTGACATGTAATTGCCAGCTGTTTTTAAAAAAATACATGGTCAATAAGGCCTATCAAAAAATGGAGTCATTTTAGGTTCAGTGCTTGTTTGAAGCAGAAATAGCCCTGTCTAAAAATGAGTATAAACTTTTGAGGGTGAGATGGAGGGCACCCTTTATTCTTTATGCTGAAAAAATTTCCAAATTCTTCTGCTTGCATTCTGCTCTGCATGTTCATGAAGGAGTACAGGTACATCCTAGAGTCCATGTTGAGGCAGACAGAACTATTTTCCTGACTTGACAGCACGCGCATTCTGCAAGCCACACTGTTTGCAGCATCACTTTTCAGATGCCAGTTTTTGGGAAAGTTAAGGAGGTGTAGGAAGGATTGGCAATTTTACAAATTATACATCCTCATTTTCTCAAACACTTAGTTTGGAAAGGGTTAGACTTTATTCTCAAGGGTTTTTTTCTGCTTTTGTCATTTTATGCAGCTTTTCCTGAAACTGACATGCTGAAAATACTCTTAATTAATGCATATTGGAGACCTGATAAATCGTAACTGAAATTTTCTAGTATTTCCTATTATAAAAGCACACTGCAATTCCTTAATGGACCTGTGCATGTGCTAAAGCACAAAAAGGAACTTCCATCTGGAAAGGGACAGAGTCAGACTGCTGCTGGACTTATCCCCTCAGGATTCAGGTCATTCCCCTGTTTATTCCTCTGAATATATTCAGTGCTTCTAGTATATGAAACATAGAATATGAAATATCCTCCAAGAGAAAGGAGCCTAATAAGGAATTTGGAGGATTCAGGAAGATATTGGAAAAGCACGTTGGGGTCTATGGCTATGTGTGGGGGATGAAAGCAAGAGTGGTATGGAGGGCTAGGAGCAAAGGCAGGATCAGAAGCAATTTTCAGGGAGCTGGACAAGAGTCCAGGACTGTGGGAGAAGGTGATCTCTAGTATTTGGAGGTCCTTTAGGGGTTTCAGATCTCTCCGTGGAGTCCTCAGTCTCCCTGTTCTGTTTCAGCAAATAGGTGTGAATCTCATTCATATGCAGAGCTGATTTTGGGACAGAAGCTCTTACTGCTGTTGCTGTTTAAACTTAATTACAGAAGCCTGTGATCTAGTCCTCCTGTTAACAATATAGGTGAGAGAGATCTATATCATCAGGTATTTTAGAGGAAGAAATAATGTTACATACAATAGATTTGAACCACAATGCCTGGTTAAAATTACCTTTAGCTTTGAAGCTGTTTCTTGCATTTATTTTAATGGGTTTCAGTGTTGCCATTCCTGACAAATTAATTGCAAGTCTTATCAACTTTATACTGTTCTCAAGTGTTTAGAATTTGTCATATGTGGCAATCTTCTTAGCATTTCATAAATAACAGAGAAAGTCAATGTATGTACTGAAGGCCTACATATAATTTAATCAGGGTGTTGAGCATATCATGTAAACTACAATGCAAGTTTTTGGTTTTTGTTTGACCAAGTAGGGCAACAAGACCTGAGGGGCCTCAACACGTGAATTGGTTCTGTGCTGCTGTACTAACCTTCAGAAGTGGGGAAAGGTGGTGTCCCCCTTCCCAGACTTGTGAAAACTGTGATAAAACCCATTAGCCATCTGTGCATGTATTGTAATTGGTGGCTCGTGCTGTTGTGGGTGGTTAAAGAACAACCAGCCTTTGGTATGTTTATCTCTCAGCATACTGGTTGCACACAGGTTAATGGGACTCCCCAGGAATATAAACACTCCTGGTATAAGCATAGAGCATGAGATGTGTATTTTTATTGCAACATTTCAAATAGAAACGGTTTATTTTGGAAGTGTCAGATCTGTGTTTGGCATATGAAATTCAAAGGCAGCCATAAGACATTTTAAAGTGATCTTTTCTTGGGTTTTTTTTATACCACTGTGGCTTCCAGTGGAATCTTTGTTTGAATTCTTCTTGTCTGAATTTTTATTGCTCTAGTAATTGTTTCTGCTTGTACTATATTTTTAGATTTCAGATATTTTCTGTAATCTTTCCTGAGGATAGACAGATATTCTATTAGACATATAAGCCCTCAATATTATAAGTTCTAAAAGCATTTAAGGATTTTTTCAGTAATTTTTGTTTAAAATTTTGTCAGAGAGCAGCCATAATTTTATGCTGAAGAACCTTATGCATAAAGGCTCTCCCACTTCTGTTGGGAATCATACCTCAAAAGAGGTGTTCTGCGGCATTTACATTTCTGAGGCCTTCAAACCTTTCCTCAGTTAAACTTTAGGTTGCAGTTTATCCTTGAAACACTCTGGGGGAATCATAATTTATATGTTATCATGCTTCTCCTACTTTAAACTTCTTTTTCCACTTACTATTCAAAATTAAATGCACTATTGGTTTTATGGTAAAACTTTTGTTTTGCTCCTCATGCTGTAAGAGGTTTTGTGAACAAAAAAATTGCTTTTCTGTCTGTTAAGAGTCTAGTAGAGTGAAGACCTATTTTAATGACTAAGCTGCTAGGGCAATGCTAATTTTATTTTTAAGTATCAATTAAAAAGACATCATACTATTTGAAAGAACAACAGAATAATCAAGCATCAGTGACTCTGCTTCTTACAAGAAGTTTCTAAGGAAGTGTGTTTGCTGCTACATGGTTTAGTCCATGAGTTGTATGGCTCATGTTGTCTCATTTTTTGAGAATTTTGTTTTTTTCTAGAAAAAAAGGTAAGAGTACATTATTATCATTGTAACTGTGTGTAGATAGCCATGAGACATCTTAGATTGTGAGAATTATTGCTTCAAGGGGATTTGACTTTGTTTTATGGTAGAGTAAGAATAATTTTCATAGTAATCTTCTGTTAAATCAGTCACAAATTAAATATAGCACCAGGTTTGAGGTTTTCCCCCCACCAGAAGATTTTGCAAGTAGGTTTTGTGCATGCATGAATGGAAGAGAGATATGTTGGACACCATGGGGAGGCTGCTCATGATCAGCTTTGGAAGGTGATGATAATCAGTCCAAGAGACTGGAAAAAAGCAAACACCATCCAGGCCTTTGGAAGGGGTGGCAAGGTGGATGCAGGGAAATGCCAATCAGCCTTACCTCAGTCTCTGGAAAGGTGACGAACCTCTCAGCAGGGAGGCCATCTCTACCCAAATTTCTCTCACTGTTTGGAAGCCCCTCCCACACCTTAGTACTACAGAGAGCTCTCATGCACAACTAAATGAAGAATTTTGGAGAGTTTTTGGCTTGAAACATTGTGCTGTAAGTCCTGTAGCAGTGATTTAAGTGGAAGGAGGTGTCCATTCACTGCCTTCAGCCTGTCAGTTCTATGGAATCATTCCCCTTGTTTGTCACAGACCTTAATTTTTCCCTTTCCTCATGTAATAGGATTCTTCAGTTTGTTACAAGAGTGATAGATAGATAGAAGCTAGATAATTTAATCTATGTATTTTTTTTTTGTCATTTAACCAAAAGAAGTTTCATTTGAATTTAAATTTGGTAGACTGAAACAGCATGTTTCCTTGAAAATTTCCTTTCAAAAAATTAATGAAACAAGGTAAGGAAAATTCACTTCACCCTCTGAAATCAATATTTTGCTCCTTTTGAAATTGTGAAAGCTTTGGAGACTTCTTGTATTTTTTTATAGGCCACATATTTGCTCTTGAATAAATCTTTTGGTGTATAAATCTGTCCCAACCCTCTGCAACCACTGTGCTCCATCACATGAAAATCCATGTTCTTCTACTTAAGAAGATCATGGGACAATAGGGAGTCTATTTTAGAACACACTGTAACAGCTCTAGGGCTATAGAAAGAGATGGTCTGGGGAAGGAAAAAGCCTCTTAGGTGAAATACTCTGTGGGGATGGGTGCTCTGTGAACATTTAAGCTGCAGCAGCTGTACCACCACTAACTGTATTTTGTAGAAGTATTTTTAATAGTATGTGGAAGAGGCTTTTTTCTCTTGTCCTTTCTGAAGTTTTTTTATCTTCAGCAGCTCACTGCTCCTGAGATTCTTTCTATTTCTCACCTAAGAAGTCCTGGGAAAATAGATAAGCTGCTCAACATGCATTAAAGCTTTATCAGTTTCTGGACTGAAGTGCCCTTCAGTGAGAATGCCCAGGTGAATGCAGCCCTCTTGTCTGAGTTACTGAGATAAAAGAGGACAAGAGAAGCAGTCTGCAAGGGGGTAGACCCAGACTGTAAAGGGTTTTATAGGTCAAAACCAACCCTTTGTATTTAACCAAAGAACAGAGGAATATTAGTGCAGTGCAATACCTGCACTTCTGGTGCTTGTCTCCTGGGATGCTTGACTCAGCACTGCAGCACTTGGAGATTTGATGTGCCTTTTTGCTGGTCATCATTCTGTGCCAATTTGATTAGTAAAGAACAAAAGTGCAGGTGACTGCAGTGAAACCCTTGTCCATGAGGTAGTGCAGCCTGCTAGACAAACAGAGCTGGAAGGAGGGGAGATGATTCTTACAGCTGCCTCTCATATTTTGTCATGAGAACCAAAAATATTCTTAAATCAGGGGTTGCTTGAGTGTTTCTATTTAGAAACTTGTTTAATCTCATGTCGTGCCCCCATCTAGCTCAGTGTTTTGCTATCATCAGTTTTTCCAGTCATTGTGATTTGTGTGATGGTTCTACATCTGTCATGTGTGCTGTGTATGCCATGCAGAACTGGTAAAACATCCATTTTTGAGACTTAGAGGGGAATAGCAACTGACCCTCCAGGTAGGAGAGAAAGACATGGAAGAGGGATGAAAAAATGATGTATTAAAAAAGGTTATTTAGTTGAATTGCCAAAAATTTTGCAGTCTGGAGGGATTTTGCAATATAGATTATTTGGGTGATAAAATGGTAATGATATTTCATGCTGATATGTATAAACCAATGCACATGGAGAAATTAACTGCAGCTATGCATGTGTAATGGTGAGTCTAAACAAATTACATTATTCTGGGTAGGAATTGTAGGATCATGGGACAATAGTGTGAAAATAGTGGTTAGGTGTTAAGCAGTGCCCTGAAAAACAGGTAAACCTTCAGAAACAAGTAGGAAAAGAAAGGAGAACAAAACCATAGCTGTCATGGACTTATTGAAGGAATACTGTTTTTATAAATACATTAAATATTAAGCCTCATAAAACAGAAATGACACAGTACATGTCCTTCCTGTGCTGGACCCCAGGGCTGGGTGCAGAGTTCCAGGTGGGGTCTCTGTCCCCAGAGCAGAGCAGAGGCACAAAACCTCCCTGCCCTGCTGCCCAGGCTGCTCTGGGTGCCGCCCAGGACACGTTTGGCTCTCTGGGCTGTGAGTGCCCATGGCTGGGTCATGTCCAGCCTCTCACCCAGCAGCACCCCCAGGCCCCTCTGGGCAGGGCTGCTCTCAATCCCTTCATCCCCAGCCTGGATGGACACTGGGGGTTACCCCAGCCCAGGGGCAGCACCTTGCGCTTGATTGTGTTGAACCCCATGGGACTCCCAAGGGCCACTTCTCGAGCTTGTCCAGGTCCCTCTGGATGGATGGCATCCTGTCCTTCAGGCGTGTCAGCTGCATCACTCAGCTTGGTGTCATCAGCAAATTTGCAGAGGGTACACTTGATCCCTTCATCGATGCCATTAGTGAAGATATTTAATAACACTGGTCCCAATATGGACCCAAACCCAAAGCCTTTCATGTGAGTATCTCAAAGTGAAAATGAAGGGAGGCTAAACTCCAGTGCTTTCAAAGATGAGAATGTTGGTGCATAACATATTTAAACTTAAGAAAGAGATGAAGGTGAACTCATTGTTTTAAGTTTTAATTAATTTCTGGAAAGCTTTTTTCTCCCAACTAAAACACTGTGGATGACTTTGAAATAGGGTATCACTGAGCTTTGTCCCTCTAGGAGATCCATTGTAGCAATATATGTAACTCAAAAATGAAACATTTTCAGGGATTCATCCCTAGGATTTATACTGATTGTTATTAAAAGTTATTATTTCTTTATAATTGTCTCTAAAGACAAACTTTGTGAAGTCTGCCTCTAGTATTCATCATAAAAATGTATGCCATGGAAATGTTACTATCCTTTCCTGGTTAGTGTGGTTTTGGTTTGGTTTTTTTTTTAATTTTTTTTTGATTGCAAATATGAGTATTGTCAGCTCTCTGGGTGTCCTGTTACATTGTGGGGTGTAACCAAGCTATGCATTCTACTCCCATCTACATTACTCCTGATGAACAGTTAATAGTGGGCTGTTTGCAGCAGTGGGTTGTTGCTGCCCAGTGCACACCCAGCCCTAAGGCTGCAAGCTGGGTGTTTGATAAGGGAAAGAGGCAAACCCTTGGGTGCGAGGTCGGTTGTGTTTCTGTCTCACAAATTGACTCAGCTGTGGTAACTAAGGTAACTCAGCCTAAGGGGGTCCTCTCTGCCAATGGGCCATACAGCCCCACTGGACAGCTGTAACCACCTAGGCCATCAAAGTCTTCCCAAAATATCCTATGACTTACAGTATTACATCATTCCATTGTGAAATTCCCCACTCTGGGGAGGTGCTGGGCATTCCTGCCTGAATCTGACCAGATATAAGCTGGGCGTTTTAGGGACTTGGGACACCACTGAAGAAGCTAATCCTGGGCTACTGCTGGGGCTGGGCTGCAGAGCCACAGGTTTCAGCACGCACTCTGACATCAGCCCTGCTTGTGGTGCCAGTGACCCTGTGGATGACCAACATGCCATGCTGGGGAAGAGAACTGTGGGGGACCAGAGGAAGCAGAACCAGGCAGAACCCACAAATTATGAAGATGAGAACTTGAATGACACTAATTATGATGATTTCAATGGCTACGCTGGGAGCCTGTTCTCAAGTGGCCCCTATAAAAAAGGTGATGAGGAAACAGATGCTATTGATGTGGATTTGGAGGATGGATGAAGGCAGAAAGGAGAAGCAAACAGGAAAAAGAGAAAATAGGAGAATACCATATGGAACAACCTAAAATTCAGCAGCAGTTCTCAGACTTGAAACAGAAGTTAGCAGAGGTTACTGAGGAGGAGTGACTGAGTATTCCAGAGGCTGGTGATGCTGGGAGCTAGCATCAGAGGAATCCTCGGTATAAGAAGCTGACTCCTGTCCCTGACAGCTTCTCTGCAAAGCGTTTACAGTCAGGAGAGAATCATACTTCCATGGACCCACATGAGCCACAATTTGGGGGATTGAATACTCCATATCTAGGGGGAATGAATATGGCATACCCAGAAGGAATGACACCAGGCTTGATGACACTTGGGACAGGTGAATTGGATATGAAGAAGATTGGCCAAGCCAGGAGCACCTTGATGGATATGAAGCTAAGCCAGGTGTCAGTCTCCAGTGAGTGGCTGGACTGTAGTGGGCCTGAAAGGATATTTGACAGACTTGAATTCCATGATTCCCACACATGGAGGATATATTGATGATATGAAAAAAGCCTGCTTATTCCTGAAATCTGTCCAAGAGAGCAATCCTCACCATCCACCAGCCTGGATAGCATGAGCCCAACTAGAGGAGATCACTGCCGAACTCCCAGTGGCTTGAAACGACATCTTGAAAGGAACAGAGATGTGTCCTAAGACTGAAGATATTTGGTTGGAAGCTGCTCAGCTTCAGTCTGGAGATACAGCGAAGGCTGTTGTTGCCCAGGCTGTCCAGCACCTTCCATGGCCTTTCTGGATTTATATCAGAGCAGCAGAGCTGGAGATGGATATCTGTGCCAAGAAATGTGTCCTTGGGACAGCCCTTGAGCATGTTCCAAACTTGGTGCATTTGTGGAAAGCAGTTATAGAGCTGGGGCAGCCTGAGGATGCCAGGGCCATGCTGAGCAGGGCTGAGTGCTTTCCAGCTGGTGCTGAACCATGGCTGGTGCTGCAAGGCTGGAGACATGTGAGAATCCTCAAAGTCCTTAACAAGGCCCAGGGGAACATTCTGATGGTTTGTCACTTCTGGATTGTGGAACTCAACAGAGAGCACCAGATACAAAGTGCTGAACAATGTGATAAAGCTGGAAGTGTGTCCACAGGCCAGGCAATCGTGCCAGCTGTGATTGGGATTAGGATTGAAGAAGATCAAAACGAACCTGGATGAAAATGCAAACAGCTGTGTTGTTCACAGTGTTCTGGAGCATGCCTGAGCCATTTATGCTTATTTCTTGCAAGTTTTCCCAAGCAAGAAGAATGTGTGGTTGCAAACAGTCTACTTTGAAAAGAACCATGGGACCAGAGAATCCTTGGAGGCTCTTTTGCAGAGAGCTGTTGCTCACTGTCCCAAAGCAGAAGTGCTGTGGCTCACGGGAGCTGAATCGAAGTGGCTGGCAGGAGATGTGCCAGCAGCCAGAAGCATCTTGGCCCTGTTTTTCCAGGGCAACCCCAACAGTGAGGACATCTGGCTGGCTGCCATGAAGCTTGAGTCAGAGAACAAGGACTATGAAAGAGCAAGGAGGCAAAGGCTCACAGCAGTGCCCCCACAGCAAGGGTCTCTGTGAAATCTGTGAAGTTGGAATGGGTGCTTGAGAACGTTGCTGTAGCCCAGAAGCTCTGTCAGGAAGCCTTGAAGCACTATGAGGACTTCCCCAAACTGTGGATTATAAAAGGACAAATTGAGGAACAAAAAGAGCTCATAGAGAAACTATGGGAGGCTTTGTAATGCAAACTGTGTATGGAATCAGTCCCTAAGCCCACAAAATCTCTTATTTGTCTTAAAAGCTGCAAAACTAATTGGCACTCTGTTGCATTGTATTTTGTTTCAGACAGTAACTTTTTAAGTGATGTTCTACCAGACCAGAGAATGCATCTGGTATAGTGCAACTGTTGGTATTGCAAAGCAAGTTTAACAGCATGTTGTACTTGGAATAACTTGTCATGCATTCCATTGTGCAACATTACCACTGCTTCACTTGCCATCTTAAGATAAAAATTATTTTCTTTGCATTAAATGAATTTGTATCATTGCTGGATTGTTTTATTAAGGTTGTGTCTCCTTGTACTTTATGTATTCTAACTCAAACTCTAAATTCTCAGGTTTAAGGAAGGGGGTCATATTTTATGGTCACCTGTGACAGCAAGGATATGAACTGGGGTTGGACAGATGTTGCACCCAGCACTCAGTTTCTAGACACAACTTCTTAACTGTCTTGTTAAATAATTTCTTAATGAAAAATTATCAGTGGCTTGTGAAGTGGCTGGGTAGATGTCTAAATGACTCTCACAAGTGAGTAAATTTTCAGAAGTGTTCATGTTTTCCTTCTATATTGAGTCTGCAGTTGTCAAAATGGAAAGGATTGTATTGAGAAGCAGTGGCTCTCCTTAGCTGTGCCTTTTCTTCTATGAAGAGAAAAAGAGCTCATATGGATGTATGAAACTTTTACACATTACTGCATTTGGTTATTACTCCTTGAAGAGGAGGGAAGTATTATCTGCCTTTCTCCCTTGCTTCCTGTCTCCCATTCTCTCAGATGACTCAGTGCAGACTAATGGAAATGGGATATTACTTTCAAGTTCATTTTACTAGTCTGTAGTATGATCACACAGAACAGAAGTAACTACTGGCATTTTTTTGCTATGCCATATTACTGAATGATGGCTTGCATTTTTAGGTAATTAACCATCAGAGCTGTGACATTGTGTAATTTCTCTGGTTTAAGAGTAGCAATTTGCTACTATCTTGAAAAGCTCCAAAGATACCTCCTTATAGGTGAAGAACTGCTCCCAAGTGCCACATAGCATTTTGCAGTCTGCCCTGGGATGAAACTGTTGGCAGGACTTAAAGTACTGATAATGTGAAACTTGTACTTGCAAGTGGCTTCCAGGGAGAGTTTTAAAATCTAAATTGAACTCCATAGTTATCTGACTTTTTTTTAGTTGTTGTATTGAAGCTTTTTTTAGATTAGTTACTCTCCCACCCCCTTGGAAAAAACCCTGACCCATGCTGTATGGGGTCGTTGTGTGTTCCATCAACTCCATTCTTAATTCTAGATATCCTTTGCCAGGTTCCCCAACCCTCTCTGTGGTACCATGGGCAGCAGAGCACATATTTGTGCTTGAGCTAAGTTATGTTCAACCATAGTCTGCAAATGGTGTTGGGACTGGGGCAAGGGATGGGGCTAGCAGAGGAGAAGGAGTGGGATAACAATAATAGGAAGTCAAGCAAAAATGCTGGGAAGCCTGCATGGGTGAACAAAGACTTCCTAACAAGAGTCAAATGTGAAAAGGAATTAAATAGAAGGTAGAACTGAGAACAAGTATTGGGGAAGGAATACAGATGTATCTTCCAAGCATGCACTTACAAAAGACAAAGGCCACCTTGAATTGAATCTTTTGAGGAAGGTCAAAGACAAAGCCAACAAGAAGGGCTTTAATAAAATAAATAGATCTTTTTTTCATTTTTTTTCAATACAGTAAAAATATTTGACTTTTAATTGTGGGAAGTTTGTGTGAGTTTTATCTCACTGCAGAAAGCCCCTGCAGAGAGAGATTTAGAGAAAGTAAGATGCCTTGGCAATAATTAGCTGTATGAAGTTTAACAAGGGTGAGTGCCAGGTTTTGCATCTGGAGTGGCTCAGTCAAGTATGGACAGACTGGAGGATGACTGGAAAGCAGCCCTGCAGGAAGGGACATGGGGGTCCTGGTCAATGGTGAGTTGAATGTGAATGAGCAGTGCCCTGGCAGGCAGGAGGGCCCGCCGTGTCCTGGGGGCATCAGGCCCAGCATCGACAGCCGGCAAGGGAGGGATTGTCCCTCTGCCCTGGAGCAGCCTCACCTCCAGTGCTGGGGGCAGCTCTGGGTGCCACAATATAAGGATAGAAAGGTCCTAGAGAATGTCCAAAGGAGGACTGCAGAGATGGTGGATGACCATCTAGGGGGAAGCTGTATGTGGAGTGGCTGAGGTCACTTGGTCTGTTGAGCCTGAAGAAGAGACTGAGGGGAGACCTCACTGCAGTCCAGAACTTCCTCAAAAAAGGAAGCAGAAGGTGCTGATCTTTTCTCTGTGGTGACCAGTGACAGGACCCAAAAGAAGGGTATTAAGGTGTGGGAGAGAGGTTTTGGTTCGATATTAGGAAAAGATTCTTCAGCTAGAGGGTGGCTGGGCACTGGAACAGCTCCCCAGGGAAGTGGTCACAGCACCAGCCTGACAGAGTTCAGGAAGTGTTTGGACAACACTCTCAGACACATGGTGTGATCCTTGGGGATGGTCCTGTGCAGGGCTAGGAGTTGGACTTTATTGATCCTGGTGGGTCCTTTCTAACTCAGCATATTCTGTGATTCTATAACTTTGTAGGATGTTTGACTTGCTTTCATTCTCCCTTGGCCCAATACATTCTTTGCCTCTGGAATGCAGTTCCCTGTTTTTCTGGCTTGTCTTTTTTGCCTGTGTTTCCTCTTTCCATGGCTGTCTGCCCCTTTTCCCTTAACATGGTGCCTGCCTTTTGGCACATATTGGTCTTTGCTGGTGCTTACTCACTATCTTTTTTTTTCTTTCTCCTGAGCATCCTTCTGTCCTGTTCTTCCTCAACCTCAGACAAATTTATTGTTGACAGAATAAGGTCAAGAATTGTAAACATTGTGAAAGTATTTTCTCATAATTTCAACTGGAAATTCTTCATGTTTTCTTCTGGGCCTCACACTTGAGAGAGAGAGAGGAGAAGAAAATTTTGTTCAAGAGAGTGGAAGTCCTATTTTTTCAGGAGATCTGAAGCTGCCAATCTGGTTAGAAACCAAACTGGCAAACTGAGAAGTCTGGAGATGCCCCTGTGACTAAGGTTGGGAAAAGGAGAGGAAAAGATAACTACTACATAAGTTTGGAATCATCCTTTAGAATTTGCTAATGGCATTCAGTTTTATATGTTGCTGGTGCCACTGATGCTAGGTTCAGGTGAGAGCAAGTAAGTCAACATGTGTAAGGCTTGGTGACTATGGTGCTCAAACTCTAATGAGTTGAGTTTCAGCTCACTCTGCTTTCTTCAAAGTGGAGCTCTACAGGGGAACCCATTTCCAATGGTTCTGTGATGAGGGGCACTGGAGCCTGGGGTGTGAGCCAGGGCTGTGTTTTGCCTGCTAGTTCATTGTAGCTCATAATTACATAGAAATGAAAACTATTTCAGGATGTTGAAGATGCCATCTCAGCTGAGCTGCGTTCATCTCCTCCTGAAGGTTTCACTGATGCACACATTACTGTTCCCTATCCTAGTACAGTCTGCCCAGTGCTCCCCCAACCCCAGGAGATTTCTGGGGAGCCAGGAGCCATCTGAAGCACAGGCCAGCAGGGGTTGCTGTAGGAGTAGGAGATGGAGAAGATGCGCTGCCTCCTTTTTGGAGAAGCTCTCTCTCAGGGTTTGCCAGGGTTTGCTCCTGCTGCCCCCTTTTCCCTCCTGCCACACTCAAGCTTTCTTGGGCTGAGTAGTGGATTCCCAGCACGGAGTAAATGTCTATTGCTTACTCACAGCTTTGTGTATTTTGTGCATTTATAAATTAAATAGTAGGTTTCATCCTCAAAATGCTGAAAGTAACTTGAGTGTTCCTATTTTGACTCAATAAATTTTAAATACTTTTTAATATTTATTGTTTATGTAAAAGTGGATAGTGGTATTCATAGTGCTTGTTTCCAGGGGCCCATAGATTATTTCTATAATGTCATTTTGTCACTCTAGAACTTGCTGATATCTTTCAGGGCTGGGACAGAATTGAGAATGATTTGTTTCATCCTTTTATTGAATGTTGAGTTTTTCCCCTTAATTCCTCTGAAATCACCGTTAGCTATTTTGGCTGCAGTTCTGTGTTGGGTTGAGGCAGTGCTACACTGTAAATCAATATCTTTTCGAAAAGACTGCTGTAAATTGCCTAGATAGCATATGCATGGTTACTTTGGCTGCAATGCTGCTGCAGAGCCTGGATACTCTGCCTTTCTGGGAACTCTACAGGCAAGTCCATCATATATTTAAAAAAAAAATCTTTTTAGAAAGAGCATAGTATTGCTGATGAAATTTAGACAGAGAAATATTGTACCCTCGGTGCTTATCTGTACCTTTTATATTCTACTCCACTGGGATTACCCTGTCTTGAGGGATTTCTTTGTTTGCTGCTTTAGATTTCCCCCTTTCTTAGCTGTAGTACAGCCGTACCATTTCAGCTTGCTAGTGCAGAAAGATGTTGTGAATTCAGTTGCTGAATGAGCCTGGCCTGACTGCAAACACTAACATTGCTAGAGGGATGCCAAAGAGTTGCAGGTGAATCTGACCTGATCTGGGCAACAGCAAAACGGTAAGACGGGGCTTGTTTAAATCTCTGGGATTAATTGGGTGCTGGGGTTTCCTGTTTCAACCTGAAGCCTAGCTATCACATGCTTCCAACTTGAGCAGGATTCATTCGGTGCATGTCAGGGTGGGTTTTCTCGGGATTGCTTAACATCCAGGCAGAGGGAGGCGGTGGGAAGCTGGGAACGCCACATGAGACCTCTCGGCAGCCACCCTGGTGAGATTCCCCAGCAGTACTGCCTGCGGTTTGTAAATACCAGGGAAAAGGTAGGGGAAGGCTTAAAAGCCGTGCTTTTCTCGGTACAGCTTTGTATCTCTCTTTCTGGCAGCCTTATTTATAATTGTATTAAGAAGATAGTATGGGCAATTTTTTCCGATACATGCTTGGCTGAACGCCCTCTGGGATGAGTGAGTGAAGGACGTGATCAGCCACTTTCTCATCTCTGCTAACAAGTCTGTGCATCTTGCTATATCTGAATAAATGTCTGTAACAGTTACAGATTTGCTGGGTGGCAGAAGATAAAATTAAAATGATCCTTTATAGAAACATACTATTTCATGGACGTCAGAATATTTTTTTTGCCTTGTTAGCCTCTGTAATGATTTTATTCCTCTTGCACGCTGTCTTTATTTAATATAACAAAATGTGAGGTAGTCTTTTTAGGTAGTCATTCGTGAATGCTTATGTAGGAGTGTGTTGACAGTGGTTTGGATCTTAGAGGAATATTTCAACATATGAAAGCTTGGAGCAGCCGCATGTTCAGGGAAAGAGAGGAAGAAAAGAGCAGCAGTTACCATTAGTACAAGACAGAAAGATTAAAATGTGGCCATAGTATGGAATTATTAGAATTATTTCTGATTACTTAACTGACAGTGTGTTTCAGTTGTAGATCAAGCCATAGAAAACTAACTCTCAACAGAAATCCTTTGGAGCTAAACAAAAAAATAGTATTTCACCATATGTCCTACTATTTAAAGGAAATGAACTCTGGTGGTAACAGTAGAGTGATGAGAGATGGTTTTTGCTTTTACTAGTTAAGGACAAAAGCAAAGGGGCTTTTTTTTTTTAGAGGAGAATGCTTATCTTTATGCAGCATGTGAATTATACTCCAAGAAGAGATCAACTGTATATCAGTGTGGGATCAAATAACTAATTTGACAGGGGTTCGTGTTTTCTTTTCCTCTACTTGCCAATTAAAGGGTTCTTCTTCTTTGTCACTGAATATGATTAAGGGGTAAAGATTCAGTCCAACATCAATTATTTTATGAAGCTTTCATTATTATTTTGCTGGAGTTCCTTCTTCAAAAATGCTGTATATACTGTGATGTAAGTGATGTGAGGTGGTCAGTTCACATATATACAACCTTAATATGCGCAGTTTTTTCTCAGAAAGTAGAGATGCCTTTTGCTGTTGTTGTTGTAGAATTACCCATAATGTTTCCATTGAAAGAGTTAAAGTTGTATTATTCTTCTATGATATTGGAAGCTTTCCTTTGCTTGTATTGTTCTGTCTATTAATAAATTGCAAACCATTGTTTAATGCACAGGAATAATCCAACCACTTGTGTTTGCCTACATATTGTACAATGAATGGAAGTCCAGGCATGAAGGATTTTTTTTATAGCAAATTTAACTTGTGTTTTTCTCTTAGCATTATCTTTTCATATACTTGTATATGTGAAATTTGTTGCTTCCATCATTCTTCTACAAGTGTTTCTTCTCCCCAAGCCTAAAGTCATAATCTGTTAGCTGAGTTACTACTGTCTCTGGATTCTTGTGTTTTGGTTTTCTGAGCTTAAGAAAAGAATAATATTTCAGACATATTTTATTGATAAATAATATTCCCGGTGATAATACTTAGTAAAACACAAATCCCAAATTAACTAGCTGGAAAACTTAAAATGTGCAAAATGTGGCCAAAACTTAACACAGATGGGAAAGGGAAGAAATACATAGTTTAATAAGCAGTTACTGCCAAGTGCTCTGTGAGTATAAAGAACCTTGTGTGAACCAGTTTTGTAGTGAGGCTGGGGTCTGTTACAGCAGGAAATAAGGGATTACCTGAGGAGTGAGTGTTTGCCATAGACTCCTTAGTGACCCTGACTCTAGGAAGAAAGAAATTCAAGGAGTTGTAGCTGAGCAGGCAAAATATCAAGATCTCATCTAAGTGCAAGGTTGGCCAGCCATTGATGTCCTGTAGCAAAAATGGTCACCTATCATTTTTTCTCTTTATTTTTGTTATTTTGCTGTATAAATCTTAAACAAAACCACTACTTAAAATCTCTAAAACCCAATCTGCTCTGACAGGTTTTGACATTTTCCCCTGGCACTGTTAGCATTGGTGGGCTGTTTGGAGGTTTGATGTCTGAGCAGGTGCTGTGTCTGCCTCAGACAGGCAGTTCTGTTTTCTCCCGGAGCCCCCACAGACAAGAGCATGGGCAGAGCCATGGAGGGGCTGTGATTGGGCTGAAGAGAAGGGTGCCTGGCTGGTCCCACAGGGCAGCTCTGCTGGACTCCAGCTCTGGAGGGAAGAGGTGAGGGATTATTTTATTTTTGAAGGGAAATCTTTGAACTTCTTCCACTGGGTGTTTGCCCCTGCAGATTGCAGTAGCTGCCCTGGGTGGGTCTTTGGGGTCAGCAGGAGTTTGCTGGGGTGAGAGTGTGTGAGTACGCAGCCTGGGGCGAGTGAGAATTTGGGTGTCATGTTCAGCAGCTTAGGTATAGATGTGAGTGCAGATGTGCCCCTTAAAGGCCACAGGAACTGCTGAGCAGATCCAGACAGCTCTCTTGGGGTTATTTCCCTTTGAAGTCCCAGAAAAGCAAAAGTACTCAGCTGTCAGGGACTGCTGGGCATGGTTTGTAAATTTGGTTTGATAATACTAGCCTTAAAATGTTCCTAAGTGTTTCATGTATTGCTACAATGATAATTACAGGTTACAATCCCTGTTGAAATGAATAGGAGTATCCTAGCAAATATTACCTGAAGCAAAAGAGAGCCTCTGCAATATCAGTTCTCCAAAACCTGTTTCTGAACTAAAGAAAAGACTAGCTGGTGTTTTTAGTCTGGGAAGAAGAGGTTAATTACTATTTTCTGAACTTGAATTCGCTTAGGTCCATCCTGGCTTCCAGAATATTTTTTTCTGCTACCAGGTTAGGAAGGAGTGTACTGATCATGTTAAGAATTTGACCTTTAAGGACTTTATTTTTCTTAATACTGTTATTATAATGTTAATGTCAGGACAAGTTCTCCCAATAGCAACTCCATCAGTCCCTAAGTGCTCCTTCCACCCACATGGTGACTTCTGTGTTTTGGTGTGGTTCAGTGAACGCCTTTCTGTGGCTGCTTTTTGCTTTTGACATAAATGTTTTGTATGTTGTCAGAATTGTTGATTATATACATCTCTTTGATGTGTGGCATATTTTTCACTGATATATTTAATTCCACTCCCTAATATAAACCTACACATATTTCTGGATTTAGCAGTTTAGGAGAAAGCAAGTAGTGAAAGAGTAATTTAATATAGTACTGAACATTGAATTCAGAGGGGTGATTTTGTATTATCAACCCCATAAACACAATTTTGCCTTTGTAAAGATAACCTCTGGGCTTTCTCTCCATTGCTGGTGATCTTGCTCTTTTGTTTATCATATTCCTGGGTGGATGGGCTTCTCTGGAGTTGCTATATCAGTTCTGGACTGGCCTGCAGAGGTCATGGAAGTGTGCAGTTTTGTCTGTTAGTTGTCTTTGTTTTGGTGTGCTAGTCAGAAATAATGTGAAAAGTGTGAGATTTTTCTTTTATTTTGCAAATATTTGTAGGATTTATTGTTGGAATTTGTATACAATCATTCTAGAGCTGAACTTGCCATCTCATCCTGCTTACTGGTTCTGTTGCAGCTTCTGATTGAAAAATAACTTGATAAACTTAAACTAGATGTTACATAAATGCAAAATAACCTAAGCTAATAACAAATATCATATCAGCAAGCTTTTGATACAGTCTGTATCATTCTATCCAGGAAATTGAATAGAATTTGTCAGTTATATTTCAGTTTTGCCGTGTTGATGTTTGTAATTTAATAGTAAATTGTATAAAACTTACCTGAAGAGGAAAATACCAAATGTTGCCAAGTGAGCAGTGGGGAAGTAAAACCACTAGGAAAAGGCATAATGTCTATTTATATATTGTGAAAACTTAGCTTCACTTAATTAATTTCTGATGCTTTTCAGTCTACAGGCTTAGAGCGTTTGAACATGTCCTTCTCCATTTTATTAAATCTTTGTGTAAGTACACAGAAGATATATTTAAAACATTAGAGGGTATGTGTAAAATAAGTTTGCCCAGACTTCCCTGTAAATAGTGAGGGTTTTAATGAACAAATTGGTTCTGTTGTTAAATATTGGCTATAGAAATTTTATTTTAATGTTGTCTTGAAAAGTTCTACAGTTTAATGATGGAGTGGTTGGTTTTGCTGCTGCCTAGGAAAGTGGTGGAACCAGCCCCCTGACTTTCAAGTTGGCAAGGAATTTTCTGTGTTTGGCAAAGTAGTCCAGATACATGAAATTATATAATTACAAAATGTGATCATACTATTAGTAGGCAGCTATGCAGGGTAAGTTATGCAAGATATCTACAATCACACTCAGTTTTGTGACAATTTTGTCCTGAAAAGCTTAATGGACTGTAAGGCTGGAGGACTTCTTACATGTTGTTCTAGTGATGTGATTTTTGACCAATTTGATTCTCAAAATTTGTTGCTTGTTGAAAGTGATTAATGATGAACTCACAGCTTTGGAGGTGCAAATTGCCACCAACTTCAGAGGGCTTGGCTGCTTTGTACTGTTATAGCTTATTCTTTAAAATTCATTTGAACACAGTCATAAATCTACTATAGCACGTGTTTTGGCTTGAACACATCAAAGAAGCAGCAGTGGTATTCATTTCTCTGTTGAAATACATAGGATTTTTTTTTTTAAAAATAAGCATTATCTCTATGCTGTTCATAGAATTCTCATTATAAAATTGCAGCCATCCTTCTTATGATGAGCTCTTCTCAGTATAAGCTTGCAACCTCTCAATTTTAAGTTTTATGCATCTTGGCAAGAAAAGATATACTAGAGTGTTCTTCATATTTTGAGTAACTTAATAGGCTATAATTTTCAATTATGCTCCTGAATAAATTCTGAATTGTAGGATATGGCATGTTTTCCAGTGTAACACATTATGCACTGAGAAGCAAGTTTCATTATGCCCCCTTACACTCTTTTGCTTTGAAAGTTATTGTGGTGCTGCAAGTCTGGCAAACCTGTGGTAGCTGCTAGAAAATTCCTTTGAGACTTTTCATTCAAGTTTTATAGAATTCTGTAACCAGGTCATTTGTCTGAGGGGAAAA
This sequence comes from Ammospiza caudacuta, assembly GCF_027887145.1. NCBI lineage: Eukaryota > Metazoa > Chordata > Aves > Passeriformes > Passerellidae > Ammospiza > Ammospiza caudacuta. The sequence goes on from NC_080593.1 coordinate 23,345,779, forward strand.
AACCAGAAAGAAGAAGTTAAAAAAAAGAAGTCAGGTATATATGAAATCCAAACACAGATGAGGACTTTTCATTTAATTATTTGTGAAACTGGGTTTTCTCATCCTTGTCTGAACTCTCAAACTTCCATGAAAGAAAGCAATGGCAGAAAGGTCATGGATGGCTGTTAGTAAGATTTCAGGGAGACTGAATTGGAATGTAGGTTATTCAGATCTCTGAAGATTCCTTGCACAAGAGAATAATGACAAACTTGAGGCTCTTTTTCTGCCTCTACCTTTATACTGATACTTTGTCAAATGCAGTGGTTTGGAAGATAATATGTAGAGGAACAGATCTAGAATTGCTCAGAGAGCTTATCTTTCCTTGTGACATTCATCTGCCTTGGATGCTGCATTTCTCAACCTGTAGGGTTGTTGACCTCAGGGATGAAGCAAGTAAAAGCAGGAGAGATTTCTTTCTTGGTGCTAAAATGAAACTTTGAAATGCATTAGCAGAATGAAGCAAGCAACTCCAATTACCTAGATTGTCTGGCTTTTGCTGAAGATAGTTAAAAAGGAAAAGAAAGGAAGAAAAATGAAGAAAACAGGGAAAGGAATGAAGCATGTAGACTTTTTTTAATGAAGGAAATGTTCTGAAGGAAAAAGTGCCAAACTAATTTACCATTCTAGTTTTGAATTATTTCTTGCAAAGTACTTTTAAAATATCTGCTGAAGATAATGTGAGAGTAGCATTGATTTGTTAATGAACATGCAACATGCATGCTGCTTCATTGCAATGAAGATAAAAGTTAACTGCAGACAAAAGATAGCTGCAAAAAAACTTTCCAACTGCAAATGTGTGTATTTCACAAAGATGATTACAGTAGCTATCCCCTTCATATTTTAATTTAAAAAGTGATCTTCAGCATTTATGTGAAGAGCATACATGTGCAAGGTCTGAGTAGCTGGGCTTGAGTCATAGACTGTCAGGTACATGACCAGATCTCACCCCCAGCAGTGTTTTTGTTGCAGTCCCTGCTTGTACAAGGACAATTTTTTTTTTTTTTTAGTTTCAGTCTGACATACTTGACGATAACTGTGAAAGAATCAAGAGGCTTGCTAGGGATAGGCAAAGCAGCCTAAAGGAGCTGGGTAGAACCTATTTTCAAGGCATGGAGTTGTTTACAATTTATTTTCTTAAAAACCTTACTGACAGCCTCAGAATCTAGCAAGAATAGGCATTTTGTTGTCAAGTCTCTCAAGATTTCTCACACTTGAACTTGGCAGTGGGAAGACTTTATTGCATTTATGGATATGCCTTTGATAACTTCATGCTTGGGGGAGTTTTGGAGGATAGAATAAAATTATAAACCTGTAAACTCAGAAAGACATAATATACTATTCTCACAAAACCACTAATAATGCACTTATGGAAAGATAACTGTATAAACTAGCACTAGCACATGTAGCCATCTGTTGGAGCAGGAGGCTGATATGGAAAATGGATTGAAAATATTTTTTTAATCTTTATTTTTAAATCCTGTTCATATGGTTACAGAGGAGGATAGACAACAGATACAAGTGGGTAACTAAGTAAAAGAGTATAAGAGCCACCTGTCACAATTTCTCGGGAGTGTTTATGTTCAGACACTTTCTCCACCGCCGTTCTGGTTACCAAGGCATCCTTGGCTCGTGCCTGGCGCTGGAAGCTGCCTCTGCCACAGTGATATCCCTGCTGATCCTCAACTGTGCCCTCCTGTTTGGTTTTTTGGAGGAGTGACCCTCCTACTTCTGGATACAGCAAGTCTGGACCCAGGTTAATGGAAGCAGCAGCAGCCTGGTTGCAATTTCAGGAAAGGCTTTCATGGCACATTGTGTTACACACCAGCGTGACAAATGTGAACACTGTGCAAGTAAAAGGAAGAATTTATTTGCCAGGTTTTATTGCTAACACAGTTACTGTATTTTGGGGCATCAGTACAGAAATAGAGCAAAATGCCCCTTTAAATCAGCTATGTTGAGTTTCTGTCTCTTTTCATGAGTGTTAGAGGCTGTCAGGACTTTGGTGTGACCTTTATCTGAGACCCTGTCCTTAGGTGACTCCTCCTGACATCTCTTGTCACAGAACAGAGTTTTGCTTTGAGGACATATGTAGGCTTTTATAGACCTAAAATCTATTTAGGTCTAATCCAGACTCTCTTGAAAACTGGACCTTTTTTCTCTGCAAGGAGAGGAACACCAACTTTGATGGATTAGAAACTCACTTTTCTGAAGCTAGGCTGTGCTATGAACAGAAAAAAAATTAAAAATGCTGAGCTTCTCCTTACCATGTTGAGGACACCTAAAATAATTTTCAATAATCCCTAATTTCAGGATTGTGTTTGCTTCAGAAATTACACTGGTATTTAGATGTCAAGTTAGCGGAATAAATATGTTCTATATTGCAGCTCTTGGTGTGTTGGTGGTGAAAGGAAAGAATTGTGTAACCAGTTTTAACTTCCAGTTTAAAATGTTATTTTTCTTGATGCAGGTAAAAATGTTTTCAGATTTTTATGCAACTGGGATTCCTACCCCAGGTCTGATCAGTTGGTTTTTCTGTGAGAGTGACTTTTCTCTCACTTGGCAATTCAGCACAGACATTTAATCAGCTCATTGAGTTCAGTCTTTCAGACAAACACAGAGAATTAATGTCAGAGCTTTTAGTTCAAAAATTCTCCCATCTGGCACTTCAGTGACCTTTTTATATTCGCCTTCTTCCATATGACAATGACAGTTGGTTTAACATCAGCTTTGACTTCGGAAATAAAATGGCCATTTTGGGCGAGTGCCTTTGAGATGGGCTGTGGGAGGTGTATGAGTAAGTTTGTGGTAGGTGCAGCAAGGAGCATACCATATCCCCAGATACCATTTCCAGTCTCTGAGCTCTGTTTTCAGTTGCATTTGCTAGCTCATAGCTAGCATTGCTAGCACTCTCTGTTAAATAAATATTACCCAAGAATATGAATTATAGTTCTGGGATGCAGAGAGAGGCCATCAGGAGAGGAAAAGTGTCTTATTCTACAACCATTTTTTCCTTGCATCTTCCTTTCTACCACCTCCCTATTTTTTTTTTCCCCTCTCTTACTCAAGTTCTCTTTCAGCTTCTTTTAGCTGTGCCCATCAAACGTTCAAACCAAAGGACTGGTGTAGGTGATTACAGGGAGGGGTGAGTGTGTTCAAGGACCTCTCTCAAGTGTGAGCCTGATTGCACTGGTAGCTCTGGTATGAGCTGGCTGGTGATGTCGTGCAGCATTACATGCTCTACTTCCCCTTTCACAATTTTATCCGCTCCCTTATCTCATCTCTTGCTCTTCATGGATCTTTTCCCGTATTGTAGAGTTCCCACACACTGAGCTCTCTTCTCAACCTGTGCATGTTTCTGCTTGTGGGTGCAGCAGTCATTTGCTGGCCCTCTCCTGGGGAGGATGGAGAGTGCTACCAGATGGACTGAGGAGAAGCAGGCAAGTCTTTTGTTTGAAAGGAGAAAGAGCCTCCCTATTGCTTTGTTCTGCAAAGAGAATGAATCTGCAGATAGATGCATTTTTATTTTGAACAAAGCTGCTTATAATACTCCAGAACATTCCCAAACTGTGTTTTATAAGTAGCAAATGTCAAATTCCAGGGATGCCAAAATCTGCAGATGACTTGTGTTCTCAATTGCCATGGTACCAAAGCATGGTAGAAAATAACATGCTTATAAATGGTAATAAAAACTTGTATCCAGATAGGATTTTTCCAGTGAAAATTAATGGCAGACTAACTTTCTAAGCAATTCAGCTGTTGAACCAGTAGTCACCTAACCATTTTTTTAAACATGTCTCTCAGCTAAATGCAACTGCTAAGGCTTATTGTCTGTAATAATGAGATTGTTGCACTACTTCCAGTAGGTTTTGGCACTACAAATTATAATCTATATCTTCATAACTTTTCACTTTACAAAGCCCAAGTGCTTTGCAGACTTAATTAGCACTCCCAGTTTCTGCCTGTGATAGGGATCACTGTTGTGAACAGAAAAATGGAATTGTGGAGAGGTTGAGTGACTTCCTTACCTCACATTATTTAGTACTTTTAATTCTTGATTTTCTTGCCACATGCTTGATCTTGCCTTTCCCTGTGTCTGGTCCATTCATACTACATCTTCTGGAATGGTGCAAATGGATGGAATTCAGATATTTCCTTCAGATTTTTCAGTAGCATCTTTGGATGTCTACTGTGGTATTTACCCAGCCAGTCACTTTCCCCCCCAGATTTACACAGTGGCAATAACCAATAGAAAATAGTAGATGGTTGGCAATTTAAAAAACTTTACATAAGTCTGTATCCACTGGATGACCCAAGTAAGCATTTTAGTGTTAAATGTAAGAATTAAAACCCAGATATAATGCATATTCCTGAAAGATGTGATGAAATCCAGAACAGGGTGTCTTTAGACTATACAAGCATTTTAAAGTTCTTTTCTTTTGTGTGGTGGGATGTCTGGCCTGTTCTGCCAGAATTGGTTGTTCTTCGTTGTAGGATTCTTGTTACGGAGGATATCTCTACTCATATGAATAAATTTCACTGATATGGGACAGGCTATATTTTACTAAGTACCCAAACAGGTGATTAATTCCTGGACATTCATGACTATTTTAAAATTCATGAACTGTAAGACTATAAATTACTTACATGGTTTAACTGATCAGTCTCACTCTTTCAATGTTATATGACTTTAACAGTAAATGAATTAGTCTAGCAACCTTTAATTTTAAGAATCGTATTTCTTTGGGACCTCTTAATTTTGGTGACAGTGATGAAGTGAAAGAATCTTGCATTGAAACTGTATCACAATAACTACATCTGATACACCATTTATTATTTTCACATTAATCCCAAATGCAGATAAAGGAGTACTGCTTTAAATGAGATTTAATGTGATTCAAAGAGGCATCTTTATTTAGAAATGGTTCCATGAATGATGATAGTGATTTTTATTTATTTAATGGGGCTTATGGGGCTTTACGCATGGAGGAAAATTATTCTTCTTGTGGTTTTAGTCTCTGAACTTCAGCAGTATTCTTTATGGGGGAAAAAAATTGGCTAAATGCTGACATTGTTTTGAGATATGGTAAGTACCATGTTAGGGTGGAGGCTGTAGCCCCGTGGTGCATGGTCCATACTGGCATAATGATGGCTAAGGCTCTTTATCCTAGAGCACCCTTGGTCTTCTCAAATTGACTGGGAGCCTGGGCAGGAGGAGCTGGGAGCACATCCAGTCGGTGTTGTTGTCTGTCATAGATTGTCTTCACATCCTGATCCGCAACTAAGTTACAAAGTATAAACTATGTTGTGCGTTTTTGGGCTCTAACATGAGGAGATCTTTCTTGAATATTCTGGTTCTTTTTACTTTAAATAAATAAAAAAACCACTGAGGAACACTTAAAATAACTTTTAGTATCAAGCTGCACTAACTTTTGTGGTGCCGTGTTTTGTTTTGCTTTGCATTGCCAGAATCTGCGATAGCTCAAGTAATTACTGAAACTGGCATGAATATTCTGATTTTCTAGATAAATCTTCCTTTTGTGTCTCCTTTTAAAAGTAGATGAGAGCTCTTCATGTAGCTGCAAAGTGGCTGTTTGTGCTGTAGGTTTTAAGTGGCCAATGTCTCATCATGATGTCTAATTTTGCCTTACGTTTTTCGGTTGAGACTGAGTAAATAATTATGAGCAAATATTAAAAGTAGTTTTATTTCACTAATTAGAGTATGGAGAATGTGTATAGCTTGGCAGCAGAATGTGGGACAACTTGGGGAAGTACAATTATGTATTGACATTAAGGATCCATATGTGAAAACTGTAATGGGCAGGATGCTCATAGAGAGGCGCTTCTCTTGGAGCATACCTGGGCTGACAGCGATCTCTTTTCCAAGATCTGGAAATCAGATTTGGGATCAGGAACTCCAGTCTCTTAATACTGTTGCCTTACTGAGTAGCAATAGTTATTGCTATTTTCCGGATTAAATCTTTTCCTACAAGATACCGAGTGCCCGGGCAGTTTGAGTGCTGCTTTGGAAATGTTCTTCCAAAGAGTAACTTCAAACACAAGAATTTATTTTCTGTAGGACCACTGTGTTTTTGGTGTAGAAAAGCAAATCTCCCTAAAGGGAGACTGGTATTGGAGTGTAGTGTGGCCTTTTCAGGATTTTTATCTTAGAGTCAAAGCAGAGACTTTGGGGATGAATGTTCTACAGATGAAATTTTCTGGTGTGAATACCATACATATAATTTACATTGTTTTGTCTTACTTTTTTCCCATCTAGTTTTTTTTCTTTTTTTTTTTTTTTTTATCACCTACTCCTTGTCTTGGCCCCTCTCCTGCCATTTTTGCCAACATCCATTTCTCATCGTGGTCCTCTGAGGTACTGAGATTGCTGTGAGGTGGGAACCTTAGTGCAAAGCAGCTATTTCCTCCCTTATTTTTCATGTCCAGGGCCACCTACCATGCTTTAGGCTGGAAGTGTTGATAGTCCAGTGAATTCCTCAAGCCTTTTATATCTGATATGAGGTTTGGAAGGATAGTAATATTTGCTTATTTATTGATTATGGAGCAATCCATACACAATGCAGGTATTTTTGTGTATTCCCTGTTATACGTGTAATAATTTATAGCTGTTATGTGTATTAAGTTGATTGGCTTATTTTAAAATCCTGTTTCCTGTAAAGAAGTAGTAAAGCATAAATGAGGATCCCATACCTCTGTTCCTCATATTTATGGAATCTACTGGCAAAAATACCTTATCTGAAAGAGAGATGTGTGGTTGTCTTGCCCTACTTTTAAAAGCCAAATAGTTTTGGAAATAAAAGTTCTGAGTTTACCCCTCAGAAAATTTTGCCTTGAATGTATTTTGTTGTGGGAGAAGCACTAAATCATGGCAGTAACTCCTGAAGGGGAAAGAATCACTTCAAGCATTGATGTACCTTAATGTTTACTTATATGATTACTTGTTTGAAAGAAATGACAATTAAAACTGCTTAATGACTTATGCAGTTGGCTACACAGAGGTTTCTTTAAATGCACAGTATATTCATACTGAGTTTCTTCTTCTTGATTGCATTTTATAAATCATAATTGTCATTTTGACAATTATATACATATGACAAAACAAGGTGTCACTTGTATTGTCTCTACATACATTTGAGGTCAGTACTTTTTTGAGGCTACAGTTTTGAGGCTGTGTTGGAAAAAGAGATAGTTTCCATAACTTTCTGGATCTTCATTGAGGTGACTAGGGTTGTTCTGTGTGTAAAAGAAGGGTTACTAAAAGAATAGTGCCCATCTGAAGAACCTATGACTTCTGGGGATAGAACAAATAAAATGGAGTGAAAAGAAAAGTCTGGTCTTAGAGGTGACAGAATGTACTTAGAGGGAAAATCTCACTGTCCCAGAGGATCACCCAGGAGCATCCAAAAGATTCTGGGAATGAACCCGTGTTCTTTAGGATAAATATTGTGCTTTAACTGGAAAATGGTCCTAATTCTCATATGCAAAAATAAATATGGAAATGAGAAGATGTGTTAGGCTTCTCCTGACTACCAGCAAGGAGCTACCAGGTGGTAGACACCGGTTTGCAAGTCTAACACCTTTTGATGCTAAATATTTGTACATATCCTTTGAGAAGTTAAAATTTATAAACAGCAATTATGCTGTACAAAGGAAAATTATATTTAAAAGGCTGAATTAGAATAAAAAAAAACAAACAAATCCATAATGTTCACAAAGGTGATGTGGTCAAGCTGGTGGAATCTATGATCATTTTAATGCAGAGGAAGATTTCCAAAATAAGTTATGTTTCAGTTTTGCTTAGCAAATTGTTGCTTTTCGGCATGATAAGCTGCTACAGAATAAGTTGTACCCTTAGCTTGAGCACAGGAGCAGCTGGTCAGCCCTCTTGCTGGCCAGGGGCAAAATCTGCTCTACTGTGGTAGCTTAACCTTGCTGGTGGAGGGAAACCTGACACCACCAATGAGTTTGGGTCTTTAAGCTGGTTACAGCCAGTGCTCAGGCTGATCTTTTAGAGCTGGTCCTTTTGGATTTTACAAAACAGATTTTCAGACTGTAGTTGGCTTGTCAATGGACCTGGCCTATCAATGGCAGAATATAAAACAAATGCGTAAATATTGTTTCTCTTCAGTGTTTTATAGGCAGGTTAGACAGCTTGGAAACGTGTACCCTGCAGCAGCAGCGTGAGGTTAGCTTTGCTGGCTTCAGCAGTGCACAGCAGCCATTTGGAGAGAACGCTTTGTTTCTGCCAAGGAAATATTGATATTGGTGAGAGAGGAGTGATGAATTCAAGCCCTTGTCAGCTCTGGCAGGAGATGTGCTGCAGTTGCAGATGGGCAGGGTGAGCAGCCTCTGCTTTGGCATTTGTCTGCAGTGCTGAGGCTCTTCCACAGGTGACAGCCTGTGCATCCACCAAGGTGTTTGACTTCTGAATGGGGAGCTGGTTGGTGCTCATCTTGGTTTTAGTCATTTGCAAGTTGGAAGGTGACTATTATAAGGTGATGATGGGGATTTTTATCCTACTCCAGATTCAGTCAGGTGGCCTGAAGGCTAAAGTGCCTCCCTTCAAAATCGAATTCCAAACTGTTACTGCTTCCAGCCAAGACAAAAGTGAGACAGACATACACATGGGGATTTTCCAGTGGAAAAAGAAAACAAGCAGCATTCATGGCATTATTATCTGTAGTATGTTTATAGCTGTGTATTCCAAATATTTTAATCTGCTACAGGTGCCTTGTTAACCTGAAAGGAAGAGAAGTACTGCTTTGGAACTTTTGTCCATATCTCCTACCCCTGTTTTCTAGATCACAGGGTTTCAAATGCTGAGAAATAATGATTACTGATTGCTGATTTATTTGCATCCATGTTGATTAAGCTGCTGTATTAACCGTGATTCCAATTTACATTATTTTAAAATGGCTTTGTTAGTAGCAAGCATTGCAAGAACATGGAGATGATAGTGGGAAGTATGTGGATACGTGTCAGTGCATGAGAGTTGTTTTTAGGAAAAGAAACCAATTAGTTTTACAAGAAGACTAATTAAAAACTTTGTGCTGCAGCTGTTTATCTTTTCTCTCTCTGAAGGAGCAGACCAAAATTGCGTAATTGTCTTAATTTAAGCCCAAAAAAAGAATTATCATTTGGAAAGAAGGGGATTTTTCCTTCTCTCAAGGAAGTTATAACTTGAAGTTCTAGTCTTGGAGAAATTGCTGTAGTGAGAAGAAAGGCAAACCCTTGTAATGCCTGGTTTGTGACAGTAGTGATGTCATTCATTAGAGTTGACCTGGTACATGATCATTTGGCCAGATGGCACAGTGCAGGAAACATACTTTAAATTTTTAATGTAGAAAAGAAATATTTCATCTAGTGTTACGATGAATCATTAAAAAAAAAAAAAAAAAAGCCAAACTCCACAAGGTATAGTAACCCAGTATTTCTATAAACAATTGGAGAAAGTTGGATTTCAAGGCACAAAATGCCTCTGGGAGAATGGCAAAGAAAAATTTGAGTTTTTGGAGATGCTTTGCTTTAGGAAGGAAGATCCTGATTTAGTGGTAATTTTTTTCTTTTTTTAAATATTAACTGTTTTAGGATAACAAGTTTTCAAAAATTACTATAGATTATTAAATTGTTAATATATGGAATATTAAATTGTTTTTATATGAACAGGTCAATTGACAGCAAATTAACACTGTCTATCCTTAAACATATGCAAATGTTACGGAAAAAGTAGATTTTAGATTACTTCGATTGTCTTACAATTTAGGGAGTCTCTTGGGTCTGCTTGCATCACACTTCATAACTTTTCTCTGTAGCCTGAAAGCTGAAACTATTTCTTTGATTTCCAAGTAAAAAGTCAAGTCTCTTGTGGGTGAAAACAGAAACTGAGGCCTCAAACACAACCCCTCACCAACAGTGTAATTTAAAAAATGTCATGTATTGAAATGAAAACCAGAAATGTACATGGCTGGAGTATCTAAAGCTGCTGTTCTGCTCATTTAGTTCTTTTGAACAAACCATAGCACATTTTGATAGCTCAAGCAGCAAGTGGCAGTCTTTGGAGCTTGGCAGAGTCATACTTCACAGTAACAAAGAACTGAACTTCTGTGCTTTAGTGTGCCATTAAACTGCAGTCTCACGTTTCAGTGCCTGGGAATTGATTTACTGATTTGATTTTCTGAGACATATGGTGATAATAATAATAACACTGTATAAGCATTATTTAAAAATACCATAATATACCAGTATTGAATCTTTGGAAAGCCAGCACCAGCCAGTGCACATACAAACTACCATCATTTATTTTAGTTTAGTCTCATCCAATTTTGAACAAATGGGAATCAATACTGCTTGTGGAGATCTGTGGCTAGATTGGAGAGAGAAGTGGCATTGCTGCCAAGAGCACATTGTACAAGAAAACACAAATGTATGAATTTATGTATGTCCCTCCTTGGCCTTCCTTTTCCAGGATCTTTCAGTACATTGTACAAAGATAGGCTTTTTATAGCTATTATTGTGATGTGGGTGTCCTCTATGTAAAATGCATGTGTTGTTTTTTATTTTAGCATAGAAATAGAAAGTGAATGCCTATAAAGTTCAGTGCCTTTTTTGATGCTGGCTAGGGCATGGGATAATATCAACTTTAAGCCTGTTAGAGTCAACAAATGCTGTTTTTTCTTTTCAGATATGTGTCACAAAGATGTCTACACGGAACTGCCAGGGAATGGACTCAGTGATCAAACCTCTGGATACAATTCCTGAGGATAAAAAAGTTCGGGTACAGAGGACACAGAGTAGTTTTGATCCGTTTGAGAAGCCAACTAATCAAGTGAAGAGGGTTCATTCAGAGAACAACGCCTGCATTAACTTCAAAACTTCATCTGCAGGGAAGGAATCTCCTAAAGTCAGGCGGCACTCCAGCCCCAGCTCTGTAAGTGCACAGTCCTGATAGCCCTGCATGTGCCAAATGATGGAATTAGAGGCACCAGATAAATGTTTTCTTGCTTAAGAAGGGATTGTTTACATGGAAGCAACAAAGAAAAAGGTCAAAGCTGCTATTAAATGTGTTTTTCCATATGTATTTGTGGTGTTATAAATGAAATAGGATCAGAAAATAGATCTTGAAAAAGAATATGATTATGAAATTCCTTTCAGATGTTTTTTAGGGTGTCTTACAGGATTTCTAAGCATTTTCCTCTCCTTATCCTGGTATGTCATTACAGCTGCTATAATGTTTATGCAGCAAATTTGGCAGAGGATTACTTATTTGTTAAGACAAATTCTTTCCCATGAAGTTTAAGAAACCACATGAATTGTCTTTTTGATTTTTAGATTTCAGTTTTAGAGAAACAGATCAGATTTGATGGATTTTGTTTACATTTTATAATTCTCTTTTTAAAATCAATTAGTAAAAATAACATTCATTTCCCTGTCAGAAACTCTGTGAGAGAGAGGGAAGAGAGAAAAATTACAGAGAAGGGTTTGGGACCACATAATAGTTTTATTCTCAAGTATCTTGAAAGAAACTAGATAAATAAAATGTCATGTCTTTAATGAGTAATGCCCAGAACAGATTTCCCCCAAAAGACCTTCAAAATTATTGAAAAACTATTTCTGTTATGCTTTGGGAAGAAAAATCCATAATAATGTGACCTTTGAGTTGAAAACTACAGATCTAAGTAGAATGGATGTAACACTTCAAATCTTATTCGGTGGGAAAAAATTTAAAAGGTTGATTGCCTCTTCCTTTTTCTTTTCTTTCTTTTCTTTGTTTTGCTCTATCTTCTGGACATCTTATGTCCTCCCTTCAGAAGTTTGACTGAAGCTTGTCAGACTTCTGACAGAAATGGCAGGAGATTAATTTTCTGTAGATGAGCTGTGTTTAACCCGTGTGGATTTAGCGGGTAAGATGTCACCCCTCCAGGGGACTGTCCTTTTTAGAAAAGGTTACATTTTAAAATGTAACCATCTGTAGCAAAAACAAATTTGCTTTTTTACCATCACTTGGCATTATATAGCTGCTGCCAAAGATGTCTCCAGTGTATTCCATCTGGGTCCATGACAGGGAATTCTTAACTATAAAACTTTTACAATCATTAGGAATGGAAGAATCTATTTGCATTGTGTTCACTTGTTTGTGATGCCTAATTATTTTTTGGCATGACAACTATTAATTTAAATGATTTTTTTGGGACAATCTCAAGTATTTAGTGGTATTAACTTACTCCTTATCTCTGCTGCTCCTCTTAGAAGCTATTACTAATTTGTGTTAAAGTTTTTGACATTCTCCTGTTAACGTTGAATGGTTTCAGCTGTTTTTTTTTCCAGAATTTTGAAGCAGATATTTTTGAAACTGTGCTTTTGGTATCTTGTTCTTTTCCAGAGGGCTGGCACTCTACTGCATCCATACAATCTCCCATGATCCTGGTGTTTTCTTATGTAAATGACATTCATGCTTCCTCTACTAATATGCTGCTGCTTAGAGCCCTAGCTAAACATATGCTTTTGGTAATCCTTGTCCACAGTGACTCAGACTTGCTGGATACAGGAGCTGCAAAGGAATTTCTTGAAATGCAATTCTTATTTCTCAACTTCCGGTAATTCTCTCTGATTTTTATAGCTCTGTTTGGTGGACTCAGTTCCTCCTTTTGCTTGGAGGCATTGTTAGTATTTCGGTTTTTTTTTTCACCTTTTCTCACAAGGAAGAGCATGTGGAATGATGAAAGTGTTCATGCCAATGAAAAGGAAAGAGCAGTTCACAGCAAAAGGTGGTGTTAGCCCTCTGCTGATCAGGTCACACCTGGTCCTGCCTGGCAGACCTGAGTTCAGCCATCCAAGGCAGAGACAAGAGCAAGATGCTTTATTCCTATTCCCAGAACCTGAATACATGGCTTCAGGCAGTGGATGCCCTGATGCACATTTTGAGTGATACCCATGTGGTTAGGCACAGAAATGTATCATTCTGTGGTTTTGAATTAACAAAGAGTTTATGGTTGTCTAGCAGATGCCCCTGCTACTTACTCTTGTGATCATTACATCTTTTTCTTCCAAGTCAGCTGCATACTCTCCCTTACTGAGTTCATACTTGGTTCTCTGGAAATTCTCTTTTGTATAGGTTATACCAGTCTGAACAAGCAGTTCAGTTTCTGTAAATATTCTTGAACATGTTATGCCCTCTGGGTCATATGGGCTACAGCTGTGGAGTTATTTTTCAGTTTTGGCTCTGCTTTCTGTAAGCTTTATTTTAAGATGTTCTGATAGAGATATGCTACCTTCAAATTTCTCTTTCTCTGTTTGATTAGTAGAGGAACAGAATTAGAGTTAGACTTCCATTTTGTCTTGTCTTTTCATCATTTGAAGTCCTCTGTACAGAAGGTACATGGCCAAGGCTTGCAGTTTCCATATCACTCACTGCTTCTGCTCAGGTAAAAGTCTTTTATTTGTCTCAGAAAAATAACATTTTTCAAGATGTGACCTGAAAGACCTTGTTTATAATGCCCTGGGGTGTCAGTTTCAGTTTTGATTAATCTCAGCAGCTTTATCACCTCTCTGACAGGTATCAGTTTCAGTGTTTGGTAAAGATTACAAAATACTCTGCAGGTGGTGTGTTGCCCATTTTGTGTAGTCCATACCTTTGAAATGCACTGCATTTGTGATGAGAAAGATGAAACACACACAGAGGTTTGGGGAAGCTGGAGCTCCATGATCCTCACACAGGTTGTCACTTGGAAAATAAATCTCTTGCTTTTGAACTTGAAGTATTTTTCTGCAGTTAATGTCACACATTGTTGCAACCTGGTAGAATTCCTGTTCTGTTAATTGGTGCAGTAGTGTACAGACAGAATTTAGAACTTTTTGTTTGTTTCTTCTTGTACAACAAGAATTTTTTTCAATTTTTACACTTAGAATCTTCCCACCTTCTCTGCTTACTATGAACATAAGAAAACATCTATGGGAGTGATTTCCAAACTGCTTACGCTGATTGAAATTGTATGTTGCTATGCTATGTTGCTGAATTTTCCAGCAAAAGAGAATTATTTCTTTATCACAACAGAGTAGTGGATAACCTGGAGGTAGTGAAGTAGGTATTTTCCTACCTGTGCATTGCCTGTCAGCCAATGTTAGAAGGGAATTTGGCTTGACTAACCTTTTGTCTGGTCCATCCCAACACAATATATGTGTTGTGTGTATATAAATAAAATATACATATAACTATAGCTGTGCATACTTATCCATCTCTCTGTCTTTATCTATTTTTCTAAAATTCTCATGCTGAGTCCTTTGTCTACTAAGGCAAGAAAATGCTTTTCTTTTCTCCTTAAATGAAAAAAAAGTTAATACTACATAATAAACTAGACAAAAATCACAACTGAAAAGTAAACATGTACCACTCTTCCCCAAACAGCTGGTTTTAAAAGATGGCTTGACTCTAATTATCTGAGAATTTTATTTGAGGTCCCTGCCCTTTAGACACGTGATCAAACCCTCCAGTGCAAGGTAAAGTTTTGGTGTATTGAGTTCACATTTTATACACTAAAATATTACTTTTGTACCCTATATAAATAGAATACTGCAAGCTGTATAAAGTAGCCATCTGCTCAAGATTTAGTTATGTAGTGATGCACATCAGTTTGTTATCTTTGAATAGCTTAAGCTCCCTGGTGGTGAATTTAAATATCATGCATAGGTATCGGTTCCTACCTGTCAGTTACTTTTTAAAAACAAAATCAAGCAAAATGCTAATATTCTACTAACTCAGATAAATGTAAAAATCCCAAACATTAAAATAAAAGTAATTGCAATAGGCAGTGCTTTACTGCACTGACTCTGTACTTTTTTTGGGAGAGCAGCCTTTCTTCTGTTTCTGTAACCTTTATTAATTTTCAGTTCTGATACATGCAACTTTCCTCCAAAAAGTACAAGCAAAAAAGCATGAATCCTATAATGATCCTACTGATCCTGTTAGCACATCTAAAATAAGTTGTGTAAGAAATCTAATTCTAAAATAGACACTAATGTCAGGATTTTCCCTGAAAGTTAGACGTCATTTCTGTCTACCAAAATAATCACTTGCTGTGCCAATCTTGCCTCTCTTCTTCTTCAGATGTAGGCAAGCTTCTCCAGTTAGGAACCTGTAAATTCCTAGGGGAGCTGCATCCTTCCTGGTTGATGTGTTTTATGGAGGTAGCATAATTTCAAAGCTCGGTGTAGAGAGTGGCGTGTTCTTACTGGCACAAAGGAAGCATTAATAAATCCTTAACCTAAAGGATACTCTCTAGATGAAAAGGCAGATAAAATGTGGCAGTTGAGCCAGCTCCTGTGCTCTAATAGCCTGGAGAGCAAGTGAAGAGCTTTAAAAACTGCACCCTTCACAGGGAGCTCTATGGTTGCTTCAGCCCAGGTTGCTCTTAATTTATGGCTGTGTGTTCAAAGGTTAGGAAGATGCAAGCAGCAGAAGGGGATCAGAGAGTGGGAGAACTGAGGCTGAGGCTTGGTTTGAATGCTTGAACATCTTTGTATCCTTTGAACATTGCCCTAGAAAACAGTCCCACTTTCAAGATATGGTCAAATTGGCCTATTATTATAGGTAGGATACAACCTGCAATTCGTGTGGAAACTGCATCTGGTTTTGTGAAAGAAGGTTTACTCTCATGACAAAGAGATGCTTAAAAAGTAATCATCTGTCATTCTTGTGATTTAATCTCAGTTGAGCTTCCTGGCCTATATTTTTCTTTCAAGTTTTTCTAGCAATCAATTTATTTCTTTTCAGGTGTATAACAAAGCATATATTCACTTTTGATTTTTCTTTAGTTTACAGAGGTACTGTGAAAATATTTTTCTCTTGGTGGTAGTTTTATATTGAAGTTTAATATCCCCCAGTTAAAAAAAAAAGGAGAAAAGGATCTATTTAAAACTTAGACTCAGGAGTGTGGCAGTTAAGTGTGACATTCACAAGCTGTTCTGCAGTTATGAAAAATGCATGAGAACATAACCCACACAGCTTCTATAGGAATAGTCAGGTGATTTTCAGTGTAATTTTCCATTAAAGCCTTCTTTATTACATAGATTTTGAAAAATTCTGAGAAAGTATTCACGTGGCAATGTAGTGCAGGGATTCACACTGCAAGACCTTGTTTTAAACCTATTATCTCTCCTACAGGCTGTATCAATGAAACAGCCATTTGAAACTATGTGGTCAGAAAACACAGTTTCTTCTCATTTCTTTTTTCCTTTGTTATTTTTAATACTCTCACGTCAGTTTGAACTACTAGCTTCTTCTATTTCTGTACTCAACATTTTGGCATACTCTCTCTATCTTTGTTACTATGATCTGTATTTCCTTAAGCAGAGGGGAAAAAATATCTAATCTTGGTTACTGCAAGCCATGCTGCTAAAAATGCTCACTTCTGTGCTCAGTGGTGCTCTTAGACTGATCTAGCACTGGGAAAAATGTGGGCTTATAATAAGAAAGCTGCCTAGTGAAAACTATTTTCAAGGAAAGTGGAACGTGAAGGCAAACAAAATTCCCAGTGAGTTTCCTGAGGGGCAAGATCTGCATTGCTCTGTGCTCCAGTTGCCCATGTCCTCTTGGGGATAACATGATCTACCACAACCTGTGCTGACTTTCACAGTGACTTGGGACTGTTCTTCAGAGGCATGAGGATCTTTACTGTCTTTTGTCTCAGTAATTAATTTAGCTTTCCCATTTGAGTTCTTTGAAAGATTTCTCCAGAGCATGCAAGTTCACTTTGCAGTGAGTTTTCCAGTTGTATCAATTTCTTGTTGCCTGGTTGTTTACTGCCTATTTAACTTTTTGCTTTTAGGTAGTTCAGACCTGGTCACATATGCATCTAGGTGTTGGGGTTTTTTTCTCAGCTTTGTAAGTTGGGGGGATTTTTTGGTAGCAAATGAGGAGCTCTAACATGGAGCAACAAGCCTAAGTAGTCCCAATGACGTTTAGTACATAGAAGGGTTGCCAAGCACTGGAAAAGGCTTCTCAGGGAAGTGACTGAGTCACAATCCCTGGAGATATTTAAAAGATGTGTATAGATGTGGAGCTTGAGGACATATGGGGTGGGCTTGGCAGTGTTTGGATTAGAGTTGGACTTGGTGTTTTTTAAAATTTTTTCAAAGCTAAATAATTCTGTGATTCTCTGATGGTGTTTTAGAGGGTTAAAAAGCAGTAAGAAGGAGCAGGAGGAATGGAAAAATAATAGCCATAGAAATATTGTAAGGTTACATCCTCAAAGAGAAGCTTTGAAAAAACTTACCAAAATACATGTGTTCAGCTGTAACCAGTACTCTTTTCCATTGAGAAATATTGTCTAGGTCAAAATGGGGGATTGTAAAATGTTATGTAAAATACAGGGAATTTCTTGTGAGTCTGCTGCTTGTGATGTCTGTCAGTGGCTGATGCTAGCACATCTGATGTGCTCTGGATATGTCTCACTCACTATGTGTATTTCAGTCAACCACATCCCAGGCAGACTAAGGGACTCCTGTGATTGAACAAACACAAATCTCTGTGTATATACATTCCCATGTATTTTACCCAAAGGAATAAAATACTTTAGAAGAAGAAATTGTACTTAAAAGTGGATTTTCTAGATTTGATTTTAATGTTAACATTTAATGAAAAAGCCACCAACCTTGCTGTAACAAATAGTAATTTTAAACAGAAATGGTTGTAAAGGATATCTGAATAATGAAATCCATATCTATGTAGCTGAAAAAATACCCATATGTATGAGGGACTGTAATAATAAAGGAAACTAGGGTGAAATGGTTATAGTTTTCAGCAGTCATGTGGAATTTCAAATTATTCAGATTCCTTCATTTAGATTCATTTAAGCTTAAAACTTAGGTTTTGAAAAGTTATGCATTTTTGCATTATTTCTGTCTTCAGCTCCTTTATAATCCAGAAGTAAAAGGAAATATAAGTAGTGTTGGAACTTCTTAATTTCATAGGCAATTTGTAATGAAAAGTTTGAATTAGTGTATGAGATTTCATTTTTTAAAAATGGAGAAAGTTTTGGGGAAATGGTAAAGCTGTCCCTTCATTATCTAAAATAATTGCAATATGGATGAGTGTTTTGACATTTCATTAAGAAGTATCTCACAAATTGAATAAATTCTGAGGCAAAATAATATATCTAATAATATAAACAATATTTTTTTAAAAATAAAATTTTATGAAGTGCTTTTCTCCACCACATGCCTTTAAAAATTGTAAGCCTTTAAAGATTACAAATGCAAGGAAAAATAATGTCCATTTTCACAAAGGGAGCTCTCACAGTGGAGAACTGGGCAATCCAGTGTGATGGTGCCATGGGAGCAGAGCTGCTGTAGGCTGGGCAGGGAAGGTGTCAGCCAGGGGTTGGCAACACCAGCTTTTGGGTTTGCCTGTTCTTGGTGAGGATGCAGCACTTCCAGGAGGAGAATGAGTCAAAAGTTATGACTTCTAGTCTGTGCTTCTGGCAGCTGGACTATGGAGAAACGAGCTTGAGGTTGTAGGAATAATTATTGTTGATGATTTACTGTGTGGTAATGGATTAAAGACATCCTGTTTCCTATCAAGATCTTAGGGCTTTACAAGTTGTTGTGACCTTTAGATTATGGTTTCCAGAGGTAGGGAATAAAAGCAAATCTCAGTGTGAAAATAAGAATGGATGTGAAACACATGTATGCACCCTGTCCTCTCTCTGTCTCGTTATGAGGAAGCCAACAGTGAACTATTCACTGTTAACTAGGGCAGCATTTCCACTCCAAACAAAGCTACTCACTGTGTGTTCATTGCAGCCTGCAATCTGGGAAATACTTTGCACTCCCTCTTCATTATATGCAAGACATTTAAACATCTAACCACTTCTTTTCTGAAGTTTTTTAATGTTGCATTAGTCCATAATTGGATAGCTAAATAGGAAGTCTACTTGAATAAATATTTTAGTCACCTCTATTAGTGACATCTGTAATAAAACTGTGATTTAAAAAATCCTAATTTTTTTATAACCAGGCAGAATGCCTTTTTAAGCACAGATTGGAAACCGAGACTATTACTGCCTTATCTATAATGAAGGGTTCAAAATAATGTAGCAGAAAAAAGATCTGAGTGTTTCCTTATGACAAATTTGTGTAAATCTATTAATACTTAGGAATTGGATAGCAAAATAATAATGGGTTGTTCTTTGTATTGGAGAGAGGTGAAAGGGTTCAATTTTGCAAACATGTATATGTATGCCCTTATGCCATTGAATAGGAAGCTGGAATATTGATATCAAAAAAGGTGTGTATTTGTCAAAGTGCCGGAATTTTTTGCATAGGACAAGTGAAGAATAGTTGAATAAAGAGAATGTTTGCATTTTCTGGCTAATGGTTGATAGAGTGTAGTGGCCAATTATGAGGCACCATGTCAGCTTACCTGGGATGCCTCTGCCTGTTTAAATAAAGCAATTTTTAAGGTCATTAAGTTGATTTAAAACTTTCAACCATGGCTTAGCAAGAATTTACACACAGATGTGCCCTGTACTGTAATGTTTGTTTCCTTTCAAAAGACAGATACATGGATACTTTTTGTAAATCAGACATAGGGTACCATGTGTACAGCTGCACGTGGCTCATCCCAGCTGAATTCAACCTCAGCCATGCTGGGTTTGTTTGTCTGCTTTCCTCTGTAGCATTTAGCAAGAGTATTATCAAATCAGCCACTCTGTGTGCTTTGAGTATAGTGCTGACTCTCCCAACTTTCTCTATGATCTTTTGGTTGGTTTAGGACAGGAAGAATATCTGAGCACTGCAGACTAAAACATATGTAGGTGTGCTAAGGGCAGCTGCAAGTCAGTTTTTAGCAGTGTCCATCAGGTCTTGGAGAAAAAATAAAATTCTGTTTCCCTCCAGAGAACTGGAAAGTGGGGAAATGTGGGAAAACTGAATGCACTTCAAAACAGTCAAACATTTTCTCAGAATTTCAGAATGGAAAGTTTTAATGTCAGGTGAATTTCTTTTTGCAGAATTCATTTGTTCTCTGTTAGGACTGTGCAAAGAGGGGGCAAGTATCAGTCTGTCACAAAGGCCAGCTGAGCTGTCTGGCCCTTTGAGCAAGGATCATTCCTTAACTTGGCTCAGTTTTAGACTCCTCACTTAGGCTGCAAATATTAAGGATACAGGACTTTTATCAACTGTATAAAGTGTACATTAAACTGTGATATGTTTATATCCATATCTGAAGACTCTAACCATAATTCAGAAGATGATGTCATTAAAGATGCTTTCCTGTAGCATTTTGACCACTCTGAACAATGAGTGATTTAATGGGACACTGACTACTTAGAGCAATGTTTTTGGATGGGCTTTAGTCTAAAAAAGTACGAAAGAAAAAAATTATTAAACAGCTTTACTAATCTGGTTTTGTAGGGCAGATTAAGGGTGCTGTTTAGATCTCTAAACATAGACAAGATGCTTCAGTTATTAATGGTCTATTTTCCTCTATGAAATGATATGTGTGAAAAATAAAACAGAGCCATCTCTTTGATTTAGAATAAAATCTTTTTGATAGATCCAGTGATGTAACTGCCTGGTTGATATTTGCAACTACCATCTGGGTTGTTGAACAAATAATAATGATTTTTTCCTTATTAATTATTTTTTGTTAGTTACTGCAAACCAGCATGTCTTTGAGCCTTGATAATGATATTTGGTCTCTAAAGGTTGAGTCAAAGCAGTTAATGTTATGGGTGCAATGCTGAAAGATCATCTTTTTTTGTTTTGTTTAGCCTACAAGCCCTAAGTTTGGAAAAGCAGACTCATATGAAAAACTGGAAAAACTAGGGGAAGGGTCCTATGCCACAGTATACAAAGGAAAAAGCAAGTAAGTGGTGTTTTCTTTTCTTTTAATTTTGTGAGTAAATAAAGATAAGCAGAAAGTATCAAGTGATGTTGCTGAACATGTACATAGATCTCTGTGAATCCAAGTGCTGCTGACTGCCATGTGCTCCAGTGGAAGGGGCTGAGACCATAGTGCACAGGTAGCACATTGCATACACCAGAAAAAGATGAGGTTCTTGTAAATCTGATGTTTGGTTTGCACTTCAATGTTGTGCTACTTCTTTGGTGTCCATACCAAATTCATTCCTAGGGGTAAAAGCAAAATGTGCTGTCAGGTAGAGTTTTATGATGGTCTGAGAACAATCCTGAATATGTGATAAGTTGTTCATTTTTGTTTATAATTATTAAAAAACTAATAAAACAGCATGAAGGGAATGAATGGAATTTTGGACTACTCTAGGTTTAGTTTGTTTACAATGGTTTATTTACAATTGTTGCAACTACCTCAAAATCTACTTTATACATGTCACATATTTTTTCAGCCACTTTAATGTTATTTGTTGTAGCTTTTTTATCCCCAAATGCCCTAAGGGCTTTTATATTGCATAAAATAACTCAGTAAGCACACTTCAAATATACTTCTTCAGCCAGTGCTTCCATTCAGAGCTATCCATTGTGAAGCAGCGTGCCTTGTGCCATTTGACATGTTTAATGAAGTTTTCATAATCAAATTTCTGATAATAACAAAAAAGTTGTAAAAGAAGGATTTGGTACATGTGATATCTTTATTTAAAAACTTTGGTTAGTCAATAATACATGAGACAACACTGCCATTCCAGCAGAGAATACCATGATGGTCATGGGACAGAATAACTATGTAAAAAAAGAAAATATGTCTGAACATTTTCCAGGTTCATTAACTTGGTTAGGTATTGAAAAATGATCTTTTTTCACTGAATATTTGTAATAAATTAAAATGAGGGTTCCCTCATCTTTCAATAGCTTGCTTAGGTATTGACAAGCATAATAACAGCTGATAGGAATAAAAACATGTTCTAAATGTAGAAGAAATATTCACACTTGTGCCATGCCACTGCAGGTATTGTCTTTCACTGGCAGCTTTCTTCAAGGAAAGGCTATTACTTTGTGTTGCTAATGGCTCAGTTATGCATTACCATAAGTTCCAGACATTATACATGTGTAAGTTTTTATTGGGGTCTATGTAATATGAGAAAACAGTGTAGATTTCAGCTTGTGCCTAATTACTAAAATCCTTGAGTAAAATCACAGTGAGTATCTGATGACAGTCAGTCCATATGTCTCAGCTTTTAGTAAGACTGAACTAAGGCAACAGAGCCACTGGATGTCCCATCAGTCAATGGAACAGACTGAAATTTAAAAACAAAGCAAAACCCTTCCCTGAAGCTATTGCATTAATAGTGAACATGTTATGAAATGTAGATTGGTTAGAAATACTCATTTTAGTAGAGTTGCCTGCAAATCTGAAAGATATACTTCAATGATTTTAATAGTACTTGAATAATAAATTGGAATTACTGGGCACACTGCATTCTCTATTACAAACAGCTTGTTCTGAATAAGTAGTTAGAGTTATAACAATTTTGTATGACTTTGTCCTGTTGCCTTGAAACATCTTCTGCAAGGTCTTTAAAATGTGCTCTGACAAAAAGTATGTGCAACCAGAGTGTGAATGAGACAGTATTTCTACTGTTATAGTAGTATTCTGTCACCTGTTTGAATTGGACATTTTTTTTCCCTGCTGAGAGTTGAATAATTTCCATATTATCCAGCACAACTGAGATTTGACACCTCCAGTCCAGGCTTCTGTTTCTTGAACTATAGAGACAGTCGAATTACTTCATGGCAGGAAGAGGTTGTACTTTAAGAACTTGGGAAACACTACAGGTGTTATCTGCTATTTCAAAAGGACTTGTTTGTTGAGATAATGTAGCCCTGTTACCTCTCTGTCCCCTGAGAAGGTGAGGAATCTCTGACCCATGTGGTGTCCCCACAGAAGGAAGAGCATCACTGCTGTGATGGACTCTTGGGGGATGTGGGTGAGCAGGTGTGAATGAATGCATTGGCTCTGGCCCATCCCTGCGGTGTTTCAAAGATGTGGCACTGAGGGACATATTTTAGTGGTGGGCTTGGCAGTGCTGGGTTAATGGTTGGACTCAGAGGTCTTTTCCAGCCTGAACAATTCCATGGTTACATGGCTGAGACCTGGACCTGGCTGCTGCTTTTCAAGCAGCTTTACTCTGATTGTTTATAGCTTTATTTTAAAATGATACAGGAATGGATAGAGATTTTTTTTTCCCTAGGCTTTGATTTGGGTATGTAGGGTGAGACTGTGGTATGTATCACTGTTCCTCTGCCTACAGACTCAGTGGGAATACAAATGAGCCAAAGAGGTCTGTTTATTTTGGTATGTGCCCAGTTTGACTGCTGAATGATTAAGTTCTCATGACACAATGCAAAATGCACACACATGATGGAAAAGCTGGAGCTGGTAACAATCAACAAGTGGATTTTGCTCAAAATGTTTGAGAATCCCTGACAACCAACTTTAGTGCTTGGTTTCTTTGTTTTGCCAAAATGTTTCTGAGATATTTCTTTAACAGTAGTTAAAGTTGGAACATTTAAGATTGTACTGAACTATTTTAAATGATGCTTTATACTCAGAATTATTTTGCTCAGTGTTTGTCACCAGCTGCATGTGGCAAGTGGTTGAGTTTGGGGTTTTTTATGCGTTTCCTGAGATACATTTCAGCTTTTAAAATGATTTCCCCTGCTGATCATAATGATGGAATAAAACATTCCTAATCTTAGCATGCTATTCAGAGAGTCTAAAAGATGTATACCTGCCTGAACAGACACAAAATCAGCCTTTCCTTTCCTAAGATTTAAAGTAATATGTACAGTAACTTGCTTTCAGAACAACCCTGGCTTTTTGCATCTTGGAGCAGGATAAATGGTACCAAGCCCTTGTCTTCCTATAAAACCCATTGCTTTTCTATCTTTTTGAGCATCTGTGGTTGTATTCCAGGAAAGTGAAATGAAATGGGCTAATTCCTTTTACTGGATGATGGATTTCTCTTTCTGTAGTCAGATAAAAATGAATCCCTGGGGTGAAGAAGCAGCAGAGTGAAGAGGACTGTGTTATTGAGGGAAGTGAAGCAGTATTCTCTTAGGCTGGGCTTTTTGTTTATAGGAGAAACAGCCAAGCAGTCATTTTTTTCTGGCTGACAGTTGCATCAATAGGTAAATCTATTTGATTTCATGTGTTGCACATCAGACGTGTGTAATGAAACTCATCTTGGCATGTTCATTTTCTGCTTCCATTCAGGCTAGGTTCTCATATTTTACTTAGTTGTATAAAACCACAAGAGGCTACTTACTGCATGAAATTCAGGTGACTTTGAGAGGATTTATTTTATTGTAAAATTTTGGAGAAGTGGGCAGAGTAATTTACTGATAACACTGTAAAAAATGATGCCAGTTCCATTGACTCTGTATTTGATTAACACCTTGGATGTTCGCCATACAGTAGGTGCAAAGCACTGGGTGGCCTTTGAATTCCTGTATCATTTCACTGTATGGTTGAGCTGAGGAAGTGCTGCCTGTCTGTGTATTGACATGTGTGTCTTCCTGCTGCCTCTTGAGCTTGTTTATAAATTTACCTGAACATACAGCAGTGGGATCTGGCTTGATCTGTGGCACATAAGTGTTGATGTGAGTTGAGAGTCTGGAGATGAAGCTGGTGACAGCACAAGGGAGCTGCTGCCAACCAGAGTCCCTTGCAAAGCAGTGTGGAGGCCTTGCATTCCCCCACTGGGAGCTCTGCATATTGCACTTAAGGGAAAAACCTGTGCTTTTGGCAGTTTTCTGTGTTGGCGTGCTTTCCAGCCTCTCCCACTGTGTTCAGTTGCCCTTCAAGGCAAAGAATTAAAAAAGATTGCCTCAGTTAAAGAGATGTGATCTGTGACTGCTGCTAGCACAGCATGTGTCTGTGTTTTGAGAGGCATGCCAGTGGTATCTGAACTGTGATCTTGATCTGCCTCTTGACTGTCCATGTGATTTTTCACTGTACCTTTACCTTTTTGGGCACCTTTACTGAATTGCATGTGCTCATAGTATTGCAAAAATGTGTAGAATTTGTTAAAAGCCACATCAAGATATTTTTGCCTATTTTCCCTATCATAAAATTACATAATTTCAACTTACCCTTAGTAGAACACTTGTTTTAATGAATGCTGATCCCTATCCTTTTTAACTATTAGTAGGAGAGATCAGCAGAGTGCAGAGCAGAGCACAGTAGAAGCTGGTGCTGTCAACAAGAGCTCAAAGGCTGCTGGTATAAGGCAGTCCTTTCATCCAGGCACCTCTCCCATTTCAGTTCAAAATCTGAATTTTTGTTTTCAAGGTGACTCCAGCTTGTATCCGAAGATGAAATGTATTTTTTCAGAGAGCCCAGACATTTGATATTTATGTCCATCAAAGGCAGTACCTTTTACTATTCACCTTAAAAGTCAATAGGGAGTTCATGCTGCAAAGTGGAGAGTAATCGTGCTCTGTACTGGCCTTGTTTCCATGCTGTGTTATTCTGGAGGCAGCAGGGAATCTCTGAATAATCAGGGGCACTGCCACTGTCTGTTACTGGCATGATGTATTGCAGTGTGTGCTATGAATATAGCTGACCATGATGTTTCATAAATATGTCTGTGGATGGCTGCTCACAAGAAAAGGGATGGCATGTGTATTTTGATTCTTATGTTTATGATGCTGAAACCTTCACTGAGGATGGCTGACAGGACTAATTGCTGTTCTGACTTTTGCTTTTGAAGTTGCAATTTTTTTTGCAAATAATTTTTTACTTGTCATGAGATCTCTTTGACTCTGATTATCTTTTATGCTCAATCTGCTGCAAGTGCCATAAGCTTGCAATGGTCAAGCTGCCATTTTTCAGTCATTCCCCAAGCTTTACTCTATGCCCATGTGAGGTGTTGTGTTCACAGGCTCCCTGATAAGTTTCATGTTCAACAGTCCAGTTCACAGGAAAGTTTTTATTCATGTTATGGCCAATTTATTTAGACTGATATTTCAAAATTACTCTGATTCTTATTGCCTTAATGACCTAAACTTTCCTAACCTTTTCTTTATTTCTTGAAAATTGTGTGAAATTAGTGTCCTACAAATGAAATCCTCTTTTCATCTGAGGATAACAGATGGCTGGAAAAGGAATACATATTCATGGGTTACAAAAAGGCACTTTATGGTTACCAACTAGGCTTTCTTTTCCCCCCCGCCCTCTTTTTTTAACTTATTTCCTTAACTGATTTTTGTAGGCAAGTTATGACATGGGATTACAAAATGTTTTAAAGACATCTCTAGCATTGTAAATCTTTAATAAAAATAGGAACTTAAAGTTGAATTAGATAGAAAACTAATGACAACTAGATGTTCAACTAAAATGCCAAACGGTGGAAAAATTATTAAAGTAGAATAAGTGCTAAAATAAATTACTAGGATTCTAACTACAAGATGAATCATTGACTGTATTCATCACTTACTGAGTGAATTTTTCAGCATTTAAAATAAAGATTGGGAAATTTTTTCTTCATAGTTGAAAATATAAAAATAACATCACACTGTATGTGCTGTGCTTCAACCTGAATGCAGTTTAAGGAGGGGACTTAGTATTATTACCTCTCATAGCAGGGGATAAAACTGAAGAAAGTAAGTCTATTATATTACTTACCCAGGACTGCCCTGGAAAACTTGGTAGACAAACTAGGACAGAATACAGTTACTGTACGTACATGTGCAGAGTTACTGGACAGTGCCTTATTGGCCATGAATGCATGACTGGAAGGGTAGGGAGAATACTGAATTAATTTGCCAGCTGCCATTGTGCACCATTGCATTTTCCAGTTTGCTGATCAGTGGCATCTCTCAGCAGATCCCCTGTGACTGTCACTGTGCGCAGTGGTAAGAGGCCCTTGTTTATAAGGGATAGCTCTGTTTGTCTTGCACATCTCTTTCTGCGAGCCCCAGTGGGGTGTGGGAGATGTGAGGGGAGTGCAGCAGGATGTGCTCAGCACTGCTGTGCCTGCTGCCCTTCCCAGGTCCCTCCTTCCAGCAGGCACAGGTCGAGTACAGCCCCTGTGCTTGGATGAGCTGCTGGCTAGTTTGAACTGATGTGAGCTGGGGCTAAGCTCTTATCTTACCTGCTTCTGTTCAAGTGAGGGCTGCCACACTCTTTGTACGAGACTGCCTTGACTTCTAAGTTCCAGTGACAGCACTAATTAATAATTTAAATCCTTCATCTCACGTGAAACCCTTCGATCTTCTGTTTTTTCAGCCCTAATAAATGTCAGCATTATGAAGTATCTTTAATCCACTGGCTTCTACTAAGATGAGGTAACTTTGGCCTAGGATGAGGTTAAAAGATGGTGGGATTCAAAAAGAGAAATTCAGGGCCTGTGTTAGTCCCTTGAGAATTTACATGTTTGGGCTTTAGCAGGACTGGGAGTGGCTTTTGTAAACTAGAAATATAAGTCCTTTTTAGTAAGAAAAATATATTATAAGCCATGTTTACACTGAACTGTCTTTTATGTTAATGATTAAAAGAAGTGTTTCCCTCAATGTGGAATTAGTTATTCGTTGGTAGAATAATCAGAGGTGACTAAACCTACAGTGAATGTGCCTCTGTCAGGTTTCTTCAAAGGAAATTTCTGGCAGAGCCTGATTTCATTAGGTCCCCATGGTCTGTTTGGAGTTTTAGGTGTCTGTTTATGACATCAGTATCACTACAGAGTAGATCTAATTAGGTATTCTCAAGGTTTGATCATCAAACTTTGAGATTTTCCTGTAAATGAATATTTAACAATTGCAAGTTATTTTTCTTTACAAGAATTTGTTTCTTGAAATTTGTATCACAAATTAGAGCATCATCCCAATATCTTCTACTGATTTTTCTTTGCAGAAGTGTTCCCAAGCTTAGCACTTGCACAGATTATGATCTCAACCTCAACTCCAGACAGTGGTAAAACTCAGTATTAAATAAACAGATTGAAATCAGAATTGGCAGATTTTATGTTAATTGACTCTTTTAAATGTATATATTTAGAACATTTATGTCATCTAAATATATCTGAAGAACTTGAGAAAATAGTGTTATTGTACTCTTTTGTTCTCTATGTGGCATCATCAGCTTTATCCCCAGTGAAGCCAATTAAATAATCAGTTACTTTATATTCATCAGTATATGTTCTTAATGATGTATTAAATAATTTCCAATTTTCTCTATTTTCTCATAAATGGTCATTTTTAATAAATGTATTTATTTTGGTAGTGCAGATATTTGCTGGTTTAGAAAATGCAGAATGACACATTATCTTAGCATTTTTTGTAATATCTGGCTCATTTGTTTTTTTTTATAATATGCAGACTTTTACTTTATGCTGCATAAAGCAATTTGGACTAATTTTTCTATTGCCTACGTTGCATGTATAATCAGAAAGTTATTAGAAAAATTTATAATGTTAAAGTGAGGAATTTCCATAAATTGGAAAGCTGTCCATCAGCTGCAGGTGTTTTGCCTAGACTAAAGTAGTTTTGTGTGATAATTAGAGAGGCTTTAGACTTCTGTACTTTCTCTGAAGGTGTTTCAATGAGAAAGAGAAAGCAAGTTAGCTTAGGAGGGAGGATGGCTTAGAAAATAGGAATTCTTTTGCCAATATTGTCCTTAATAGAAGCTAATGTGGCAGTTGACAGGCTGGGCATAAGATGATAAGTGTAATCTTTGACACAGTGAAGTATGCTGTTTTGAGAAGGTGTGAAATTGTTTGCTTTGGACAGTGGGTAATAGAGGTGGTTTAATGAATCCTGGATGTTAAAAGAGTCAGTGGCGTTGCCTTTTCACTGTCTAAAAGGCAGTCTGCTTGTCAGTTTCCTACTTGGCTTTGAAATAATGAAAATACTGAGCATGCTTTGAAAGTTATGGAAGACAAATGTGAAGCAATATTTGGAAGGAGTTCTGCCTAACCTTATCTGATCACTTCTGAAGTCTGCAAAGACAGGTATTGATAGATTGCAGAGGTAATTTTACCCAGTTTTCCTTTTTTCAGTGTTGTTTCTAAGGAAATTACCGTATTATTTTGACATGGCATTACAAGTTTCAGGGTGCAATTTCATGACATAGCTGGCTTGATCCCATGACACATTGCTTCTCAAAAGGTGAACCCAGTTCTTATGTATTTGTTAGCGTTTTTCCTTTTTTTAATGCCTTTATAATTTTTAAAAAGTATTATTTAACACTTTTTGGAAGAGCCAGTCTTCTCCTATTTAAGCTCCCTAAGCAGTCTCATTGTAAAGTCCAGCAGAAATGACAGCAAATACAAGTCAGTGTCAGGAGTGTGTGGCAAAGTTTAAGCAGGAGAAACCTCTACTGTGAGGCAGCCCTTAGCTCATCTTTTCAGCAGCATCTAACTGCACCCTGAGATTGCATCAGTGGGAGGATAATTAAAGGATGTGAATAAACACCCTATCTCTGTAATTGATACTTCATAATTTCTCACATCTCCAGTTTTATATGCTCCTGTTTATAGAAAATTAAATGGAAAAAAAAGATTTTAATGACTGGGTAGTAAATGAGAATAAGGAGGCTGTTATATTATGGAAATTATAGATTGATATGTTGGAGATAAATTGTATTAAAGAGGAGAATGAAATCCCAGAGGAATACTACTTGTGATTGGTTTGATTATTTTGGTAGAACTAAGAGTTGCCATGATATCTATCAAGATGATGACAGATACCGATGACAAAGGGGCAATGATAACTAAAAAGAACAGCTCACCTACTGTGTTTAACTGTGAATTCTTTGAAATGGGTTCCATACTATTGCTATTTGTGTTATATATTTCTCTTCATGAACCAGTGGAATGTAGAACTTCAGATTAAAATGAACATAAGCTACACAATGCTGTATGTTTTTTTGTCCTTCTCTTCATATGCCTGTTTCCTTAATACCTTTTTGCCCTGTTTTTTTTCATTGTATTTTACATCACCTTCCCTGAACACAGGATCTGTCCTGTTCTTTATCTGCAAAATGATCTTGCTTTTCTTTCTTAAATTCCTCCTGCAGTTATTTCATCTGTTGCAAAATATTCAAGTTTTTCAGGTATCTAAGTAATATGTATATGATAGGTAGGGTGGTGGATTGATGGAGGTATTGAAAATGACACATGTTTATGAACTGCATGTCTGTCATCAGTCCTGCTTTTAACATGGTTCATTCTCCTGTCTGAGCATGACACATGAAGTTACTTGAGGCAAGGCTTATCTTTTTCTGATGCCATAAATCCTGTTTGAATCCAAATTAAAAAATATGTAAGACAATTATAAGGGAAATCCAGGAGAGTTAAGCTGATAATTTCTTTTCAACAGTGACTAGTGGCCTGAGACTTGGACTGGTGCCAGCCTGAATATTATGACTAATTGGAAGGTGATGAGTAAACCGTCTTTTGATAACCAGGGTTTCTTAACTTGGTCAGAGTCATTGTGTAATGTTCTGTATAGGGCTAATGAGTTTTGGTAATTAAGAAAGAGGAATAATCAGAAGAAACAAGACAGTAGCCATCCGTCACTGAAGTCCTATAACTGCAAAAATTAAAAGCCTGAGGGAGAAGATGAATTCAGAGTTGGTGGTTGTTCATATCATCTTGCCTTGAAAATTTAAAACATGTTGTAAAGCCATCCCTCTTGTAGTACAGGAGAGAATTGCCTCCATGACTACAGGAGTGTAAAGGCTCCAATGTGTCCTTGAGCTTTGTGGCTGTAAAGGCGAATTTTGCTTTTACAAAAATAAATCTTAATGATAATAATAACAATAATTTTTAAAAACTGTATTATGCCTTTTTGGTAGTTTATCTTTGCCACTGCTTGTCGTACATGGGGAGTTTGTTAAAGTTTCATGATATGAGTTTGTTCTTGAAGAGGGTAATGGATACCATCTTTGTTCCATTTTTGTGAAATTTTATTTGGATTAACTGAACCAACTGGATTTTTTGCAAGGCCTGGAATGTAATTAATGTGTGGTGATAGTTTGAATGCTAAAAATGAAACAAGACAAATAGATTTTATGCAAAAATGACCTGTTAAGAACTTTTGTCTCTGGGAACACAAAATATTTTTAAACTTATAAATGAGAGCTATTATAATCTAAAAGTAGCCAGGGCCATGTAGTCAAGAATATGCCTCATGAACAATCCTGCCCTAGTGGGAAATGACCAGAATGACCTAAGAATTATTTCGTTACACAAACTTTGTAGCTTTTTGAAGGTTATACTAATGTGTATCATATTGTGGGAAGGAGGTAATCAGTGTAAATTTGGATATACTGCATGTAAAGTGATTGATGAAAATCATATGCCTTTTCTTTTGAACAGTTTGATCAAATAATGAACAGATATTTTATAAGAGAAACTTTAAATTGTGTTACTTCTTAACAAAGCTTCAGTAACAAAGCTGCGGTAGAAAGGAAGCAGACTGACTCACAGAAAACTGAGATAATTTCTTGGATTGCATCTGAGTGTGAAAATATAAAGTTGACATTATGGAAGCTATGAAGTGCTTCTTACAGTGCTGTAGATGAATCACTGGCATTGACAGGGAGAAATTGAATAAATACATGATAGGAAATAAGTTCTATTATAAGAAATACTGTTTCTTCTATAATTTTGGCTTTTCAAAATTTCTCCTTCCCCTCCCCTGTTTCCCTTTCAGGGTAAATGGAAAGCTGGTGGCATTGAAGGTGATTAGATTACAAGAAGAGGAAGGAACCCCATTTACTGCTATCAGGGAAGGTATGCACTCACAATTAGTAATGATATATGTGGGGTTTTTTATTTTGTAATTGCATTGTGCTTCTTATTTCTGTGCCATGCTATAGTGAATATCTTGAGAATTCAAATTATATGGTTATGTTCTCAGTAGGATGAAACTTTGGTGCTTCAGAAACAAAGCCTCTGGTGTGGGAGTTCTTGTTAAAGAATGCAGCTCTGCCTGTGCTTTGGCTCCTGTTAGATTTACTACACGAACAGTACTGGGGAGCATGTGTGAGGTGGGTGTGAGAAGCCACTCTGGAAGAGGAGGGAGCTGTGTAAGATGCATTTCTGGCCCGCAGGCAGCACCTAGGATGAAGGTAGATGTGATTTTTCATATATACGCAGTGTGAAGCAATGACAAGCATTTCTTGATAAAGGCAATCAAAAGATCATCGAGCAGAACTGCAGGCACTTTTGAAGCTGTGTGTGGTTTGCAACTAGCTTGTGTTTGTTTTTCCTTCCCCATGGACTCTAAGTTGTGTGGCCTGGAAATTGTTTTTATCTATGGTGCCTGGAGATTCCTGGCTTTCTGCTCCATCCTTTATCCCTCCTCGTCAGCCTCTCCTGGTCCCTAGTGACGGCTGCTTTATCTGAGCCTGTCTGTATCGAGCTCCTGTACAGAAATTGGTGGATATGCCTTCTTTGTGTGGTCCTGCTCTTTTAGAAGGTACTAAAAATGAGCCTTGGTAGAGAAATAATAAACAATTTACCATCACAGCACTGATTCAGACTCAGCTGAAATTGGTAATGAACTAAAGAGATGAAACTGCTTCGACTTTGAGGCACCCCTTAAAACTTCACTATCAGCCTAGTTCCCGGGATGAGATGAGCCAGGGAGGTACTGGAACATCAGCCCTCACAGGGTCCGCAGCTGGCCCTCCATGTGAGATGTCTGGCTTCATGACCATGAGAGCCCAGACACAGCAGCTGTAGCTCCCTTGTGCCTTGCTCCTGCAGCCATCTGTCTGCTGTATGTCTGTCTGTACAATGAGCCCATTCTGGAGTAGGCTGGGCAAAAAACCCTCATGTTTCATGTGATTGACACCCTGAAGTCACTAAACTACTGTGGATTTCCATCCCAAGACTGTGCATTTTAAAGGTGGCTCTTTCACAAAGGAGGGAAAACCGTGGGTGGCAAATTTATGAAGGAATTTCCGCGGTTCTTCTCTACTGCTTCATCTGAGTAACAATTATTGAATGATCTGACACGTTTATTCATAACAATATCTCTTTTATGTGTGAGTTGTTTGTCCCTGCAGCTGTGCTGTGATAACGAGGTGTGTAGAGGGTTACGGGTGCAGCTTTCAATATCTTTAATGCTGAGTTCAAGTTATAACAGTCTGTGTTTCAAATATGTTTATTGTTCTTCAGGTTTGTAGTTGATATGGTACTGACTTAATGAGAGAATAGTAAATACGGCTTTCTTGTGCCTTTTTGGTGACACTTAAAAGGTTTTTTAATGTGAGCTTGGTCTAGATGAAAGCTTATAGTTCTGTAACTGTCAAATTCAGTATAATCCCTTTTCCTTCATAAATAGTGTGGTGTGTGAGCTCAGTATACAGAAGTATTCATTAGGAACAAGAACAGAGATTTTTCCCACTTGCTATGTTAAAAAAATTATAAAGGCACAGTTGCATGAAAATACTTCCCATACTGTCATTGGAAAGTTTTATTTTTAGCTGTGACTACAATACTGTGGTTGAAGCCAGTTTAATAGTAGTAGAATAGCTTTAATAGTAGTAGAATAATTGTCTTGTCTAGAAAAGCTCTTGAAGTTAATAATACCAAATCAACAGTGCAGCATTGATTATGGTAGGACTGTGTGCATCCATTGTATTTTTAAGCCTTCGTCTAAGCTGAGACTAGATCCAAAGAGTATTAGGATACTAAAAAAGTTTTTTCTTGACTCTTATAGAGTCAAGAAAAACAGCCTATAAACAGCCTATAACCCAAGTGTGATCCCACCTATCCCTCTTGGATAGGTGGGATCACACTTGGGTTATAGGCTGTTTATGAGGGTTTTTTTGGGGTAAATGAAATCTCATCTCCTTGACAGTGAAATTTCTTTCAGGAGCTATCCGTATAAGTGCAATGCTGTATGTTTTATGTCATGTAGATGTCACACACACCTGATATGTAAGAAGAGGAGGGGAAAAAAATCTATATTTAATTAGGCTTTAACTTTTCTATTGTTGGTTTTGATTTTGTCAGAAACAAATATTAGGGCCAGAAAAGTAAGGAAAGCTGAATTAGAAATGCAAATTTCAGAAGGTGACCTCTCTGATGTTATGCCAGGCTGGTAGTATTTGACAGTAACACTGTGGCCACTGCAGCCTTCACTAGCAGGACCTTAGGAAGCTCCTCCTTTCCTCTTGGCAGCATCTCATCCATCTTGGACATGCTGAGTTCTGTAATGCATCCATGGCTGCTGTCAGCTACAAGGGTGGGGAGAAAAAAAGGGAAAAAATAAATGCTTCTATGAGCTCTTAAAATTATCTGATAAGTTTGATATGGAAAAACAGTGAGAATGGGACACTGTGTTAAGCTGTTTTCTCCTGATCTTTGATGATTAACTAAGGGCTCCAGTGCCATCATTTAGGCTGGGACAACTAGAACAAGGACAAATACCACTGAAGATGAGATCAACTTCTAATTTCAGTTATCTGAGGAATAGTGTTCCCATAATGGAAAAATGCATATATGATGGTATGAGCCAGAGGTCCGTTGAAGGGCATTTCTTTCCAAACTCTTTCATAATGGAGAAACCAGGCAGGTTTCATCTTGGCTTGCTCCTCATTTTCTAATTTTCCAACAATGCAAGGCAAATTCAGGCAGAAGTCTAGTTAGTTGTAAATTAAAACTACTGTTAGAAAACTGTTTAACATTTCTCCTGGCTCCTTGAGTAAAGCAGTGAGAGAAAATAGCATTTCTGCTCGGTGCTCCTGAGGGGGATGCTGTGTGATGCTAATTTGGGGGATGTTACAGCCTGAAATCCTAAGCAGTGGTTGTGCTGAGGGAATGTTGTAGCTGCCTATGTACAGGGAAGCATATTGTTACTGTTGTGACAGCAGCAGAATGAAGCTCAAAGTAAAACAAAGCTACAAAGGAAAAAGACTAGGAGAAGTGGGAAAATGGAGGAGATAAATATGGAATGTGTGGCTGTAGAGACAAGTGCTAACTTGGTTAAAGCAGTAAGTGGAAGAAAAAGTGAAAAAAAAAAAACTCCAACTGAACAAAAAAACCCCCAGTAAATCTGCATAAAGGAAATCATAGTTAATTTTAAGGCCTGGGGGAGATTTAGCTGAAGCTTCAATTAAAGCTTATAAAGTAAGTCTGCTTTTACAGCAGATAAGGGTTTGTGTCTTCTACCATCAAAGTTCCATAAATTTAAATGAAAATAGGTGAATGTGGCATATTTAGTGGTGCAGTTCAGCTCACTATTGAATTTCTAGAACAAAGTTTAGAAGTGGCCTGTGCTAAGTGTTCTTTCAACTTGGGCTGAGTTAAATGTACCAGCTTACTGTATGCAGTTTATGGGATGTTTCTGAATTTAATTCACTTAGTCTGAGATAATCTAATTTACTTTTGAAGAGCCCAAGGAGGAAAAAAAAAGAAAAAAAGGAGAAAAAAAGCACAACTGATTTGGTGTATGTACTTGAGTGGGATAAATCAATGAGATTTTCTGATAACATTTATAGGAGTGACTCAGCCCACCATTTCACTGTTGTGGGCTAAGTGTGCCTGCAACAGTGATATCCAAAACACTGTGGAGTCTGAAAGACATTTACATCCCATTTTTTCATTTAAAATAAATTCAGTAGTATACAGATTAGCAAGTTATTTGTTTTCTGTGTTAGTCAAGTTGTGGTTTGTCCTTTTACTGTAATGCTCTTTATCAACTGTTCAGAGATAGTTCAGCATCAGACTTGAAGTATTATTAAACCCTCAGCAGCCAGGAGAAAAGGTCACTGACCTTAACTTTTATCTCAGGTATTTCATTCTCTTAATTTCCTGTAGAATCATATGTTCATCTAGGCTAAATACTGAACTGTGTGGTAGATTCTAATTCTGGGAACAGCTTGATTAACAGTGCTGTAGTTATCTTCTTTTCATTTTGGGTAATAATATTGCTTTTATCCAGCATGACAACAGTTTTGCTTTTTGGATTCATATATAGACAAACATCCCTTGGATTTATCAACACCTTGCTTCTGAGGTAACTTGCTTACTGTGTTCCTTTCTTGGGTAACAAAATTCTTTCTTCCCCATCCCATTCATGAAAACTTTTTTTGCCTTTGTTTTTAATTTTCCGCTCTTGAAAATATTGCTATTCACTATAGCAATAAAACCTTATTCCAGGGTTTTGGTCTATTGAAATGTTTCATTTCCCATAGGTCTGGATGGTGTTTCAAAGCATCATCAAGTTTTGTAGCTATTTTTGTAGTTGTCATTTAACTGCCATGATTGGGCAACTTTCAGTTTGTTTTTCTTTTTTATTAATTACTGTATTCACATGTTGTAATTTATATGTATTTGTACCCATTTGTGTCACTTTTAAAGGTGCTCATGTGACAGTTTCTACATCTTTGATTTGGCAGTTTCTCAGATGATACTTTTCCATCTACTCCATTGTCAAAGGCTGTGGTCTTAATGCCATGTATGGATAGCAGCATGCAGAAATACAACATAAGTGCTCTGGAAGCATCTGCTGTATTGCATTATAAAATTACAAAGAATATAGGAATGGCTTAATGATTATTTTTTTAATTTTTAAAGAACAGTTTATCATGCATATTGAGTAAGTTTATTTTGTGGGTTGGGGGAGAACGCTTAGTGCATCTGAGTGCCAATATAGAGCATGGAAGAGAGATGCTTGACTGTTGGCCACAGAACATCTTCAGAAGTCTTCAAAGCTTTGGGTCTCTGCATCCTTATCGCACTGTATGGTAGCAGTGAGTCAAGAGGAGGCTGCCAAGATGATTAGAGGGATAGAGCAGCTTTCCTATGAGGAAGGCTGAGAGAATTGGGTTTATTCAGTCTGGAAAAGGGAAGGCTTAGGAATTACCAATTGCAGCTCTCCAGTACCTGAAGGTGCCTACAAGAAAGACAGAGAGGGACTTTTAACAAGAGCATGTGGTGACAGGACACAAGGAAATGGCTTTAAACTGACAAAGAGTGGCTATTAAGAAGAATTTCTTTACTGTGAGGGTTGTGAAGTACTGGAACAGGTTGCCCAGAGAAATTGTGGCTGTCCCATCCCTGGAAATGTTCAAGGCCAGTTTGATTGAGGCTCTGAGCAATGGGGTCTAGTGAAAGGTGTCCCTGCCTATGCCAGGGGGTTGGAACTTGATGATCTTTAAGGTCTCTTCTGACCAGGCCATTTTATGATTATAATGGAAACAAAAAATGAAAACCTGAAACAGTCTCTAAGAAAGAAATGAGTTGTGAGTTCACATTTATTCCCCAGGATTTCTATAGTCTGTGTTTTATATATGATATTTTCTATATTGTAATATATAATGTATTATCCTCAGGATATATATTTATACCAGACAGCCTCTTTGAAGATGGGAGGTTTTCTGAGGCCTCCCTTTCTGAAGTTGTCAAGCTGAAGGGGATAAATCTTTACAAAACTTATCTGTAGAAAATCAAAATGGAATAACTGCTACGAAAAGAATACAGGGAAGATCAGGAGTTTGCCAAGACAAAGCTCTTACCTGAGTGAATGTGTAATTTATTGCCTACTGTTCCTAACTGGTGCCCAATGGAAAACAGTGATTGGTGTTAACAGAGCTGCAAGCGATGTAAAGTAGCTGAGCTTTTCTATTATCCTGGAGAAACAGCAGATTCTGCACCCATACCATTGAAGGAAGAGCTCCAGAAAATTGTATTTTGACTCAGTGGGTATAATTCTTGCGACCTTATCCTGAATTATGACCTGAGTTATTGCAGGCACTCCCCAGCTCAGTGATGTGTAGCCCAATGGTCTTTACACCACGGAAGTCAACAAATGACCTCATGGCACTGGCGGGATGACTCACAGTCATAAGCCTCCTATTTTTTGTACTAGAGTAGGCCTGAAATATTGTGTGCTATAAGTCAAGGTCACAGTGAAACAATATCTGCCTGTATTCTTTGAAGAGTCATTGGTTGATCTACTGCTAGAAGGCAAACATGAAAATGGCAGTGAAAATCCTGTCTTCATCTTCCAGTAAAGAATTATTTTTTTAAATTGGAAGTTAAATCATCCACTTACATAAAGTAAATCTAGTAATTTTATTCAGGATTGGTTTGGGTGGTTTTTTGTTGTGAGGTTTTTTTTCCTAATAAGGAAGCTTAACAACTGCTTTCTTTTTAGTGATAGGAATTTGGAGGACTTTCAGATTTCCTTTACAAAGCCCAGTCAAGAAACTTGAATTTCTATAATTGAAATGAGTAAAAGCCTCACATGTATCTGGTTCAACAAGCCTCAGGGAATTTCAAAAGGTTATGTTTAAGATTATGGAGATGTAGCTATTCTGAGCGTGCGTGTCACAAGACTTACTATAGGGGGTTTGTGTCTATGGTTTGGAGCCTGAGGATAAGCTCACTCTCCCCAAAAGCCACGTTGCTTTGGAGCAGTGAAGTAAAAAAAGGAAAGGACAGTAGCTTGGCTGTAGCTTGGGGAACTTTTTCATGGCCTACAGAGCTGGCAGAGCTGGTGCCTACTGCAGGCTAAATAGCGACGGCTCAATTAGCTGTAAAGTCCCTGCAAAGCCAGTTGGGCTTGGAGTCGTAACAGCTTTGTTTTTCAGAGTTGTTAAAAATAAAACATGCAAGCCAAGAACCTTTGGGACACCGTGTCATTGGATATTTAAGGTCAAGAATATTCAAAAGTAAAGAAACTCCAGCAATTTTTATTTCTCTGTCTGGTCTCTTTCTCTTATGGGCACCCTGCAGCCTTACCCAAGCTGTCGGTTTCCTTGAGTTAAAAGATTTCTCAAATTAAGACAGGCTGGGCTTCAAAAACTACATTTGGAAAAGGATGTTCCTGGGACCTTTATCATGAAATGAAGTAAACTTTTAAAATTTCTGAGACTTTTGGAGGTTACTTGTTAAATACCCTTTCATGTTGCAAAGAAGTGGATATTATTTCTTCTTGAACATTTATAGTAGACAAATTGCTTTTTATTTCTGGAGGTTTTTTCTGAATATTTTTTTGATAGGTCACATTTTCAGCTATGTTTCATTTATGCTTTCTCCTGCACGTGCAGTTGTGTACGTCTACAAGAAGCGTGTTAGATCTTTGGCAATGTGATGTGGAGCTCTGAAGCAGCAGGAGTTTCATCTTTACTCTGCTTTGCCTCCTGCTGCTCTCTCCAGCCCTGACTGGCTGCTAATTTTTTTTACTGACAGTACTCATTTGCTTTTCCCTGAAAGCATTTGAATTGGCTGGCTGAAGCAGGTGAACTGAATTCCTTGTCATCCAAGATGAATGTGGGAGATCTGATAGTTTTCTAGTCTCATATACAGTGCAAATTATGATGTTATTTTATTCTGCTTTTTAGTGTGTCCAAATTACATTGTGCTACTTACTTCTTTTTGGTGGGCCACATGAAAGCTTCTGTCCACACAGGGTGGTCAGAAATGGTAGATTGAGAAAGTCTGTCCTGTTTGTTTTTTTGTACTTGACTATTCACAGACTGAACATAGTCTTTCCTTTCCCCCCCTCCCCCTTTATTATTTTTTAACCATCTAATAAATCAGCAGTTTTCTCAATTAGAAAACCTTCAGGAGAGCTGGGATTACATAAATATAGCATAAATTATAGTGTTTCCCTTTGAGAATCATGTTATGAATTTTAAAATATATAATGAGCTTCCATCATCTAGGAAAAGTGTTGCACTTTTCTGAGAAGTACAAATGCAAATTCCAAATTATCCCATTTCGTAGAACTGGATTTGTTCCACAGAATATTCCATCCCCTCTGTCCTCCTCCTATTCCCCCTCCAACATTTTATCTGTGGCCTGCTGAGGTGGAACATGACTGTATCAATTAAATCTTTATTCAGTACTTTTGATGTTCAGGCTGTGACCTTCTTCTGGCTTTTGTTCTTGAGCACAGTTCAAGCCAGAAGAGAATGAGGTGACACTTTGAAGATTTTTTTTTTTTTTTAATATGATCATTTTGCCAGCAAGAATTCTTTCTTCATCCTTGTTATGTTACCTTAATGGCAGACCTTTAAGGCTCTGCCCTACTTCCACTGAAGCAGTTGTCTGTGCATCCTCATTTCTCACATGGAAAGTGTTGGATAAGGGATCTTGTGCCAGTTTCTGCACTGGAAGGTT
Organism: Ammospiza caudacuta; assembly: GCF_027887145.1. Classification (NCBI taxonomy): domain Eukaryota; kingdom Metazoa; phylum Chordata; class Aves; order Passeriformes; family Passerellidae; genus Ammospiza; species Ammospiza caudacuta. The sequence continues at coordinate 23,385,891 of NC_080593.1, forward strand.
GCAAATCCATTAGTTCACGAGTGCTATTGAACCCTTTTCGGTATGGCTTTTGCTTACAGTTTCCTCTGACCTGAGTTTCAGAGCTCTCTGACTTGCTTTGTGCCCCTGGGGCTTTCTGCTTAGAGTGGACTTCTGCTCAAAAGCTGTTTCTTCTTTCCTTGTTAATGCACAAGTTGGAACTGTTGCCTTGTAGATTTTGGTCTGCTGCTCTTGTTGTCCCTGATAGTATGACAAGAAGGGTAGAAAGCACATGACAATCACAGAATTTGGAGGATACAAGAAGGCTGTCAATCCTTCATATATAATGATAATATGCATCTATAAGTCATACAGAACCTTATGCAGCCCTCATGGCTTTCTTGTTTGAGTTGAAGTTGTTGAGAGTCTGCCTTTCTATGCTGTATGCAAATTTAATCTCACAGCACATTCTGCCAGCAAAAGAATGTTACTTCTCCAAGTAACATTAGTTTTTTCCTTGTGACCATATCCCAGTTGGAGCAGATGGAATTGGTAGTGCAGAAACCAGCTTCTTAATATGAGTGGAGGTGCTGGCAAGGGATGGCATGTCTCAACTGAAACTGCTTGTAGACCCTCAGGCACCCATCCAAGTGCCAGTACCTTCCATGGCCACCTGGTGAAATAAAAATTTATCTCTGATGTTGAGGCAAAGAAATATCTGCTGAACCTAGCTAGTTCTTCTAATTGTTTTTTTCTTTATTGTATCTCCCTTTTGCAAAAGGGATAATCTAGACAACAATATCATTTACCCTTATGATGAAAGTGGTGAATTCAAATATGCACAAAGATATTTGTCTTTGTCGAGATCTCTGTGTGTGTTTTTCCATTGCTGAGTCCTGGATTTCAAAAATACCAAAGCAAGGTGGCAACTCAGTGTTCAAACCAGTTTAGTCAGCTTCAGTTTTATCCATGGTCTTCTTAACATGTAAACCTAGTAGATGACTGTGGAATCTCAGCAAAATTGGTTTCAACTTTGGGTAAAGTACAAAGTAAGGACCTTAGAAGGTTGTCTGGTTTCAGGTGTGTTACAGCTCTCCCGCTTGAAGGAGATACACCACAACATGTATGGAAAGAAGTGAATGGGTGCATATGTGTGTTCCTGTATGTTTTTAAGACTTAGAAAAACAATTAATCCTGTCCCCTAAAGAGCAAAATCCCCTGTGATGGGTCACATACTGTCTTTGATCAACCCAGAGAGTGTGTAATGTGAATTGGTCATGTACCCAGCTCTGGATAAAGTAAAAATGCTTCCTGTGAAAGTCGTCCATCTTCATCAAAAGTCATGTCTGAGACATGCCACCATCTTCTTGCTACTGATTTCAGTCATCTTGCATAAACATCATCAGAACAGTTTTGTGTATTTCTAACACAGAAAGTTCATGAATGAATTATCGTAATTCTCTTGATGTGTATGAATAATTTAAACACTGTCTTGGTTCTTCAGATGTGAATGTAGCAATGAAGATGAGCATGTGCTTCTGCTGGATCCACAACAATGGATTGTTTTCAATGCTTTTGTCCACAGCACAATAAGTACTTTTACTTCCTTTGAGAAAAATCCACTAGCATATTTTAAATTTTTAACTTATTTATCAAATTTAGCACCTTTAGTCTGTACAGATACAAGACACTCTTCTGTTTTAATATCTAACAAATCATTCCTATAGCAAAGGGAAAATAACACTTATTTTCAAATGATGGGGCCATGACATAAGTGGAGACTTGCTAGTTGAGAAGATAGGGAGCCTGAGAGGGTGAGACTACTGCAGCATTTTGTTTTGCTGCTTTTTATTCCCATCTTTTGTGGTAATGATTCAGTTCTTCCTTAAATATGTCATATATACAGGGAAGTAAAAAATCCCAGTATGGTTAAATGCTATGTATAGTTCACAGTAATTTGCTGAAAATTTTAAGCATGAATTGTTTCTAAACTTTGAAATAGATGAGAAATATTTTCAGCAGCTTACATCTTTGTACTGGCATGAAATATGGCAGCAACCACTGTAGTCATTAAGAAGCACTAATACCTTTCTCATAGGAAGGAGAAGGTCAGTTATAATCAAAACAGTGAAAAAAGTGGTAGCAAATACATCTTATTTTAAAGTTATATATGTGAGACAAAATATATTCCTTCTTTTCTGTTTCTACACAGGCTCTTTTTTATCTTTGGTCTACCTGCTGTCAGATGCTGTAGGCACAGTTGTCTGGCTGAGACCATTCCTTTGGGAGACAGCACTGCTCTTTTTTTCTCTTTTGTATTTTTCCATAGCCTGGAGATTGTGTTGCAAACACTTCAGTTCAGTTTTTCAGTTTTTGCTGGGAGAGGTGGGAGATTCTTTCAGGAATTATACAGAACTGGAATACAGGCTTCATAATGGGGTCTCTTCTTCCAGCATGGGTGGAGTTACTGCTTCCAGGCTTTATGATCAATATGAAGAGAGGAGCGTTTCAATATTAGAACTTGACCTTTGCTGTCTTCTTCAAAGCAATGAAAATGAATATCCACATTATTTTACTTCTCGGGGAGAATGTTCTCCCTGAGTAAGCAATATTCAAAAAGAAGCTGATAATGTGTTGCATTTTTCTGATGAGATGGAGGGGAACTGGATGGGTCAGAGACTGGTAATAGGATGTGTGACCTCCCACCTCTGACCCCTTTACTGAAATATAAACCATGATAGTGGAGTCTAAAAGTCATCACTATGGGATGTTCAGCTGCAGAATCTGGAACTGTGCATTTGTGAATTTTTGAGGTCTGAGCCACTTCTCACAAACTTCCACAGCTTCTCAGCTGGCAGCAGATTTAGCTGGAGCCAAGAGGGGAAAAAAGTGAACTTAAAACAAAATGAATGGAGGAAGCCTTGTAAATAAGGATATTTTAGGTGTGCTAAACCCAGTGATTTATACCTGTTCTGATCTAACTTGTTTGTAGTGTGTGTTTTGTGGTGCATGTTTCAGAGTTCCCTTAATCAGTGCTTAAGTGGTATAGACCACAGTTTTCTTTCACGGTTACTTTGGGGTGTTAGGAGGGGCTTAATGCAAATAAGGATTCTATCCTCTGGGTTTTACCTTGAGATGCTCAAAACTGGCACTGTCAATGACAGTTTATATTATTTAACTTTTTGCTTTGGACCTCATATGGAAGTTTCCTAACATCCTTTATTTTTTTCCTCTGTAGGCAATTTAAACTGCAGGTTAGTTCTTTGAAGCCTTAGTTGTACAGCTAATTACTTTAATGTACAGGTAATTAGATCCGCAGGTTTTTCTTAGCCTTATTTATCAGCTGGTTTTCCTGAGCAGAGCAATGAAAGAAGTCAAGAGGGTCGTAGGAATGTACCATCAGCTTTGCACACAGGCTGATTTCCATCTGAAAACATTCTCCCTTCCCTCATATCTCCTAGAATTGAGAGGACAAAGTACTGTAGTACATTAAATGCAACTAGTCGAGGGAAGAAAAGTAAATCAAAACTTTCAAACTAAAAAGAAAAGCTTTTTACACATTTCACGTACACATTCTCACTCATTTCCCTTTCCCCCATTTCTCTGAAATTAAGGATGCATGCTCACTCTTTTGTGTGCTCTGAGGTCTCAAAAAATGTGTTTAATAATGGCAAGAACATTTTCATGCAGGCATTCACCAGATTGTGTGAAAGTTTTATTAAGAAAACAAGATGGAAACCCCAACTATATACAACACTGTTCTCTGGACAAGATAAAAATTTGCTTTTGTTGTTTCATATCTGGTTTTCTCAGTGCAGCAGTGCCTACACTGTCTCTGCTAGGAAACTGCCAGTTCCTGAAGGGGCATCTAACTCAAAGCAAAACCCAGCAGGTTGCAGGGCCATTGACAGAAAGCTGTAAAAACTTTCCTACTTCTCTAGGTTACTTTATGTATTTCTGGTTCTAAAAGATATTTTTCAATTTGCAATTACGTGTTTCTCAGAAAGTCTTGGTTATAAAGCTGACATGGTTGAAGTACTGGCTTTGCATCCAGGTTTCTAACAGAATTAGCATTTGAATCACTTGAGGCCCTATTCACAAAACAGAGGACTATTTGCATAATCAAAAATGCTTTATTTTGCATGCCAGTGGAGAAGCAAAGGGTTGTAGCTGTGGCTCACAAACGAAATTCAAGTGATCGCATTGATGTGTGTCTGAATGCTGCTGTCTCTGTCTTGCTTGCACAAGTTAGTACAAATCTATATAAAAGCCAAAGAATAAGTTTTGGAGCAATGTATAGTCTCCATTAAAAGTCTGATGAAGCAGGCTTTGCTTAAGTTATCAGTGTAAGGATTAGATGGGCTTCCTACTCTTCCAAATGGTTATGAAGTTTGGGGCACTTATGCTGCTGGGTTGTTGCAAGACAGTGGATTTCTTTCTAAAGATATGCTCAGTAAAAAATGTATGAGCTTGGAAATGGCTTCTTGTGCTAAGGAGATCAAACTAAATAACCTATAAAAGTATATATCTGTGGATACTGTGTTCAAGACTTTACCACCTTTCTGTCAGATTTCTACCAGCAGTCCAAGAGGCTTATGAATTGCATTAATAATAGTCCCCTCTTGCCATCAGCCCATGCCTTCGTGTTTTTCATCTGTTTTTATGGCTGTGGACAAGAATGTCACTCTCAATTACACGTAAATAACTCCTGATCACAGTTCAAGAGCACAAAGCAACTTCTGACCTCTCTGAGGCAATAGGAAACCTTTGAACCTGAAAAAACCCCCTTAAATATCAGGAGATTTTATCCTTTTAATTTTTTCTTGACTGAATTTCTGATGTGTTGTTACTGTTGAATCAAGCTCTAAAGTGAAATTTGGATGGCAGAAATTTCAGTTCCACAAAGAAATTTGGTTATAGTTATTACAACTTCAGATTATTTAGCCTTAAAAAAGACTACGGTGTGATCTAGGCTTTTTCTTGCTAATGTATGTCATTTATTCAATATAAAATTTTTTGAGGCATTATATGGATTCAATTCATTTATTTAAAAATATACTAATTAAAAGCTAGCGGTCCAAATAAAAAATAAAAATAAAGTAGAGAGGTTTAATTTAAATTTAAACTATCTTCCATGATAGGTATGCTCCTGAAAAGACAATCTGCATTTTTGAGCCTTCAGTATCATACAGTACAAAATTTTATTCTGGTTTCTGTGTTTGTTGTTTGTTAACCTCTGGAGTAAAAGTATGTCTCAGATGCATCTAGATCTGGAAACTAGACTAGAAATTCCAATTATCTCGGTTCCTAGAATTGTAGGTTTCAAAATACTCCAGAGTCTAAGTGCATCATTAATAGAAATATCTCCTTTTCTGTACATTGCTTTGGAGCAATCAGCAAAAGGTGAGTTTAGTCTGGTTCATACACCCACGTTCTTTGCAGAGTTTGCTGTTTTTCTGGTTGACTGAAGTGCATAAATTTAAAGTTGATTTTCTCATTAATTTGTTTTAATTACAGAGGCCATTAACCTTGTAAAATCATTGACAGTTATGAATCTACATCTCTGAAAATTATGTAAACAAGTTTATAAAAGCTTCTCAAGTGAAATGAAAGCCAAACTGTATACAAGGACAAGGTTTTTTTAACAGCACTTGTTAAAACCCAACAAAATGTCATAAAAATACCTGCAGATAATCCTACACTCCTTCAGGACAAAGAGACTGCTGTGTTTCCTATCATGTGTAGCACTCATTGTATAGTTAACATCAAAGATGCCTTCAAGATAAGGGTATGCAACTGTAGTTTCTTCTTGGGTAAATGGTTCTTAATATTTTAGGTGTAGTTTATTGTGGCCAGAGAACGTGGGGAGAGGAATGTGTTTTCCTGCCTCAGACCAGGTTTGTTTTTGTGTGGAGATCTTGTCAGTTTGTTTCAAATATTATCAGGCTGTCATATATAAGCTTCCAAGCCAGCTGGGGGAGAGGCATTTTGATGGACCTCTCAGAGTCTGTGATCTGTCATCACTGGGGTGCTGAGCCTAAATGAGTAAGGTTCCTGTGCCTGTTTCATTGACTGATATTTCTTTTTTTTTTTTATATTTGGGAATATTTCTGTTCTGCTTTCATAAGTCTGGTGTTATTTGAAATATTGAACTTTGTTGTGAGTTTAAGGAGAATGTTTAGCCTTGTGAATGTTAGCACTTTGGCTGCCACTATTTTAATATCAGTATCTGAACTGGAATGTGCTCTTAGAGTTTTCAGTGCAACCAATTCTTGATTTTTAGCCAAAGCTTTCTGGCATGTGTTGGAACAGGGATTTAGTATTCCTTATTTATCAATTTCCCTTAGAGGTAAAGTTTGCTATTGCAGAATGTCTGATATAACATACATACACACTAACTAGCCATGCTGAAGGAGGAAAAAGATTCACTGGTGCCTGTGGGTAATAGGCTTGCTTCTGTAATTCCTGTGACCTTTTTTAGGTCAGATTGTGTTCGTTTGGGAGAAAAACTTGGCCGATAAAAATCTGGTGGCTTTGTTAAGTCATTCTTTATTTCCTTGGCATGAGGTGATGAGGCAGCAACTCGCTAGTAAAGAGCTCCAAGGACTCTACAGTGCTTGGGCTGTGTTTTCCAGAATACTAAGATGTTCTCACTTTAGTTGTAGAAACTAAAAATGTATTTGCCCTTTTGCAGTATCTCAAAATACTGTTGCAGATCAGCTATCTTCAAGAGTTGCTTGGAAAAGGATTCTTTAGAGAAAAAAATAAAAGCATTACAAAGGCGTTCAGAAACTACTTCAAAGCAATCATGGCTTTGCCATATTCCTGAACCTTGGTCTTAATGTGTGTGAAATTGTTTCTTACACTGAACTTAAAACTTCAGTGCACTTGCATTGCACTGAAGAGTGTTTTGTTTGTGTGGGATCAGTTGATGAGATGATAGTTTCATCTTTGACCCTGTGATAGTGCTACATTGATAAGGAGATTATATCCAGTAGTTTTGTGGCGTTCAGATCCCATACTGGCACCATAATCATACACTGAGTGGCCTAGTCCAGTTTGTGCTTGGTCAAATCAAATAAATAGCTGAAGTTTGGTGTTTCTCCTTGCTTGGTTTCTGCAAGTAAATAGGAGCTCATCAGGAAGAGTTTCTGCTATATTGATTGAGCCACTCAATCTGTTAGTATTTTATTTGCTTTGTCTTTCTAATTCAATATGGAAGTTATAGAGAAATACAATTTAGACGTGTTGTCTTGCTTCTTCTACATCCTGCTGCTTAAGGTGCTCTAGTTTTTTTTCAGTTCCAGTTCTCTTTAGGAACAAGAACTTTCTTCTTGTGTTTGCTTAGCAAGTCACTTTTTTGTTTGCATGTAACAATAAGCAAGAAGGATTTAAAGAGACAGCTAAAGAATCATCTGTATCTCTAGGCTTATGTACTATGTGGGATGATGAACCAGGATTTAAGCTCTTGGATTTTGGCTTGTTAGCTTGTCCTGAGCCTATGAAAGTCCCTTTGTGAAACTGGCTTTTAAGGTAGCAATTTTCATTGCAGAGGTGTAAACCTCCTGCTTTGTGTTTAACTTTGGTTTTGGATTTTTTTTTCTCGTATTGACAGCATTATAAACTCTACTTGCATTATCCATGCATTTTTGTCCCCTTTTCCCTTCTGCATTCTCTCTAGCCTTCTTGTTTCCCTTTCTGACATGCTCTAGCAGCCTGGAGAAGACTGCCCCACTGAATGCTTGGCACTGTCCATATCTGGGCAGTGGTAGGGAGGAGAACTAGGAGAAATGGAGGTTAAGAATAAATGTAGGTGTGAGGATTACACCAACTGTCACAGTGAGCTTGAAAAAATGCAAGTTCAGGGTCATTCAAAGCAGCACCAGGGTAGAAAGCAATAGTAGCAAGAAGGGAAGGGTTGATGACTTGGTCTGGGCTCAGTCAGGAGCATGTGGCATGGAGAATGGGAAATCTAATTGCACAGGCTGAGCATTTCCCACTATTTGTTCATTAGCAGGGTTGAAGAGGGGGGAGCAGAAGTGGAACACAGGACTTGGAAATGCATTCAGCCAAAATCAGGTTTGTGATTGAGATTTTGGGGAAACTGTTAGAAATTTTCTCCTGATGACACTGTCCTGTCTATAACTAATGTTGTACTCCAGAGTTCTTGGCTTAGACAGGGAGGATGGATTCTCTGGGATATTTTAGCTACTAAGTACATTTTTCCATTGACTAGATGTAAACTTTGAGAAATTGGACAAATTTTCACAGAAACTAGAAAAAGCATTTCCTTGATCTGAAGTCTTACTTTTGAAGGCCCCCTTTCAATGAATGAATTCAGAGAACTGTTTGAAAGCAAGGTCAGCCACATTAAAGACCATATTTGCTCTCTAGTTCTCTCTTGGAAAAGAGCTGACCTGTTTTGACTGGAACAAACACTGTTAGACATAAATTGGAAAAGATGAGGACATTTGTTTAAAGTCTGTTAAGGCAGTAGTGTAATTTTAGAGGAATGGGTACTTTAAGAAGCAGGGCTATCAATTTTGCTACTGTCATTGTTAATTACTATGATTCTATAAAAAGAATTTTATCTGGAAAAGCAAACGGTAAATTGCTGTAATTATAATTGATGAATGACACAAAAGGATGGAAGAACTGAGTATATTTTCAAGGGGGCTGGATATTTTGTATCTGTATGTAGTAGACAGACAAGCTGTTGAGTTGTTCTTTAAAAAATATTCTTACCACCTGTGGTGTTAATGGGTTATGCTTGAAGATCCTTTTAATGTGTTTTCTCGCATTTGTTAGGAGTGCCTTAATTATGCCATTGCTCAGAATGGCTTCCAGTATGATTTAGATCCATAGTTTAATCCATGTCATGCATCTGCACAGGTAATTTTGAATCTGTACTTGAAAATTATGGACATGTTTTTAGCAAAAGTAGGAGGATAGAAATCACTACCTTACCTCAACTAGGTCTCCTCTGAGCATCACTTAACTTTTGCACCCTGTCACTGTCAGCTATGGCTGTCATCTCCGTGAAGCTGAGACATTCCTTCAGCTCATCTTTTCTGTTCTGGAACCTCTCTGGCTCTCTATGAGGGCCAGCTGCTTTTTAAAGAAACATACTGGACTTGATATCTTTTGCTTAAATGAAAATTTTTGTTCTGTATAACACATATTTCCAAGTTGAACAATGTCCCCAACCTTTTAAAAAGCACATGCTGCTCCAGAGAGTGCCGTGATAAGAACAGGTCTCACTGTCATTTAAATGTAAATTTGCAAAGTTTGCAGTCATACTGATTTGGATATAGTTACATTCTGAGGTGAGTAAAGCAAAAATCCTGAGACTCCAAATTTTTGTTTCCTCTCTATTGCTTGCACTTTGAATTCCACTGACACTGTTGATGGGTACTATGAACTGCAAGGGTAAATGACAATTCAGTGATGGGGTGAGAACCAAGACAATACCTAGAGACCACAGGGCAAATGCAGAAGGAGGAACATATATCTGCCTTTTGTGAATTGATAGGGCCTTCACATGTGGAAAAAAACACTTATAATGTATTTTCAGAGTGTGATTGCCTAGTAGATGTCCAGCAGTGTTGGCACCAAGCGGCTTTATTGGCCATGATAGAGCATGGCTGTCCATTGCTGATATAATCTTTCAACTAACTTAGTCTGGAAAAGAATTTAACCTTCACTGGGGTTTGCTGCTATAGTGTCTGCAAACTTGCTTCATCACTATTGCTTCTTTCATGGTTGAAATTAGTTTACAAGTTACTTGATGGAATATTGCCATTTTGTAGTCTGCATGCTTAGCATATTTTTAGATGGAAAAGAAAAATAAATTACAAATGTTATTTGACATCAAAGAGATCTAGTCTGAATTAAGGTTATTTCCTGTCCTTAAACGTGTTTTAAAAATGTTCTAGATATTATTCATATATCATTCATTCTAATGTCGCTTCAGAGCCCAATAGTTCATTGTTTTGAGTTGCTTTTTAGGGCAAGTTACACAGTAACTGGACTTAATTTGCTTTATTATGACATTTTTGTTCGTTTCTTATATATACTCCATGTTTTTTCTCTTTTCAGTTACAGAGCACTATGCCTTATTTTCACTGTGATTGTTTACTAAAATAGTTGTAAAAATAGTTGTTTTCTAGCTTTCTACTGAGTCTGCCTTTCTTTAACATCTAAACCACTCCACAAGAGACACAGCAATGCTATGAGCATTCCAGCTTTATTTTCCACTTATGGGCAAAGAGGCATGTTGAGCCTCACCCACCCAGAAAAAGAAAATTGACACGATCTTTTAAAGACTCCTGTCTCGCTCCCTTTTTGAAAAATAGCAAGACATATGCCACAAGCCTTTTTTTCCTGCTGCCTGAAGTGTGTGCTGACAAATGAGTCTGCTTTTTGTGCAGTTTTATTTTTTTTTTTCTGAAGGAAATGGCCAACTGAGAAATAGAGCAAAAGTAATTTTTTTCTAAAATAGCTTTTCTGTAGAATTCCTCATTTGTGACTAGTGGCTCAAGCATGCTGGTAGGCAACTGAGTTTTGTGTCAATGCAATTTAATTATTTCCTGTGATGCTTTTCTGTCTTCTGTGTACAAAAAAAATATTCATTGCAGGTACATAAGGTTAAGTGATTTCTTGTCATATTGATGCATTGGTGAAAGTGAGTAACAAAATGCTCATTGACTTCAACAGAGCATGAGATTCGGTGCTGGTACTCGGTTATTTACTCCCCCATTTGGACAATGTAATACTAATATTGCAGATATACCATTTACATCAGAGGATCTTTATTATGGTTGCAAAGTCAATCATTCAGAAGTTGTCAGAATTAAGTTCACCTGTGAAAACTTAATTTGGTCTCTCTTCTTCTACTGTTCTTTTCTTAATTACACAACAGCACCATGTTTTCTCCTGCTGTGTGATCTCTGCCTGTGTCAGATGATGATTGATTAATTTAATTTAATGTTCTTGATGGGTGGCTCTAGCTATAGGCACCTACTGTGCATTACTAAAACACAGATGGTTTTGAAAATTTCTAGAACACTTGTCATTCTACTCTGACTACTTAAATATTTGTTCATCTTGTCAGCGCCCCACTTGCCAAGAGTCCTTTTAAATGATGATTTTGAGATGACTTTCAAATACTTGCATAATGCTGGGTAATATCAGCGTACAGTGTTGCTTGGGGTTCTGTAATAATTGGAGGCACTCTGCTGTTCTGGTAAGTGTGAATGAAGATCAAAAGTGGAAATATTCAGAAAATGAGGGACATGGTAATATTATCAGCTCGAGTGACTTAAAGTTATGCTTAGTCAGTGGTTAGGTAAGGGTAAAGATCAGGCTGATTTTCTTCTGGCTTAGACCTCGTAGAGTTTTCATCTTCTCTCATGAATGCGCAAGATCCTTCCACTGTATTTATTCCATCTGTAACAAAATTGAAGACCTGGGAACAGTTAATGGGTACAAGCACAAAAGTTGGCCACTGCAGGAGAAGTTGGGCTGTGAATTTGCAGTTTGTCAAAGTGAGATAAATGCAAGATAGATGTGAAGCAGCTGTGAACTGAAACTCTGGCTTGTCTCATGGTAGTGACATCAGGAATGGAGTTTGCATTGTGGCAGCCCCTGTAATTGTAGTCCATCTCTGTTTTGAGCACTTGGCCTAGCATTGTTTATTTTCATTTGGATTTTTGTGTAAGTAATGTTCCAAGTGTTTGAAAAAGCAAGAGGAAATCTATCTTCTATTTTCTGGTGTTGCATCTCACTCCAATGTTTCAATATATTTGCTAGCTCTCATGAACACATCCTGCTTGAACTGGAATGTTAACTGCTACTTTGAAGGGTGCTTCTCTCTGTAGGCTGAAATTGCAGGAGAATGAGCAAAACTGCCAGCTACTTTCACTGATTCCTGCTGAAAGCCATGGGAATCTTGGGTTCTTGTATGGACATCAGTGGCAAATATGTGCTAGTGTCTGCAGGTTCTTGTGTGCTTCCCCCAAAATATGTTTACTTGCCCTGTGCTCTTCATCCTGTCCCTTTTCTGTCTTGCCTATGTGCTCTTTCCACTTTCTGCATTTTTCCACCTGTGAAGGATGTTCATTTGTCCTGTGGCTTTTTTTTCTCCTTACCCAGCTGTCCTAGCTTCCACTGCGGATCACAGCCCCTCCTGCCATCTCCCCTTTTTGGTATTTCTCTTTCCTTTCACACTGCTGACAGTCAGGCTGACCCAAAGAGACAAAAGCTTTCCAAAGCTTTAACTTAACCAAATTTAGAGTAGTTTCACAGAGATGGCAAAGTGTGTATTTCTATTTTAAAGGCCTCTTCCCAGATTTTTAATCTCTACTCCAAAACACTGGGTTGAGGAGTTTGGGTTTTTTTTCAAAAGGGAAAGTTTTTCTGTGGGTTACAGAAGTTGTTACTAAAGCCTGTTTTTGAGAGATGGGAGGAACTATTTAGGTTGAAAACTTTCAAGTAATCCTAAGGTAGATACCTATTTATGTGAAGACAGTGTCTGAAATTCATCACAGTAACAGGGCTAAAAACAGCCAGGGATGGTTTTATAAATAGATTGTGTTATTATTCCTGGTCATGCTATGTGTGCATCAAAAAGTAATAGAACTGTTCCTGCTTTTACAGGCTACCTGCATTATAGAGTTGTTTTCTGTAAACACTGCATATTTTTGGTTTACACAGTTTCTTCTTTTGAATACTGAAATGGATAGGGAAGGCAAAATATGACTGGCTGCTACAAGATAGGAGTAGCATATTGTAATTGCTTTCCAAAAGAGTCTGGCTTTAATAGGATGATGTCTCATTATTTTTAACCTCCATCTGCACTTGTGTTGGAAGAGCACTGGGAACAATACACAATGCATGTATTTATATCTAGAATGTAATGAAAGAGACATTCATTTCATATGGCAGCAGTCTTCTCTATAACTGTTAGAATAATATATTGTAGTGCTTTTCAGGGCTTATTTGATCAGTCCTTCCAGTGTTTTATTCCAGTTCAATAGGCAAAGAGATTTTAGCAGGTTTGTGACTTGCCTTTTGCTTAGGGGACTACAGCTGTAACAAAAAGAACCTTTGACCGTGCCTATGCATTGCTACACACCCCCTTTTTCTGTATTTCTTCTCTAATAGCACACTACACTTTCAAGAAGGAGCAGCAAGAATAAATTTCACAAACAAAAAAAAAATTTGTTTAAAATTTCAAGTCTCTCATGAAAGCCTGAATTGAAGATGAGGAGGTAAATGAAGCTAATTTTATCCATGTAGTCCCTCCAGCAAAGCAACCTACAGTTGAAGGACTACCAAGTACTTGCAAGCATGTGAAGACTGTGTAATTTTTTGACTTAATAAAAAACTAGAATAAAGACTATTTGTTAGATCTAGAAGAGACTTTTATGAGGGTCAAATTAGCTGTAAAGAAAGCAATTGAGCTAAGCTCATGTAATAACCCATCTAAAGTTTTCTATTCTGCTTTTTATTTTTCTTTCTGTAGCTCACAAATTCTTTTGCAATTTGTTATGAAACTTCCTCCTAAAAAGTCTTCCAAGCTGAAGAGTGGCCTACCTATCTTTATTGCATTGTGTCCACTAAGATCAAATTGGAAGCTGACCAATTCTGTGTGTTTATAGGTATGCAGCTCTAAAATAAATTACTTGGGATTACATATGTGCTATAAATAATAATAATTCTGCAGAATATGTCCTGTGGTGAGAAGATGGGAAGTTTCTGGTCAGTGTGGTCTTACCTAGGATGTACAGTTTTCACTGATTTTAATTTTGCTATGTTAGGGTTCTAGGGAAGCAAAGCTATTTGCTCATAGTAAATCATTTCAGATGGGTGAACTGGAAAACAGCAAAGTGTAGATTTGGGGACTGCATTTCTGAGGAGGAAATTACTGCGTATTTATTGCTGCAAAACCAACAGAGTGCTGAATTCCTGTCTCTGTGGTAGAATTCTAAGTAACATTTTGCACACAGAAAACCCTGCTGTGTGGGAAGTGGATGAGAAGTATATGGGACGTTGTGCTCTCAGGCCAAATTTTAAAAATTGCTATGAAAGATGTATAGATTGAAAATAAGTTGCTGGGAAAGAAGCAGAACTGTAGTTTGTGCAGGCAGTGAGACACATTTGAGTGTGTTTGTTCAGAAAACATGATTATAAGAAAAAAACCTCATGAATGTTTTCTCACTAAGGATGCCTTTCCAGGAGAGCTCAGAGGCTGATCCCAATGTGTATGCAAGGAAGTTGGCACTCTGACAGAGCACCGTTGTGTCTGCAGAGTGTGACAAGCTGCAGAATTTTAAAGATAAGTTGTTTGGCTCTGAAGCACAGCAGCTTACTTGCTTTCACAGATTTGTGTTACTGACTAGAATATGTGTTCTTTGGCATGTCAGAAATCCAACAGGGCAGCAAAGATGCACAGTTGCTTTAACAGCATTAGAGAAGTGCAAGCTTCCATGGTGTGCAGTCTTCAAAAGTCTCCTGATGAGAGAAATCCTCCTGGAGTGGCAGTGAGAAAGGGTGAGCACTGCATGTGAGTAGCAGCATGAGCAATAGTTAGCATTGGTGCATGGTAATCCCAGAGGACACCCTGTTACTGAGGAAAGCAGGTATTTTTATAGTTATGTTTTTTAGAAAAATGTTGAAAATGTGGAAATATGAGAGAGCTTCATCAGCAGTTGTACGTTATGGTGCATATGAGCAGCATGAGGCTGAGTTCTGCTGCTGCTAAGAAAAGCTTCCAGGTCACTGAAATATCAGCCAGTTTGAAAATCATGGGTTATTCTTCTGTCTAAAGCTCCAGTAGAGGTTTGTGATTTTTCACAAAGTGAGATTAAAATGATACTCAGGAATTGAAAGACTGAATGGATGATCAAAGGAGCATAATTAATGTTCGAGCTTAATGTACTTACCATGTCCACAACTACTATCTTTGCTAGTGAAAGGTTCTTCTGTGTGACCTGGGAGTCAATAGTAATAGTTACTTTTGTTGAATTTATCAAACAGCTGTGAAATATTACTTTATGAGATATGGGAATAGCCTTTTTCAAAACACTCCCAAGCTGAGGCTGATCTAAAAGTCACAAGGCTTTGTTAAATGGAGTGTCAGGCTTGAGCTGATGCTGTGAACCCCGCAGGGAGCACAGCACTGATTTACTGATGCTGCTCAGGTCTTGGGTAAGACTTGGCTGCAGTCCATCTGGCTTGCCTTGCTTGTGGAGTGAGTGTACTTTAGAATCCAGCTCATCTGGGAACAGCAAAAACCTCCTTGACCAGCACAAGCGATATGGCAGCTTGCCAGGAGCTCATAATAGATGAGAGCGTTCCCTTGTTGGAAGCAAAGCCTGTGATGGTTATTCAAGCAAATGCAATGTGTTTCTTTTAAGTATGCAAATATGGTTATTAGCCCTTGATGGAAAGTGTGGAGTGTTGGTACATTTAGCAACTCAGATCATGAGCTTGTGTAAAAGTCACAGAAATCATCATCTGGGATGTTAATTGTTGAAGTATGTCAACAATTTGCCTTCCCTGGGTTTTACTATTAGAATTGGCTGTGTGGGACTGTGCAAACACAGGTGACAGAAAAAGCACCTGGCCATTCAAACCCATATAATACCTTGTCCAAAGTGTTTTGAAAATGAATTTTAACATTCCTTGCTGCTGTTCCTCCTCAGAACTCTTTGGAGAAATTAATTAAAAGTGCTGCCATCTGTTTATCTTACATTTCATAACAAGGGTAAAAAAAGAATGCCAGTACTTTTGAAGCAGCATTGTATAATTTTGTCATTAAAAATGCATATTAAGAGTACGGTAAGTACTAGTACATTGGTTCCACTTTTGGAAAAGCACTGCAACAACAATGTACAGTTGTTACAGTGCTTTTTCAACAACATTTTAGTCCTTTTATCTTAGAAGAAAACAACTCTGTGTGAAGACCATGGGTGATAATCACTGGGTGGAGATGGCCTTCTCTGATGGAATTATTTTGTTCTAGAAGTAACATCAGGCACAGCAGTACCTGACTGCTCACTGAGCTCCAGTAGCAGCTGCATTGGCAGCTTCAAAGGTAAAGTCAACCTTGTCTCAAGCTGATGCTGACAGATTCTCTGGACTCCTTTTTATTCTTTTGGATGTGGATCTCTGGGTTTTGTCTTTGAATTAATGGAGTTCATCCAAAGTTCTATCCCCTTCCTGTAAAAACTTGCCCAAAAGAGGTGGTGTAGAGGTCAAAACAGCTGAAAAGCTGTTTTTCTGGAAAAAAACCTCCATATTATAGTTCATATTTCATTTTGTTTTTAAAGTAGTCTGTGGAAGAAGAAACAGCTTACCTGTTTCATACAACTTTTTTTTCTCTTTAATTTCCCCTCCGCCCCCCCTTTTTTTTTCTTTTTAATTTCCCTCCCACCCTCTTTTTTTTTTTAAAGAAAAAAGGCAATGTTTTCATAAGACAGGCAATCTTCTTAATAGTAAGTCCTGATAGAAGAACATGTGGAATAATTCTCTTACTTTCACCAGTTATATTTGTTTTCTCACAATGTAAATTCATAGTGTAATTGGTTATTTCTGCCGTGTAAAATTCATGCAATTAAGATGATTTTGCTCTCTGTACTATATTACCTACTGTATTTCACTTGGCTTAATGGCAAAGACAGAAATTTCACCCTGCAGGTGATATTTTGTAATTCTTGTAATATATGGCAGATGCTGATTACAGAGGCTGTAAAAGGGGAGAATTGGATATTAGAGAAGATAAATAAGAGTGGGGGAGGGGACTGAAGGGAAGAGACAGTATTTGCAAAGACCTTGAGGTAAGCTGCTTTCAATGTACTGTTTAAGCTTTAATGACTCTTATAGAGATTCTAGCAACAAAGTAATGGCAAACTAGAGGAATTAAAGGCCTCAGGTGATGATCTGAACAGCAAAAGCTGACAGAGGCTATAAATACCATTGGAGTTTGACACAGGCTCTGCTAGGAGGAAGTTTTTTTTCACAGTGTCTGTGAATGTGTGGTTGATCAATAAGGTTTGAGGAAAGAGCTGGTGAAAACCTCAGTTACTTCAGGTGAAATCTTCTTATGGTTTCCCCAGGTTACAAGTTCTTGTTTCTATTAGAAGGTACCTTTCAGAACAGTTATTCTTTATCTTTTTTGTGTATCCCTACCTTTTTCCTGCAGCAATTTCTCATTGTTGTCTTTAAAAAAAACCCAACATATCCAAATCTCTGTGAGCTTTAGTTCCAAATAATTGTCCAAGTTCTAAAATGAGCATCCCTTGAAAATTGCTCACGGCTCTTTTCTGATAAAGGCCTCTATTTAATTTGTGGGATACTAACAGTTTCTAGACATGCACTGATCTCAATTCTTATTTGTAATTACAGTAGCTATTTTACAGCCCAGTGGCAACAAAGTCAGAGTACAGGAAAGACTCCTCTGTGCTGGCTGTCTAAATAGCATGAGCTTTGGAGTGCAGGCTGAAGCAAGTTCTTTTGAAATTTTTCTTCTCACCTCTTCATCCAGGTTGTAGGGTTGCCTCATTCTTGGACAAAAAGTTTCCTTGCAGGCTTGCAGTCCTGTCTTCATGATGTCTGTGATGATAGTCTCTTTGAAGCAGCTTTGTGGTATTTCCTCTTTGCTGTCTGCCTTCTGCCTAGGATGAATTTCTGAGTTTGATGCAAAGGATGCTTGTGGAGGACCACTGATGCAGCCAGATGCCATGTTGCTTTTGTGTTGCTTCCTAGAGTGATTAACTTGTCAGATTGATCTCCTAAAGACCAGAATGAGAGATATGTACTTATCTTAATTCAAAGCCAGCTGACCCCTGGAGTTACCTCAGCCTGATAGAAAACCCTGAATAGGACAGCAAGGGGTAGCAGTGCTGTGGCAGCACTGGAGCTTCCTTTGAGCACAGTAAGGGATTGAGACACACATTTGACCTTTCATTTTTTTTCTTTGACAAAAGTAGAAGGGTGAGAGAAGAAAGTTCCACATTATTCAGTTTAGAAATGTGCCACTCATTTGCATGTCTTTGTATCTATTATTTACTTGCTAGGGTGACTGATAGTCCTGCTCAGATGTGTGCATGAGATGACAAGGCACTGACAACAGAACGACATTGGTAACAACACATGGCTTGTCAGCATATATTGCTAAAATATGCCACATCTTGTGGAACATTAAATATGTAATATGGAATGAACATTAAATATGTATTAGGTTGTAAAAAAAATTAGTGAAGGAGATTACCTGAAAGTTCACTAGATAAGTCTTTGTCTTTTCTGAGAACATGAGCTAGTACCTTTAAAAAATTAGTGAGAAAATACAATGTATTTATTCTCAGGGGCTAATACAAATGATTCATTAAATCTGTTATATTTGAGAGAAGGGAGTATTATTGCTTAAAACTCTTTTCTCAGGATGGACGCTGCACTTAATTTAGACAGTGGCTCTGTTGTGTTGGATAGGAAAGATTATGCTTTGAAAAGACATGCTTGACTTTTGTCTGAGAGAAAAAAAACCTTTGAGTGTAGGAGTGCTCTTGGTGTCTTGTTGCTCTGACATGAGTGATTCACTTAGAGGAGGCTGTGTAAAGGAAGAATGTCTTGCTCCAGCTTGTTTTGGCCTCAGAGTGAGGCTGAGTTTGACCAGCAAGGAGGAGAAAATAGCATTGAATGGGAAGGTGTGATCTTCAAAAACTGGATGTGTGAAACTCATGAACATAGAAGATGCTAAAGTAAAACTATTGGTTGTCAGGTTATGAAGCTCATTTAAGTCACTAAAAAAAGAGGGCAAATCAATATAAAATGTCTGGATACTCTTAAAGATAACATGTATGTTTTGTTTTTCAGCTTCTCTTTTGAAAGGATTGAAACATGCAAACATTGTGCTGCTTCATGACATCATTCACACCAAGGAGACCTTGACACTTGTGTTTGAATATGTGGTGAGTAAAGCGACTGTATGTTCTAGATATGGTCCAGAGTGTATTAAATTTTATGGAAGTGCTCTCTTTACCATCAGTGATCTATGAATCAGGCCAAAATAACGCTTTACTTTATTCAGGGGAGTGATGGCTATGAGATTTTGCTTTGTAGTGGAGTAGGCTAAAAGCTGGGTTTAACCAGATTCAGAGATGGAGAAGTGGCTGCTAGGCTCTTGAAGGGCCTTAGACTGCTGAGTTGACTTTTCAAATGTACTCTGCTTCCTAGTTACAGTTTGTTTTTTGAAGCTTTTTCTTTATTGGTGTGATCAGGTAACTTTAAATAGGTGAGAATTATGTAGGGAAAAAACAAGACTGAAATGCTTAACAGGTAGCTCCTTGATGAAAAGCTTATATCAAGTTTAAATTGCCTTTTTTTGTGTGATTGGCTTGTGCAGAGTGTCTTTTTATAAGTGATATCAATAAAAAAAGTCTGATGCATGTAATTTAGAATTTGGGATTTTTTTAGTTTTTCCATGACTAATGCTTAACCTATTAATTAAAACTTCAATTTACATAGTAGACAGTGTAATTGTGTTGAGAGTATTACTTTCCAAAGTACCGGCCTTGGCGTCCTAATTAATCTTTTTAGTTTTTCTGAGACAAACATATGGCATTTATGTAGAGCTACTTCAGCATTTAGCTGTGGACTTATGCAATGTACTATCATAATTAACCTGCCAGTTTTCACAGATGGGTCCAAGAACATGTAATGTAAAAGGAACAAATGACTTTAGACACTGTTGTATTTTCAGTATAATATCAGCCATTGTATTATATATAAGACACTGTTTATCAAGTACAGTGATTGCTAGCATTACTCTAAATACAACTCTGCTTAAGACAGATGAAATTATTTTGTGTGTTTCTTGGGGGCAGGCCTTAATTTTTCCATGACAATGCACACAGCATCAGACAATCCTGTCTGGAGAAGCCATTCACCTTGTGTGTTTACATAAATGTGCTGTGCTGTGAGGTTGAGGGAATTCAGCTGCAGCAGCCTGCTGAGCATTTGATACAGTATGTATTCTTTTACCTCGGGTATTGGAACAGTAATAAAAATTTAATTCCTTTTTTTAAATTCAGTAATTTTCCTCCTCCTGACTTACACACTGAATTAACATAGGAAAAGCCTTGATACTTAATTTTATTTAATGGTCAGTGTATGCTTATTTGCATATCTTTACATGAATACATTTTGCAATCCCATTTATCAGCAGCTGTATTTAGCTGTATTCTTCAGAACTGGTTGAGAAATTAGATGTATAGAATATGTTTCTCCCTAAAACAGATGGACTTGCCTATTACACTAATTTCAAATGGATGGATTTTACATTTTGCTTATTACACTGATGCAAGTTTCTGGATTTTATATCGAGGAAGGTTGTTTAAGAAAAGTTGTTTAAGACTCTGGCTCGCAGCCATGCACTGACACAGATTAAGCTTCATACAGTGACACATTTTTCTGGATTCACTAAGCTGTTTTTCAGTGAGCAAACAGCCCTGCTGGAGGTTGCACCTTTTGGTTCCAATGGTGTTTGGTAGCTATTGAGGCTGTTTGAGAATCTCATTTAGTAATGGTTTCTAGCAACTGATCCAAGTAATATTTTAGTGTTTAGGCTGGTAGGCAGTCTCTCAAGGTGCTGCTGGGGAAGAAAGGAAGGATACTTTAGTCTCTCCAAACAGCATAAAGACTGTATAATAATGACATTGTAATATGCTCCTGTGCCTTGAGATGACAGAATTTATTTTAAAAAGTCTGTTTTCATTGTTTGGTAGTGTAAAGTTACAGTCTGATCAAGCAGTGAATGCTATCTGATAATGCTTGAGAATGGCCACATAGCCTGAAATGAATTCTTGTGGGTGTGCATGATACAGGCTTTAATTGCATGATTGCAAGGATCTCATTTGTTCCTTTGGTTATAAAGCTTCCATTCAGTGCATGGTGTGAATGTGCAGAGGCAAAAATTACAGTTACCCATTTAAAAGTACTAATTTTGGCTGGTTGAGTATGCAATCTAGCTGTGTAATTGGTGTTACTGAGCTCTGTATCTGTAATGTCTGGTTTGTTGTTATTTTAGCACCTGTATGTGGTTTAGCTCAATCATATGAGTAATTTGCACTGAAAGAAGTCAAAATGTTCATGTGATTAAAATTACATGGTGATGTACGTTTTTGAATGACTGAATCCTAACCTAAAAGGGATTGAATTTGATTTATTTCATAAAGGGATATCATGGAACTGATACACTATTGCCATTGATTACTACTGACCTTTTCAAACATAATAAAAGACATCTGAGTGACTTATCTTGACTAATTTAGGAATGAACAGTTAGTGATCCGAGAGTTCTCAGAAAATGGGAACTTTGGGTTACTAGATTGGAGATGATTCCTTGGGGAAAATAATACTGGTGAAATGTCTGAGGTTAACAGAGGTGTTTGTTTTCAGCATTGACCCTGAAAGAGTAGAATAAAATTTAATTTCATGTAGCAGCACCTTAAATTCCAAAATGCATTATGGTAGTAAGTTAAATGCTGAAAGCAGAATAGCTTCTGAAAGGGAACATGGCAGTAATTAAAATCTCTGAGTCCCTGAAATAAGTTTTCTTTTAAATATGTGTGTGTGTGTGTCATGTGAAGACACGACAGGTGGTCTGCAAAGCCAAGAAAAGTTAATCTTTAAAAATTCTGTCTGATAGTTGAAGACTGGGAGAAATTTATTCTCCATACCAACATTTTGGTGCTGAATGTGGAGCTGAACATTTATGTGGGAGAAAGGGAGCTTACTCTTTTTCAATGAAAGAACTTTGTAGAAAATAGTTTAGAATACAGTACCTTCTTACTAAGGCATATGTTAACTCTTACACCAGCATATTGCAAAGCATGCTTAGAGCTCAGTTTTATCACTGGATGCCTGAGAGGCATTGTTACCTGGGGAGTTTTGCGAATGAACAGCTTGGAATTTCCTCTACAAAACCTGAATGGCTGATAGTCTTTCATGTATAAATGGTAAAGAAAATTATTTCTGTATAGTTAACTGGGATGTGCTAAGCAAGACCT
Source organism: Ammospiza caudacuta (assembly GCF_027887145.1). Taxonomy (NCBI): domain Eukaryota; kingdom Metazoa; phylum Chordata; class Aves; order Passeriformes; family Passerellidae; genus Ammospiza; species Ammospiza caudacuta. The sequence goes on from NC_080593.1 coordinate 23,407,919, forward strand.
GAAAAAGAGATTTTGATGCTTTGCGTCTGCTGTCTGAGACTGAAGTGACTCCCCAAAGTAAAAGGTCAGTTCAGCTTCACAGTTCAGTGGCGGCATACGACTGCTCACAAAGGTTTTGTTCCCTTCCTCACCAGGCTCTGGTTGGGTGTTAGTTTAGGTGATGTTATGGGGATGGTGGCTTTAGTGCCAGTGTCACTGGTGTGGCCAGCTTTGCCCAAGGAGGTGGTGGATTTAATAGGTGAGATCTCTGAAGATGGCTTCACATCTGTTTGCTCTAAAATGATCATTAGCTGCTGCCGTTTGCTGCTTCACTTGTTTATTTAGAAGGAAGATGACTGAATTTAGAAACCTATAATTGCTGAAAGGCAATCCTAAGCAAAATATATTTGCTACAGGCTTGGTAGAATGATAATGAGGTTTTTAGTATTATGCATAATTATGTAAGTATATTATTATCAATAAATGAACCAGCAGCTCGTCCTATTCCTAGCATGTAAAGTGAGCTTGTATAGCAATACTTTGCATCATGCTTTCAATATTTATGAACTAGGTTTGCAACAAGAACAGATACTTATAATTGGAAGGATGAGTAATGAGCAATATTATGTCTGCCTCAATGGTGAAAAAGCTCCAGAGTAATCTAATAATGTAATTTAAACCCAAGCATTTTCAATTGCCTTGCCTATTTTAATATTTGTGTATGTTTTTGCTTCTAAAAATTCCTTTCCATTAAAGAAGAGCATTTAATTTTCATTGCTTCATTGCAGCAGCTAAAATAGGTTGTTATACAATGAGTTTACTCAATAAAGTTAATTAGTTACATTTCCCTCCCATTTCCTGTAACAAAAAAATAGGTGTGAGTTTCTCATTTTAAAGCTTATTGGAAATTGCCTTTATCAGAATTAAGAATTACACAGCTGAGATTTTGAATTTGTCTTGGGACAAATTTGTCTTACATAATACTTAGAAAGTATAATGTAAGAAAATGGGCAAAATTAATTATGTGCAAGGATCAAAAATTTTTCCATTGAAAAATTTCAATTTCTTATAACTTTTGATAATTTGGATTGAAGACTACTATTGTTTTTCCGTTTTTATTTATTTTATTAGGGAGCAAGTGTTGAAACCAAAGGTATGATGGCATTGCTTGTTTGTGAAAGCAAACCAAAAAAGCCACTTTTTTTTTTAGTGGGTGAGAGAGCAGGGAAAATCAGTAGTATCCCAGAGCTGCTTTTGAGCTGTTCTCACGAGGATCCTTCAGTGATGTGTCATACCTAGGGAGAAACTGGGCACAAGAAGGAAGGAGGAGTCTCCTAATCCTTGACTTCAAGTGAATCTTATTTGGAGCCTGAATTAGATGATTTTGGTGTGAAAGTAAAATGATGGGTGATTTTCTTCCCATTTGAAATCAAGGTGCCTGTCCAGCTATGGTCAGCAAGGCCTGAAAGCTGGGGAAGCTCTGCAAAAGCCAGGTGCCCTTGCTTGCTGTGAACGTGCTCGTCCTCCCTGGCAAGGAGCAACCACCCAGGGCTCCACCATGGCAGCAGCTGAATTTAGGAATTTCTGTTTACCTTGACCAGAGAAGGAGCTGCTCCCCTGTAGCTTAACCCTGACTCGTGCCCCAGGCTTGCCATAAGTTGCATTGCTTAAATTGCAGTGAAAAAGATGACAGATCAAGGCTGAGGGTAAACAGAGAGAAAGGAAATCCTGTGCTATTGAGAAGAGGCAGTAAGGGAATAGTGCTCTTGGGAAAAGCCTTGTTTTTCAAGTTTTAATGAGCAGATCAGAGACAGGTGCTGCTGATGTCCAAATCAGGCTGGAGATGCAAACAAAATAGGCTTCAGGAGGGAGGGATTGAGGTGGGATTTCAGAAGGAAAGTGTTTAGTGCTTTGCTGAGAGGTTAAGGTTCTGCCAGACATGGGAATTGGTAGGAAAGAAGGAATGAAAAAATTTATTTAATTTTAAATAAAAATACTCCTACTAGGCTAAGAAGTTTGCATATGTCTAGCAAGGGCAGATGTTACTCATGCAATATTCTTGAGCACGTGGTGTTACTCTTGGGGGTGGTGCTGTGCAGGGCCAGGAGTTGGACTTGATGGTCCTTGTGGGTTTCTTCCAACTCAGCCTGTTCTGTGGTTCTGTGATCCCGTCTTTGCTGGACTTCAACGTGTTGTGTAGACTTCATATGGAGGGCACATGCTAATCAATAGATGTATTAATAAAATTAATCAAGATTTACAATCCAACAGGATGGAAGGCTGTATGTATCTGAATAATCAATTTTTGTACAATTTATTAACAGTTGGTAAATATTGGTTAGGTTTGTGGTGTGCTGTGCATCATTTAATAATTAGCATCTATTGATTATTCTTCTTTTTATTGAGTATTAACACTTGCATTCAATGTAAGTATTTAAAAAAAACCCCAAAATAATACACACAAAAAAATCAGAGCATGAGAAACATCAAGAGTTGGGCTGACAGATGAAATACTGGAAATCCCATGAGATATTCTGCTTTCTGACAGATCCCAATTAGTTTTTTCCTAAATTACAAATAAAAGTTCAAGTGTCATTGCAGTCCCTCAAAAACACATACATGTAGTGAGATACATGTGCATAGGAAACATGCCAGTGATGAAACTCTACTTGATCCAGGTAAGGCCACCATTCTAAAGGGTAAATTTGTAAACACAAGAAAGACATGAATCAGCTGGAGACCTGAGGGGGAAAAAGACAAGCGTGAGTAAACATCGAGAATAAAGCCTTGTAAGGAAAAGTCAAAGTAAGCAGGGCTCTTAAGAGTTGGGGATAAAAAAAGGATGAGACATTTACAACCTTTAAATATATCATGGAGAAAGTCAGTGACCTATTTCTATGTGAATGGTTAAGAGGATGAAAAAGAAAATCTGAAATTACAGTAAGGAAGAAAAAGATTAAACTCACGGAATGCCCCTTTCCTGCTAACAATAATAAAGCACTTCAGAAGCTACTATGGGGTGAAGGTTTGTCTAATACTGTCAGTTTTTAAAGAACAATTCAGGCAAATAATCAACAGAATTCTGTCATTGATAATAGATAGAGGTAAGATTTTTTTAAAGTCCTTTCTATATTTATCTTTCTGCATCATAACTTTCATCAGCAAAATAATAATACTTTTAGTCTTTCAATGAAGTTAATATGCCATTGCTTTCCTGTGTCAGGAACCAAAGAAAAAATATACCAGTTTATTTTACTACTTTAAAGTTTTAAAAAATAAATTCTTCTAGTTATGTGCTTTTTGTTTATTAGTGCATATGAGGTTTTTTGTTGGACTCTTTAATAATTATTACTATGTTATAGATTTATACACAACTCTATCATCAGTAGTTCTGGTGGCATCCCACATATTCCTTATCTTTTTATTTCTGTCATGAACTGGCATTCTCTAGTTCCCTCTGTGTGGCTACAATTGAATTATCCATGGTCAGTGCCATGCCAATATTAATGTGGATACTTGACTAGTGTGGCTATATGTGGATTTTCAGCCTCCCTCCCATGTCTGAGTTCTGCTTACATGGTCCTGAAGCAAGCACTCTCACCAGGAGCTTATGGGTATCTTCCATGCACTAACAAGAAACTTTCTTGTATCTTCGAATTTTTATTATATTTATTTTTGATTGTTTGTTTGTTATATGTGCATATTGTGGTCAGTGTTGTGGAAGCTCATTGACATAACAAATTAGAGAAAAATTGCACATGCCCATCCTTGTGGGCACATGTGTTACAGCTTGCAAAAATTGTCCCAACTCTGTTCATTTTGAGGTCTCCAAGTCCATCACAGTTTGCACAAGCTGATGATTTGGTGCTAGGTTTTGATCGCACTAAACAGGAATTCCTACTTATTTTTGCAATGTCATTGTTTTGTTCAGATAATCTCACTAAATTAAGTTGGTTTTGTCTCCTTAACCTGATTTACTAAGAACACAAAGCTGATAGAATTATTAAGGTGGACAGACAATAAGGAGGAGGATAAACTGGCATCTTTAGAAAACTGTGTTTTGTTGAAGAGCTTTTAGTTCAGCAATTCTCTTCTTAGTGGTGTGTGTTTCACTTGTCTGTAAGGAACAAGATTAATCTCTGTGGAATGAACAGAGGCTTTGTATCCATAAATAAATTTATCTTTTCTAACAACAGCCAAAAATCAGACAACTGTGTATCCCTTTTTCTCTCTTGGATTTTCAGATATGTTTCTATCTGTATTACGTACTCCCCCACCACCTAGTCTCCTTTTCTATATAGTATTGTTCATGTATTTTGAAGTATGCTTATCTTTCTTGACTGTGTGAGAGATATCCAAGACACTCAAAACATCTGTTAACAGAATTGTTTTCTTTATGAGTGTCTTGTGGGGCAGTTTTTTCTTCCTTGATTCCCTAATACAGATCTTTCCCCTGCTGCTCAGCCCAGCTGGTGCTGCTGCCTGCTGCTGTTTTGCTGGAAGTTGCTTAGGTATCACCCAGAGATACCTTGTAGGGTATTTTTTGTTAGCATGGGTAACACTGTGTCATCTCATAGAGGGAAAAGATTGAATTATAGAAAGCCATGAAAATATAGAAATACATGAAAATAAAAGTCTGACATTTTTGAAGATACCAGTGACATGAAATAAGTTTAAACTGTGGCACAGTAATCTGCAGAGTGCTTAGGTTGGAGGACACACACCATTTAAAAGGAATTAGCTTTTTTTGTTCTCCTGTCACTTTAAATATTCCTGGTGCCCATCCTTTTATTGGTAAATTATATTATCGGTTTAGGAATTTGTTGGTGACAAAAGAGGAAGTATTTTAGTCGGGAAAGCTGCTAGGGCATAAATAATGTGTGCTGTCCTTTGAGCAGAGAGGAATGGCTCACAAGAGCCTGGCTGCCTCAGTGGAGCATCACAATCTGTCTGCTGCACGACGGCATCGCCGGCAGCCAAATCCTCCCGGTTTTGTTTTAATGGGAGGGCTCTCACACATTGCTGGTTCTACATGATGGGAATGAGGTTGGAAGTGCTTCCCGTTCCATTCACAAGCCCCGGGCTCTCTGTGCATTTCAGCTTCAAAAATGACAGCTGAAACCAATTAGGCGGAATTATGGGATGCCTAAGTCACATGGAGATTTATCATGACTGAGGAAGAGGAGGGAAAGAGAATGTATAGCATGGGAAGTAGAAGCGACTAATTTAATTAGAAGAGAGTGACAGTCACATTATTATGGAGAAGGGTGGGCAAAGTAGAGATCATTTCATGTCACCAGCCATGCCTTGAAAGGAAACGTCCCAGCCTTTGTCTGAACACGTTTGTGCTTGGTAGCAAAGTCTGATTTCTGAGCAGGAATAGCTGAGCAAAACAGTTGATGTCAAAGTGAAGCACAGAGCATATCTGAGGACATTTCTAGTTTGTGATTTCCTCATCTATTCATAATTAGAATTCCTTCAAGAGGAGAAGGGAAGAATCATCAACATTTGTCTTTTTTTTGCATACTCTCTCTTTTCCAGACCTAGGATGCAATGTATATAAACCTTACTTCAGCTGTATAAACATCAGCCAGAATTCTTTTCCCTTCAGCAGATGCTTATACCCAGTATGCTCACAAACATAAACCCACATGTGTCTGCTTAGAAACCAGAGTCTTGCTGAATAAAAATGACCTTCACACAATTATACACTGCCCCAAGTCTAAATCAAAACCCCAATTAATTTCTTCATGTGAGTCTGGAAGACAATATTCCATAAATAAATCATACTTTTTGTGGAGTGGTCCGGCTAGTTGATGGTATGAGGAGAAAATGAGTGGAAAATATTACAGAGAGAGTCTGAACAATTGTGCATTTTCTTTTTTTCTTTTTTTAAATTCTTGTACGACTTTGTTGATTTTTGTTTAGACTATGAGCAGTTATGTTGGAAAAGTAACTTAATCTCTCTGTCATGTTCAGGTACCTGTAGGAGTTGTGATACTTCTCTCTATCACAGGGAGGAAAATATTTGCGATTAATTTAAGTTTGGGTCAAAAATGAGCTCTGGCTGATGTGCTTCTATATTTAGTTTGGAAACAAGATGAGGTGAACCAGCATTGCTGAGCATGGGTTTTCTGTCCCTTATCCTAGGAAGCACTCTGCAGTCTCTGCTTTATCTAGAAATTGTTCCATCCACCCCAGGAAGGGTCATGGGCCTCATAATGGAGGCCTTGTTACTGGAGATGTGTACTGAGGAAAGGGTTTGTGCTTTGGTGTGCTGAGAGAAGATAACAAAAAGGCTGGACAGGGCCTTCTCAAGGAGGTGTAGCTGTGTGTGCCAGTCAAGGTGCAGCCCGTGAGCAATGATCTTCTGGCACACAGTAGTGAAATACAGTTATTTGAAGGCAAAAATGCCAAAGTCTGTCTCAAATTACCTATATTTACTTTCAGCAAAAATGGCCAAGATATCTTGCCTTTATCTGGAGAACTCTCATTTTAAATATTCAAGCTGAAGGGTATGGATTTGGAATTTATGGGATGGGTACCCTTTGTGCTGTGGGTAGCTTTGGACTATTATTTTGAGAATTGCCCCAAATTTGGTCAAGTGATAAGCTTCAGAAAAATCGTAATCTGTACTTAAGAGCTATGTCTTTGAAGATTCTTCTTCTGTTCTCAAATACTTTAGTCTCTCACTTCAGATATTGTAGCCATTCATTTCTGACAAAGTGAAATTGTTTCTGGGGAAGCCAGTAGTGGGAGAAGAGATCGAGTTGTTCACTTAAAGCATAAGAGGTTCTGCAGAAAACATTGTTTTGTTAGTGAAGTGGGAAAGGGAAACGCTTATAATTGGAGGACACCAAGATAAAGAGGGCCTGGGCAGTCTCCTTTTTTCACCCTTGTGGAAGTGCCTGTTGTGCAGCTCTGCAAGGGATTATGTGGTGAAGCATGTGGTTGTTGTTGGATTTCTCTCATTTTTTGTGAATGTGGGAACCAGGATGTCTTCTGAGGTTCCTGCTCATTCAAGGTATCATTTCAAGACAAGTTAGGTAATACTGCTGTAGAGAACTGGGTTCCACCTCTCCTGTATTGGGAATTGTCACCACCAGCTGAAATTGCTGTCATTACAGATTTCTCCTATTCAGTGTGAGATTCTCAGTCTCCTTTGCAAAAGCATTACACATTTACAGCTGTGACTGAAGCCAGTGTTGCAGAATATTTCAGATGAGGCTCTCAGCCAGGCATGAGAAGGACGCAATGATTAAGTGGATGATTATGCTTAGATTTATTGTTAATATGTATTTAAATATTACCAATGCATTTTATATTCTTTTTCAAAGTCAATAGCAACATGTCAGCTTCCCCATCTCAGAAATGAGAGCATCCAGACAGTTCCCCCTGCAGTGTCCACCAGGTGTTCTTAGCTTAGGACAAACCTCATTGCCAATCAGAGACAGCAAAAAGTAAGGGAGTGTGTGGGGGGGTGAAGGATGCACCTGAAGACCAGAATATCTTTCATTACCACCACAGTCAGTCAGAAAAAAATAGTGCCAAATACTCTGAAAAGTCAACACCAAAGCTCTTTGGACAGAATAGCCCAGATCAGTGATTCTTAGAAATTTTTTTGTCTTTGCTTGAAGTCCCTATCTGATAAAAGGAAGTAATGTCTTATGTCTCCTGCATTGCTATGAAATTATTCTGTGTTTGTAAAGCATGTCAGTAGCATAGCTATAAGCAGGGTAGGAAAGCCTGTGAGATTATTTCTGTCTTCAAATTAGAAAAAAAAGCCAGACTCTGCAAGCTGTTTGAGAATAGAAGAAAACAGCACAGCTATTTTTCAATCAAGTGTCTCCTATTCTTCAGTGAGTATGTCTAATCCTGGGATGAAAAAAAAGTATGACCTTTTAGGAGTTATCATAATATACATTTAATGGAGAAACAAAAGGTAGGATAAACCCCAATAATTCTGGACTTTCCTAGCTTTTGAGTTCTTCTCTATAGAAACTTGATTTATCTATGCTTATTGTTTTTCTGTGTAGCTATTTTGAGCAGAGGAGTGCTAATGGAATACTATTCAATATATTGTACATTTAGGTGTGGGTAAGCCGGTGGAGTGTAAAGAGCAGGAACTAGTGGGATTTTGAACTTAAACTAAAATATCAAATGTTCTGTCAGCATGGTATTACTTTGGTGATTTGTGTGTGTTGGGGGTTGACAGTATGGCTTATAGAGCTGTTAAAAACTAGCTTGAAGCAGAATTGGTCTAGCCAGGCCCACTTGGGATCAGAATGTGTTCAATTACTTGGAAGTCTCTGTTACTCCATTCCCATTATGCTGCTGCCCTGTGAGGTGGCCTGACCCTCTGAGACAGTGCAGAATGGACTGTGAAAGGTGTATTGGTTGGTCTGCTTCTTCTCTTTGTTCCAGTATAGTTTTATGTTATTACCAATATGTAATTGTATCTTGAATTTTCCTTTAGGGTATCTATTTTATTAGATCAGGGTGGTGACTGCAGCAAAGACTCCAGAGTATGGCAGGCTGTATTGGCAGCCACTCTTCCACTTGGGAAAGCACATTGTTTTCCACCTTCAAATCCAGCATGAAGAAAAAGACTCCATCTATATAGTACAAATTTCATGGAATACATTAAAAAAATGCTTTCATCCAGCTTGCTCTCGTTTTCTTTTCTAATGCTTTCCTGAAATTGTATTCGTGTTGTCTCCTTCAATGTCAGTTGTGCACACGAGCACTGGAGCAGACACTTTGGCTGCCAAAAGGGAAAACAGGTTTAGAAAGAGCTGTCTCTGCAGCACTGTCAGTTTTCCTGGCTGTACTAATGTTTAATTCAATGTGCATTCAGTCCTACCTTGGGAAAGAGGAGCAGCTGAAACTGCCTTTGCTTTGCTGCCACCTTCTTTTTTTTTAAAGTGGGGAGCAATGTACTCCAACATTATAAGCTGCTTCCACAGTTCTTCCCATAATGTTTTGTTACATGTATGAGAAAGACTCATAGTTTCATGAAAGCAAATTGTAGAAAGATTTTAACAGAAAATATATTCAATTCCTCTTCCCCATTTGAATGAAGGTTTGCTACAGATTCCTGTAGTGTGTGTGTAGGGGAAAAAATAAATGGCAAAAGACTGCAGCACAATTGACTCTGTAAGGTTTCCAGGGTTCTGAGGAAATTGCTGCTTACACTGACTTTCAGGTAGAAATATTCAATCAGTTTTTGTAGGTTTTGGTGGTTAAACTGGTGGCAGAAGGTTATATCAGGCTCCCAGTTGTCTTCATCCTTGGGGTGGGAAGAATAAGCTCATGATGGATAACAAACATGATGATTATTGATATTTCTGTATGGAGAAAATGCATCCAAATAGTAACTGAAATATAAGCATAAGAAAATGATGTTTTCCTCACCATTTGTTACAAATATATTGGAAATAAAAAATATGACTTATTGCTATTCCTTTAGTTTTGGGTCTGAATAAGATGAAAAGCTTTTGTGAATAAAAATGTGCAGTTAGTGTGGCTGGAATGGTGGGGGCTTCAGGAGGGACAGGACCTTCAGAAGAGACACTGGGTTTGTCTTCCTCTGCTCTGGTTGCTGTCAGCTGACTGGTTGCAAATCCTATAAATCAGTGGAAGGTGAAGAAGGCAGTAAACCTCCACCTACCAGGTTATCTGTTGTTCACAAAGGCTGAAAGATTGAACTGGGGGCAAATGATAATTCCTTGAGCCAGCCCGTGTGAGGGAGCGTGCTGTGCTCAGGGACCACGATGGCTGTGAGGATGGGACAGTGCTTCCCTGGCCACCCTAATGGGCTTTCTAAAGTGATATTTCAGGCGTTTCTTTAAACATCTCTTGAGCACTGTGAGTGCTAGTACTATTCAAAGACTGGCATATCTCATGAATAACAGATAACCATTAAAACAAGTGGATTCCCACAAATTTCTTATTTGACACCAGTCATCACCTGTAGTAATGGTGTTTCAGCTGATATTAGGGCAGGTTCTTGTGCTGGGATTAATACTCAGAACCTGTTAGTTTATTAAAACAAATGGCAAGGTAAGCTGATGACTTTGTTTGTTTTCTTGGTGTTCATAGAGTACAAAAACCAAAAATGTGTAATGTGGTGATGTGCACTGAAGGGTGGCTGGTTCATGGTTTATTGATGCAGTCCCAGAAAGCTTCATTACCACCACAGTCAGTCAAAACACAGGAGACAAAACTGTGCCAAATTCTATGAATGGAGTAGAGAATGGCAGAGGAATTTGTAGCTTAAGAATAAAGATTTTACAGAAATGAGGAAATAAGGAAATGAGGAAATAAGTCTCTAAACTTAAGAATCTTTATGGAAAATGCACTTCTTTGACACCAGCAATTCATGGGTAGAATATTTTTAATTAATCTGAAAATTTTCTTTGTAAATGCATTCACTAATTTGTAAACTCTAAATTGAATAATTGCTGTCTGAAATCCTGCATTTTGAAATAATGTAGTATGTAGTGTGGTTTGCCTGTTTGAGCATGCCCTCTGCCCTTGTGATACACATGCTGTTCATTTTGGGATTCAAGCAATTTACTGTAGTCAGGGCTCTTGCTCCCTTGAAGCCATGTAAGAATTTGTGAAAACTGTGCTAGTGCAGAGCCTAATCATCCTGTGCATCTTCATGTCTTTGCAATTTTAATTCCACATGCACAATGTGTTTTTTTAGTTTGTGCTTTCAGAAGCAGTTACATATAATAGTTGTGGCAAAAAAAAAAAAAAATTGTGTCTTGGGTGTGAACTCTGCTGTGTATCTGCATAACTCTGCAAAAGAAAGCTAAAGAATGCCTCCTGGTTTGGCAGATGTTGCACAGAGACACCATTCTGCTGTGTGGAAGGCAACTTTTGTCCAAAACTCTCACTTTGAAAACTGCCTGTATTTATATGGGCTCTTGTGTATGAGAGGCAGGTATTGCCAAGTAGCTTTTCAAGGAATGTTGGATGATTTTTACCAGATGTGTTCAGAAACCAGATGTGGAAGGCAGAGTCTGTCTCTGAGTATTTGCTGGTTAATCAAGTACATATTTTTACTTTTTTTATTCTGAACATAATTCCAGAAGCTGTGTTCTGCAAGCACATTAGAGAAGCAACATGCCATTTGTCTGAAACTCTGCTGCTCAAGTGTAGAAATGTAAGAGAAGAATGCAAAGAAAAGTGTTTCCATAGTAAAAACTATAAATATTTATTCATTAAAAATAACATGAATCTATGCATTGCAAACCTTCTTTTTTTCTTTTTTTTTTAAAGTGCTTTCATGGGGTTTTATGTTTGCAGGAAATATAGGTAACTACGAAATGAAAACTTAGGTTTGAATTTTCCGTTATGTTCTTTTCTAAAGTATCTGTATTTAATGGCTGTACATGTCCATATATGCTTCTTTTTGAGGTGGAAAATACCATTCAGTACTCTGATAAGCAATGCCTTTCAGCTTTATTTTCTAAACCTTTAACCCATCTTAATCTAGGATCACTATAAAATTATATTTAAAGGGCAATGCTATAATGTGGACAAGGGGAGTTGAATGTGAGATTCTCCCTTTAGGTTCATCCTCTAGATATTATCTTTGTGGTGATACTGATATTATCTTGATGGTGATACTGTCCTTACAAGTTTTAGAATGGTATTAAAATTCAGGTGATTAATTCAACAAATGCAGGGTGTTAGAAAAAATATTAATTTGCATTTGTTGAATATTCATATCAGTTATCAAGGCTGTTAAATGAAATGAGTGTAAAGGTATAAATGTGTGTTTGCACATGTGTGGCTGAAAAAAATTATCTTATTTTCCATTTGTTATGTCCACTCCTAAATAGAGGGGTATTTATTACTGCAGTCATATGGATATTAATATAGTTTTCTCCATCTGACTTTCTTTTAGCACACTGATTTATGTCAGTACATGGACAAACACCCTGGAGGGCTTCATCCAGAGAATGTGAAGGTAAGAGTCAAAAAGAGCACACATCGAAGGCAAATGCAGTAGCAGTAACTTTGCAAAAAATGTCATGTCAGTTGTTTCATAGAAACTGATTGCTAGCTAAAGGGAAAATGCCTGGCATATTAACTGTATTTTTAAATATTTATTTTCTTTGAAAATAATTACAAATTCAAGTATTTGAGCATTCCTGCAATAGAATTTCTGAGGTTTGTAAAATTGACTCAGAGCCAAAATATTTGAATGCTGTGAATGCTGTTAGCAGTGCTGGTAATCCCTCCCCTCCATTGAAACATTTGCTCTTAAGACAATACTGCCCTAAAACCCCAGGGTAAACATGCTTTAGGCTGTCAGTGCTAGATCTTCAGTTAGGTAACTTAGTGTGGGTTCATCAGGTTTGAGGGAACTGTTATTACTTCTATTAGCTGAATGTGCTGCTTTTTATATGAACGTATAAAATCTTCCTTAATCTTTTTGCACACTTTCTTGGATGAGATCAGCATTTTCATAGCTGATCTCACTTTGGAATTTTTTTTCCTTCTAAGGTAGATACTGAGAATCATCACACAGGAAAGAGAGAGTTTATTAGCAGGATTTAATGGAAAGTTAGATGAGTAGAGACTTGATCCAGTTTCTCTTTGGGAAGTCAGCCAAATTATTTTAGCATGAAATGGAAGCCAACCAGACATGCAGAATGTGTTGTGTGTGTATAGATAACTCAGATGATCTTTGTTACAATTGTCTTGCACTTGGGCATCAGTCCTATTGTTGTTCTGCTTTGGAAGTGTTTAAGTCTTCATTTGTCATACTGGGAACTTTATTCCAGGATGTAACTTACCGAAACGTAGAAGTTCATGAAACTCTCTCTCTTTTCTGGAAAAGCCAGAAGGCTGTTTGGTTAAAAAAAAAAAAATTAAAAAGAGGAAGTATTTTTTCTTCTGCACTAGCTGATCATTGTTGCACATCATGTAGCTTCATTAATTTTCCGTGTTCTTTGACTGAAAAGTGGCATCTACAACGTATGAATTTCAATAAGAATTACTGCCATCTAAAAAAAATAAGGAAAATTCCTCCTAGATATATTTGGGAATAAAAGAACCCCAAACCAAACCAATACACTCACAGACCATGAGTGTGGCACTAAAGGGGGTGAGGTAGGACCTGCTTTTCAACCCCTGAAACTTCTGAGCTTTCTTCTCTGCTCAGTTTCCTAAGCAGAGTTTCAGGTGTTAAATGTGCTTGTTAAACCAGGGGAGTTGTGTTTCATTTCCCCATGTGGATGCTTTTAACTTCATTTCTCTGAGTTTTGGGGTAAATGAAGACTGGCTATTAAGATTCTTTGTGCTGCTTCAGATTTGTAAGTCTTGATCCAAGGCTGCAGTGCTGTGTACCTCAAGGTCTGACATGCAGTAGTTGTTGCAGCCCTACAAAAAAAGACATAATAATTCAAATAATTGTACTTGTATTAAATCACATCAGGCCCAGTGAGCTTGTCTTTGAGGAGGATGGATATAAATGGATCATTTGGCTTGTTATTTTGTCACTCCTGTGAATCCTGATTTACCTGTCTTTTAAAACAGGGACCTCAGAGGGAACTGCAGCAGCAGCATTTCCCTTTCAGATTTTGCTGCATGTGTTTCTGTGACTATCTGTACCATTTGTCAGTGCTCAGAAATACCTTTGAAGCTTATAGACACACTAGAAATATTTGAGTAGCTGTGTAGAATGTACTCCTGAGGTACTGCTGGTTTAAGTTTTTAAAATTCCCAGTGGATTATTAATGAAAGTGGGGGGTGGCAGGGGGCAGAAAAGAAAAATTTTGGAAGTTGGAGCAGATGCAACTTCAATCAGCAGATGAAACATGAGCAATCCCATTGAACAATGAACTTTTTTTTCTCTTAAATGATACTGATTAAAATCAGTTATATATATTTAGAAGTCTCTCTTGCCAGGCCAGCAACAAAGGCTAGTCCTAATCATGCATTAATTACTACAACCAGGCATGATGATTTGAGGTCCTACCATTTTAATGAATGAATCGGCCTGCTTGGGAATTTCAGTGCAATACCTGCTCTCAAGGCTGAATTAAAAATAGCCCAAGAGTGATTTCTTTGGCTGGGAGGACAGAAACCTAGTCAGATATGCTAAAATTTCCCAGACCTTCACCAGCATGCCAAACTAGAAGTGCTCTTTTGTTTCAGAGGAAGTAATGTGGTTATTTCACAACCATTTCATTTTGATGCTTTGTTGTACTGTACTAAATTTGTTGACTCGTGCAGTTGGGGATCTGAGACTTTACCACCTTATTTTGGTTTTAACTTCTGGGCTAAGTTGTCTTTTTGGGTCCACAGCTGATTTCTAAGGGTTAAGCTGGGCTATATGAATTAGCCTTCTCTCCCTGCCAGCCCCTTCTTTCTAGAGGTCCTTCAGTAATTTCACTTTTAGTCAGACTTTTGGACCCTGTTTGTTCAGAATCAGTGGTTATGTGATCCCTAAATCCATTTTAAAAGCTTCCAGTTGAGCAATTATATTCCAGTAGCAATAAATTAGTCTCGGCTCTCTGGGGCTAACCTGTGGGATTAAGCCATTGATGCTCTCCCAGCATGACAAAAGACCCCCTGCCTTTTAATTTTATTCTTGAGGGAAGTATTGCCTATTGATGGATATTCCTTTCTGGCTTGTTGCCAGTTATTATGAATACAAACCCACATAAGCACACGTTTTTCTTTTCCCAAAGAATATGTACAGTAGTTCCTCTTAAACAGTATTTTATAGGAAGACAGATGCAAATTACATCTTGCCTTCTATAGGATATCTTCAGCTTAATTAGATTTCTGGATTTTCTCTGTATTTGCAATGTAAAGACAATGCTTGTTCCCTCAGGCTTACTTTTAAATGATGACTCATAAATAGAATAAAAATCTAAATTACTTTGATGGACACACATATTGTTGTCCCCTCAGGTACTGTGCTTGACATTGCCTTTCTTTGTGGTTTTAAATAGGCTATTTGCTGTCACTTAACTATTTTAAATAAAGACTGAGCAGGATATTATAAGTATGTGTAAGTATAAAGAGGAATGTCTCAGCTGACAGTTATAGAAGTCCAGGGACAATATGCTTAGGCAAATAAAACAAGTATTAGGTTTAGCATTTTTATTGGTATGTCTGTATTGACACATAATGATTCCAGGATTTTATAATTTGTGGCTGGAGGTGCAAGTCTTACAAATAATGTGAGGCTTTAAATCCTTCAGGGAATTTGTGTGTGATGCTGAGATACTGTTTTAAAAATGCCTGTCCCTGGTAATGTTAAACTAGTGATGGCATAATTGCAGTCTAGTACCTGAAACATTTTCATCAGCTTGAAGGGAAATTGGCATAAAGCAGTTATTTCAGTCCATATATTCTGCAGACTCCATTAGGTCCAAATATACAATTATTTACCTCTTTGGTGTGTAATGAATTTGCATGTCTAGCATTTATAAATGACCATGTATTCATATACTGTGTACAGTGTTGTATTTAAAGATGTTGAGGAAAAGGGTAATCAGTTAATAATTCCCTGTGTAGAACACATGGCCTCATCTTCTCCTGTCTGGTTTAAAAGATGTCTTTCTCAGTTTTTCCACAATTGAAGGCAAGCAATAAATCTTAAATACATGGCCCCACATATAATTATGTTTCTGCTGGAAGCTACTGCTGCAGCCCTGTCCATGACTGGAAATAGGAATTGATTTATGTGTGTACTGTGTGGTGCTTGCCAAGCTGTAAAATGTGCTATTGCAAACTGAGGTACAAGGTTTGCTCCTGACTCTCCCTGTGCTGTTCCTCCTGGCACAGACTACTGAAAGCTGTACTCCTGGCTGTCTTTCCCACAGATGTTGCAGCCTTTAGAGATAGTTCATGCTCAGTTGGAACATCTGGATTACTTCCTGCAGCAGGAACTCTAACGGGTCAGAGCAACTAGCTGACCCTACCAATGATATTTTTGTGTTATAATCTTCATTCTGATTTATGTCCCTTTCTGTCTGGTACAGGGCTATTTCCACCAGTCTTTTTTCTTACCTTCTTGGTTCTTCTGGGCTTTTGTTTGCAGTTGTCCATAAATAGACAACTCTGGTTTTGTAAATTCATAATTTAAGTGTCTTTTTATTTGTGCATTTCAGCATGCCCTGTGAAAATATAGCTATTCTTAGCTTCTTTTAATATTTGAAATATCACCTTTATTTTAACTTTGTGTTTTACTCCATATTACCACATTCCAAATAATGCACATAAATTCATCTTTATGCCTTGATGCATTTATTTTATAATTGAGTTTGTTTACTGTAACTCCTATTACTGGTAGAATAAGTAGAGCAAAGGCTTGCATCTGTCATGCTTGCGTTGCTTGTTTGCATCCCTGCCTTAAAAATAAATCTACTCATGAAAGCTGATTTGCTTCTTAATTAGTGATGCTGCCTTGAGATAGCTGAAGTCTTTTGAGAAAAGCATCCTGAATTTTTTCTCTCTGCCTTTTTTCTTCTACTTGCAGTGTTAGAGGTAATATTGATTTGCATGAGTATTTGACAGAAAAAACCCTCATCTTTGGCAATATAAAAAGACACTTGCACCTGACCCACTGTTCTTTAGTCCAGGAACACCAGTCTGAATGACAACAGGTTTTCAACCAGACAAAAACTGTTCCTGTCTCTTAATTGCTCTCAAAATCTTTTACTTCAGGCAACTTGGAAGCCTCCTGTAGTCTGCTGTGACCAGAGGGGGAAGGAACTCGCAGTTTGTTCTTATTCTATCTGATATTGCTGCACTGATTTGTTCTTTTCCCTGGGCATCTTTTCTCTTCCTAGGGCCAAAAAGTGTTAAGAAGAAATAGGCAGACCCTCTTGTTGAGCTTTGCATGCAGGCAACAAGAATATTCAGCCTTTTCCCAGGAGCCTTTGAGACTTCAGCTCTTACCCATCTCAATTTTGAGCCTTCCTTTCTCCTGGGAAGCAGGGTACAGCAGTCTTCTGGGCATAATGGATGGATATTTTTGAAGCAAAACCTTAACTTACTAAGCCCTACCCCCACCAGAATATTTTAAAACGTGTTTTATCACTCCAATACTGAGTCAGGGTATGTGGCAAAATGTGGATTGGGATTTGGGTACTAAGTTTCCTAGGGCAGTCCAATAATCTCTGTAAAAATATGCTTATGTTTCAGCAAAAAATATCATTAATTTCTCTAAAAACTTAAAAAAGATTTTTTTAAAGGAATGCATTAGATAATAATTAGTGACACATAGAGAGATGCTGCAACACTCTTCTGTGCTAAATGTTCAAGAAGAGGTCAGTCAACTTTATAGCAACTATATAGCTAAAAAACCCAGATATGATAAAAATACTGTATTTGTTAAATCAAGGATTTAATGGTGGTCTCCATAACATGGGATTGAAAATGTTGAAATATACTGGGTGTTAAATGATATTATCTGAAATCTTTGGAATTTAGTAATTTATGATATTTGTGTATTCCTTGCTGCACTGTAGTACTGCGAGCATTGTCCTCAACTAATGGTTGCAGTTGTTAAAGTTGAATCTGTTTTTGTCAGATGAGTAATTTTGGCATTTAATAACTAATGTGAAAATTAATAATCTGAGTCGAAGCCATAGGGTAGTTGTCATCTGATGTCTTCTGGAAGCATTAATATTTATCACTGCACTGATTACAGCTTTAGGATGGTCTGAAGCACAAAGGGTAGGGAGGCATTCAGACCGTGCAAGGATTGGGCAGCCCCTGTGTTGTATCCATATGAGGTTTACTGCACTAAAGTGGAGCTGCCTGAGCTTTGGCAGTAGCAGAGTGTTGCACACTGCCTCTTGCTAAGCAGTAGCTACATTTATTAATAATAAGATACAAACCCATGTGCTTGTTAGAAAAGCATAATAGCTGAAAAGTAGGATAAAACAATGCTGTAGGTTTTAGGTTGCAGTTATGTTAATGTAAGCTTCCCTAGCATGTTTCTGTTTTCTTTCCATTGGGTGATTGTATCAACATCTGTGGCACGGACAGGAGGTTTGTGCTCCCCCTTTTCTGTGGGGAAGCATTTGTTGGATTGCAGGGGCAGTCCTGCATCCCCATGTGGCAGAGACATGTTACACGGTGTAGGGGAAGCTGTAGTGTGTGAGCACCTGTATGTAACTAGAGAGGGGTGTCCAACCAGGAGGTTGAGTGCCATAGAAGTAAGGTGCACAGGAAATAGGCGATGAAACTGTGGTAGTAGATCCAGCTGTGATAAATTTTCATGTCACTGACTCACTGGGGTTTGAAGAAAACAGTCTTTGACTTTAAGGTGAAAACCTGCTGTGGTAGTCCTTTTAAATTTATCTATTGTTACTGGAAGCAAATCGAAACTAATGGCATGCTTTTGAAATCTCTCTCCTACTCACTAAAATTGGTCATGTTGCTGATGTGAAGTTGAATTAAAAGTGTATTTCAGCAGATATGTTAAGTAAGAAGTGATGCTGTTTAATGTGGTTGAGAAGGTGCTATTTTTCATTCCTCATTCAGTGAATAAGCAGGTGTGCAGCAGACAGAGTAATGTTATGCCAAATTAAGGTCGTCTTTTACACATGGCATAGAAAATTGATTATTTAAATTAGACTTTTTCATTATAAGACATTAAATATAGCATCAGCATTTCACTCTTCTTCATGTCAGTCTTGTCACTTAATGGTTTGATAATATGCACAAGTGTGAACGGTTAATGCAGGAGCTTCATTAGCATGTTAAAATCATGCTAGAATGTCACTTTCATAAGTGCACTTGTAATTTATTGTCTCTATGGTCTTCATGATTCACATAGGGCAAGAACACATGTATATTGTAGGGAGAACACGTCAAGATTTTTAAAATCAGTGAGGCAACAATTGTCACTCCTACCTACTTCAGCATGGAAGTGTGCTGATGAAAGGTAAAAAAGCAGATTCAATTGAATTGAATTTATTTTTACTTTTGCTATTCAGAAGGAAAAACCTGAGTCTTCCACTTACTGAACCTTAGCAGATGACTACAGCTGATCATAAGGGAGTGTCTTTACACTCAGTTAATTAAGCACACCTTCCTCATTGCAAATGACTGTAGTAGTACCCAGAGGGGACAAAAAATGATTAAAACAGCATCAAAGAGAATAGAAGTTAGCAAATTAATACATTCCAATCTCTTTCCTTTGCAGTTCTGCTGAAAATAAGTGGAAAAATCTGTATATATAATTTTTTAAGCAATGATGCAATAAATATTTCCAGTGACTGTATTTCTGTGTTACATTGCCTTGGTAGGACTCTACTCCTTTGTGTGTAAGGAATGCAGGAGCAAGTTAGAAGCCTTTATAAAAGCACTGGATTGAAGTGGATTGTTTTAAAATTCTTTTGGAGGGAACGCAGTTGATTCCAGGGAAGGCAGATATGAGGAACCTTTTTGTGAGATAAATCTTATTATAATCCTGAAAATCCTACAGATTCAAATACCTAATAATTTTTAATTCTGATTTTCCTTGTTCATGTGGATACAAATTTGTCTCAAGTCAGTTCTTTCTTCCTAGAACTTCTTCTGACGATTTAAGAAACAGAGTCTACAAAACTTTGACCTAAAAAGTGCAGTATTTCTCCAGGTATTAGAAGTGAAAAGTTCGATTTTATCTTGTGGTTATTATCCTGGTTTAGAAGAGGAAAATGAATAGCAAACCAAGAGAGATAAAAAAGATTGTGCTTGGTGAGGTTTTGACATGCCAGCATAAGTCACAGAGGGACACTTCTCATTGCTTCTGCGATAGTGCATATCACCAGGTAGTTTTATCTAATATAGTGTTTTAAAACAAGCAGTTCTAAGATTCCTGAACAGTTGAGTGAGCCCAAATGGAACTGAGTTTGGTTCTGTTTATTTCCAAGGCTGTGAGATGGCACTGTAGTGATTTCTTACCTCCTTTTGCTATTTTAAATAGCCAATAATGTACAGAAGCCTGTACTGTCCTCTGGATAATAGGGAGAACTTCACTGATTGCAAGCATGAGATGGGATGTCCTAAGTTTGGTTTCTTTTACTGGTATTTTTAGATTTGATGGCCTAATAGGACTAAATATGATTTTATTGATGCTGAATACACACATGGGAATTCAGATGACTGTGTGATTCCCAGACAGTGTGCTTTGATACATAGGGCAAGCAGGGGCATTTATGTAATCAGTGTTGGATGATAATAAAGCCTGTGTGGTATTGTGTATTTTTCAAAAGTAGCTATACTAATAGAGCAGTATGAGCTTGCTAAAGGAAAGACATTGATTCAGGTTTGCTTTCAGCTTTGTTCTGAAATGATGTTAACGCCTGTTCCAGATTATCTCAGCCTTTTTGCAGACTTTACTGCCAAGAGAGCAGAACCAAGAGTTTTGTGCATCTTCTGTAAACTAAAAAGTTCTTTGTAGCTTTCTAGTTCTGTGTAGCCTTTTACTTCTGTGTCCAGGTCCTCTA
Source organism: Ammospiza caudacuta (assembly GCF_027887145.1). Classification (NCBI taxonomy): domain Eukaryota; kingdom Metazoa; phylum Chordata; class Aves; order Passeriformes; family Passerellidae; genus Ammospiza; species Ammospiza caudacuta. The sequence goes on from NC_080593.1 coordinate 23,428,378, forward strand.
TTCCCAAAATACAACATGAATTAAGAGAGCTCAAATGAAGAAAATAGTTTAGAAATCCCTCTTTGCCATCACAGAAAGTCCTAAAAAAGGCCCCCACAGGCATCATTATTCTGTCCTTTTGGCAAGCATCCTCTCTGTCATTGGGGTCCTCAGTGCCTCAGCAGAGTCTGTGTGGAAATGGTACATTTTCCAGAGAATCTTCCTAGGCATGTTGTGGATTTCTGCTTCTCACTTAGCCCAGTATCCTTTGCCAGAAACTCTCTGCCCTCTCTTGTAATGGAAGGCAACTGTGTGGAGTTATCTGAGCGCTTTACACAGATCACTTGTACGCAAGTGTTCCCCTTCATCCTTAGACTGGAAAGAGCTTTCTGAACCTAAGTCAGACAGTGTCAGCTGCTCTCAATCCCACCCTTTAGATGTGTTTTGCACAGCCTGTGTCAGTGTCTAACTCACAAGCTCCTTCAGAGGCCACCAGACAGTGAATCATTCTGCAGCACGTGGGCCACCAGGCAGCCATTGCATGTCTGCATGTAAGGCTCTGGGTTGTGCACTCACCCAGACTCGTTCAAACACCAGGAAAGCTGGGCGCTTCATCCACATAGCTACAAGTCTCTCAGGAAATGTTGCATTCTAAAACTACCGTGGCCATTTGGTCAAATGTTGCATATAGCTCAAATGGTTATCCAGGCATTACACTTGGACTGTGTAGGTGCTAACTCACCCTTTGAGGGCTTTCTCTTGTATGTTTTAAGAACTGCTAATGTTCTTTTAATATCACAGTCCATAAACCCTGAATTAGCTTTGACCTGCATGCATTTTTCTCGCTGACAATGAAAAGTCTTCATTAAAATGTTGCTCATTAAAGTGAGAGCTGCAGTCAGGGAAAAAAGGTATTTTTTAATGGCTGAAATAAATAAGCAAGACTTGAAGCCACAAGTGTTAAGATTTTTTTGTCTGAATGTAGTGTTGAGCTTCCTAATATTAAACTTTGCTGAAAACCTGACTTCTAGGAACAAATCCCTGTCCTGTTTTCTGTCTTTTTCAACACAGTGACCTTTGGTATTTTGTGAGCTTAATTTTATTATCAAAACCTTTGTTCTTATTAATAAGCTAGAAACTGTACACAAACGATGTCTTAGTTTATTTATTGCAGGTTATTCATTACCTATACAGCCATGCAAATATGACCATGCAAATATTAAAATTACCAACATGAAAGCTAACGAGTTGTGTATCTGTCTTGATTTTACCATCACAACCAACCTGTTGAAATACATGGTGAATTTGCCATTGACTGCAGCTGCCATCCTGGGGCCTTGGGAAATGGCAGTTCCATTGCCTGTACAAAACTCCCTGAAAAAAACCCAGGCTGAGGTTTCATGGTGATTGGAATTGAGTGAGGTGGTGGAAGGATGAAGTAAGATGAGAGTATGACCATGATAGGAGGTATGTCAATTTCAGACTGGGTATATGGGTAAGGATTGATGGTTCCTCATATAGGATTCATTTTTGTTCTTGAGAAGTTAATGCAGACAATCTGGGAAGAAGATGGGTTTCCTGGAGAAGGCTTTCCTCAAGATCAGGGGTGTGAACTTGACTGTGAGAGGGCAGAAGTCCTTTGTGAGGAACCAGAAACATTTTTTTCCAATTTATCTTTTCTTTTTGTGGGCTGAGAAACCGTTGGAAATGGAGAGGCCTCCCCTGGTGTTTTCTCATCCCAAGAAATCTCAAAGGACCAGTGGTTTGCAGAATGCTTTGCTGCCAGATGTTAGGCTTGTGTTCACATAAATCTTTTCACATTTAAATTACCAAATAAAAACAAAGGGGAAGAGAAAAAGAGAAAGCAAAAAACCCAATATTTGAGTTTACCCTGTAATGAATTCAGGAAGATTTTTTTTCCCCCTTCTCTTCCATGCGCTTCCTCCAAGGAGGTGTGAGTGAATTAATTAACTTTTGGGGAAGTACTTAATGAGTACAGCATGTCTACAAGTTTGGAATAAAACTACATTCCAAAGCTGTCCTCTAGAGCAGATGTTTATTCTGTTTAGCCGTGAAGTTGTTGGGCATTTTTTTTTAGCACATTATGTCAAATCATTTGACTCTTTACACTAAAGCCAAATGAAAGACATTAATAAATATATTTTGAGATATTATAAAGATTACAGGGCATGATAATTGAAATTTCTTTGCATATTTGAAAATAATGTTTGAAGTTAAATGCTATTGATTTAGCCTGGCAAACATGTTATTTTGCCCATCTTTTTATTTTAAAAAATGTATTATTTTGAAGTAATTTAATAGAATTAAATTGATATTTTCAGGCTGTAATGAAAGCTATTTCTGCTTCTTGCTCTTATTAAAATAGTTTTTATCTACCATAAATTCCACTTTAACCACAATTCAGAAAGGAATGTGCATGTTACTTATGACTTTCCTGCTATTCTTTGTTCCTGTATTTTTCTCTTAGGTTTCCTCAGCACATTGTTAGACCCTACCCTGGCAAGAAGGTGATTGATATGGCTCTTTGTGCCCTGGCTAAATAGTTCAACATAGAGTGCATTGTGTCTGCACTCAGGGAAAAAATGAAATGCAATTAAATTAATTTCACCTTCAGTTACATGATGTTTCTGTTTCTTTCATGTCAGCCTTTATTCTCTTCTATAATCAGATTTTGTAACCCTTTTTAGAATGTCTCTTCACTTCAGTAATCACTGAATAGGATGCTTGTGTTGCAAGTTAATTAGAAATTCTCATGTGCCTGAGTTGACTTTTCCCCAATCTTTGGGGTGGTTACCACGTCTTCCTAGAGAGCACATTTCACTGTCCTCTGAGCTGTGAGGCACGGAGTCCATACCTGCTCTTGGATCCTCCATGTTTAGCTTTGGAGGGCATTTTTGTGTTCACATCTAGAAACTGAAGTATTTCTCAAGATATACCAGGGAAAAGGAAGGGTCTCTGCATTGGGACAGGCTCTTCATAACTGCAAAGAAAACTCCTGGGAGTTCATTCACCCTTTGTGTTGACAAAACCCATGACGGGTAACACAGCCCTTCCCAGCAAGTGTCTGAAATGATGCAGGAAAATTATAGATATGAGAGATGGAAAGGGGAGGACAAAAGATCCTCTTCCTCCAGCTCTTTGTTCATAATTGTGAATTACAGAATACACAATAGTAATGCTTAGATTTAGGAGTAAGCATTTATAGAGTCCAGGGAAGGACTCTAAGAAACCAGGAGATGGTGAGTTAGGTTTCTGTCTAAAATTACCTTAAAGACTATTGCAAGTAGGTTTCAAAAGTCATCTTTAGGTTCAGTGAGAGTTATTTCCTAATGAAAAATACATAAGAAACTCCCATTAAAATAGACTTCAAGGGATAAAATCTATTTTACTTGCAGATTTCCTTGGGTACACAGGCATTATTGTTATACTATTAATTTCTTCTTTGTTTTAGCTTCAGCGTTCCATCCCCCAGCCTTTTCTCCCCATCCCTATCCACCCTGTACTGTTGCTGCCTATAATTAGTGAAGATACACATCTGTCTTCAGGCTACCACCTAATCTCTAAGGCCATATGGGTAAATGGAATATAATTATAATTTGGTAGAAACCAAGCCTTCTGCACATGGTTGTATTGCTCTCTTCTTTTTAAAGCAGTCAAATTGAATCTATGACATTGGAGGCTGGGTTTAGTCCTTGCAAAGTAAGTATATTTCAGATGGAAATTTCGTTGTGTTAAATTTGGGTGGGATTTAGCCAGTTTGGGAGGAATTCTGACACAATGTTACCGCAATGTGCAAGCACCCTGCATATCATGAAGAAATCACCTGTGGTTATATGCAAAATATTAACAGAGGTCATTTTTTGTCCCCCTCTTTTTCAGTTATTTTTATTTCAGTTGCTGCGAGGACTGTCTTACATCCACCAGCGTTACATTTTGCACAGGGACCTGAAACCACAGAACCTTCTGATCAGTGACACGGGGGAGTTAAAGCTGGCAGACTTTGGTAGGCAAGCAGTTAATTACAAGTATCTTATAATGTTGTAGGAATGTCAGACAGATGGTTCCATTGATTTCTCTTCCCCCCCCCCCCCACCCTATTCCTTAGACACACCTTCTTCATTGTAGATAATTGCACATTTTTCTCTTGAGTGAAGAAATTGATTATGGTCAACAAAATGCTTGGTTAAAAGGGAGCAAGTGAAAAACAAATACCTACTCCAGTTCTCTCAAGGAAGATCATGCTGAAAGTATTTCCATTTTATTTACCATGAGACCTCTGAATTAGAATTAAAAATATAAAAAAAAAAAAAAGGCAGAGAGATATGGGGAAATATAAACTGTATGAAAAGCACAATCACTTTATGGAAGCAGCTTGAGGGTTGTGAGGTCTGGATTGACTTTCATTAAATGGTCATTGCAAGAGACGGAAGGACACAAGTGTTCCTTCTGTAGAATAAAGGACACTGGGATCACCTGGATTGCTTTCAGTATCCCTTAGTTCTTTCTGGGGAAGGCTTACATGGAATATAAAGTCAGGATAAATTATCCACTGAAGTCTTAGCCTTTGGCCTATTTTTAAATGTTTAAGCCATTTTCTAGTGGCTACGCCAAGGCAAGTACTCTTTCCCCTGAAAACCATTGTGAATGCAGATGTGGAAAATGGCAATATTTTTCTTTAGTGGTTTTCACAAAAAGTTGTAGGAATTTCTTTCTTTCCTGTAGGTCAGCTTCTCAGTTACTGATTCCAGCAGTACTTTTGAAGTAAGCTGAAAATGTGACCTATTGGCTTTTAAAAAATGTCTTTTATTTTATGACTGCTATCCACATCATGCTTCACATTTCATGCAGCAGCAGTAATGAGGAAGCCTTGTGTGCTAATTGGCAATTTCACTGCTAATGTAGCTGTGAGGTTTTGTCTTTTAATTAGCGTTACTGCAATTAACAGCTCAGTGTGTATTTGCTATGCTGGAGAAGGGAACAGGACTTAAGGTGGACACAGTCCACAAGGACTTGGTTGGCCTTTGAATTGTAAGGCAATTATAGAAATAGTATTAGAAGCACTTGTCTCCTGGTTTACATATGATTCTTTGCTGTCATTTTTCAAAACTTGCTGTTTTTTGAATAAATGCTTAAAAACCCCATTCCTGCATGTTGCATTTTATTGTGAGGTTTCATATCTTAAGGATATGAAACAGGTGCATCATTCAGTGTTCTTGCAGTGAAATATGAGTTAACCCTCTGTTGAAGGTGCTGTGCTGTTTAATAATTTTGTTGTATAATTTATATGCAGAGAACCCTATGAACTAATCTGACTTCCAAATATCCCCATATTATAAATTTTTCGGGAGATTGTAACAATGGTTCTCTAGCTTTGGTGGATGCTGGAAATCATAAAAGATCTCATAAATTCTTTTGTATGTAAAATGTTTCCTACAGTGTGGGGGTGGATTGCTGAAGCTCTATGGCTTGTGTGGCTGGGGAGAGGGAGGCTGCAAACTTTTTTGTGTGTTTTTAAGAAAAAAGAAAACAACCTGCCCTTTACCAGCACTATTAAATGCATTGCTGGATGTGTGAACCAGTTAATGAACAGTTCAACTCAGACACGAGTTGACTCTGGTTGTGTTGCCTGGTGCTGCCAGAGAGCAGAGGACAAGGTGGGATGGTGGTTTGTGCCTTGCTATAGTAGGAAATGTAATTATCTATCACTTCTAATGGAATTGTTGCCTCATTGTAGCACCAGGCTGAATAGCCCAGTGATGACATGAAAGGCAGGATTTTCACAAGTGGGTGGTGGCAGGAGTTTGTGGTTGACCATTGTGCATGGTTTTGATAGAGGGACTAGAAATGTATAAGTACAGCCAGAAAGAAATACAAAGTGGTAGAGACATGAATATGTAATATTGGACAGAAGATATTTTTTCCCTTTTAAGTTTGCCTTGACATAACAGAAACATCTGTGTAATCTACTCTTATACAGGGACAGAAGATTATCTATCTCCTTTTTTTTTTAAAGCTAGATTTTCTTTCATGGCTCATGACCTCATAAAACTGAAAACCAGATGGGTTAAATTTCTCTTCCGAGAACCAAGATGAAAAATTAGAGGTGTTGAGGTCAAAGTCTGAAAGATCATGACCCCTTTCACTGGGATCATGAGAAATGAGAGCACACGTGTGTGCTGTCCGTGTGCCCCTGTGCATATTTACTATTTAAGTGCTGTATTATTATAGCCCATCCTCCAGCTTCCCAGTATGGAAAACTCTATTTAAACAAGGTGTAAACTACAGTCCTATTTCTCTTTATGCTTTTCTCCCACAAATGACTGATTTGCAATAATGTGCTTGGAAAGGAAGTCAGTTTAGATTGTATACTTGATTAATTATGTGAGGAGCAGTGTGAAAATTAGAAAGATGGTTGCTTTTCTTTCAAATGCACTCAAGGCAGGAGAGAACCTATCAAGAAATCAGTGACTTTGCTAGCATAATATAAAATCCTAGAGCAAAGGCCTTTTAGTCTCTAAGGACAAGACCTTCAGATTTTGGCTTCATAAGTTTACCAAAAATATCAGCATCATGTCTGAAGTTTTTCATTTGGCGTCAGGCTTATTTAATCTCTTCCCTGTAGGATATCAAATGCTTAAAAGCAGGCTGGTGGATCATAATTCTTGAATAAACAAGGTAAAAGAAGCTATTCATGTCTGCCAGTTCCTTGCACTGTGGCTGAAGTGGAATCTGTGAATAACTGTGGGCATGTGTTTTTCTGTAGCAGGGCTCCCAGACACACACACTTCACTGTGTGGGAGTGTCATTGTTCAGATGAACAGCAGTTTGCTTTTCTGTTCATTGTGCTCTAGCTGCTAGGAAATGAACGTTTATGAGAAGACTCAGCGGTCAAATGAAAAGGGAGAACAGAAAATAGAGGCTTTATCAAATTAAAAATGGATGAGCTATAAAAAATGGCTTTATTGAAAAGATATAATAGGGGAGACTACATCTCGAGTAATTGTTGCTGTGAAAAATAGTCCTTGAACATCATACCTGCATTCTTTTTGAAATCTAATTAAGATTCCAGAGGAAAGTAAAGTATATTAGGAGTTCTTATGGAATAAAGTGCAAGAATTATTTTTGATCCTATGGTGTGAATTTGGCTGTCTATGAGTTTATTTCCCCTCCTGCATATGTCAGTCTTAAGTAGAAATACAATATTTTAAACGTCTAATGAGTAACACCATAAGAAATTTGTCTCAGACTTCAGCAGAAAGACACATAATCCTCAGGGGCACCACACCCTGAGCTGGTAGGCATGGACAGGGAGCAGACCAGAGCCCCTGCAATCCAGAGGAAGTAGTTAGTGACCTCCTGTGCCATTCAGATCCTCACAAGTCTGTGGGTCCAGATGGGATTCATGTGAGGGTATTGAAGGGGCTGGCAGAAGAGCTCATTAAGCCACTCTCCATTAATTGATCTTTTCTCCTGGCTAGCTGGGGAGGTCCCAGATGATTGGAGGTTAGCAAATGTGAAACCCGTTTACAGGAAGGGTTGGAAGAAGGATCTCTGGGGGACTGCAGGCCTGTCAGTCTGACCTCAGGAAAGGGGCTGTAAGCATCATAGAGTCCAACTTCTCACCCTTCCCAGGACAAACCCAAGAATCACACCATGAGTGTACTGGGAAAGCCAACTGATGTCATTGTCAGACTGCTCTCTGTGATCTTTGACAGACTGTAGATTGAGGGAGGTTCTCAATAACTGGAGAAAGGTTATTGTTTTATCCATTTGCAAGAAGGCAGGTCTGGAGTACTGCAGCTGGTCAACCACTATCCCATAGGAAATGGTGGAATGAGGCTTCTTGTAGGTGTGAAGAAAGTGTTTGCCAGTTTTAGTCACAGTAAATCATGTTAGATCCATGGGATTGCCTGCTGTAATGGAATGAGGAGCTCTGCAGTGCCTTAAGAGTTGGTTACCAAGAGCCTGGTGGTGCCCTTGGGTGCACAGTGGGAGCATGAGGGATAATGGTCATAAGCTGAACACACAACTGGCTATAAGGAAAGAAATGTTTGGTATGAAAGTACTTCAGCACTGGAGCAGCCCAGAGATGTTGTGAGATCTGTTTGCTTCCCTTACTGGACTAAGCCTTGAGCAATCTGGCAGATTGAACTAGGCAAATTGTTCTTGTGTGGTTCCGTGACTCACTAAATACCTTGCTTGTTTTGTTTTGTTTCTTAATGATTGGAGATTGGTATTTAGTTATTGTATATGCTGATATAAATCAAGATTGGCTAATCGATTATGTTTGCATGCAGATTATCATACTTGATAAACTCCAGCACCAAGTCCCTAAATAGCTGACAATAATCAGGTGGGAGGTGAGTCTCACCTTCCGTGTGGGACTTTCCAAGAAGGATTTGCTCTTTTCCTGCCTTGTTTCTTATTCTCTGAAAAGAGCCTCTTGCAATCTGATATTCTGACACCTCCAAAACAATGTCGACCTTAATTCTGATCATAGCACAATTACTCTTACATATTCTTTAGTTAAAATAGTCTTTTGCTTTCTGGGTTGAAAAATACATGTTATACTTGTTATTAGATATTTTCTGATAAAAGATTTACATAGCTTTGAGGTGACACCACCCACATTTCAATGCACTGAAAATATCATCAGGTTATGCGTGTCAAGAACAAAACATTTAGACGTGACTAGCATGTGACACAGTAAAAGCACTTCTGAGACTGTGAGAGAAAGTGGCCAAGTCACTAGTAGGGCTTTGGCCTCCTCCCCTCTGAGATAACCAGCCTGCTGCTGGGGTTTACTTCTCAGGGAGTTTCTCATTTGTGAATCTTCTCTGCAGCTGCCTTTCCCTGTCATCTCTCAGAAGTAAGCTGTTTGAAGTGGGTGAATGTGAAGTTTGAAGACCTGTTAGATCTCTGTTTGGGATTGTGCAGTTATTATAAGTGCAAGTGCTTCTGTGTAATCACATCTTTTAATTAGATGCCATTCTTTTTAGTGTGTATAATGCCTTTTTCTCTGTGCTATGGCTCTAAGACAGGGTGTATAAACTATGAAGGCACCTGCCTAACCTTAGGTACCTACATAGCAGGCACACAAGTGCAAAATACAATTTCCAAGTATGGAAAAACAGGTCTAGAAGTATTGTTATCTTGAGTATATTTGAAAGGAGAGGAAAACTTGATTATTGATAATTTTCTAAATTGAAAAATTTAGAAAATACTTGAATAGATGCTTCCCCTATCTGCCCCATTTTTTGGTAATTTTAGTCCTTTAAAAAAATCTTCAAACTGCAGTAACACTACCAATAAATTCCAGTGTTGCAAGGTGAGTTGACAAGGAGCATCAGGTACTTAGTGCTTTAATGCTTGTTTCTGTAGTATGAGAGTTGCTCTTTCTCATCTGTGGGAATCTGCTTTGGAGTGGAAAAACAGCATGACATCTTCATAAAAATGTCTTTTATTTAGTCTCTCAAATAACACTAACCCTGAAGCTTTTCCCGACTACTTTTTGTTGTCTTTGGGGATCTCTGGATGAGTAAGGATCTGCAGGAGGTCTGTATTGTGGTGAAAGTCCTGCCTTAAGCTTTCAGAATTTTGTTAATATACAGTCCTCTGATGTAGTAAAAGAATCAAGTCAGTGTGATTCAACCATGCATCCTTCTAGATACATAGAATGATAAATAATAGATAGCAGGAGCAAAGAGACTTGAGGATTAAAATAAAGGGAATTATACTCAATGGACTTGCAGTTTAAAACTGTGACTGAGTATTAGGATGTTTCCAAGCATTTCCATATAGATTTTTCTGTGGAGAGCATGACAGTGGTATGTCATGAGGGACAAGGTTATTTCTGTATAGCTTACTGTTAAAATTGCTAAAACTATGTTGGTAAGTTGAAAAGAAAAAAAAGTAGGGTTTTTTTCTTCACAGTAAGAATCCCACAAGGGTTTCTTTATAATGTACTGTATAAAATTCATATGAAAAGTGAATAGCATCAAAGATTGCTTGCGTGGATAACTGTGGTGTTTTCCCATGTAAATGTTCCACAGAGTATCAGATCTTGGAGATGCTGATATAAGGAGTTGTCTCAGTGCCCAAAGAGCTGGTATGATATTGTTGGGGATTTGATGGAACTGTTAGCAAAATTCCTCTGAGAGTGCCTCTAGTTATGTAGGCTGGCTCCCTTTGGTTGCCTGGCTTTAGGTGAGACTGATTTGGGCAGCCTGACGCAGCCTTTGGGGTGAGTTGTAGGAGCTGCCTGGTCACCCCTGAGGCTGCTGGACCAACACAGCTCCTGCCCCCACAGCAGCCCTTCTGCAGGCTCCAGAGAAGGGCTAGGAGCTGTCTGGGTGCTGGTTATCAGAGGCTGCTGCAGGTAAAGAAAACCAGTTTACCCCAAACATAGGTACACAGACCCCTCTAACACCCTGCCTGAGTTGAACATGGTAAGAAAAGACATTTATGTCCCATATTCCTGCTGGAGATTGCTGTTACTCCAGGTACAGCCTGTTCCTTTCTGATAACAGCCATTGAAATCTGAAGAATTGGTTTGTTTACCCCTCAGGAAGGACAGTAGTGGGCTTCTTTGAGGACTCTAGTTGTATTAAATATCAAGCAAGGAAGATAACTTCAGTGACAATGTTGTGAAGAAATTGAAAAAAAAAGAAGTGAGAACCTGGAAAGTGAACCCCAAAGTGCTCAAACCAGAGTCAGCTTGCAGGCCTTTATAAATTACTTAATAAAGCAGTTATTTTTGTAATGAGCTGCAAATGCCTCCTGTTCCATGGAGAGCAGAAGCTGCTGTTGCTGTGTACAGTGGCAGCTGGGGCTGGAGCAGCAGGGCAGGCTGGGTGTGTTTGCCCTGGAATAGCCTTGATGGCCTGTTACTGAGTCAGGGTGAAAAGCCCTTCTGTCCACATTTTCTACACCCAGGCAAAGTAAGGCCAGAGCTCAGGAGCAGAGGTTATAGGTAGCTATGGCACCCTCAAATCTTTTTCTTGGGGGAAAAATAAGTGATGTAGGCTGCAAAAGCTGTGGGCACTGTGGAACCAGAGACATGTGGCAGGCTGCCATGTTATTTATTTTGCTTTCTGAGGATAATAGGCTTTCCCTGCACCCCCAGACCTTTCTTCTCAGTTTCTAATGCTATAACTGGCTGCTGTCAGGGAGTAGCCAAAGCTGCATCCTTCCCTTTCCCTCCCAGGAGCAAGGGCTTCATATACTGTGCTTGTGACCTTCTGCTGTGATGCCCAGACCTGTGGTGAGATGGAGAGGGAGATGGGTGGGTGGCAAAAGATTTCAAACAACAGCAGTGTAAAGGAGCATTCTGGCATTTGGTCTAAAGAATTGTTTCAGAGGTGAAGATGCAAGAGAAGGTGTGGTCTGGTGCTGCTGGAAATGTTTCTTTCTTCTCCTATTTATTTGTTTTGTTGTCTCATCATGGATCTCCATCTAATTTGCTTCATATATCTGATGGCTTTATTGAGGTAGGAGTTCAATCTATACAAAAAATTACCATGTGAGAGCACAGTAAGAATCTCTTATGGGCAGAAAATGGGTTTCATAATCTATGAAGAAAGAATAGATTTGCCATGAGTTTACTATCTGGAGACAGCAATTGCAAAAACTGTAGAGAGATTCAGCTGTATTCAACTAGGACTAACTTCTCTCTGCCAGTTGTTAATACAAAGCAGAACCACTTATTAAATGTTTGTCTATGCCAGTCTTCACTGATTGCTATTTAACAATTGAAATTAAAAATCTTTAAATAGGAGGCTTTTCAGCTTTTACTAAGGCAGATGCTGTAACTTAAGCTCTTCCCACTGAGAAGCCCTATGCAGGATTATTGACTGAAAATGTTTTATTTTTAAAAAGCATGAAGGACCTGGGGATTGGTGTGACTCACTTAATGGGTCCCTTGTTAAACGGATCTCAGATTACTTAGGGTTCAATGCAATTCTCTATTGTTACAAGTGAGAGTTATATCAAGCCTTTAAATAGGAGGAAAGCATCTTAATTATCCATTAAGGGTAATAAAGGAAGTTGGTTATGACACCATTAAAACAACTGTGATGAAAAATCTGTTTCAGTATTTTGTGCTTAAGAAGAACATGGGATTTGAATGTCATCTGTACTGCAGCTAGCTCAGTGCTGTGTTATGATGATAATCATGATTTTTTTTTAATTGCCTTGTATTGCCCACTTAAGTGTGAACTAGACTGCTACGTGACAGTGGCACAAAAGACTTTGAGAACTGTGATCTGCTCTCTGTGCAAAAGAGATCCATCCATCCGTCCATATGAATCTGTAAATGTATTAAAACAAATATTGTTTCACTTGAAAAAAGCCTTATTCAGTCATGTGATGGTTCTCTCAGTTTTATATGAGAACATTTTCCCTTCCTACACCTCTCCATATCCTTGTGGTTATCATGGTTACAAGCACCTGTATTTAAAATATCAAGCTTTCATTAAAACTTCATTGTTTTGAAGCTTTTTTGCTTCTTTCTGTTACATTAGTTACAGGGAAAAAATACTATAGAAAAAGGTACTGCTCAAGGTAAAGCTTTTGAATATAGGCCTCCAGGTAGCTCCCATAGTACTCTCTATCTTTTCTTTCTTGGTTTGACTATGATTTTGTTTTATGTTTTTTTTATTTATGAGAACATACTGTATTATATAGTGAGAAAATTATGCCAACTTTTAAAATTATTTTAATGTCATTAGTGTGTTAATAGTTATGCAGATTTATTTTACACAGGAAATAATAAGCTGTGTAGATAATATAGGTTAACTGGAAAGGTGTGGATTAAAGAAGAAAAAATTCATCATCAGTCAGAACAAAACATATTGATGTGCAAAGATTAATGTGAACAAAACTGGCAGTTCATTAAGAGAAATATGCCTTTAACATGGTCTGAAATAATTCCATAATTGAGGTGGCATTTTAAAGGAACGATGGCTCTGTAATTTATGATGTCATTTGTTTTGTCCCAGACAGTTTAAAACCTTACTTTTCGGCAACACAGTCACTTTTTATCTAGGTAATTCTTAATGTATGCATGTTTTTTTTAATTCTTTCTGAAAGACACAGTGCTGGTTGTATTAATATATTCATAGATGCATAATTTGTCCTGATATAAATTAAAATCATGCTTGCAGGGCTACCTGCTTTAAGATGAGAGTTTCCCCTGCATCAGTTAGCCTTGATGATAGCCAGAAGTGATCAGGCAGTTCTTGTCTTAGCAGTACTTAACACTTCTCCAGCAACTTCCATTTCCAAAAACTATACAAATAAATTATAGCTCCAAGTAGTTACTCTTATGTATATTACAAATAACCATCTTTTGCTTGACCTTTTGGTCTTATAATTTGAGAGACCAAAGCTAAAAAACTTAAAAGTGGGAGAATCAGGAACCAGCAGCTTTATGCCTTGGTGAGGTGGGAAAATTAACAGTGGCTTTGCACGAAGAGAAAATGGTGCTGAGTAATTTTTGGTTTACATGGTAGGGAAAATGGCAGGTTAGAGCTTCACCTGGTTAAAGGTCCTCAGGTTCTTCTCCAAACTTGGTTGTATCGCCTTTGGCTTTTCTGGCTCATAATATGTCAAATTATACAGCAAATATTTCGTGTAGTCATTGGAAATAAGGTAGCAGGAGATTTTCAGATGTAATCTCTTTTATTCCCACCCACACCCATGAATATATTCATATCCTTCTTATTGCAGCAATTTTTAAGTCACTTGAGCATCAAATTTACTTGCTTTTGTGACTATATTTGCTTTCAAGCATATGTCATTGAAATGTTTTTAAGTTATTTCTGGACCTTCCAGCTAGCTGGAAATTTGGTTCAGCTATGACCTGTCTGTAGACCTTACAAGAAAACTAAATAAATGAAAAAAAAAAAAAAAAGTAGGGGGAGGGATAAGAGAAAAGGCAGCAGATCACTGAAATATACTTTATAAACACAAATGCCTTCTCATGTAAGCTTCTTGCAATTTTGGCAGTCCTTTGCCCATTCTGTCTTAAGAGCGCTCAGGATTATCACCAGTTTAGCTACACAGGCTGTAGGCTGTGATACCAAATGAGACATGCTTATGAGTACTAACAGTTGGTTCACACATGCAAACTTGATAGAGTAAATGGTTTCCATAAAGCATGGAATGATTCCATAACAGTATGACAGCAGTAGTTTGTCGGTGGTCAAAGTACTAATAGGGATCCTTTGCTTGCAATCTACAAGTGATTTTTATTGAGCACCTCATCTAGAAGTACATCCATTGTCCCCAAGGTGAATAGATAAAAGAATGGCTTCGTTTCAGTACAAACAAGTTTTCACTTGCTTTATTAGTTACAATACAGGGTTTTGCTGTAGTCCTACTGACTGGTAGGTTACATCTGTACAGAAAGGACTAGATTGGGTTGCATAGCTCCAGCTTTGCCATTCTGGTTGAGGCATTTTAGTTTTCATTATCACTTTAGAGACAAATGCTGCATTAGGAGCAGTTGGGATTTAACTACATATTTCCAGAATTGTACTGTTAAGGAATAGCCTTAATGCCCTTCTAATGTAACTTTTTAAAAAATGAAATTGTCTGCTTTCATTTCTTCTTTTGCTCTGACAAAATTGTATTAAGAACTGAATTGATGGCTCTCCAGGAATATAGATGCCTTATTACTGATGCAAAGTCAAATAATGATTTAGATCTAAGCATATTGGAATGTCTCTCTCATAAAAGTTTTCTTATAAGATTTGTGATTCAGATAATTTAAGATGGCATATACATTGAATGAGTTTTGAGGAGCAATTTAATTGAACAGGTGAATCTGACAGTCAAGAGATTTCTGTTGTTAGATGTTGCTTTATAATATTGCTTTACAGAAGCAACAGTGCTTATATAGATTTTCTTAATGACTCCACTCTTGAAAGCAAAGTGGAAGAAATTTTGAAAATTAGTGAAATCTTCAAGTTATTTTGTAGTTATTTTGTTCTTTGTATTTAAAACAGCTTTTATGTAATGGAGACTTTTTTTCAGTCTTGTTAGTTTTGCAGCAATGTCTGTTTTCAGATCATTTTACTCTGACTTAATCCTGTGCAGTCAGATGTGACTGTAGATGCTGTGGGCGTTACCCACTATGTGAATGTATGTACCAATGTGATACCACATGCAAAATGTGCTGGACTTCTTTGGAAGAACTCCAAGACAGTGTTTTACCTACTAAGGGAACATGTAAGTTGTGAGATATCACATTGTAGCAATGACAAAAGTCAGATAAATATTTGTCTTATCTATAAATAGTCTGGCTGGGGTACTGGAAGCAGCCTGGATTAAGCTCCATGAGCTCTAGAGCAGTTTGTGCCAGGCAGGGCAGCCGTGGTTCATGAGCTGAGGGTGGATGGGGGACCAGATGCAGCTGCATTCTGCAGAGGAGATGTGTGCTGAGGTGACACCTTGGCTGGGAAAGGAGGCCTTCAAACCCACTTGCACTGGCTCTGCAGTACAGGGTCAAGGATCTGGTGGATACTAGCCATGGAATTGTGGCATTTGTACATAAGTTAGACCTTGTATTGTAAGAGTTGGTGGTTTCAGCACCCATGGGGTGACAGCTTTTCAAATTTACAGATTCTACTCCTGCAGGGTAATGTCAAATGGCAGCGAGGTTTGATTTGTAAACAAAATACTTGTTAGATCTACTTTTAAAAAATATTTTGTCTATAGAAATTACTTAAATACTTGCTTTTCAATGTAGCTCTGTTCTTGTTAAACTATTTATCCTAGACAAATTCAAGTAAATTTTCAGCTACTTGATTAGGCTTTAATAGCTGACCATGACTTGAGATAGGCCCTGCATCAAAGTTGTCCAGATATTTAAGAGCTAGACAGGACATGATGGATCAGCAAAACTGGTCCCACTGGAATAAATCTCTCCATTAATAACATCCCAGTAGCCATGCTGCTGTTGCTGGCTTTTGTCCAGCCCTGCAGGGTTCACTTCAGTGAGTTTTGGACCCCTCCAACAGGTGGAGAGAGCAGTACCTGGCACTGCCAGTGCTGTATGGTCAGTTAAGAGACAAAATTACCTGAGGGTAAGAAACGGGGATTAGATGTTCAAACATGAAACTGTCAGTGAAACCTAGCTTTTGTGTTTCTGTGTGGATGACTGTGAGTCACTACAGTAGCACCAAATTGTGCTTATTAAACAGTTCTTCAGCTGACAGGTTTCATACAACGTGAAACTAAAAGGACTTGAATGGTACTGATGCCCTGTATAAAATTGAGTTGCATCTGATAGGTGTTCAGTTCTCTTTGCACCTGGGTAGAGGGGAAGGCAGTTTGTCTATGTGATGATTTTCTAAAAGAGATAAGTCTTGGAGAGCCTGTTTATTTCTTTACTGCTATGTTGCATTTAACCTGTCTCATGCCATACAAATGATAGGATACAAATATCTATCAAATGATAAGTTATTCAGGTACCAGTTGGAAAGGATTGGTTCATTTTTACTTGAATGCCAGATGGAGTCATCCAGAAATGACCCTTGCTCTCCTGCTTTTAGTTATAAATGTAGAGATCACAGTAAATTGTTAGCTTCAAACACAATAGCCTGAAGTAGCTTGTTAGCTTCTGTGTTTGGTGCTTGATGGACTGTTACACTTCACCAAATGGGGCATCCATAGCTCTCAGTTTGTCTCCATACAACACTGCTCTCCTGAATATTTTTTTTTTTGGTCTTTTCTGATTCCTTTGATTTGTTAATGGAAAATCCTAATGGTGATGAAACATTTATACCTCAAACCTGTGTGAAAATGGTCTGTTACCTTTCTTGTCTTCAGCAAGTTCATTGGTCATGTCTTAAAATTCCACATGTAAATTATTACTATTACACAAATAATTGTTCAGTATTGATTAGGCTCATTCATTCATAGCTGCTTCCCTGTTTTTTCTCTTTTCTCAAGGAATATTAAAATATCCTCAGATGTATTAGCTCTCATTTTCAGTGAAGAATTATTTTCTGCCTGTTTGTCCTTCTAGAACTTCCTCCCTGCACTCTGCAGATCTTTCTAATTTAAAACCATCTGTTCAGCAATTGTTAACTCTTTGCTTCAAACCTAATAACTTCACTGTGAAATGAGTAATTCTGACATTTTCACTTACAGCCTTATTAGTACAGTGGCATGTTCCTACTGGGGCTTTTATAGAAGTAGAGGATATCATCTTCTTGTAGACTTTTTATGAAACAAGAAATTGATAAGTAAAAATCCGGAATCTGGAAAGAAAGATTTAAATCAACCACCTGTTTGGGCTATTGTGAGCATGTGTACCATGTCCATAAGGAATCCAGGTCTTTTCTGTAATGCAGAAATTATCTTTGATGTCAAACTGCTTGCTGTCCTTGAGTGCTGCTAGCTTTTACATCTATGTGAATGTTTATAATGTTGATGCAGTTTGTTTCCTTTTTTTTCCCCTACCCACACAGTTACTTTTGTACCTCCAGACTAGTAGAGGCACTTTGAACATATTCATGCTGACCCAGAATGCCATGGGAGTATTTATGTTTTCCTGGTGTCAAAAGTGAAGTGTATATTTCTTTTGTATTTCTGTGCCACTTTTTGCACAGTACCCAATTTTTAGTATGGTTTTTTCCTGCTTATAGACAAGGAATAAATTTCTCAGTCATAGTATACGTTCAAAATCAGTGTGCCTTTTTTCAAAATATATTGGAAATTATTTATAAGTATTTTAAAGCAAAGAAATAAACATATTTACAGCTATGATAGCTCTCAAACAAATAAACCAAAGGGACCTTATAATATACAACCAATATTTGAGCTCTTTCTTGTATCCCTTTTTTCTATTCCCTATGATCCTTTGGGAGGCACAGGGGGCAGAGGAGAAAGGTTATGAAAAGATGATGCTGGATTTGTTGGAAAGGGGCAAACACTTTTCATGAGTGCTAGAGTCATTCTTTCTGGTAGCAGGAAAAGTATTTGTGTCTCCCCATTCTGTAACTTGTGTTTGTCAGCTGACAGTTGAGTCCTATTCACAGACTGGAATAATTATCATCTGTGTTACAGTAAGTGATTGTCTGAAGACTTACATGAGATAAGACTTGTAGGGGAAAATAATCTTTTATTACAACAGCTGATAACAGCTGGAAAAACCAGACAGGCTGAGAGGCACACATGCCTTTTGTCTTACTTCTCTCTCTCCCTTGAAAACTGACTCCTGCACTCCAGTTTGGAAGACTAGTCATTGCTCAAGTGCATTTTGGGAATACTAATTTGAAACCCTAATTAGTCTTTCTCTGATTGTGAGTAACTTTTATAAATGAACAGCACTATCATAAGCTAATGGCTATATTAGGACCAGGACATAGGATGTTGTAGGTAATTTATCTTACTTGAGAGGAATTTAACTCAGGTGCTCAGGTAAAGCTTCATGCTGGAGACAGATGCATTCAGATAAACAGCAGAGGGACCTAAAGGCTGCAGGGCACTTTTGATTGCCAGCACTGGCTTCTGGGTTAGAGTGTTGACCACTTCATTGAAGCAGTGTCAGTGTCTTCACCCATTTTACTTTTTTTTTTTTTTGCTGTCATTCAGGTATTCACTGAATAAATGTGCTTCTGTTGGAAAACAAGCAGCTGAGTAAATAGGTTAAGCTGACAGTTCATGATCTACAACAGAATACATTAGCAAAATTTTAATATTATTACTGACTCAGTTGCAGTTCAATAAGCCATTTACTTCAAACTAAGTAATCGTTAAATAAACAAAACAGGAAGCTATAAAAGGAAACACATAAAGAAGTTGAATCAAGGAAAAGCAACAAGAAGAACACCTTATTTTTTAGTATCCTTGCTAGAGCCTTTTAAAATACATCTAAATCAAAATAATATGCTGCTCAACACTTTTAAGGTATAATAGAAAAGGAAACCATGCACATGGCTGCTAAGCCTTTGTTTTTGCAGACATGACTGGTTTTCTCATTTGCAGAATCATATTTGCTGTGAACAAAGCTTCCGATTGTCATATGAAGTTGACAAGGAAGCTATCCTGCAGCTAGAGAGGTATCAAATATTAATATTTGTGCTTATGTAACCAAAGGTGTGTGTTTTGGATAAGTCTTGAGTCTGGATGTAGCTAAATCCTCTTGTAAAAGCCTAATACAATTTAAAAATTAGTGATAAATCAGTGCAGTATGTTTTGTCAATAACTGATCCTAGGTAAAATCAGATACATCCTCTGAGTCTAAGATAGAGCCAGATGAGGCAGAGACAATTGTGTTTACCAAGCAAGAAAATTTCTTCTTAAAAAAATAAAAAAGGTGGGGTTTTTTTTATAAGTTCAGAGTAGGAGCAGCAGGGGATTTTCTGTGTTAAAGACATAAACATACATAGGCATAGATCATTCACTCTATATTTTAAATACCATGCTTCCCAGGATATCCTGAGCTGTTGTTTAATGAATGAGTTAAAATTAAGTTGTGGTTTGTGCCACAGAGCAGCTAGATGATGTTGTGCAAGCCTTGCAGTATGTAATGCATAGAACAGTTTCTTCTTTCATTTTGGGTAAATAATGGTCATAAGAAGTCAGTGCCTGGAGAACATTAAACAGTGTCTGTCCTTTCCATAATTACACACAAGTTCCCCAGTGGGTCTGACACAACCTTAATTTTAATAACTGGGCCTTATCTTTGGATTCCTTCTTTGGATTCCTTCTCTCAAAATAGGGCTGCAACAGCAGGGCATGTTCTGACCTTTATCTTTATAAGACACGGGGATTGGAGGGGAGTTCTCTGCTTGTCAGGAAATCCTTCCTCCACCTCCCCAGGCTGAAAGAGTGCTCAGGCAGCAATATGTAAATATTGTGTGCTCACCTCGTGATCTGCCACTTACCTTTTGGCTTTAATGCACATGGGCCATTAAGGTTTGAAGTTTTGATGATCCCCTATAAGCTCTGTTTTTTTAAAATGAGATTGTCATTCTTCCTGTAGTGTAACCATGGAAACAGACAGGGAACCCTTAAAGAAAGTGATCGAACATGCTGTGCTAATTAATCCTACCCTTCAGTTTTCTTTCAGCTGAAGGATGTGCTTAAATAAATTTTGCATGAGTAAGCATATTTGGATATGCAAAGGGGTATAAAATATATAGCAAGTTTTCTTGCAGAAGGATATCTGGAAAAACCCTGGTAACTGTCATCTATTTGTATCTGGATCATCAAAACAATAAATGTAGTATCTTGGTGTTTTTCACATATATATTTGGAAAGAATTCGCTTTAGATGGTGAATATATCTGAAAGATTATTTTTTCCATATCTCATGTGTGATGAGACACATTTGCATTAATTTTGAGTGAAAGTGTTCATTACTGCTAAATGCATTCTTTATGCAGAGCAGAGAATTATTCAGAAAAAGCAGAGGCTGCTCCCTCCTTGTGAGAAAGCATCTCCTCTGAGGCATTAGCCTGATTCAGGTCCTGTCAGTCCTGCACAAGGGGAGTGAGTGGCTAACTGAACAGTGGGACTGTGCCAGATTTTCCCCTTCCAAATTTTAGCTTTTGTAAATATTTCGCTTGGTTGTTCACTCCTGCTTTCCATTTTCCCATTTACTTTCCAAAGCAGTGTATGTGGCCAGCTAGGAAACCAATTGGCCACAAGTTAAAACATGTGGCCTGTACTCATAAGCCTTTCGTTATGGTTTAACTGAAACTGGAGCACCTCTTAACCTGGTGCTGCTGTCTGATACCAATGTAGGGCCTCAGCTTGCTTTTACAAATTAGGATTTTGTTTAAATGTTTCTCAATTCCATTAATGATCCTCTCATAACTGAGAAACCAGATGCAGTGGCCAACCTCAAATGAAACTTTCATAGTGTTTGGGGAGTGAAGAACGGATTAAAGAAAAACATTTTGTTGTCCAGCAGGCTGGGACTCACCCAAAAGGGCCATTCTTTGAAAATAGGACAGATTTTCATTAACCTGGAATGAATTAGAGCTGGAGAAGATCTAGAAGCAGTATATTGAGGAAACAGCATGAGTGGCATTCCCAGCTGGAAGGGAGGACTGGTTCCAGGCTGAGCAGTGATAGGAGAGGAGAAAAGGTGTGCTTGGGCTGACTGTCACTCCTGCAGAGCTGCATCCTTGTCAGTAAAGGGGAGGAAGCCAGCTGGGAACCATGGTTATGGTGTTATTATTTGCAACATCATTTCTGGTATGAAAAGTCACGTACTCATTTCTCTCTACATGGGAGGTTTCTGGAATGTGTGGATCAATTTGTGCCATGAAAATTTGAGTTTGTCATCCCACAAGCTCTAAAGTTTTTGATAGTTTTGCCCAATATACATGATGTGGCTTCTTCAAGAGGCCTTTCCCCCTGCTTAGTTATGCCTCTTTTCCTGTGAAAGCTTGGTAGAAGATTAGAATTTGCCAACAAATTTAGTATTCCTCAGGCAAGGCTAATGGGGAAGACACAGGAAGGCAAAAAGGATGGAATCATTCACCGTCCAGACTTCTCAAATCCTTTCATAATTTTTATATTGCTTAGTAGTAGTAGGTCCATGTCCACAAATACAGGGAATACTGTTTCAGTTTAGTCACATGGGATATTGATGCTCAGAAACTCAGGCTTGCTAATGGTCCTGTGTGCCAGGAATAAGAGCTGCTCACCAGTTAGAGCTGCTGGTGGTTTCTGGTTTTGTAGAAGCAAAAACCTTACTCTGGAGGCAGAGACACTGTGGAACATGCGATGTGACCTCTCCTCTGGCCTCTTTGGGGCTGTAGCTGGCCAGCCCTGGATTGTTTTTGTAAGCCAAATTGTTCATCAAGCTGATGGATGTGTGCACAAGCCTTAAAGAGGTGGAGGTCTGCAAATTTAAAAAATAGGTATTCATGTTTCAAATGTAATTTTTAAAAGAATGGATCATAGCATACAATTTGTATTATTCCCCTACACTGCTCTAATTGCTATAATCAGCTGATAATGCAATCTGCTGGCAAGTTTGGCCATCATTACTATGGAGATGTATTCACTGACAGTAAATGTCCATAAATAGCTTTTCTAGTGTATTAAGAAGAAAGGGGCAAAGGACTCTCTTCTGCACACTTTCAGGAATTCTTATGTTGTTTATTCCTTTCTGAGTGTATGACTTTGTTTCTTTGTTTCTGTAAGGTGTAAACCATGACCTTCTCTTATAGTAAATCCGTTTATTTTCTGAAAGGAAAATCTGTAGATCAAAAAGACACAAAAAACCACCCAGTACTGCATTCTCCTGATTTTCATTACTTGTGCATGTCCAATGTTCCCAGCAAGGAAATGGATGTTCTCAAGGCAGTAGCTAGGGTCAGATAGTTTGGAAAAAGCATTTGAAGGCCCATGATAGGAAGAGTCACCTTAGCCCTGAAGATCTTTTTCCATTTTCTGGAGGAGAGAGTCGTCTGTAGGAGAAACATACTTGTAAACTTCTTGGTTTAGCATATGACGATCTCTGTTTTACATAGATTGTGTAGCAATGTGAATTATTTTAAATGACTGACAGGCTTAAAATACAATTATTGTAACTATTATATCTTTAGTAGGCCACATATTTTATTGAAATGGTTTCTAAAATTGGAGCACTGCCAATATGCAGTTCTTGAGAGTGAGGAATTTTTCACATACAATTTTCTGCTGTATTGCTTCAATTTTAATATTTATTTGAATGGTAATGTGTAACTGTGTCTACAGCTTTCAAACGTAAACTTGAATAAGCAGACTGGGCTTTGCAAGCTGTTGAAGGTTTCCTAGGCTTCCCTAAGAAGCCAAATCTCATCTGTGGCATCATTTGTCTGGGAGTTTCCTTTTCGTTTTCTTTTTCTAAATAACCCTGAAATGGAAGACTATTCATGCCTCAGGATGAGCAGTTAACGGCAATTAAAATCTTTGTTTATTTGTCTTTTATTTAGGTATACCACAGTATATATTTGCATTTCCCCTGGGCCTGTGGTTGTCATTATGAAAAGCATATTTTATTATCCCTTCATAATATTTGCAGCTCTGTTCAGCCAGGTACTTAATGATAGATGCTACCATTAAGTAAAGTACTCCAGTTCTAGAAGAAAACACTCTTGCAACATGCCTGTCACATGACATGATAGGTGCTCATACATCCTTTTAGATTGTAACTGTACAGCAAAGCATTTCTTTGCTTTGTTTACATTAATTTATTTGTGTTTACCCCACAGGTCTTGCAAGAGCTAAATCAGTTCCTAGTCATACATATTCTAATGAAGTGGTAACCCTATGGTACAGGCCTCCAGATGTCCTTCTGGGATCAACAGAATATTCCACCTGCCTTGACATGTGGTAAGTGTAGATGAGAAGACCCCATGTAGATGCTTTAGCTCTTGGTTTTTTGGACAATTAAACCAAGTATGTAGTGGGATCATTGGTACAGGTTAAAAAATGTATGTGTAGTGACATGTGTGGTTCATGCAGTATCTCCTGAAGGAATCCCCTCCTGCCACCCCACTGGCTGGCAGCTGCTGCCAGCTGTTGACACAGAATTCACAGAATCACTTGGCTGGAAGAGACCTTAAAGATCATTGAGTCTAACCCAGCCCTAACACCTCAACTAAACCATGGCCACATCCAGTCTTCTTTTAAACACATCCAGGGATGGTGACTCCAGCACCTCCCTGAGCAGACCATTCCAGTACTTTATCACTCTTTCTGTGAAAAACTTTTTCCTAATATCCAACCTATTTTTCCCTTGGCACAGCTTAACACTGTGTCCCCTTGTTCTGTCAGTTGCTGCCTGGAGAAAGAGGCCAACCCCACCTGACCCCAACCACCTTTCAGGAAGGTGTACAGAGTGATAAGGGCACCTCTGAGTCTCCTTTTCTCCAGGCTAAACACCCCCAGCTCCCTCAGCTGTTCCTGACAGGGTTTGTGTTCCCAGCCTTGTTGCTTCCTCTGGATGAGCTCAAGCATCTCAAGGTCCTTCCCAAGCTGAGGGGCCAGACCTGGACACAGCACTCAAGGTGTGGCCTCACCAGTGCCGAGTACAGGCGTAGAATGACCTCCCTGCTCCTGCTGGCCACACTATTCCTGACACAGGCCTGGATGCCCTTGGTGCTTTGCAAGAGACTGTAGTCTGACTTTTGTAGCCTAAGTGTGGTACTTTCCTATGATATGACGCTTGTTTTGCAAGAGATTGACTGTCATCATGCTCACTTGTAGCAAGGAGAAAACCAGAATTCTGTCTGTGAGCACAAAACCTCAGTTCTTAATCTACTTTATTTGATAGCAGTAGATATTGTTGAATAGTTCTCTTTCAAACCTAAACATTTTATTTAGACTTGCAGATTTAGAAGAGTAGATTGATTTGTACAATATATATATATCACCTTGCTCATTTTTGATTACATTATTTAGCTCTCTGTTGAACAAGGAAGGTATTTGGTTTTTTGACTATTAAAAACCAAACTGGAAGTCCTTCATTTATTCTGTAGGTTTTGAGGTGATAGGATCTCTGTAATCTGTACAAATTCTGAAATATGAAAAAAAACCCTCTTCCTTACAAAGAAAATAAGATGCTCTGGAATATGTTTGGGTTTTGTTTGGTTCCTTGCTTGCTTTGAGGTTTTTTTTAGGTTGGTTAGTTTTGTTTTGGTTTTTTAAATGCATGTTTGACTTTTTAAACCTCATTCATTTGAGAAAAAAATATACATCTCATTCATTTGAGAAAAAATTATACTGAGGAATTTTCAGAAAAATGCAATAATTATTTTGCAGTTCATGGAAATATCTTTAATACACACAAACCAAAGATACACTAATAATAATATTAAAATCTAGAGGTAACTGTAAGATAAGGTTAAAAGCACCTTATGTTTTCATATGGTGTGTGAATAATATTTTTAAGGTAATCTTGCAGTGTAATATTGAAACTGAAGACCTAGCAGGAAAAGTTTTTGGCTGGGAAAGGGAACTAAATATGAGGTTGTTTTTAGTCCTGTACCTGAAATCAGAGATTATGGGAAGAAAACAGGTTTTCCTGAAAATCTTGACTCCTGGGGGCATGATTTAGAAATCACAAGATTGTTGCATCTGAAGAGGTTACAGAGTATAATACTAGAGTATCTAACACTGAAATGGGTGGTTAGTATAACTGGGCCCTGGCTGCTGCACTTCCCTGAGCTCTAAGGGAAGCTGAACAGGAGGTAAGGAAGGGACAGTGAGGAAACTCCAAATGTGGCCACTGTGATATTACAAGTGTGCCAGAGAGACAAAGGCAGCATCTTCTGTATCAATTCCCTGGTTTTCCTCAGACCATTCTCCACTTCACAGGTCTAAAATAATTTCCTCCTGCCTCTCAGTTTCTCATCTATCCTAAAACTGTCCTGTTTTCCTAAATGCCAGGTTCAACCTGGTGTCTTCACAGATTGCATGCAATCTCTGCAGCCCATCTGCTCCTGATGTTCTACAATCACCTCTTTTCCAAGTAGTACCTCAGATGCCCTCAGCAAGAGGCTCAGCTTGCTTGGGGTGAGCCAAGACAAGGATGGAGATAGCTGGGAGAGATAAACAGTCCTTTCTGCTCACTTTGTCATAGTTCTCTCTACATTTGTTCAGTTCTTGAGTCACACGTATTTGTGTGTCTGCACACACATGAGTCAGCTTGTCAATTACAGAGACTATACAGAAACTGCTGAACAAAAGTATTAATACTTTAATAGAGCAAACTGCTCAAAAAAGCACTTCAAAATGTTTTCTTTTAGATAAAAGCAATATTTTTTTAACTTTAAAATATTTTTTAAACTTTTCCCAGTTTAAAAAACACTGCACTGTGAAACTGAACAAAGGATTTTAAAACATTTTTATTGTTGCTGAAAATTTTTCCACAAATAAAAATTATTTTCTCCAAAGTTCAATAGCTTGTCAAAAATAGATCTTTTAACATTCCCCCCAGTGATGATTTTAGTAAAATTAGAAGGTCCAATCAAAACATGTGGTGTTCCTGTAATAAACATTAAGTCATGTAGCTAATTAAAAGCATTTAAAAGTTACTACACCTGCAGACTGAGCATGTCCTTCATAATGTTTATATTCAAATTACATGGGCAGCAGGGAAGATCAGGTAAGGAGTTTAAATGCTGATGGTAGACCGGTGCTACTTCTGCAATCCCGGTCATTATTTTGTTTTCTGATAAAAATGACTGAAGTATTGGAGAAGAACACAATAGTTACATCTTCAATGATATCAAGAAATGATGTTCTCTTGCACAGAGCATTTTGTAGAAGCCTGAAAACAATCCAGGTGCTCAGGGGTCAGAGGTGGTGTGCTCTGTTTCAGATGAAAAACAATGTCAAATTCCTCTTGTGCTCAATTTTTAGCCCTTACAATATTTTTCTGCCCTGTACAGTGTGAGGAACTGTGAACGGCTTAGGAAAAAGGGACCTGGTAATACAGTTTCTTTCAGATGGCAGCAATTTGTGCAGGGGCTCAGCCTCTGCCACAGCAGAAGTCAGATGAGAGCAGATGTGTTCTGTGTGTGACAGAAGAGCTTTAGATTTTACTTCTGTGCTTTTCTGGCTTGTGTGTGAGACAGCACTTGCAGTCTGATGGTGAGAGGTGTAGCTGCCTGCTCAGGTCACTTGTGCTTGCTTGGCACATCTGACAGGGAGCTCGGCTGGAGCCCGGCAGCCTCGGGGCTGTGCTCACACAATGCTTGTACAGAGCTGAGCCATAATTACATTAAAGCCATTTAGTGGCTTCCCAGAGTGGGAGGAAGGGAGACGTGGAGAAACCTGTCTACCATCAGATTCCAAGATAATTTGGTAATTTGTTATCAAAAGTGTGTTTGTAGCATTAGCATTTTTATGCAATTACTGGCATTATGTCCTTATGGCAGATAGTGTGTGCTCTCCTGTGTCGTTGTTGATGATCTACATGATGACAAAACTAGGCAGCTACTTCACTAAATATTTAAATAATGTTAAGGTAGAAAGCACAGCTGTTTCCTCTATTTAGAGAAAAGAAAAAAAAAAATAAGGTCACAGGGCTTTTTCTATAGCCATGATAAATGACATTTCATGGTGGCTCCCCAGGAACAGAAAGTGAGGCTCCCACAGAGTGGAAGACCAGCTGCATGAAAAAGGAGTCCAAATATTAACCACTGGACAGTGGCTGGGAAGCAGGTGGCAGAGGCTGCAGGCTATTTTTACACTTCATTTGCTGGTGTAGAGAATTAGAATAGTAACTAAAAGCTAATGATCCACATGCAGTGTTACATTCTCCTGCATTCTTTTTTTAAATAGCCACTGGCATTAAAATAATATTAATGAAGATGTACATGCAATAGTGGTGTCAGGCTGGTGATGGAAATCAGTGTGTCAGGCTTTGTGATTTACTGCTGACAGCATTTGATACAGCAGCATTATATGAATGTATTATACTACCCACAACTGCATCAAAGAGTTGTGATAACCTTTGATATAGCTTTTTTTTCCCCCCTTGATGAGGACTTACTAGTGCCTAGGAAAATGGTTTTGCATTGCCTCTGGTGTAACTTGTCCTAATCCTTGAATTTTACAGTCCTTTGAAAGTCAATGCAAGGAAAATAAGCTTCAACACATAAAGGGTTTATGGATTACTAAAACCCATATATAAGTAACACAGAAACATAGGGGAAAAATCCCTAAATTAACCAATTCTATTTGTTCCTTACGGGAAGAATATAATATTCATAAATGAGGCAATTTAAAGAGGCTATTCAATCCATTTGATTCTGGTAATGCATGCACTGCTGCTACATCTGGGTTGCTTACATCAAGAAGTCACTAGGGATATTTTATTTTGAAGTGCAGCTGTCTTTATACTGTGTTTGCTAACAGCTGGCATTTTTTTTCGCATATTATGTTGTTTTGTTTATAAAAAATACACTCTGAGTTACAGTACCTAAGCAGTAATGGCCTGGGATATATTTTAAATTCACATTTATTAACTAGCATCAGCTATGTTTAGTATTGCAGAAGAAATAAATTAGAAAGTAGGCCAGTAAAATGCTACAAAATTGCTTCTTAAATCACCCGTATTTAACTTTGTTACATCTAGGTTGTTATACACGATTTCAAATCTCAGCTTAATTTAGGGAAACCTGTTCATATGGAGGTTTTCTATCCTATTATTAGAAAAATAAATGGTATGTGGGAACACACCACTTTTCCCACATAGCCTGCTAAGAGTGTGGATTTGAGTGCTCACTACAATTCCAAGCATTTTTTCATGAATATTTGACCAATGAAGACCTGCAACCGTAATTAAGACATTCATTACATAAAAATGGATTTTGTCTTAGACACAAATGCACCAAATTATGGTTTTTACACGGGGGACATTACAAAGGCATTTTTATCCTGTTTCTCTTGTAAAAGGTTTGCAGTGAGAGCAGTAGTCCCAGTCCCAATATGCCCTGAAGAAATACTTCTTGGGGCCTGAGAGAAAACAGCACGGGGCAAATTAGCTCTCTTGCCCTTGATGTTCCTCAGGACTATGACTTCCACTCCAAAGAAATGCTAATGTGTAGGATTAGGGTAGTATTGCAGTGACTGTAAAGGTATGGTTAATTTCTCTTGCTGTCAGCGAGTTCTTCTAAAGTTTTATCAGCTGAATTAGCTTTTGATTGGAAAATTCTGTAGGCTCATATTCATAGAAATGCTGTGTGTGAGGAACTGTCTGGGTCTGTAGTTATGGGAAGCACATTTCAGTCCCTGAAATGCTGAAATCTGAAAACGACTTTTGTCCATTTGCAACATCAGGTTTGCTGTTAACTTTTTCATTTGTAGAAATACATTTCATGTGTGTAAGGAAAGTAAATTATGAAAGTATCTGGATGCAGAAAAGAAAACCGGGAAGTACATGTTCAACAAGAAAGTGTCTCCTGGCAAAATGTTGCTCAAGTTTGAGGAGTATTTTATTTTCTTCTTATTTTGACTCTGCTTTTATAGAACAAATGAGTCCAATAGAAAGAATCCCACAAGAAGGGATCATGTAGGTTTTAATCCTTCATGAATATAGTATTTCTTAATATAGAAACTGAGTATTATTACAAAGCAAAAAAAATTCTGGAGCTTTTATTTCTAGGTATTCAGTGACACATGCAAGAACATGACCACTCTATTCTCTTGAAATTACAATTACTTCAAGTCTGACTGTAAAGAAATACCTTGAGTTATCAAGTAAATTAGTTATTATTCATTGCATATGATACCTGCACAAATTTTAATGTTTTTTGTCATCATGTAAGGGGAATTTTTGTTCACTCAATACCTCTGATGTGACAACTGCTGTTTGCCTTATTGCCGCTGTATTTTTATCAGGCTGTATCATCCATTAGATGTTATTTCTTATATATCAAAGAAAGACAAATTCCAACCAACTTCAGCTTCAGTATGCCAGCAGTCTGCTGCAGCAGAAATAAATCAGATTTTGTCACTAAAGGAGAAAAGAGTCCCTTGCTTTACATTCCTTTCCCCCAAAATTTGTTTTCATCATTGTGTTCATAAGAAGGATGATAAAGAAACATGACCTTTTTTCCCTGAATAAATCAGACAAGATAAAAATCTCTTTGCCCTTACAACATGTATATTACTAGGAGTTTATGGAAGATGCTACAGTATTGCATCTTGGTGACAAATCCATAAAAAAGTAAAGCAGCAGGATTTTGAAGGAGAGTGTGTGTTGGTTTTGTGGGGTTTTGTTTGTGTTTTTATTTGTTTGTCAGTTTGCTTTTTAATTCTGATATATTTAACATTACAAACAGTGTGTAGTTTGGGAAGCTTGAATGAAAACTCTGTAGTTCCTTTGAATTTCAGAAATCTCACCAGGGATTACTGAAAGGAATTACTTGGCTTTCATAAAATGCCTTCCCCCTCTGAAGCCAAACCCTGCACACAGAAAACAGGCTTAATGACTAGATAAAAATATCGTGTGAAGACCCAGCATAGGTTTTCACTGCAAAGATCATGCTGAATATTATCACCTGCACTGAGCCTGCTACAACGCAGATCTGTTCAAAGCAGAACATTCAACATTTTAAAACATATATAGTAAGAAATACTGGGTTTCTATATACTTGATTTAAGTATAAACTAAAACTTGGTTTGGAAACAGCTCCTCTTTCTGGAGTGAGTCTGTATTTTCTTTTATGGCTCCGTCTAGAAAAGTTATTATATTAACTGAAGGAACCTTCCCTTTATATTGTGCCTTACCAAAGCTGTTATGCTTCTTTTTGTTTGTTTTACAGTATTCAATACAGATTTGCTGGAGATTCTTGTAGCAATAAGAATTTTTGTTACACAGAGACAGGAATGTGAATCCCTAAGCCAAACACATAAGACCAATCCACCAAGTAAGGAAGTTAATTTTAAGGGAATACCCTTCTGAATTATAAAAGTTGTGCAGAAAAAAAACCCCAAAAACAACAAAAAAAGGAGGCTTCTGAGGGGTTCAACTTCCTTTTTACAGGCTCATTTACTATGTCAATTCAAATGCAAGAGAAGCCATTCAGCTGCGCTAGTAACTCTTACTCTGTGTAAGGCTGTACAGCGACAGCCAGAGTCCCAGGAAATTAAGCAGGACAATAGAAGAGCAATATTAGGTGGCATGGCCATGTATGGTCTCATCAATATATCAATAGGTTTAGTCATGCTTTTTGTCATCAGAGAGTAAACCACCCATTTCAGCATTATATGGCTGTCACTTTTACTTGGCAAGTTTATCCTATGCCTGAACAGCATTTCAGCATTTGGCTTACTCATCCAAACTCAGAAGTCCTATAAAGAGAGTAGGAAAACTCCAACTGAATACACCAAAATTTGTTAAAGTAATATTCTTTTGTCAAAAATTATTTATATGTGCTTCCTGAAAATGTCATTGTAGGCTGAATGTGCACAAATTTACCTAAATAACATACCCTTGGAAATGCATGCACCTTAAAGCTTCTATTTCATATTTTAAGAAGTAATCTTTGTGTCATTGAACTAGAGCTGGGACTGGTGTGTGAGATCATCCTGTCCACTCTGCTGTTAATGCAAGTGTTTCCTGAAGAATATTTTTAAGTATTTCAGCTTGTCTGGTTTTACATGACTGTAACTGGGCTTCAAGTCCATTGGGAGGCTGGGATATAGCACAATTATTAATTGTGTTTCCCTAACACTCACCCTAAAATTTCTATTTCCTAAAGGCATTCTGCTATTTCTAGTTACACTATTTTGGACCTACCTACCATTCTGGGAATCATTAAAATCCTAATCAGTTCTTCCCTGTCCTTCGTTTTGCATAATTTTAAATACAGAGTCATCACATTCTCCCTTGCCCCTTGGGTTTTCTTGTAGCCAAGGATGACATAATTTTCTTAATTTTTTCCTCAAGACCCAGTTTTTCTGACATTATAATAGTTTTTGCTTTGTTTAAAAACCTCTCTAAACTGTTTAAAGTTTGTGAGGTCTACAAAAGCAAGACAAAATTTCAAGGCCTTGCAGAGGTGTTATTATTTTCTCATTTGCAGTGTGTGCACTTACAGTTTGCAATGCAGGGATCCTATTACAGACTCAAGTTTCTACTTACCGTGATCCTAAAATTCACCAATACCACTATACATCTAAAATACCATCCAGCCTTCTTCAAGCCTTTATGTGCTGTTATGGCTTTCTGGGTCTTACCTATCCATTTCCTAGTTCCATGCCACACTTTTTCTGTATTACTATTTTCCTTTTTTTTTTTTTTGTATTAATTTAAACTTCTCTTTCTATTGACCTACTTGTCAATGTGCTGAACACCATAACCTTTGAAACCAATCATAACCTTAATTTTCAAGTGGGCTGAAGAGAGCAGCAGTCTTCCAACTCAAATCTTGAAGTTTGCTTATGATTTTGCTCCCCAATGATTATAATACCCTTTTGATTTTTGTATTAGGTATTTGTTTAACTCCAGCACTCTTTTATTTCAGCTTGTCACTAAAAGGAATTCTAGGCTGCACAAGAGTTCAAGACATATAATAGGATATAGGATGTATATAATAGTATTCTTCTTTCCAAGCAGGAAATTTTTCTTCAGTTTTGCTTGCTGTTCTTACTTGGTGTTTTTTTTTTTTTTTGCTTATACTTGTGTCAGAACCAGTAGAAGTGGACAAATTTATAAATAATGTAAAACAATGCAAAATTTGGCAGAATCTTCCTGCTGCCCTTACCACATTTCTGTTCAAACAGCTAGATGAAGATTCTCTGCAGATTTGTATATGCTCTCAAGTGATATGCTGATTTAATCAAATACCAGTTTTCAGGTTGCAGGAATAGAACTGTGATCCTCTTTTCTTTAGTCTAAGCTCAGTTGTTTTATTGCTCATCTTGAATAAATGGCTCCTGGGTAAAATCTTGAATTTTTCCTTGCCTGAGATGCTGGTACTGTTTATAAGCATTTGACAAAGATATATTGTGCCTATCTGTGCCTAATGAAGCCCTAACCAGACTAAATGATGAATGGCAGTTTAATCAATTCAGTTCATTTAGTAACCCACAGAAGCATATGGAACATAAATTTTAACCTCTCTTTTATAAACACCTGATTTATTCTAAAATTTGCCTGCAACTGTGCTTTCTTAAAGTTTTCTTCAACTTTTCTATGCCATGACAAGCTTCACTTAGTGTATCTAAGCTCTGGATGATAGAATAAGAAAATGGTGATGTATATTTAATTTTCTTCAAAAAATTGACTATCAACCCTCATTGTCCTAGAATGTAAAATTGTTTCATTATTGAGTATTTGTCAAAGCCTGAGAGATGAGTAAAGCACAGGTTATTTACTGATACTTTTAGTTAAGTGGTATCTATAAGTACTCAGCTCCAGTCTTAACAAAAACATGCAACCTGTTTTCATTAAGTTGTTTTATTCTAGAACCACTTCCTCTCTAATATATGCACACAAATCCTAAAATTAAATGCTGTTTTCTGAATGCATCATCATGATGCATAAGCAATGAAAAAGTATGTAATTACTACATTCCAAATAACTTACTTCTAAAAACAAAGTTAAATTAGAGGTTATTGCTGGGATTTTTCTGATGCAGAAACAAAACTCTCAATTTCAGGGGGAGGTGGTGCTGTAGTTAGTGTTGCAAATTCCTACTTAATTTTGATATATGTTTTGGGGATTTAAACATATTACTTTGAGTGAAGAGTGGTTTTGTGTGGTTGCTTACACAGATGTGGTTGTACAGCATATGTGGGTGTTAGCATATGAAAGTTGTAGAAAAATGTATGCAGAAAAATGCAATTGAAGACGTTGAAATATATAATCAAATTCTGCATCCTATTGATAGCCAAAAGGGAAGTTTCCTCTTAAAATTATTTTTGCTGAGGGAACAAGGAACTCTTGAGCTGTTTTCATCTGGAAAAGATGCAAGTGCAAGTTTGTAATTTGCTTTCCTTTTGAGATGCAGGAAGTTCACAGTTTATCTGGAATTTCAGATGGAGTCACAAAAGCTTTCCTCAACCTTTGAGAATGCATTCTTTGTGTTGTAGTTAGCGAACCTCAGATATTTTTAGTGTCCGATTTCCCAGTACTTCTGCCACTTGCTGAACTCAGTGGGATGAGGGGGACTGGTGTGGAGTAGCTTGTGTGGGAAGCCGAGGACAGGAGCTGTAAAGGAGGTGGCTGCTGTGGGGAGAGGAAGGAGCCCATGGAGGACCAGGCAGGACCCATTGCCAGGACCCCTCATCCCATTGCAGGACCCCTCAGCCAGAGCTTCTGGGGAATGGGGTCAGCAGCTGTGGGCTTTGAGCTGCTTTCAGTTCTGCTGGAAGAGGGGAGAAGAAAGTCCAAGCAAGTACATCCCCGAGCATTTGGGTGGTAGTTAAGCTCAGTGCCTGTGAGCAGCCACGTGCCCTTCTCCTTTTTACTCACCTTTTCCCAGATTCTCCTCCTCTTATGCTAAATGTGCTTCCATGTCCTTGGTCTGTCCCTGTTCAGCTTCTCATTCCCACATCTCCAGAGTTTCTTTGGGAGCATGACTATTCTGCTTGGGAAGCACAAATACAGAAATCAGCAGCTGTGCCTTATTGGTCTCAACACTCACCAACCATACTCCTGCTACCTCTACACCTTTCTTCAAGCACCTGAGAAGTGTTCATTTGTATACACTGATTTTAGCAAATGCACCTGTCTGTCCTTCCACCTGGCATCAATTAAAAAAAATATTTAAAGGCTGGTAAAGGATACAAAAACATTGTTGTTGGCTTTTTGGTCTATAAGAAATCTTTCTAACTTTGCCTTTATTTTTTCCTTTTGTAGGGGTGTGGGTTGTATCTTTGTAGAAATGATTCAAGGGGTCGCTGCTTTTCCAGGAATGAAAGACATTCAAGATCAACTTGAAAGGATATTTCTGGTGAGTTTTTATTGAAGTAAGATTAAAATGATCAATTAATAACTGTTCACATATTTCTTTGTGTTAGGAATTAAACTACTGATAGAGCCAAGGATCAGAAGCCCGGTCCACAGGCTAGATACAGTTTACTTGATATATTTTGTAAAAAGTTCTGTTTATAATTTTTTCACTTTTTTGTTTGTTTTTTTAAACAAGGAGGCTTATGCAATTGTGGAAAATCTTTCCAAATGCAAGGTAATGGAAATCCAGACAATTTGTCATCCTCACTTTGCAGAGGACAGCTCTGGATGGGTTTATTGATCTTCTACTAATATTGTAGTGTTAATGCCAAGTATTTTTTGTTATATAGATGTATAAAGGAAAAGCAAAATAGGAAATAGGAGAGAAACAGAATAGGAATTTTGAAATCATGCTTAGATTCAGCGGGGGTCCTTGACTACTGCTTCTGCAGCCTGGTTCAGGCCTTCATGTGGGCTGCTCAAAGGCACTGATGACACATCTACATTGGCAGTGAAATAAAAGATAATTTGTCTCAAGAGTAATGATAATTTATACATTTTTCTACACAGGGTTGTGGTTTTCTTTGTTCACTTGGGATTTTATTTTCATTTGCTCTTTCTTCTTTTGTGCTCTGGGTTTGGCCAGAGCGAAACAAAAGGGTTTGACCCTAACAAAAGGTTCAGGAACAATTTTTCTTGGCCCCCAATAAAGGTTTATATCTACTCTGTGCCCTGCTGGG
Organism: Ammospiza caudacuta; assembly: GCF_027887145.1. Classification (NCBI taxonomy): domain Eukaryota; kingdom Metazoa; phylum Chordata; class Aves; order Passeriformes; family Passerellidae; genus Ammospiza; species Ammospiza caudacuta. Next base: position 23,463,543 of record NC_080593.1, read on the forward strand.
AGCTGTACTGTTGTGGAGTGGGTTTGTTCAGGGAAGGCACTGCTGACCAGAGTGGCTCCTGGTACTGCTGGGTGGTCATCAGGGAAAGTATTGTTGGAGCAGCATTTGCCCCTAACGTGTCAATCTCTGCCTTGCTTCTGACCATAAATTTAGAAGGGAAACATGAGCATACCCTTGCTCTCAAAGGTTATTATGTCAGTAGTCATTTATTTCAAATGCAGAGTATTTATTTGGTATTCTTTCTTGGTCCACGGGGAGAGGAAGAAAGTCTTTCATAATACGTTTTAAAAATTTACATTCTTGACTTTATTCAGCCTTGCTTGCACTGTATCGCTTTTGTTGGGACATCGGGGAATTTAGCAAATGCTTTTAGGAATGACTCATAAAAAGTATCTCTCTAAAACAAGGCCTTACTTGATTGTGATATAAATATAACTCATTTTCTGGAAAATATTTGATTTTTCCACCCTGTTGGCTAATACCCTGAAAGTTCTGTGCTGTGAAAGAATTGCTATGCTGCAACATGGACTGGGGGCAGCAGTTCTGAGCAGTTCCTGTGATGTGTCTCATTGCTTTGTTTGTTTGCCAGCTTGTATATTTTAAGCTAGCTACTTCTGAGCCAGATTCTGGCTTTTGTTTTTTAAACTAATTGTGCTTTTCATTTATTAATTTGAAATTTTCTCCTTATTTATAGAACATGAAATTTTGAAAGTATTAATTCCTCCTTGGAGCTTCATCTCATTTATTGCAGTAAAATCTTATTGACTGTTTTTTTGCTGTTGAAATTGAGGGCATTTGTAACAGCAGAAATCAGGTTCTTCCTTTAGTGGGATCTTATTTGCAATTTATTGTATGAGATTGTAAGATATAGTGCAAAAAAGTGATAGTGATGGGTGTATCATATAAATCTATTTTTGTATGCCTTCTGTAAACCTTTTATGTACTTCTATTTTTTACCTCTATCCTCACAACTATTTGAATGTAAAAATGTCAAGATTAATGCAATCTAGGATGAATTTTGAGTCCTGCCAATTATTTTAAATTTTGTTTTTAAACTGCAATTGCAAATACTGAGAAGAGTGTTGAAATAACAAGTGATAATTTATTCATACTTTCTTTAATTTGATCTTTTGCAAGCCATCAAATAAATAAATAAAATTTTGGTCAGGATGTTTTATGGTCCATGGCAAATCAGAGTTAATTTTAAATACCAATTAATTAGGCTTTCTAATGGTAGTATCTAGTTACCATTAGCTAAATAGTTTCAATGGGTGCCTTCCTAATGTACTCTAAGCATCATTAAGGCTTGAAGTTATCTATTTAAAAGTTACAAGCCAGAGGATTATTCTTGTTTGGTTTTGTATTTGAACAGAGGGATTTAATTCATTAATTCTCCAGTGAATCATAGATAGTAGGGTAGTTAATAGCACTGAAGGAGAAAAGGAATCAGGTTGTTTTACCAGATAACCAATATGATTGACTCCCACACAGTGAGCGCTTGCACTGCTGTGAAAGAAACACATCAGCCATAAAAAGCCTTTTGCAGACAGAGTTCCCAAAGTTCACGTTTTCAGCATCCACCAGTGAGAGTTGCCTTATAACAGAGAGCTCTCTTCTGAAAATGGTGGAAGGCACAGCCCACCTTCACTCTGATCCAGTAATCCCGTTGTTCACACCTTGTACACAACTTGGAACAAAAAGGAACATTAATCTTTGTCGTATCTGCTGTTGCTAGTCATAGGTACATGTCCTTAGTGTGTTAGGAGCCAGGTTGCAGCTCTTAGGGAATTGGTTACATTGTAGTAGGAAAACTGGAAAAAATATAAGAAATAGTAGCCAAGAAAAATGAATGAAATTTAACATGAATAACATTTTAAAAATCTTAAATGGCTGTTTGATTTCCTATTGTTTAGAGGCCATTATTATGTAAATGAAATTAAAATACATTTTATGTGTGTTCTTTTGACGATTATGAAGTTGAAGTCAGAGAGATTCTCTAAATGTTTTTGTGTATCTCTACTGCTGGCTTCTTCACATATCTACATAGCAAAAATAGATGCAACACAACACACCACATATGTTTGTTCCTCATTATGAATGGTGTTTATTTACGTTTCATAACAGCTTAATTAAGTGATTGTTTGTAGTAGATTGAGAACAGCGGTTGATCTTTCAGTTTTGTTTAAAGGACTTTGCTCTTTAAGCTTGTCTCTCCTGACTTCTATTGATTCAATTTGGGGGTTTTTGAAAGGTAATACACCCTGATTCTCTATTTCTGTTACAGCAGCTGTTTTTAATAAGCGTACTCAGGTTCTATTACAACCACAGGCCTCAGTAAAATAGCAAGGGTTTATACACAGGATCTGTTCTCAGAATCAGACCAGCACTTGGAGATGTTGATAAATAAGCAGCTGCAAGTTGTTATTGTTACACTTTGGATCTGATAATGCAAATTCTTTTTTCTGCCTAAAATTAAAAGTGTTGATAAGCTCTTTTAAAAAAACTGTGCTTACCAAATGGGACTCACATGTATAAGCAGGTTGCTTTCCCAGAGAGGTTTAACAGTGAATAAAGTGCCTTAATGCAGAGGTGTTTTGGTTTAATCATGTAGTATATGATTACATTTTCGGTCCTGCTTTTTTCCTGCATGTTGAAACTGGGGTTACTTTCTGGGTTGAAATGTGTCATAGAAAATAAGAGAGGAAAGTGTAGTATCATAGAATTTAATCATAAAATCATTAAGGTTGAGTCTAGCCTTTGACTGAATACCACCTTGTCAACTAAACAAAACCATTAAATGCCCTGTCCAGTCATTTCCTGAACCCTTCCAGGGATGGCAACTCCAGAACCTCCCTGGACAGCCAGTTCCAATGCTTGACAACAATTTCAGTGAAGAAATTCTTGCTGATGTCCAGCTTTAACCTCCTTGGGCGCAGCTTGAGGCCATTTCCTTTTGCTCTGTCACTGGTTTTTGCTATTACAGCCTGTAAGAACTAACAAGTCCCTTGCCTCAAAGTATTAAACGATTGATGTGTCATCATCATTTCCTGCAGACTTTTTGCTTTGCCATTCTCTGAGACAAGCAGCTTGGGTTTTTGTTGCAAGGTGCTAGGTCTGATGGACTGAAGACATGAAGTGGCAATCTTAGCATTTCTATTTCGTCTTGCAATAGGTGCACAAGACAGGATGAAACTTTGATCAAGTGCACATTGAGCAGTAAAATCATGAGAATAGGAAAAATGTGTGGCAATGTGTTGATTCAAAATAAAATTACACAAAATTGGGAAATAGCATTTGGCTTCTGATAAGGAATAGCTAAGATCTTTATCAGTAGTTTATTCCTGTTCATCATTTGTTAGCATACATATCTCTATACGCAAACTTTGAGGTTTTCACATCAAGGAGAATGTGCCATTGTAAATATAAAATTTAGTTATGTCTAGATGTTCAAGCTGCACCAAATGCCTTCAAGCTAGCCCCATACCATGGAAAAATTGACAGCTCCTTGGATCTGGTGATGATCAGTATGAATTAGTTGAGTGTTAAAGCTGATTACGCTGAGCAGCCTGAAGTATGCTTGTGCATGCCACGCTGGAGATATCAACTTGGTTACAGCTCTGATTTTTATATAAACATGTGCTTTTATACTTGCTGCTCTTAACAGATTCAAAACAGACCAGAGTTGAATCTCTTGTGTTAGCTAAATTTTTCTTTGGCAGAGATTTATTTTTTTTTAAGTGGGAAGGTATTTCTGTCTTTCTGTCTTTTCTATCTTACAGGAGCTTTCTGAGAGCCACAATTGATCAAAGTGAATTTTCCTCCCAGGCTCTGAAGCCTTCCCCATAAGGGAATAATCTGTGCATCGCCTGAACTTTAGCCTTGGTGCCACTACACTGCAAATTAGATTTCACTGCAAGAATAATATACAAAGAGCTCTCCTGGTACTTTGTAGCTCTCTGCACAGGCAGGACAATGGCATTTAAAGGCTGGTTTGTCTGAAAATGGATATTCTCTCTGCAAACATGGTTGTGGGAAGCATGTGCACCGCAGCAGCATCACACTGCAGGTAGGGTGTCACAGCAGGAGTGGGAAGTGGCAGCCAGAGCTTCTCTATTTCCTGACACACATATTGAATAAGCTGAGGACTCCTCTCTGATATTGGATGCTGTTGCTCTGTTTGGTATCATAACACACAGTACTAAAAAGTAATTAAAAGGGAGCAGTATGCATTGAGCTCAGCAGCCTCATCTGCCAAAGGGCAGCACTAGAAATGCCAGATTTCCACATGGAGCTGTGCAGCAAAACACAAGAGTTTGCCATTTCAGATAGCTATGGAAAATTACATTTTCATTTCAATGGGAATGGAAATGCTTCTCCCATTATTGAAGATCTTAAAGGCTAGCAATATTATTTTTATACATATTTGCACATATACTTGTGATATACAAGCCTGAATGCAAGCTAGTAGTGTTTCCTCCACGTCTGATGTTAACAGGCATTAGTGAAGCTGCAAAGCTTACTTCCTGTAGTTCTGTATCTGAAGGTTTGCTTCATGTCACTGACATCCTCTGAAGCCTGGGATAATGCTTTTTGAGAGCTTTTAAGCTTATGATGGACCCAAAGAAAATGTGCTTTCTGGTACATTGTATTAGTAGCATCTTTTGGGAAGCTAGCAATGCTAAACCCAAGGGAAGAGTACTTTAAACCATTGGATTTTGAAGTTCATCTGTGTAATCAGCTACTTAGTCAAATCTATTGGTCTTTTTTCCCATTTCATTATTTAAAATATGTTTTTCTTTCACTCAGTAAATACTTTGGCTCTAAAACACAGGTCATTCATCTCTGATGGAATACATGTAACTGTGAGGCTGAACGTGGGCTGAAATTTTGTGTTGTGTAGGCAGAGTGTCTATGGTGCCATCTATTCTTCTGGTTGGATGAATCTATTGTAATATAAATGTAATATTGTTCTTGCTTAGAGGGCAAAGTTTGTGTTTTCCTCCCATGTCTTTCCATTTGCTTCCCACCAATGACTTCATGAGGAAAATGAGGGGGGGTTTGAAACTAATTAATTAGAAACATGCTGCTGACTTCTATCTAACACAATATGTAAGTAGAGAAGTGCAATCCTGCTAATAAATCTACCTCTCCTTTGCATTATGACAACAAGATGAAAAATATTTTACTTCTTTTCAGCACCACTGAAAATTAATTACATAAATAGCAGGATTCTCTACCTGTGGGTCTTCTCTTTGAAGCTGTTAGCACTTACTCAGTATTTTACTATACTTGCCTGCAGGTTTTGCACTGATACCACTTTTACAAGGTTCCTCTCTGGGCTTTATGTCTTATGCCAAACTTCAAATGAAAGTAATTCTAAACTAGGCAAGTATGAGTGAAATTAACCTTTGAAATGAACTTTAAAAAACAAAGTAAAATCTTCTATGTGTTCATGCTTTGTAAAGGATTCTGGTAATATTTCAGATTTCTTTTTGGAGTTTCAGCTCGGTTTTTGATCTCTGATTGCGCTATATTGTTTTGTCTATTACTGTGTGAGTAGAGTTTTTCCCATATAACAGGGCACAAGGTAAATTATGCTAATTTGCATTCACTTTTTGTGCAGAGCTCCCATCCTCACCATGTCTGAGTATCAATAGTCTGTGCTGTTTTTGCCTTATACCATTAAACCCATATGGTCCTGGGAAAACAAACTTGGCCTAGGATTTAAAACCAGCAATCTTGTAAAAACATAGGACACTTTCTGCAGGAGTATTGCCTATGTGTGTTAGGAAAGGAGACTTTAAAAAATATGTATCTCACACTCTGCTAACATTTCTTTTAGAAATTGGGGCACTCAATCTCACATTTATCTATGTTTAAAGTCATAAAAACACCCACCAGTGTATCATGGACACTTTCCAGGGGAGCTACCAGCTGGCAGCAGAACAGAAGAAAAGGAGAGGAAATAATAAATTAATGTGTAAGCCCATCTTTTTGCTTTGAGGGTTGGCTGGATTTCAGGCCAGCCAGTCACACACCCTCATGCACATAGGTGTCATCTGCCTGCAAGATGTTCCTGTCCAGCCTGGTAAATTCTGAGCAAAACCCTGAGCATGGCTGGGCTGGCATTGCAAGAGTGTGGGTTATTATCATCTTGGTAGTGCAAAACATGAGGAGTTATTGGCTATCAGAAAAAGAAAACAAATTAAGGCATGGTTCAGTGGAAAACAATGGCTTTGTGGTTTTCTTTGGAATCAGAATGTTTACTTTCTGTCGTATTTCACTTGCTGAATGAGAAATGGGCTATAATTATAAGGAAGCATTGTTTCTTTTCCAGACTTGCCTCTAGCCTTTGAGATGGTGTTTACAGACAATACATTAAAAAAAATGTGATGAGACTCAGCTGGTGCAAATCAGTACCTGGTGTAAATCTACATCTTTGCAAAGAAACAATATTCATTGCACTTGAATCTTCCCTTTTCCCTTTCTTCTTTCACTTGTGTCTGAATTGCACACTGCTTGTCAAAAGTGAGTTTTCTGTGTAGCATCTTGATGGCCAAAACTGTTGTTTATGATCTGTAGCAGAAGTTGAAACATCCTTAAGGTTAAAAATGTCTAAAAATCAATGTGAGGCTGTTTTACATGGTGATTTTGGAGATGGGTTATGAGAATCAGAGATTGATATGTCTTGCCTGTTGACACACGTTTCTTTATAGACTTCAAGAATAATAGCCAATTTCTTCTGTCCTCCTTAGAGCTACTAAAAGTAAATGGTTCTCTCTGTCATGGTGTCTGGGGAAAACTGCCCCTTCAGCCCATGCACACACTTTGAGGTACCATTTGCAGTAAGCCTAATTTGAGTAAAGTTAGGCTTTATTACCTATTTCAATGTTTCCATTATCAATGCCCAAAACTAGGTATTAATTTAGCAAGATGCTGAGCATTTGCCATAAGATTGTCTTCAATTCTCATTTTCACAAGCTGCTGATCCATAGTGAGCTCAATGCAAATTTTGAGGTAAGCTTAGTGATTTCAGGAAGCTTCAAGTTTTCAAGGGGCAAACATTAGTACACCTTGATTAGGATGGCTGCTTTTCTATTTCATTAAATGGCTATGGTTCAATAACTTCGGCTTAAAATTTTCATATGTTGAAAAATTTTTACAACCTCATCCAGGTTTTAATTATACATATAAAAATGCTGTCACACAATTTCTGTGTGTCCACTATTTGTGTGTTGCCACTTCTTATGAGACTGAGAAAAGAAAATCCTACTGACAAAATCAGTATTAATAAGTAGGAAAAGGGAAAAGAAAGGGAAATTAAATGTATTCTGCTACATATGAAAATGTGAAAAAAAAGAAAGTCTTCAGAAGATCCTGAGTATAGGAGAATTACCTGACTAGGATCTTAATGCAATTGGTATTCTCAAATGAGTGTGAAATAAACAGAGCAGGTTATGAGCAGTGCAGTATTATGTTTTGTTCTTTTGCTTTGGTTCTCCCTTCCACAATCTTCTAAGCTCTGAGTTTAAGGTGATTCGGAGGCTAAAGCAGAGCAGGAATCTCCAACTGTCAGTTGCAGGAAGAGAAATGTTCTGTGCTTGCTGTTTGTCCTTAGAGTGTGCATGTATATCACTGTGCAGCTGTATTTCTGGCAACCGAGGTCTGTTCCCAAGTACATCACAGAAAGCCAACAATATATTTTGTGACACTGTAGTGAGAGTTCTTCACAGTGCTTTCTCAGGGCAGAATAGGACCCAAATGGCTGCAGTGCAAATTCTCAGACCTGTTGGTGATGGAGCAGAACAGCATAAGGTAAATATTTAGCAGAAAATGTAGTGTGCTACAGCAGGTATGTTCTCACATAAATATGATTACCCTGATGAGTACAAATCAAAGAAGATTTTTAGCATCTGACTTAAAACATTGGAAGATTGCAGTTGGACTTTTGTATTTTTTAATAGGTGAGAAATCAGTTGACTTTGTAAGCTTTCAATTTGATTAAACTTTATTACATTATAAAGAGGGGTTTATTACTTTAGAATAATGCCTGCTTCCTTTCACAGATATTTTAAAATATTCTAAATCTACTTCTTTTTCAAAATGGTGTTATTAAAATTATAACTCATTTTCATCTTAGAACAGATTATATTTGCATTTTCAACCTATATATCCTGAGTGTGATTGTATTATAATAGCTGGTAGTTGTGCTGTTCTCATAAGAGAAACAAAAGTACATAAACTTTGTATCTCTGAATTGGCCCTTCATGAAAATCAGAGGAAAAGCAGCCAAGGATTTTATCAATTCTTTAAGTATCCTTCACATCTCATCTTGGTATGCATCCATAAAACATATTGCCCTAATTACTTAAAAAAAGACCTTAATAATTTGGATGTTGGAGATGCTGTGCATTTTGGGATAATCTGCCCTGGTCTGATGAGTGAGATTTGTGGTTGATGATATTGCTATGCTGCTGAGCCAGCTCATTGCAGTATGTTAGCATTCCTCCTTCCTCTTGCAAAGGGAGGGTGGGGATGAGGCCCTGCTGACCTCACTGCATCATATCACTTTATCAGCTGCTCAGCAGTTCAGAGCAGTTTAAACTGTACCCAGGGAAAATATTCTTTTGTTTGTTTAATGGGTTTTTTCATGAAAACTCTGCAATACCATATTCCATAAAAAAATTCAGACCAGTGAATGTAGCTGAAAACTAAGGGTAGTGAAACACTTGTTTGCTACTAAAGTCATCTCTTCACTGGACTACATTTACTTTCAGTAAAATGTACTTTTGGTGCAGCTTCCTACCACTTCTGCTTTATAGTATCTTCTTCTTGCTAATGTTCTCATGGTTTTGTTGCTCTTGTGGCCTTTTAAATAGCTTGATGATAACATTGTGCTGCTCATCTGCATTCCTCACATACTCCAAGAGATCAGCTGTGCCTACAGGGTTGAGAGGTTGATTTTTCTCTCTGATAACTTGCATAGTTGATTGTCCAAGTTTCATTGGTGTAGTATCTCCCTTTCTTCTATTTCAGTGAGGTCTTTCAAATTTACCCCCAAAATACCTTGTAATAGCAGAGTTGTCATGTTAAAGATTAAAATTGTCATTTCACTGTTGTAGTATCTGATGCCCCATCATTTTTGAGCCTTCATGTCATCAATATTTCAGGCCATGCATTTCTATGGACTTCAATGTACTGGGAACAGAGCATAAGAAATTGTTACTCCAATCTTCCCCCTCCTGTCTCTCATTATTGACTACCAATGGTACTGAAGCTCATTCTCATATATCTGTGCAAATTTTCTTTTTTTAATTTCTGTATCCTATTTATTTAGTTACCTGTTTCTCTCTCTGGATTGCTTTTTTTTCTGTTTTTCTGGGAAAAAAAAATGGAGCATGATATACAGGTGTTAAGTAGCTCAAATCATTTGAGAATTTACTGTAATTCACTCACAATTCACTAATTATTTCAGTGCAAGCCCCCTCAGTTCATGTTGGAGCTGCAGGCAGTATGTTCCCCGAACACTGAGTCCTCTCAGCTCCTTTCTCCAGTGAGCAGAGAGGATCAGTTGCAGCAGCTCCATTTTGCCCTAAAGCAGGGCTGCCAAGAGCAGGATCTGCCACTGCAGTGCCCTGCAGGCAGTGTAAGGTTTAACTGGAGACAGGAGGTGACTACAGCCTAGTGCCTCCTGCTTGGTGCTTTTGCCAGCTCAGAAGTCATGGACAAAGTTACCCAGTGCACCAATGTCAGAGCAAACAAGATGGTTCGCTGAAGCTGGCAGTGCTGCTGCCCCTCCCAGCTGAGACAGACCAGCTTTCATCTTCATTTAAATAAGCAAAGTGAAAACTCAGGCTGCCATCTGCTTAAGGCCACAACTGCTAAATGAGTGATAAATGGTTAAATCACAGCTTCCAATTTTTGAAAAATTTTATCATCCCAACATTCTGTACTCTTTCAAAACCCATTTCTGATCTCAATGTTTGGGCATGTACCTCATGGTGTCAGGGCAGTGAACCCCTTCCTTTCAATGGGTTTGCTAGGAAATAGGTGAAGAAAGTGTCAGGACAATGGGTAGATGTTTCCGCAAAGAATTCACTGGAAATTTCCAAAGTGCTCTGAGTGAGGTGTGCTGGCTCTCTAGGCTGCACTGGAGGATGCAGGTTCTGTTCAGCCAGTCCTCCCACAGATCTTACCATCCTCTGGTGAGAATGCATAACTCCCTGGGATTCTGCACTGACCCAACTTAAAATGTCTCAGCTGCTTTTACAGCCACTCTCTCTCCATCAGACGTAGGCTGACATTTCCCCCATTTATAGGAAGAAAATATTTCTGTACTTCCATTTTTCATTTTTCTTGCTTGTTCTGTGCCTGTGATTCAGAAGGATAGTATAAAACTATTTTCTTTTGTAGCAGCAAAATACTGCTGTTTGGAGTGAATACCGCAAGCATCATGCTGTGTTTTGTTGAAGGAGGCACACTTCCAACTGTATCACTTGAAATGGATTTTAAGTGATAAGGTTAGACATTTTTTAAAGGGATTTGATTTGGGATTTCTGATAAGGTTCAGTGTAGGAATCAGCTGGATATTTAGACATCCAAGAAGAGTACTCTTATCTATCTATATAGCCATCACAACTGGAGCTCATTATTAATGCCCTCACTGTTTCAGAAACATTGTACCACCTGAACCTGCACATTCTTCAAATGGCAGTGTGACTGGCAGCCTTCCTTTTCTGCAGATTGTCACTTTAAAAACTTGACAAAATACCCACTGCATCACTGAGCTCCATGTGGCTTCACAAATCCATTCAAAATTGAGATTATTACAAGACCAAGACCTTAATTGGCAAAATAAGGAGCTGGAAAACTTCTAGATCAGATTCGAATGTCGTGCTGTTCTGTGATGCTGAGTACCAGGCTTCATGTATAGGTCTCAGTGTATGTTACCTCCCCTGGTTTTTTAGATGAGAAAAAGAATTTTCATGATACTTTTTTTTTCCTCCAGACAGTGAGCTCAGCTCTAGTATTCTCTCTCCTTAGCACAACAGCTTTCCTCTGCAAGTATATTTCTATCCCATAAGCAGCACGTGTCACAAGCTTCTGTTGTGCTGTGCTTGTGCTGCTCCTGGGGCGTGGGGAGTGGTGAGCCTGGTGTGGTGTCAGAACCAGGCACAATCCTTCCTCTGACGTGCTGGGACTGGGCACCAGGCCAGAGACAAAGCATTCCAGCATCAGAGAAGTGCATTGTGCATTCACTGCTTAGGCGTGGAGGTTTGTTCTGAGGGAACCTTGATTGGTTCCTGTGAAAACCAGTGGGTCAGAGAAAATCCATGTGGAGAAAGGATGTGATCCCAAATGGTCTGGTCTTGTTTAAGCAGTTGTAGTTAAATGACACCATAGTGAAGAAACGTAATTTTATTTTAAATAAAAAGGTTTTTCTTGCTGTTTTTATGATTATTCATAGGAATATGCATACTTTGGTCTCTTAATTATTTCAATAAGCTTTCCAGCTGAATGGCAGCTTTAAGCCCTTAAGTATCCTGATGCAACAGCGTAGCTTGGCCTGTGACAATGGGATTGGATACTACAACACCAGGTAGGAATTCATATGTGTTAACTGAGCCAGTTTTATGGTCTTCAAAAAGACCATAAAGCCAGCTTTATGATCCAAGGGGAGCATTGCTTTTCTGATTAGCCAGCATTTCCAAAAAACCCTGTACAGTGCATACCTGGAATTCAAATGAGCCAGCTGCTGAGCCAGCACAGCAGGGCTTCTGGAAGTACATTTCAGAAAAGCTTCCCACAAGGTTCTGGCTTTTATTTTTATTCCCCTTTTTCAGTTTAAAGAAAATAAGTCAGTAAAAAAATTAGAAATAAATCTTTAAAGAGCATGTTTAGGAGAGGACTGTCTGTTTGGGTGGGTTGTTCCAAAGGCTTTGCAGCCTTGACAGGATAGGAAATGGAAAATGCAGAGCCTATCACTATCTGTACAGAGTAAATCAGAGCAGATTTTAAAGAATATGTAAACAAGCATGACTTGTGAGCCACAGGGTCCCTTCTGGCAGAAAATTGGTGGCTTTGCAGTGAAAAAATCCATTCTGTTTGCTCCCAAGCAGTGAGGAAGAGACCTTCCAGCACAGCTAGCAGCAGCAGCTGCTTCTTCCCATGTATTAACACCAATCCCTTCTTCAGTGAAATCATTCCCTCTCTGTAACCTTACTTGAGAGCTCACAAGCTCTGTCAATGTCAGAAGACCAAACTTCTCTCCTTGTAGAGGGGGAGAGAAATCTTTTGAGGTTAGCTTGAGTCTTCTACATGAATTTTCTTCCCAGTCTTTTCCTGATCCACAGCCTTGAGGTCTACAAAAGCTTTTCTCTTTTAATAAGGATCAGTTTCATCCTGTTGAGGTCTTTTATAGTTTCTGCAGCTCCAAAGCACATACCAGAGAACCTAAGTCTAGTTTAATGTCAGAATTTTAAAATTCTGATTATGGGAATTTTTGCTGATGGAAGGAGACTCCTGAGCAGAGGTGGCTGGGAAAGATGAAAGGACAGGTTCTCTGTTCTGCTTTTAGCAGTTCAACATGGAGCATCTCTCACAAAGGAGCCATCTTTTCACTTTGGTGCTAAACAATCTCCTTTTACCATATTCATCATCGTTTAACTAGCTTTTGATTTGGCAAAATTGCTGCATGGTTGTGCTGGTGTGAGGGAAAGTGCAGTCTCTGTCAGGAGTTTCCTTTTTCCTTTTTTGCTGCTAATTTCAGATTATGTCTCTACATCCTAGGCCCCTCTTACTTTCAAAATAAATTTGCCAAATCCTTTTTTCTAGTTCTTTTTTAGCATTCATCTCATTCACGTAAATATTTTAGTAAGAATCACTAAATTAAAAAACCAGTTTCTTCCACCATGTGAACTTTTATGAATGCTCTGAGTTACTAAAATAGGGCCTTATGATGATATGTGCTGACTCCCTGTAGGAAGAGGATGTCACAGTCCTGCATGAGTTGTTTCACCCTTGCTTTTTCTCGTTGTGAAATTTAGATTAAATACTCCAGTTCTGTGCTGATTCCAGTTCAGTTTGGATTATGGGCAGAATTTGTTTCTAAAAGTCATCTCATCAAATCACAGGAACAGACCTGTCCAAGTGTAGTAAGCATTTAGTAGTTACCTTTTGGAGTAACCAAAACCCTTCCCTGAGTGAACATTTAAGGACCCTGGCATGTCAAACCCCCGTGGTGCTCTGTTGGAGGGTTTCATTTCCTCTTGTGCTGATGCTCTGCAGAGCTGTGTGTGCCGTGAGGGCTGCCCAGCTCCTCCTCGTGCCAGCTGTCTGGTGCAGGGTGAGTGGGCAGAGCTGGGCTGGCTGTGGGCACCCTCCAGTGCCGCTGCCCTCCTCACCCTGGCACAGCTGCACTGCTGCCCCTGCCAGGCTCCCCAGAAAGGTGCCTCTGGTCACTGTGGCCGTGAGGAGAATGATGAATTTGCTTGTGCTGCAAATGGTATGGAAACAGTGTTGGAATAAATTTAACTTCGCAACGCAGACAGCTACTAAAATATTGTTTATGTACATAAGTAAGGATGGAAAAAATCACATATTAAAAAGGTTTCCTGGCAAGACTTCACTGTGTTTTGCCTCATGGGGAAAGGAAGTTAAGAACAGTTGGGCCCTCTACTGTTTCAAGTACCTCATTTTTCATCCTTGACAGAGCCAAAGCAAAAATATTACTTGAGCTTGACGTTTTTGTTTTTTTTTTTTAATGAATATGTGTTATTAGAATTTTGTGGGAATATTTTGCTTCCTTCATGCATACTGGCACATCACCCCAAGGTTTTAGAATACAGCTTCATGTATTGAATCACTTCTTATGCTTAAAGGAAGTGGTTCAATTACCCACATATAATGGAATGATGATATTCCACTTAATGTCTGAGTCAGGCTTTTTTTGAGCCTCATTCTGTTCTTACTGCTTCTTTTTTCACCTTAAAGAATAAGCTCCAATAACTTGCATATTTTCACAAAACAGCATCACTTTCCTTACAGCAAGAACAGGTTTATGGGGTTGGTGTGGAGGTGCCTTTTCTCTTTTCTGTTGCTCTTGCTTCCCAACCTCATAATCTGTGCAGCAGGTACTTCATAAGACTAGTGAAAGAATTTAATACCTTTTTGTTTGGTTGGTTTTTTTTGGTTAAGACCATGTTTAGATCATTTACAAAATAACTTGTAAAATAAATACTCCAACCAGTTTGTTTTCTAACCAGCCTTGTTTTCTCTTAAATCCATAATTCTGATTTAATTTCCTGATTGAATGCAGTTCAAATAAAAAATATTCTTTTGCACATTATCATTATGCATATAAAATGGTGGCTGTTGAATTTTTTTTCCTTCTGCCATATATTGTCATTGCAAGGGTTTTTTTCATGATTCTGGTAGCATTTGCATATAAGGAAGCAAACAAAATTACCACCTCTTTTATGCATAAAACTAAGAATAAGAATTTGAAATTCTGTATTTGTGTGCAAAGTGTTTAACATTTTGTTCTGAAGAGGAATCATACAAGTTATGTTTTCTGTATCCTTAATCAGTTGCATTACATTTTTTATATTTTTAATCTGTTTCACTGGTATTTAATTTCTTATCTGTGTGGGAATAATGAAGGGATATTTTGTTGACAGTTGACTGAAAAAAACACAGAAAGATTGCTATGTAAGAAAAATAATTTTATTAAAATATGGTTTTCAGGTTCTGAACAAGGCCCTTATTGCTTTCCACATGGGAAGACACTGCCTAGATTACACAATCTTACTTCAGTTGTTTTAGCTTTGAACTGACATGGATTCCTGGTCTAGGAACTATGTGCAATTTTTGCTACTCATTTAATGAAGTAAGGCTTCAATATTCTAAATCTCAAGGACAATGAATAGGCATGTGGTATTTACTTTTCACATATCCAAATAAATAATTTCTTGCCAATTTAACAAAAATGAAGTTACTTTTTCACTGCAGCTGTGAACCATGGAACTTCCACAACATTCCCAAGGGTAAAATGTGTTTGGCCCCTAACAAAGCTGTAAGTGCATTACGCAAATTCATAGATTTACGGTTTTTCCTTATGGAAACTGAACAGCAAAACCAAACCTCCAAACTCCTGATGTGAAGAAATGAAATAAATGATTGGTGTTGAGGCAGTTCCATTTCTGGCTCTGTGTTTTGGACATTAAACTTGACACTCAGCTGTCACCGTTGTGCCCAGCAGGGAGCCAAGGGAAGCCTCGCTGCAGTTGTCAGTCAGCAGACTCTGACTCAAAATGCAGAATACACAAATAGTTACTGGATGCTTTTTCTAACCTATATTGGTTATACTGAAACCAAATGCTAAGTTGAAGGATGAAGTTCATTCTTTGGTTTTCACTGCTGTCTGTACTTTGTGCTCACTGGCATTGTTGGGCTGTAACACAGAACTTTTCCAGATTGTGAAGAGGATGTGGTTCAGATCCACCTGAGTCTGCTCCTCAGGAGGGGAATGTGGCTGTAGGTGGATCATCTGGACAAATGGCTTAGCACCATTGCTCTTCCAGAGCAGAAATTCTGTGTCCAGAGGTGGCTCTGAGAGTGATGGAAAAACCCTGGAGCTCACGCTGCTCCTCAAGAGGCAAATATAAAGCAGTAATGTACTTTCCCCTAATGGAATGGAAAGCACCTAGGTTTTTTACTAAGTTTAAAACTTCATTAGGTATTTCTGTTTCCAAAGAACAGAACAAATTTTTGTTGAAAAACCAAACATCTGAAACCTCCAAATCTCACTCAACAGAAAGGGATTGCTGATTTGGAAATGGTCTGCAATGCTTATTCTCTTCCTCTTTTGATTGAGTTCAGTTCCTCAAAGAGCTGCAGTCTCCCATGGTACATCACAGCCAAGGATTCACTAAATGCAGTATATTTTACCCAGGAAACAAGAGGACTGGAAAAAAAATCTTGAACATCCTTAAAAGGTACAATAAAATAAGAAAACATTTTTATATCCAGCTTGTAACTTTTCCTGGTTAAAATTTTAGGGCATTTTTAAACAATCCACTCTTCTTTTAAAAGGAAAAAATTGCATTCCACTGAAATTTTTTTTTTACACTAAATTTTAGTTGTTCATCAAGCTGACCTAACTTTAAAAAAATTAAAATTCTGCATATGATTTAGCCTGATTTCCATAACTCTTGTCTAAGGAAAGGCAGCTCATTTGCATTCTGCTCTTGTCTTCCATTCTGCTCTGGATAATACCACAGGCTGCAGGTTCTTTGTCTTGTTGAAGTCCAAACCATCACCCCTCTTGAGGATCATCAGCTCTAACAAGGGTTAAAGTATATCAGTATATAGAAGTAATTTGCAGCTTTGTCTATTCAAAACTTGTAGTGTAAAAGGAAATGTTTTTCTTTATTAATTATGCCAGCAATCGGGAAAGAGCTGGTAGGAAAGATTTGCACTGCTGCTCATCTAATAGATGGCAGTAACGTGGGATGGTTTTGCATTTGAAGCAGAACACAGGACAACATGACTAATTGTGTTGGTAGAGTGGTGCAAAGCTCACTGTAAATTAATTATTCCCTTGTACACCAGGGAATGGTGACTCCTTGCAAAACCAGATGCTAAACCCCAAATTTTTCTTATGTTAAAAAAATAAGGTAATTCAGTAGCCCTTGATGCATTCTTGTTGCATTTCCCAGGAAATCTTTCTATATCATGCTTGTGTATGGAGATTTGAACAGCAGGTTCTGTTTTTATGACTTTCTGCCAAACCCTAATGGTATCAACTGGCAGTACAGGTATTTCATCCTCAGTATCCTGACGTATTGTAAATCAGTTATTTTTATATAAATAGACTTCTTATCCTACAAATGGAATTAGAATCTGGTCCTGATTTTTAATAGCAAGTTTCTAATGAGAACATCATTTTATATGCTTTGTCAGAGAACAAAAAGATCCCAGAATGTTATCTGTGGTGTGGAACAGCAGAACCCCAGTAGATTTTGGAGTCTTCTTTGCAGAAACCATAATCACCATGGAAAACATTAAATCCATTCCAAATATGAGAATTTTCGATTAGTCTTGTGCTAGTAATTAAATTTAAAGAAAATAGGCTATTGAACCATGCAAGCTGAATGCTTACTTTACTGAGAAGCAAATTGTCAGTAGAGAAAGCAAATAAGTTAGTCTTATTTTTCAAGCAGTTCTGAATGCTAAATAAAAGTTTATTTCCAGTATTAAGTTGGAGCTTGATTGCTGTGACAGCAGGGGTGATTTTTATGGTTTTGGAAGATGAAACAGAAAGAAAAAGATAAATATAGAGTTAAAATATAGAGGAGGCAGAACTCCTGGTGTCATGATTAGGATGAGAAGTGGTGGACCATGAAAGCTGGGGCTAGGAGGTCACCTGTGAAAGAACAGCTCCCGGTGTTCAGCTGCTGTCTGGGTCTGGGTAATCAGTCTTCACTGCTAAGTGACAGAGTATTCCACTAAAAGCAGAAGACTAGTGGGTTCTGCCTTTCCTTTTCCATGTTGGTGCCTTAATTCTCTCTTGTAAGCTGCAAAACAAGGCAGATTCTTCTCTACTGTGGTGTTAAGTGTGAACCCCACTTTGCTTTGTTTACAGCAGATGTCAAAACTCGTTGCTTTGGATTGCTTAATCCCACTCATCAAAATGGGATTGGTTGCTGCTCAGGAGAATCACTTACAAAGGGATGCTTACAAATCTCTTTATGTAGAATTACCTGTGGGCAGGGACTGTCTCATCTTATCCAAAAGCACAGTTCTTTCTTTCACTGCTGCCCTCTCCTCCTTGTTTGTTGGTTGTCACATATTGTGAATTTTTGTGTTACATGTGCTAAAAAATTGTGTGGGAGGATGATCTTTATAGTGTTTGTACCATCCATTAAAATAAGGTGTTTGGATCCTTTCCTGAACTACCAAGTGTCTCTACCTCAAAAATGGTTGGCATTGAGATGCTAGAAAACTCTCAGTTGTTTTCAGCCTGACTGCTGCCCTTGAGAGAAGGTATAAATATTGCAGGTGCTTTGACTACTCCAATGCACAGAACTTGCTCATAGCTGGTTCCTAGATACTGTGGTGGCAGATGTGCTAAAATATTAGTGAAGAAATGGATTGGAAAACTAGTGAAACAAGAAACACAATCAAGAATGATTCCTTTAAACAGTGAGAGTTACAGATTTTGTTAGCTGGTTTTAATTTTTATCTGTGCAGTCTCATAGCTGCCTCTGTCTCATCTAAATTAAGAGGCGAATAAGAACACACTTTTAGAGGAATGTGGATAATGTTTTTAATATCCAGAACAAATATATTCATAACAAATACATCTTATTTAATAAGAGAATATTCCTTTGATTCACTAAGAGGGGTTGCAAAGTTGAGAACCTTATTTCTTAATTTAAATTGATGCAAGAATCTCTGTTTTTGATCCACGGGCTCCCTCTCCTGGTCTGGAGGTGCTTGGCACCAGGAGCTTGATTAATACAGAAGGTAAGTGGAAGTTATTTGTAAATTGATTTTGTGACACAGTGTCGAGGATGTCTCCAAACTTCCTCAATGTTTAATGAGAGCATTGTGCTCTCGCTAACAGCAATAATGAGATGAACACGGGTGTTGTGGTGAATCAGGGCTGCAGGGCCAAGTTTATCTTATTCAAGTGGCAATTAAGACATATCACAAGGACTGAAAGCAATGTGCTACAAACAATATTTACAAATAAAATCGGTGAATTTGCATACCTAAATAGCTGTGTGAATGTATACTCTATAGCTGCACTGATACTGTCACCTTTGTCACCTTAGTTCTCTGCTTTCACCTTCTACTGATCATACCACATCCAGGTTGGACTGTTTGCCTATTGTATATGATTGTAGAGAAAAATATATTTAGATTAATATTCTTAGATTAGGAACATGACTATTTTAAACTGCTCAACAAATTTGAGACCTTAGACTCATAAAGCAAAGCTCATAAGTAAAAATTATATCTATTTTAGAGTTCATTTACTTTTGTCTCAAGTTTTTAAGTTCATTTCTAAATTTAATTTCATAAATTTCTGGGACAGTTTAAGAAAAACTTTTTGTGTTTTACCTTGCCATTCCTGCTTCTAAGAATTTTTTTCAGCTTGAATTTATCAATGTGAAGAAATGTTTACATACCTTAAGGAATGAAACAGGTGTTCTAGAGTGGTGTACTTCCTCTAATGCTCCTAAGTCATGTGTATATTGCAGCAAACAAAATTTTAAAATATCTCTTCAGTTCCAAATGATTTGGAGTAGATGTTGTTTTTTCACATTTTTTGTACCAAAGATTTTCATGCTAACTTTGGGCTTGCTTTATATAATGTAAGTGACCACAGAATGTCACAAGGACTCAAGATATGCATGTCCAAAAGATTTATTCAGATGACCTGCAGTGCAGATAGGGGCAGAGCTGGGAGGGGCTTTTGTACATTGATAATGCAAAACAAGCACCAGACTAATGTGAATTACTTTCACTCAGAATATCAACCTTTTATTCCAGGGCCTGAGCTTTTAATAGATATTCAAAAGAATCTAACATTTTCATTCATGTTAAAAATTGAGTGCAAGTTTTTGAAAAGAAAGATCCTACTAGTGAAATATTAAATTCCACAGTTTGTTCAGAAATGTGTTTCTAGAGCTGGTAATTTAAGTGTTTCTCCTGGCTTTACTTTAAGCAAGTCTTGACAGTTACTTGCCATGAAGAAAACCAGGTTTGGGAGAACTACTTAGAGCAGTTCTCTCCCTTTGATTGCTGCTTGTGTCAAGGGCATGGAGAGTGAACCTCTCACATGAACAGAGAATATGAGATGCATGTGAGAAGTGTAAATACTTTGATGCTGTAAGTTGGTGTGACTTACATTACAAGAAGGAGGAGAGTTGAAGTAAATAGAGACAAAGCATAATGCACGAGTCAAAGTCTATCTCCTAAGAATTTACTATTTTTATGTGTACTGCAGCCATGTTAAAATAAAAGCACTTTGCTATGCATTCTTGTTCATGCCACACTCTTGATAATCCTCTTTACCATCTGTGTAAATCTTCTATCCTAGCATCTATTTATATCTGTTTGTCTTATCTAAATTTCTGAGGATTGAAATTATTTCTGAGCTAAGTTATCTAGCCTCTGTAACCAATACTCTCAGATAGCTTGATCCTTGTCAATGAAAAGTAGCTTTAACATCTATTGGTTAAAGAGGCAGTGTGACAGGAACATTGCACTCCCATTCTGCTTTATAGACTCCACTGGTACCTTGGAAATGCTGTAAGCATTTAACCTTTTGTACTTTCTTCCTCTTCATCCCCCAGTGAAGAAGCCTATTTGAAGTTTGGATTGTGCTTTCTACAGTGCTATGACTTAAGTCTTTTCCATTAAATCAACATTTTTTAAATTAATTTTTTTTTTTTTGTGTACAGGTACTTGGAACACCCAACGAAGATACGTGGCCTGGAGTCCATTCTTTACCCCATTTCAAACCAGGTAGGTTGAAGCACCAAGTTCCTCCAAATTCCCTCTCTGGAAGTACACAACAGAGATAATTACATCCCTGACGACAAGAGACCAAAATGACCTGGTGTGCAGTGTGTGAACCATGATGATCTTCTTCCAGTTGTTTACTTTTATTGTGCTCAGGGTGGAAGATTTTCTTTTGTTTAATTTCTTCCCATTCTGTTTTGTTTTCTTCTGTTTGTTGCAGCATGATCCCTGACCTGCTTGCATTCCTCAACCACTGAGAACTGTACCTTTCAGGCTGCTAGTGTGCTGATTCTCTATTAGGATTACTTTTCCAGCAGAGCACACCAAACTTTGACAAATATTAAAGGAAACTAAAGAGTAAAGAAAAGAAATTGTGAAAGCTGAAGTTATTACTAGATCATCTATTAGTATCTTTCTGCAAAGATACTAATTTTAATTTTTTAATATTTGTTGTATTTGCAGTTGTCATACTATACAACCATCCTTGAAAAACTGTTTCACCATCTGATACCTTTTTGTGAGGGGGAGCACTTTTTCTCCTAGAGAGCAGGAAGATGTGGGCAGCTTCATTATGCCATGCTATGTATGCATGTTTATGTTTGCAATATATATTGTATGTATGTAGTATGTATGTAATATATATATATAGTCTAGTGAACTTCTGAGTGGGACTCTTAGATGGTTTTTTAAACATGGCAAAGCAGTAGAATGAGTAGGCAGGAGATGAGGCAGAGGAATTGTAAAGGACAAATAGATCTAGATAGCTCCCAAAATAAGAGAGAGAAAAACAAATTTATTGTAGGGTTTACTCTGATAGCCTTGAAAAATAGGAATGCAGACAGCTCTCTTGCACATTGCTTTTTAGTCTCTGTCCTACTGCTGCCTTACTGCTGTATAGTGAAATCACACTCTAGTGCTCTCTAGTGAATTAGTAGAAACTTTAACAGTCATTCACTGAAATACTAAAAATACTGCAGTGTTCTCCCCTTAAACTCTGTGTCATTAAGTTTACAAGGTTTTGTGTTTCTCATTCTTGGTACTGATTAAATGATATAGAATCCTTACAGAAATGTAGTGGTGTGTAAAAACAGCCCGAAAACATTGGTTTTAGCAAGAATAGTAAAGAGAAGGAAAAGGCCTGAAGGTGTCAGTGACTGCTCTTTGGGTTGGTTTGTTTTTCTTTTTCTGTGAGGTACAGGAAAGTTTTGAACAGTAGATGGCAGCCAAGAAATGTCCTGGTTTCGTTTTTCGGTTTGGCTTCCAAGTGTGTCGGGGGATGTGGGTTTATTACCACAGAAGAACATCAGGAAATAAATCCACTGTAGGCACATCATTAAATCTAATTTTTATACAGGCATTGTGTTAGAATTGCTCTTTTTCTCCATCCCAGACTATGGATTTTTTCAGCTATGAATACATAATTTTTATACAAATGCAGAATGGGGACAGCAAGAAAGTGCCTCCAAGACAGAAAATGGTCACTCAGTATTTTCACCATTTCTGCATGGTGTGGCCTTTGTTTTCTGAGATCCTTTCCACATCTGTGAAGTATGTAGATTTGTAAGGCAGAGTAATTTCTATTCTTGCTGGCAATAATTTAAACTTTTTAGGGCCTGTTAATATAAAGCACTGAGCTCCGTAATTCTCTTACACTGTGGTGGTCTGGGAGCACTCAAAAAATAAAATCCCTGCTCTGTACACATAATGTGTTGTGCATCCTCTATCCTTGATGACCTTGCTAAAAGGATTTTTTGTTTGCCTTATGATTCCTTATTTGCTGTTTTTAGAAATTACAGCAATAGGAAGCATCATCTAACTGGACAACCAAAACTGGCTTGCATACCCCAAAACTGATTTATGCTGGTAAATGTGGAATTGTTAGAGCAGCAAAACACATCCCTCTGGGATCATTCTGGGGCACCAGCACCTAAGGTATGCTCTGCAAAAAATGCTCTGACCTATGAGCTGGGCTGGAATAAACATGATTTGCTCTGGCCTTTAGGGTTGTTGGAGATGTTTGGTCATGGACACCAGGTTCTCTGTCCTTCTTTAAAATGTGCTTTCCTTCATGCTGTTCTGTGCACAAAAGCTTTCTGGCTATGGTAAGGCTGCTGCATCGTCTTCTACAGGTGCTCAAACACCCATGCTCCTCTCCCTGATGGTCTGAAATTGCTCTTACACTCCAGCTTTCCTGACTGACTTCTTAGGAGCAAAAATGAAAGTTGAAGCTTTAATCATACATTTAACAGTTGGACTCAGTGGTCCATGTGGGTTCCTTCCAGCTCAGAATATTATGTGATTCTTTGGAGATGACTTAATCTGTTCCTTTTCCTAGCAAAAGAGTGAAGTATCCTGAAATGTCTTGCCAAATCTGAACCAATTCCATTATTCTTGAAGATTTGTGAAATTACTGTATTTAAATATATGAGATATGGGGTTAAGTAACTCCTGTGCTTTGCATGTGTTAGTAAGTTTTAAAACTGATAGCTGCTAACAGTAATTGTGATAAATTGAGAAGTGCAGAGAGCATTGGTAAGGATGGCAACATTCACTCAGGCAAGGCTTTAATTCTATAAACTTGAGCATAAAACAAAAGCATTTGAACAGAAAGTATCAGTGATAAATGATTATTATAGTTTTTAAAATGTTGAGCACATTAAATGCCTGTGGATTTGGGAGAACTATTGAGAGTCGACACAGAATTTCATTGCATTTCTTGTTTGCATACAGATTTCAATAACTAATTTTCACACTGTGCTTTGATAAGGCACAGTCTTGTGCTGCAGAGAGCTAATCACAGCTTACTCGGAGAAACATGTCTGAGAAACTTGCTATTAGTCTCTACTACAGTGGCCAAGGGTCTTGATTATTGTGGAAAGCATCCAGTGCTTTAAAAACTATGATCTCTGATATCTTAATATGTGGGAACATTTCTAAGCCTGAATAATAAATATGTTCCTAAGGCTAGTTATGGATGGCTCTAGGTCATTTAAACCCCTGACCTAGGTGATTTTAACAGCTTATAATCGTGAAAATAAAATGGTTGTAGTTTTGTTTGCCATTTAAAAAGTCAGAAAACAACTTGTATTTTATCTGCCTGCGTTGAGATTTCTTACTGTCTTACAAATGCTCCAAGTAATATATAAGACACTTAAAGCTAAAAAATACTTCAGGACTATTGCAGTAACTTTGGGTTACCTCTGTGATTCCCTTTGAAGCTGTTATGGATGCCATAATCTTGAGAGGGTCCTTCTGTACAAGGAATCATCATTTCATTGGTCTCATCACCAAAGAATCCCAGACATTCTGGATGGCTGTGACAGTAATTATCTGCCCTCAAACAAGAAAACAGTTTGAGGGAATTATGAAAGAGTGCTAGTTGCTGGTTCAATAAAATCTTGATGTTTCAACAAAATCTTGATGTTTCCTCCACACAACCATTGTCTCTGTCCAACAACCCTGTTTCAGGCTGTTGGACAGAGACAATGATGAACATGTCTAGATTTGGAGAACATGTTTTCACTATTCACTCTTTTGTTGCAATACTTTAGGAAATATGTAGATTTGCGGAGCTGAAACAGATTCAAACACCAATCATATCCTGTATCTCCAGTAATTCATTAAAGTAGACAAGACATTAACCATGGCTTATCTATATGAGTAGTGAAGCAGTATTCCCAAACAAGCTGCTTCCTTGCCAGTCTTGTGTCCAAGTCTTCCTGATTTTTTGAGCATTATGTTCTTCATGTTATTAAATCTCCCTTTTTTTTTTAGTCTGGAGTCCTATCAACTTTTCCTCTCCAGCCATTTCTCCTGCATTGAGTCTTGTCCAAATAAATGAGCAGGATAAGCCTTTGGATAAATATCTACACTTAAGTCAAGTTTTCACTTTTCTGACATTCTCAGTGAGTGTTTGGGACTGATGCTGTGTAACCCCCATCCTGGGAAGTTAAGTAGAATTTATCAGGAGGAACTTTCAGTGAGTAAAATGGGAGAAGGTCAGATATGGTCTCAATAGAAGATAAATGAAGTGTCCATGGCGAAGAAGAGATGGTAATGGTCAAGGAGAGGAAGGAACTTGTTAGGAAGGGGGAAAAAACATGAGAATGCTTTGTAATGTTCACTGTGCATCAGTTTCTTCACAATACTGTTTCTAGGTGAAAGAAAGTTAAATATTTATTCTTGGCCTGATGGTGTAGGAGCCTGAACCTCACAAGTGATATTTGTGAGCCTGAACCTCACAAATATTCCACAAGTGATCAGATACAATGGAGGGTAATACACCTGAAAAGGTGCCTTTATGAGACAATGGAAACATCTGCTGAGCACTGATTTTTAAAAGAGAATCCTTAAAGCCAGGATGAAAAGAGGTAAGAGAGAGTCTCTCCTTAAAGAGAAAGCAGAACACAAAAAGTGAGAAAAAAAGCATTCATAGGAAATTGTACATAACATGGATTTTGACTGATGGGTACTTCGTGGATTTATTAAAAACTCACAAATCTATGATAGACAAAAGCACTGCAGAGCTGGTGTTCTAACTCAAGATCTCTACTTCCCAGGTGATCAATAAATATAGATTTGGTTTAGAAATATGATCTGCCTACATGCATCTTAACAGCTGATTGACAGCCAGATATTTTCCAAAAGATTAAGTCTTCATTTAGAGTAGGGCTGGACTGAAAGACTGAACTCCTTTGGCACAAACACATGAACATCCTGTACGTGAGAGCATATGGCTTTTCAAACTTCCGTAACAGTTTTTCCTATAGAGTTTCTCCAAAGCCTGTCAACATTTTGTTACCTGCTGAGTCAACATCTTGCTTGTTTACCTCTGCATTGGTACCAGGGAGTGCTCCCAGGCAATGTGGGAGCCTCTGCTGTGAGAGTGTCAGAGCAGCCTCAGGATTGCCTTTACCTCATGACAATTAGCACTTGCAAATAATTAATTCCTGGGCATTAGGCAGCTTCCTTAGGGTTAGGAAGTTGGTGTGGGCCAGGGGCTGTTCCCTGTTCCCATCTCCTGTGTTGGAGGATGGAAGAGGGAGGTGCTGCAGCAGTGCTACAGGACAGGGATGGTGTCTCAGCCAAACAGTCTCAAACTCATTTAAATTTCTGGTGTAGATGTAGTCTTCAAGGGTTTGAGTACTTGAAGGAGGGCAATTTGCAAAGGAGAATTAATTTTGAATTCCTCCCCCTCTTTTACCAAAACAAAACTGTATTATTTAGTGTTTCTTCAATCTGTGGTATCCACAACCCAAGGGAAGCAGAGTTGTCAGTGTTTTCACCATTCTTTAAACAAAATTACATTAGGCTGAAAAGTTGAAGTGACTTATTATGTGTGCAGGGGAGGCAAGGTGAGCTCTGCTGAAAGGTGGAACCATTTAATGTAGGACTCCAATGCTTCAGACAATGATGGGTATTAAAATTACATTTTCTACTCATGTTCAGGAGGGAATCTAGAAAACAGCACATATCTTCCTCTTTACACAAACTGTGCTCTTCTAAAGCAAATAGGAGGGAGAAGAGGGGACAGGATGGAGGGGAGGGAGCTGTAATTTTTCTCAAGATGTTTGGCATTCAAAATTCCAAAGTCTAGCTCATGTATTTGGTAAAACTCTGGTTATAATTGAACTTCAGCAAAAACTCCAATTGCTGCAAATATGACAGTGCTTGACAATTTTCTTGTCAATATGGATGCTTGCCTTTATATCTTTAGCTAACATAGTTTGAATAATTTTAGCACTGAATCTCTACTAAAAATGGTACATGTCTTATATATCACAATACAGTGTTAGTCACATTAGAGTTTAAATTAAATATAAAGAAAACTCTTTCAGAGAAAGAATGAATTAGACTTTTCAAAATATTAATTATGGTGATGTTTAAATATTTGCATTTAAGCTAATCACATTTGGCTTTAAATAGAGAAGAACATTAATCAAGGAATGCATATTAGCCATCATGTTTTGATTAGCAACATAAAAAATGCCTTGAAGTCAAACTGCATTTTAAGTTCTTTGGTTTAGACTAGAAGCTGATTATCAATGCTGTTAAAAAGAAGCTAAAAATCAAAATGTAGTCTGCCTCTAATTCGTTCTGTAGCTTTTCTTGTCTATCCTAGGTCCTTTTAAAGCAAACATGGCAAAGGTATAACAGTTCATGTGTTTTTCTGACTGATAAAAGTGGAAAAAACCCTCATCTTGTTTTATGTCACTTAAAATGCAAGTGCTTATTTTTTTCAATTCTCACAGCAGCCCAGTATTGCTGCAGTGGTCTGCTAATAAGCTCACTAGTGAGTTCTGCTGAAACTGGCTTCTGTTTGAACCTGCCCTTGATGCAGGGCTCTCAGATGGAGCCTGTTTATCAGGCAGATAATGATGTTTGCACTGCAAATCCACTGAACATGTGGGTTGTGAACACAAGTGAGTATGCACATATAACAGGGATGCTGTAGGGTGGTTGTCTAAAGGAAGAGAGAAGGAAAAGAGAGAGAAATAGGAGGAGAGAAAAGGAAGAAAGAGGAAGAGAAGAAAGAAAGAGAAAGAAGGAAGGAAAGAAAAAGAAAAGAATGAAAGAAAAAGGGCGGAAGGAAGGAATTCTTTTTCTAAGACCACTTAGTACTGCTGAGTGCAATGGATGATCTTTCTGTCCAGGCTTTTTTTTTTTCCCCCTAGACATTCAAACTGGCCAGAATTTGGAAGCTGTTGTTTTAAAAACACAATTTTTTTGATGCATCAAGTTGGTCAAATTAACAAGCCCAAAAAATTCCCTCCCTCTCTTCCTCAGGTTGCTCATTTCTGCTTCCATTTTGCAGTTGTAACTCCAGCAGCCTCTTGGTGCTAGTTTGTGGGGCACAGTCCCAAAAACTTCCTTGGCAAAGGAGGCATTGAGTGAGCTGTGCTGCAAGGACTGAGGCAAAGAGCAGCTCAGGTCCTTGTGCTGCCAGAAGAAGGTTTGTGCAGCTGCCCCACTCACCAGGTCTGAGCAGGGTGTGTGCAGTGCCCAGCAGAACAGTGACCCTTGCTTCTGAGCTGGTTCTGAGGCTGTGGGAGGCACATGTCAGCCTTGTTCTCTTGGACATCCTGAGAGTAAAAATTATGCTACGTCTTTCCAGTAACAAATAGGAATACTCTGTGTTAGCTCTTATTTATGTAGTCCTATACAGGCATCTCTTTACACTGCATTTAGTTGTGGACATGCCACTTCTAAGAAGCAAATAGTAAACACTCTAGGGTGCTGTGCAATTTAAACTAAACTAAAAATCTCTTCCTTCTTTTGTTTCACATAAGCAAAAATTCACCTTTTCCTAGGTGAAATACAGCACCCTTCTCATCCCTAGGTGAAAAGCCAGCTCTGTAACAGTGAGACATAGCTGGTAGTGAGGATGATAACTGCATCTCTGGGATAAAAATGCAGTGAATCAAATTTTGTTTCCTGAATTTGTTCCCAAAAGATTGGCAAATATTGAAGTGTTTGCATACAGGAAATTAAAATCACAATTTTTACTTTAAATTTCAGTTGTGCTTACTGTGTTGTCCTTCCAGAGTTTTCATTTAAAAGCCCACATTTAATAATAATGTATAAAAATTTGAACTCTCGTATATATATTCCTACAATTTGAAGTGTAAAAATTCAAAATACATCTGAGATCAAATCCTGATCTGTAAACATACATTTTTTAATTTTCATACAGTTTCTTTAATGTCAGCCTGATGAGAGTGAGCAGCTGCCTCAGCACGAGGGTGCACCTTGTGTTCCTGAGAATGGTGTGCACATGCTGGAGGATGGCTGTGTGGGTGGGTGACCATGGGAGTGTCTGCATGAAATTTTCACATGTGCATGTTTGCTTTCCAGTTCTGAGGGAGAGGTATTTTTTGCTACACATAGTTTCCTCCACAAGGTTGGACTGAGATTGTGATTGTCAGCGTTGTCTCTCAGTATGTCAGGCAAAGATTTCTTTTGTGGGGGAGCATTCATGGTAATTCTGCAGAATTCCCAGTCTCATATACAGACTTATATTACTGTTCTTTATGAACATATCAGTCGTAGCTTCTGAAAAAAGAAATATCAAAGCTGTATGCTTGAAAGTATCATAGAATGTAATTTTGTGCAGTTGGTCACAGTCAGGTACGTATAGCTTTAGATTTGGTTTTATTGCATCCATGGAGCAGTAAAGGACTGAAGCATTCAAACAGGTGTGTGAGAGTTGTTCACTCTGAAAAGTGACTCAGAAGCAAACTTGGGGATGTAATTGTGAGACTGAATTCTGGTTCTGTGAAAAATCAGCAAAAGCAAGAGACACTAAGATAAAAATTTTGAAGTTAAGTTACCTCTTTTTTGCTTGGGGTGGCAAGTTTGGTGGTTTTAGGTATATAATTTTGTGGTTTTATAGTTTCATGAAAAACTGCACCATAATGGAGCAGCTCAAGGACAAGATTATTGTAGCTTCTCTGTTCTGGCAACTCTGAAACCAAAATCAGCTGGTTTCACTGCTTTTTTATTCTCTAATGGATGAATTCAGAAGAATACTGTGAGCTGGCACATACATGGAGCTGGACTTAATTAACACAATAGTCCCATCTAATTATCTTGTCCCTGAAAGTTAGTAAGACTGGTTGGAGCCATGACCACAAAATTATGTAGAAAAATGTGAGCTGTTCTTTTATCAATGCGTGGTTCTTTTCTGCATAAAGCATGTGAAGAAAGCAGCCTCTAATCTGCTTGAGTAGAGAGGAAAGGGTTGATACCAATAGTTAGGAGAAGCAGGGTTTGCAGTCACAGCATATTCAATGGAGTTTGAAAGGAAGGACTATGGAATAAACCTTTGCCTCTCCACAGACAGGGTTTTGCCCTCTCCATGTCTTCCCCACCAGAATTCTCTCTTCCTGCCTGATAAATATGTAAGGTACTTACTTTAAAAGGTGTTTGGACTGGAACTGTAGAGAGCAAAGGAAGATCCCTTTGAGAAGTTTGTTTTGCTCATGTGTGTCCCTTATAGCATTTCCATCACTGCTTCCAGTGTATCATTTTTTCAGTAACAATTCATCTGGCATAGCAATAGTTTTCCAGGTTTTTTTGCAGAGCTGGACCAGATCTTTGGGCATAAAAGCCTTAAGGCAATTTGGCCAAGTGGTTAACTCTGGGGCTTTCCTCCCACAGTAAAAATAGCTTAAATTAATTAAAATAAATACCAGATCACTCTGGTCAAGAAAATGTGTTGTGTATGATACTTCTCAAATGTTGTAAGTGGATGCAGCTCTGTTGAAGTCAGTGTTGCTGTGCCAGTTTGAACCAGCTCAGTATCTGACCAAAACATATTGCAGAATGACAGATAAAATCAAAATCTGTTTCTCTCTAGGTCCAGGTTACCTTTTCAGCACTGCTTCAAGTCAGTTCAATTCTCTTTCCACACAGATTTTTCTGCAGCAAAACAGATTAATGTGCAAATTTGCAGTTTATTAGCTGAACTCCCATGTGTATCTCAGACATGTTATTACACAGCACTGTCCAGCTGCATTTTATTTTTCAGTCCCTTGTCATAAATGAATTGACAGTGTTATGGTTGGACAATTTACTTAATACAGAAGGTCTTTATTTTTTCCCCAATTTTTATACGTATCTATTTCCATATATTTATTTAATTCCTATTTGCAAACTAAAATTGAAGGGTTATAGTCCTGTAGCTTCCAGTTTCCAGTACACTTGTCACACATATCTAAAACGGAGTGATTTCATTTCTTTAACTGCATCAGTATGGTTAAAGCAACAAATCCTGTAAATGTGGTCTGCAGACACAGTTTTCAGGTCTGCTGATTATCAGTAACTTCCAGTAGTGAATTCAATAAGATCTGAAGCAACTGCATTTGTTTTTTTACTTAAAGGGGCAAAAAACCTAAAAAATAGGTATAACAAAGAAAATCAAGGCATCCACATTGATGCTAGGAATTTGCTTCTGCCTTGGTTTTGGCATCTTTAGAACTGACTGTATATGAAGTGTACATGACAACTTTAGAAATGATACAAGCAAGTATACAAATACAGGAATTTGAACACAACTCCTTTGAAGTTACATTTACAGCTGTTTTTCACAGCAAGACGCATGCATACCTGTGTGTATATATATATATAAAATACTATTGCAGCTGTACAGTGGGTCTGTTAAGTGTCAGGCCCATGGGTGGAGAGGAAGCAAATTTTTTTTTCCTTAGATTCTATGGAGTATTTTGTGAGTTTAGAACTTCTACACAGCAACTAATGCAATCACATTAGGGTAGTTGGCCAGGGTGAGTACCAGTCTACATGGCAGGATTTCTGTGCCACTGGTCTCCATGGAAAATGTTGCTCTGTTCTCCAGTAGAAGTTTGATGGGGTCTCTGGTGTCGAGATGACCCCGAGGTGTTAGCAAGTCTTTTTCCCAGCCCTGAGATTGAAGAAGACAACAGAATTCCTTGGCTCTCATTCTCAAGGCTGTTTATTTGCTCTTCTCTAATACATTGTCTTTCTCCGACCTGCTGAGATCTGTCCAGCGTGTCGGTTCGTGCCGCACTGACTGCCTTGGGGTGGTGTTAGCTTTTTATACTAAAAACTGTGTGTACATTATTTGCAATAATTTTCCAGTACCTATCACCTATGTTAGACAGTTTATCTCTAAACCAATCCAAAAGTGCCAACATCACAGCAGAAGATGGAGGACAACAAGAAGAAAGAGAAAGACAGAACATGCCCAAATGCCTCTATCTTGCCTCCTGAACCTCCATTCTAAAACCCCCAAAATTCTATTTTTTCACCCTGTGATAAATTCACTAACATTCTACTCAAACTCCTGTGGCTTGGGCATCTTCACACAAAGTTGGTAGTTTTTTCCAAGGGCTAAAATCAAAGGCACAGGTGTCTTTGACTCTGTGCCGAGGTCTCCAAGCCCTCTGTCAGGGTTCTGAGTCCTCCAGGGCAGTCAGAGGAATTTCCTGGGTTCTGACAGAACTCATCTTTTGCTGCCTGAGGGGCACTTAACTCCTGTTGAAGAGGCTAATGAAGGACAGACCCTTCATTTCTGCACCAGCTTACAGAGCATCTTCCTTTTTCAGCTAGAGTCCCACTGCAGATCAAGCATCTTCTTAGATATGAGAGGAAAAATCCTTCTAGCTGAACTGAAGAACTTAATGTTGGAGTAAATAAACTGTCATTGTTACTTCCGCTCATTATTTATATGTGTTCTTTAGAAAATGGACTCTTATGTGTCCACCACATTCTGTGTGCCCCTGTGTGTCACAGAGACCCACACTTACTCTTACTCATCCTGAGAAGCATAAAAATATGACAGTGAGGCTTCTTTGTCATGAAAAGAAAAAACTAGATTTCAGGCTTCTATTTTCCCATAGCATAATTGTGAAACTTTCCATTTCTGGTGATGCCACAGTAAATGAGCTTTAGGTTGTGCTGGTTTGGTTTGATTTGGTTTAACAAGTTGGGGGCTTTTTTGGTTTTGGTGTTTTGTTTTGGCATATTTTTTTTTCCTCTGTTTGTATGGCAATTGTTCATAGGTTAGTTTTCTTTCCTTGTCTTAGGACTTGAGCTGCAGAAGATGCATAGAAATTATGAAATTATGAAAATTGACAGTAAATAAATATTTTTTAAATATAAACCCTGGGTTTAGTGAATAATTGAATATACCCCTTTTTCTTACAGAACGGTTTACACAGTACGGCCCTAAAAACCTTAGACAAGCATGGAATAAGTAAGTATTTTTTTTAATTGCACTTTTGACTCTTCAATGGTATATTGAAGTTATCATATCTAACTCAGAAGGGCTCTATTCTTTTCAAATAATCCATATTTGAATTGCCAGTTTCTTGTAAATAGGAAGGAACTGCATAGGATAATATTTTCTTCTTGGGGCTGTTGGCAAGTGTATTGAGCTCATGGAGAAATATTGTGTTATTGCTTTGGGCCATCAGTTTTGAATCTTGTTTTCTCTGTTCATCTATAAAATCAGGAAACTTTTAAATAATGTGTTTCTAATCCACTTTTGAGTGTTGTTCCCACATGATCATTCCCTGTTGCCAGGTGCATCTGGCTATTGCTGTGACCATACTGTTGTAATCTTAATTATGAATGGAAAAACCTACTGTAAATTCACCACACTTTCTTTTATTTCCCCTTTCAATTTTTCCTTAATTTGCTCACATTTCCATCATATGGACGTTGGTATAAAGATATCATGCTCAAAGTCCAGAAAGTTGCCTCATGAGCGTTCAGATTGAATAACACACTAGCAGCATTATTCTAAATAATCATCTGTGTGAAGTTTGCTAAAAGATTTCTCAGCACATGTAGAATCTTTGTAGACAGGATATTTGGACTGCACTCTCTTGAGCAATTAATAGCTTTTATAGTTTGAAGAAAGCATACAGAGTTTGAATTGGATGATTTCAGCTATGTCAGCAACTCGTCTTGCCAGAAAACCTGTTTGAATTTTTCTCCACTCTGTTTTGACCAGAAGTTTTGAGCAAGGCTGAGCCTTTGCTGTACCACCATTTCTCTTTTCTTTCTGGTACTAATTCAAAATTTTATTTTTGCTACTACCTGGCTGTCTTGTTGGAAATTTACCAGAGAGTTCAAGAGATTAATCAGGAGGAGACTGTAACATCTCCAAGTTCACCACTGAAACTGAAGGTACAAAATGTTTTGGTGAAGAAGCTTCCTTATTGTAAAGGAAAAAAAAAGTTATTAATAGAGTAGAAATCAAATTTCTTTATCAATATTCTTATTTATTAGCAATGAAATGTGTCTACAACTGCATAATCCATACTGTGGTCACTTTTCCAAAATGTGATTAAGTTTATATTCACTTTGCCATTCTATTAATTTTTTCTCTTTCTGCTCCTTCCCAAACCCATTTGTTCCAGGGTTTTCATTTTAAAAACCAACCAACAAACAAATAGAACAAAATCACAACAAACAAACAAAAACCCACAAAAAAACCCCCACCCCACCTTTTGAAATTGTGGTTGACAATTGAAGGAGGAAGAATCTCTTAATATAGCAGGATTGTTGTTATAAAACTTTTGTTATTAGTTGTTGAATGTAATACCATCAATGTTTGTCCTTTGAGTCAAAACCTGTACTTGTGTGCTGCCAGGCATCTTCCATGGCCCTGTGCTCACGTTGCAGAACTCCTGGGTCCTCCTTGGTTAGCAGGAACTTCCCAGTTCCTGCAATGAGAAATAAAACTGGCACTGAAACCAACTCAGGCCTCCACAAAGGCATTAAGGGTCACTAGCCTGCATTGATTGACTTTCAGTATTCTATAGAAAAGTTCCTGGCTTATCCAGTTCAATCTAGGACCCTAATTTGGTGGCTTTCATGGATGAGGCCATCTCCTGTTTACTGCAGAGGGAACAACAGAAAGATTAACTCATATTTAGCTTTTGTAAATATCTCAGATAATTTTGCCAGTTGTGATCCTTGCAGACATCTTAAAATGTTTGACTGTACCTCAATCTTACTGCTTGGAATACAATTCAATTTCCTGAAAGTCACAGCTTTCCTTTTAAAAATTAAATCACTATAATGGCCTGTATCCCATCCTTTTACAATCGCAAAAATTGCAAGTTGATTTTTTCTTTAAAAGTAGTTAGTGAAATTCAAAAGCTTGGAAGAAGCAATTATATTACAACATAGGCAATTAGATCTGGATTGGGAAAGAAGGACAAGGAAACTAATATTGATTTCAATGTGTTTGCTTGGAGGCATATATTTGCCTAAGTAATGTGAATAGATACTGGCATGCCATTCCATCCATCCTGCAGGCCTGGACTGAAGTCTTTTTTCTGTATTTTAACAGCAGTTAGACTATCAAAATACAGCAGTTATGTATTAATAAGTACAATAATTGGTTTGAATTTGAAAAGTTGCTGTCTTATATTTCCTTCAAGACTACTGCATGAAATTTCTCTATTCAAAAATACCACAAAAAAGAACAAAACCCAGTTTGCTTGAAACAGCTTCAGTCTCTAAGATTTCATAATTGACACAAGTTCTGATCACATCACAGGCTGATTCAAATAAGACCAGAGCTTTTTAAATTCTATGAAACCTCTTCAAAAATATTTATACATTTTCAATGCTCTATACATAAAGGATTTGCAATTTTTCAGCTTAAATGAAGGGATTGAAAGCAATGACAATACATACAGTTCAGTGCTTCATATGGGTATTTCTACTATCATAGGAAATATTCAATGCCTCAAAATTATGTATCATTTACATTTGAAATGTGAAGGGCTTTCTCTTTTTCCAGTGTAAATCTTTATCTGTGTGCTGTATTAGAGGGCTGCTTGCTTGCACAGCTGTAGTTAAGGATGTATAAACATTTCTATTAGAGACATCAAATTCCCAGGGGTTTGTAATCCAACTGTAAAACTTAACACAGGGATACACTGATTCATTCCAGAAATTTTCTTTCTTTCTTATCACGTTTCAAAAAGCAGCAGTCTCCAGTCTTAAGTTAAAAAACCTTTTCAACTTCCTGATTTAATTTGTGGAAGATTTTTGGTGACACAAAATATGTCACGTACTTACTTATATTAAAGGCAATGAACATGAGACCTAAAATGGGGATAAAAGCATACAGACTTTTGTTTTTAAATATGCATTGGTTTTGGTACAGATTTCCTCTCAACATTGCAGTAGCTTTGAAAGATACACCTCAAAGAGCAGTGTTTATGGTCTTGTAAGGATTTACATGTATGATTAAACTTCTACTGATGCAAACTCCCACTGCTGCATTTTATAGGGGAGGAACTGCAATGCAAAAAAAATTAAAGAATTTTCACATAGAAACTGTACAGCAGTGACATTGAACTTCATGCTCCTGGATTGGAAGAGAACAGCTTTAACTTTCTAAACACAATGAAGTTTCACTATCTCCTGTTCCATCTTGCAGGCACAGGCTGATCCTTGTTCTTGTTTAAAAATATGGTTTGAGGTCATGGCACGTAAGGGTGGGAATATGGGTTTAGAAGCCTTCAAAGAGGCTTTTACCTCAAAATGTACATTTTAATTCAATTTATGTAAGGGGAGTTTAGTAGGAGGAAGAATAACACTCTTCCAGTATCTGTAAAACCAGCTTCATGTCTGTAAGGCCAAAGGAAGAGAGGCAAAAACCTCCAACCCCAAACCTTCCCAAAAGTAACACACAGTAGTTTGAGGGCAAAATAATTGCACCTGACCAACATCAGCTTCCACAAGATGATTTTAAAGGCAGAGCAGGATGATGGAAAGATATTGGATACAAGTCAATTGTGGTTTAATTCCTGGTTTAACTGGAAATTATTCAAAAGCCCGGAATTTAACAGCAATGACAAAGTGAAACCTAGCAGGATCATTATATGTTAGATCCCTTAAATTCTTAAAATAGAATTGGTTAATATTAGAGGCTACTTTGGGAAGTGTTTGAGACAAATAAAATAACTTTTACTTACAGTAAAATAACTTTTACTTACAGTAAATTACTTACAGTAAAATAACTTTTACTTACAGTAAATTAAGTTCTTTGGAGGCTTTAGCACTGACTTTCTTTACTGGTTGTCAAACTACTTAAAGAATGTAGAGAATTTATTAGATAAGCATTACCACAAAATGTATAAATTCCATCTTATAAAGTTAAGAAACAAAATTTGCATTGATGTTTGCTTCTATCTAGTACGAAGCTTCACCTCTATAGCATGACATAACATACTGTGGAATGTAATTATAAAATACTGGCCTAAAGAGAACTAAGATGTGGTAAACTGATCTTCCTATAGACCTCACAATTATATTTCCACTTTTTTTCCTGAACTTTTCTGTTCAATTATCTCTACACAATAAAAACCAAGAACAGCTCTGCCTCCAGAATGCAATGCAACCTCCTTCAATTTGCAAAAGCTTCTCCACAATAATAAACCCTTACAGAAGAATAACAAAAGAGAACTAATTATCCTTGTGTATATTTGGTAGGATATGAAAAGCTTTTTCAGATCCTTCTGCCATAATGGGCTGTATTGTGAGAAATTAGGTTGGAAAGAAAAGGTGCAGTTGAAAACAAATTCTGCTCTGCATAAATAGGACTAGTACTTTGTAATTCCCCAACATGGGTTATTTATTATATAAATAACACTTTATTCTCACAACCAGTCCCACTGCTGAGGAGTCCTTCCTTTAACAAGATGGCCTCTGTACTTGAGGCCTCCCTTTCTGAGGCCAGGGTGTTTAAAAGTTGCATTCCATGATGGACTGCCCTATTTTGGGAATGTTATTCAGTGAAAACTTCCTGAAGAAAGCAAAGGGAGTGAATAGAGACAAGCCCATGTAGCTTGAGTCTGTGTCTTGTTTCAAGCATTGCTTCAAGAAATTGGTTAAAGCTGAGACTTGGGAAGCATTTTTGGCTTGGGATTCTGTTGTTTGGGTTTTTAAGAAAATCTTTGCCTTAGCTGAGTTTTGATTAAAGAAAGAGTGCTCTCCTAATTGTCACTTTTATCTCTTTGCCTCCTGTCCCTTCACCCGCTCATTGTAACATAGCCCGTAGTACCACTGAAGGAATACTCAAGCTCTCCAGCACAATAGAAACAAAAAGCTTTAGTGTTGTGGTTGTGGAAACCTTTCTGAAGGATAAACCCAAGAAGCAGTAAGGATGTCAGGCAGTACCGAGAGAGGTGTGCTCGTGTCCTGGGGCCAGGAGGAGCTACGGATCACGCTGGGGCAGCAGGGGTGGGTACTGGAGAAAAGATGAAAATATTTTTTGAAGTATTTTTAAAAAGGCGTATAAACCTGCCTCTGCCTCCTGAAGGTCTGCAGCGATGCTGTTGCGCTGGAAACAAAAAGCATTTTGTATTTTCGGGTTTTTTTTCTCTATTTCCCATGAAACAGGCGGTTGCCCGAGGGGGTGTGGGGAGTCATGTCGCGACATGCCCCGCGATAGAGGCGCGGCCCCCCGCCCCTCCTCCCGCCGCTGCAGTGCCGCTGTCCGCCAGGGGGCGCCCGCAGCCCAGCAGCGTCGCCTGTTGTTTATTTCTCTGCTTAGCGGGGTTTATTGATTAATTCATTATCATTTAAACGGTAAAATTAATTTTTATAAATTATAAATTAATTTCGGGGTGGTGGAGGCTGCTTGTTTTTACATCAGCGCCTCTTCCTGCGCCCATCAGCGCTGTTTTGTGTGCGCGGAGCTCCGCGCTGTGCTGAGCCCCCCGCGCCGCGGGGATTGTCAACTCGCGGTGCGGAATTACGGGATGCTGATTGAAGCCAAGGCTGAGAAACATCTCCGCGGTTCCTCCACTTATCCTTTCGCCAAGCTGAAAAATCCTTCCTGATTTATATTCCAATCTTTTTTCAAATTGGAGCAACCGTAAAGTGCTATAATGTTATACCTTTTCAAACCTAGGGGGAAGACTATTCCTAACAGACCTCATTGATACCATGTTTATCCTGACAGTCAATTTATTCTTGCTTTATTCTAAATTCCCCCTCTTTTGTGTTGCTAAGCTTTAGGTTTTGTGTTACATCCTCTTGTCCCAGTTAAAAATACTAATAAACCTCCTAAACTGGACCACAAAAGATTTTGTCATTTTTGTTTCACAGCACTAATAACTCAATGCTGCTGCTTTACTAAAATTACATTGTTACTGCTCTGTACCCTTTCCCATCCATGATAGCAGTGGAAATACAGCCCCAATGTACATCGATGTTCCTTGTGTTCTGCAACATTTAATCCAGTATCTGGCATTGGACTAGAGTTTGTTTGCATTGTTAATTCTGGACCTATCTATATTTGGGGTTATTTTTCTGTGGAAATAATTGTTTGTAGTGTTCTATGCTCTGTCTTATTTTTAGATTTTCTGCCCACATGTCTCAATACTGTTAGTTTCTTTGTACTAATGTCTTTGTCTTTTGTGGTTATTTCAGCATTTAGCATCATCTAGGAGTTGATTCAGTATGCAGGGTATCCCTTAGTCCAGGTCATTAATAAAGATGTTAAATAAAACTGTGACTAACGCTAATCCCTCTGGCACACAGCTGGACACTTCCCTTCCAACTCAGCACATTGCCACTCATCATTACCCTTTGCTTATGGTCTGCCAGCCAGTTTTCAGTGCTTGAGATAGTGTATCACATCCCAGGTCTTCAGAGTTTGTCCACAGAGCAAGATTTTTTAATAGAAATTGCATCAAACATTATCTTTTGTTGTTTTGTTCCACCAATTATTAAGTCCACTTTAAAAAATAATTTATGTGATGCTTTTTTCATTAGTTACCTCTTCTTTTGATTGCCATTTTGTCTTATTTCTTCTGAAATCTAAGTTTGTGTCCATATTGTCTTATGTTTCTGTTGTCTGTACTTTCCTTCTATATTGTGTGTCAGTGTCCAACAAATATTTGCCAAACTTCTTTTATGTGAAAACCAGAAAGGAAGTATGGGCATATATTTGTATTTTTTAAGTCTAGTACCATACTTTAGAATGCAGAGCAAAATTAGATAATGTTACAGTAGCATATCTACAGTAATAAGCCTGTGAAGAGAAATGAGGAGAGAGAACTGGCTATTCTTGTGTAGAATTCCTGGAAAGACTTTTAAAGGATGCCTTACATTTGTTTGCTATCCTCACTAATTCCTTAAGAATTCCTTTGGATATTGAGACATATATCAGATAGACATGTTTATTTGGTGTTTCCAGGTATGACTTTTTTCCGATGTATGTTCTTCATTAGTGTTTTTGAGTACTTTCTGATAAGCTCTTCAGATGTTTCCAGTTGTTCTTTCTCCTTGCATTTCTACATGCCAATGTTTTATTAATTTCTCAGAATTATGTTTTTGGTAGTCTGTTACTCATATGCTGCCATGGTGTCTGTGTTCATTTCTTGGTTTGAAGTCTAATACTTTCTGATCAGAGGCACCAGGCATCATTATATCCTCACATTCTGAATCCTACCCTCTTGCTTGAGTTCTGTGCTGTTAGTTTATCTGCTGAAATCTCTCTTCTCCAGATAATGACATTGCTGACAAAATTGAGTCTCTGAGATATGTTTTAAAAATATTTGTATAAGGAATTAAAGACATACTGTGAAAGTAGTCATATAAATAAAGTAGACCTTGCTGCTGGCTTCCTCATTATTTGCATGTAGCCATTAAAGGCAAGATTCTTCCAAAAGGAGAGTGAAAATGATAGGCAACTTGAGAACTGGGTTGGCATTCAAAAGTGCTTAGTGCTAAGCAACTGCTCTTGGATCATGTGGCTTGATATTATCCTCTGCTGTTTGTTCTGTATTACTGATAATTTTTCTTTAACTGAGGAGTTCCTTTGGTTCTCATCTTAGGGTCTCAGAAACATAGATAATTTTGAGAGATGATGCAGACAGGCAGTAAGTATAAAAATATGAATAATGTTCCTGGGTTTTGTCACCCCTGCAGATGGTTTAAGCCAATCTCAGAACTCATGCTGTTCATCCCTGTTGCCAGCCAGAGACTTATGACAATAGTTAAGATTTCTGCAGTGATGTAAACATCATAAACTGTCTTTGCCTTAGGCAAATACTGACTTTTATGAGGATTTCATGGAGGGTTTTTAGTGTTATTTTGACCACCACATTTTCCATGGCAAGATCACTGGTATTCAGGTATTGCCATTCATGAACATCTCCTCCAACTGTCTCTCAAAATTCATCCAAGAAAATCTTAATCACTTCCTTTCCTGCATTTTTGGGTGTGGTGCCTCGTGTATCTGCCTAAAGATTTCTGACATCTTGCCTGCCATATAGTACAGAGAAATGAGAATTTTTGCTTTTTCATGCAGGTTTTCCCTTTTTTTTTTTTTTAATTAGTGTCACAGAAACACATATCACTGTAGGAGACTGGTGAAAACAGTGATTTTTTCATAACTTTAAGTTATTTGCTAGCCAAACAGTTTAACACTTAAATTTAATGATTTCTTTAAATGAAACTAGCTAAGAAAATTCTGAGCTATTGTTTGGGGATTTGTGAAAGATGCTGGTTGCAAGCAGGTCATCATGTATATGTGTTCAGTGCCTGCTTGACCCGTGTCAGAATGGGGAGATGGAGACTCTCAGCCTGCTGCTGCATTGAACCAGAGAGGCTGGATTGTGTGTCTGCAGCAGCACACTGTGAATAACGAGCCCCAGCGCAGGGCTGGTGCACCTGCCATTGCTGCAGGGCAGAGAGGCAAGTGGTTCCAAAGGGAACTGACCTTTTTCTTGCAGGCACTGAGTCAATCCCATATCCTAAGGCACACATTCTGCGTTAAAATTATTATAGCTCTCCTGGCATTAGGCTGAACAACACACTCTGGTGAAAATCTATGGAAAAAACCCCCAAAATATGATGTTGATGGTAGTTTGTTTATTGTTTTGAATTAAGTCTTTATAGGAAATATATTCTGTAATTTTGAAAAGCATCAGTAAAGTTAAATTGTCCTCTGATAAAGATGAATTTAATTAAAGTTTAAAATAAAATTTTGAAATCTTTTTTCCTGAATTAGCAGCTCACTAGATAGCAAAATACAAATGACAATGTTTATCACTAAATGTGACTCACAAATGGCTGGCATCCTTTTAAATTCTGTAATATTGTGTATATCCACTGGCTGCTACCTCAGCTGAATTTCTATCCCTAAGATCTGATTTACAAATAGACAACTTTCTGTTAAATTATTCACATCTCATAATAATTGATGTAACAGAGTTGATCTTATGCTGGAGAATATTTGATCATAAATTCAATGAAAACAGCCACCATCTTTGTGATGTTTGTCCAGCTAAATCCTTCAGTGAATAAAATAATAAAGATGCCAGCTGTGTTTGTTTTATGATCACTGCTGCAATAGGAGGCTGAAAATACAAATGAATAAAGGACCTAATTTTTCATGTTGGATTTATAAACTCAGAATCCTACTGCGAAGAATTTAAATTGAAAAAGTAAATTTTTTACTTCTGTCACATTCTTATAAATGCATTGTTTCCTTTTGTGTCCCTATTGTTTGGGAATACAGAATAATTTCAAAAGATTGATACTGTTTGGATATGTGTGGTACAGATATTAGGTTATCCATGGTCTCTGGTAAGGAAACCTTGTAAAAGTAGGTTAAATTTATGCTTTTCACTCCAACATCATTGCATGTTAAGAATGGACCGTCACTTTTGTGTTGCCTTCTTTGGTTTAATTTTATGGCAGTTTTAAAGTTCTATTTATTACTATGTACTGTTTGTGTGCCCCAAACTAATTTCACCACCCTGACATAAAAAAATCATGCTGTGGATCATTATTGGCCTTCCTGCAGCATTATGACTTTTGCAGAATGCTGTTG
This sequence comes from Ammospiza caudacuta, assembly GCF_027887145.1. NCBI lineage: Eukaryota > Metazoa > Chordata > Aves > Passeriformes > Passerellidae > Ammospiza > Ammospiza caudacuta. The sequence continues at coordinate 23,505,433 of NC_080593.1, forward strand.
CATTCCTTTTATTTCTTTCATATTTGATCCTTACAGTGCCCTTGAGTCAAGCTTTATTCGGCAACCATGAGGGCATGAATTTTCCTGAGATGTTGACAGACAGTGTTTGGTGAATATCATTTTTCTGTCAGCTACAGCCCATGTCTGTGCTGCAAACTAAAGCAGAGCCAGGGACTGTCTGCTGGCCCCGAGGCCATGTGAGAGGCCTTGGCTGCAGCTGTGCTGAGCAGCACTGGGGCATGCATCCCCTGTGGCCTTGATGTGGTCCCCGTGCAGCTGCAGGTGCAGTTATTGCTTTGGGGTAGTTCAGCCTCAGGTTTTTACATCAAAATTTCCAGAATAAAGTAACACACGTGTGGCAGACCATAGGAGTTGTGTTCTAGCGTAATAAATGGCGTACCTTGCTTGTAGGAGCGCAGAACCTGCTGCATTTTGGGAATGGTCCCTGGCATGGGAATGGTCCCTGGGCTGTGTGCAGGAGTGAGTTTGGAGCATGCTGCTGACATGGGCAAAGTGATTCAGGGGCAATGTGGACACCCAGTAGCTGAGCAGTCAGGCTCTTTGACTGCCCCTGTGAATTCAATTCAGCAATAAGGCTTCAGCAGAGAGATTCCTACTGTTCCCTGTGCGCACCTGAACATATTCCTGGTGAAGCTCCCTGCTTGCACTGTTCTGCTAGGATTCTTTGTCACTTAGGCCTAAAGTCTTAGGAAAAGAAAAATAAGAAATATCCCAAACTATGCATCCAGAATGATATATACATTTTACCTTTTTTTTTTTTCTTTCCAGCTTTTCCAAGATACTTTCTTGTCTTCCCAACCAACTTTATCATTCTGATCTTGATTATCATAATAGACTTCTCACATCCTCTGCTGATCAACATCCTTATTCAGATCATATAACAAGCAACCAGTAAATTCAATTTTGGTTTTTTGTGTATTGTTTAATTCTCTTCCCAACACTGGCTGATTTACTCCATTATTTTTGAGCCCCTTCTTATCCTTTTCAAAATCCTCCATAATTTTGCCTCTTCCTCTCTTTCTTTCCAAAGCTCCTGTTCCCTGTTTTTATGTCAGTGATCTCTTTCTCATATTTAACCCTTCTCATGTCCCTTAGATAGTTCAGGCAGACTCAGAACTGCTGCTTTCCTTTCTGGGAATCAGATGGGGTTATGCCCAGATAGTGAATTTATCAGTTGTTTGTGGTCCTTGACTTCAGGCTTCTTGTTCTCAGTTTGGAATCTGCTAAGACTTGACAGCCTCAAATATCTGCTTTTGCAAAAGCTTAATATTCTTTTAACACCCTAAAATGAGACCCAGATGTTTATTTACCTGCCCATCCAGTTCAGTGACAGCACACATGACCGGAGCTTCATGGATTCCAAGCAACCAGCAAATTCAATTTTGGTTTTTTGTGTGTGCAATTCCATGTGTGCAATACCCTTTGAGAATCCACTTGCTTTTTTTCATTGTTAGAAGTGGCCCAAACTCTGCTGGCAGTCAATTTTTAGTGATAGCTGGCTCTTTGGGAAATCTGACCTTTAGTGGTCACTTTTATAGATAAAAATTTTGATTTTAGCTCTTAAATCACCTATGCTGATTTATGCCTAAATAGCAGTAACTCCCTGCTTAGCTGTCTCTCTTTCATGATGCTTTGACAGGATAGAATTTGCAAAAATAGTTCAGGGTTGAGTTCTTCCCTACTGCAAGCCAATTTCTGAGTGTCAGCACTACATCTTCGTACATATATGAGTACAGGCACTTAAGATCCTTGTATTTCAGTAATTGGTGACTAAAATAGATGGAGTTTGTGACTTGATGATTCACCTCCAAGATGTTTATGGATAAAAAACATAAACACATATGTTAAATTCATGCAACTCTTTAGAAGGACATTTCAATACAGGTAAGTGTGGATATGTAGTGTTCCCCTTTAAAAAAAAATAAAAATAATGTTACGTTGTCTCCAAATTGAGTACTAGAGAGATCGCTGTTTTCTCCTTTCATGGTGGTCCCTGCATAAGAAACCTAGGAGTTTTTTTCCCTCATTCAAGTCCAAAGTCAAGTTCATACGTTAACACAAGCATATTTGTCTCTTAACAAGTTTTACTGCCTTTGGTGTCAGACACTGGATTTTCAGCCTGACTGGTTCTCCCTACTCAAAGAAGACCTAAAGTTCACTTTAGAAAGTTTCTGTCTGCATTAATGTAAAGAGAAAGTGGTGTGCTAAATCAGGAGAGTGGCTCTGGAGGAGGAACGGCGCTTTCTGCGCCGCAGTGCTGGTGTGAAGGTGGTGTCCCGCCCTGTGCCACCTGGACCAAGTGCCCGAGGGTCAGGGAGCTGCAGCTAGCTCTATGTGATGCAAGTCTGCACAAATACAGACATAATAATACCTAATTAAGTGTTCTTGACTGCATAGCTAGACTATATTGCCCATATGCCCTCATTACCACCATTTCAGTCTCTTCCTCTCAATATTTACTAGTCCTGCATCATTTCCCTCTCGTGCCTTAGCTTAGGAGCATGGTTGCAAAAATACCAGGATGCCTGCTTTTACGTAATTGCTCAGTCTCGTTGGGTTCAGCCAGGCAACTCATCTGCATAAAGTTAAATACATGCATGTGCCTGGGGTCTGCCTTCCTGAGCTTTCCAGGCTTGGGGCATTCTCTCTGCCTCCAAATCTCTCTCCGCCTTTAATGAGCTGTATAAATAAATACAAAGTACTCCTGTTAGTTCCATAGCCACAAAAATATATTTTATTAGCTGAGAGGTATACAGTAATAGAAAAGATCAGACCCATGCAGTGTTTTAGGCAGCAGTGGGAGGACAGGGCAAGTAGCTGCTTCCAAGTGGTTGATGGATCTGAGGCCCCAGCAAGACAGATTTGTAGGTTAACTCTGATAAATGATCTTTGGCTTCACTGACTAAAGGAAGGTCACCCTTCTCAGGGCACTGCCTGCATGCTGCAACCTTTTAGCAAATTCTTGTTAAAGTACTGAGCAAACAAACCAGTTCTTATTTACATTAGAATGAAATTAAAACTTCTTAAACCCAAGACGATAAAATATCAGACAAAAGGGTAGAGATTCATAGAGCAGTATTAATGTTTATTTACTAGCACTTAGTTCTGTCTTTGTTTGTTTTCTAAAGGTAATAGGTCCAGGAAGACAGCTGGAAAAGGGAAAATAAGGAAGATTTTGTTTACTTCCCTAATGGGTGCACCCAGTTGACAAATTTGAAAATCAGAGCTTTTTTCTTTTTCTTCAGAATATCTTTTGCATGGATTTATTTGGAGAGAAGCAATTCAGGTTGTCAAAGGTGGCATGAGGGAAAACACAGAGCTTTGACTGCATTGTGTGCCAAAGGTTTAATTCAGCTATTTCTGTGTTGGAGGCTGGGGGCTTATTCCCTCCTTTTTTTTTTTTTCTTTTTCACCTATGTCCAGCCAGTGAGGAAATAAATATATGAGAAAGAATACTATGGAATGTTAACTCCACTGCTATATTTTTCTTCCTTTTATCATGCCCCAAGATTCACTGAAGATGATATAAATTCACCGTGCCTTATTTTAAAAAGCATAACAGAAAGGCATTCTTCCTTTAAGAGTCAGACTGTAAAAGGTGATTTTCTTTCACTCAGTTTGGTTTAAGCCTGTAAAAAGCATTAAGTGAAAAATCTGATATATTTGTTAGGGCATTTACTGCATTACTAACTTATATTTTCAGTTCTCACTGAAAGGTTTATAGAGAACATAAACCTTGAAGAGTTTTGTTCAGGATTAAAGTTATATTTTCTCCATTTTCTGGTGAAATAATAGCTCATAAAATGATTGAGGTGTTAGTAATTATTTTTAGCTCTGTTTATTTTCCGAGGTTATTCTGTTCAGCTTTCTGAGGTGCACACAGACAGCCTTTAAAAAACATTCACCTTGATCAGAGGATTCATGCCATTTAAAGAATTTCAGAATAATCAAAAGCTTCTGACTAGATGTCACCACTGTGTTGTTTTTCTTCATTAATTGCACTTACAGCAAAGATCTTCCAGTAATCTATGAATCTAGCATATTCAGTAGTGGTCTGTTGTGGTGTAAGTAATGTACTATGTCTTCAATAATTAGTATCTTTAATACTGGCCTAATTGGGATGCTGACAGAATTAAAACAGTTGATTGGTGGTGCCATGTAAAATCAAAAAGAAGTAATTGCTAAATTCTTTCTGGGACAAAATAGTAAGGCATGTTCTAATTAAAATTTTTTAGGAAATACTTTTTATGGGAAATACCTGTATCTAAGAGAAACTGCTGGAAACTGAATGAAATAATGTAATTTACTTAAGGTAGTCTTCTTTTAGTTTCATTACTTAGTTCTGATTTTAAACAGTAGCAAAACACTGTACCCAGCAATCATGCTGCCTAGGCTATACAATGCCAGAATTCCTAAGAATTAAGGAAGTTTTGTGATCATATCACACAACACCACATTCTCAATAGCTTAGGGTATGTTATCACTGCCCATACATTGTATGTTTGCTGTTTAAATAAACTCTTCTTCTGTTTAGTGTCTTCATTTGATACTCTTGCTTCATTTGATACTCCAGCATATGTTATTATGGCAAAAAGATGATGAGCATCAAATGTAAACCTAACTCTGTGTCAGAATTGGAAGAAACAAGTAGGAAAAACATCTGCAATGTTGTCAATGAACAGTATAAGCAATCTTCCCACCCAAATCTCTCTCAAGTTGATGCTGAGTTTCTTTGGAAGGTTTCATAGCTCAGCATATTTATTCTGAGGCATCAGAGCGAGAGCTAGCCCAGGTAGGTCTCACAGAACTCAGGATACTTTTAGGTCTGTTGTACATTGACTTGTTCTCCTTCAGCATAGCTTTTAAACATCAAATCAACCAAAATCAGTTTTTAGAAGGGGTGTGTTCTGTAATGGTGGTAATGTTCTGCTTCTTCTATGAAGCAGACCAACCAAGCTGGAAATCACAAGCATCATTGTTTTAAAGAAATACAGAAATACATCTGAAACAAACACTAAAACACACCAAATCTACTGCAAAAGAGCCAGGGAGAAATAGACTCATCTAAGTTTTTGTCTTGAGTTGCATTAGGTGATGACACAAATAATCAAGTTCTAATTGAGTATAATGACTATTGTCAAAAGTGAATTGTCTTGAGAGGTTAAATCACTTCATTGTCTAGCTTAGGTGTGACCAAACTGAGTCTCTGAAACCTAATCTGACTCATGAGCAGTTTAAGCTTCTTAATTCTCTGTTCTGAGAAGTTCAGGAGCTGCAACTGTAATTTTGGTTTACCTACTGGGTCAGTAGATTCTTTTAAAAAATTACCAAGTATATGCCATTATATACCTAGGGCTAAATCTATATTAATCAAAACAGAAAACCTAGTTGTCTATATTGTTAGAACCTTCATTTGTTACGTTCACCTTTTTTCCTGAAATGCTATTGCAGCATCTTGGCTGCTTTCCAACTCATGGCATCTGGGCAAATGTCAAATGAGAATTTGTTCAGACAGGCCAGGGTTCTCATTACCTTCCTGGAATGCACTGAATGAACTTCCCTCCACAGCTTTCCAAATGGGGAAAGCTCTGACCTCTGCTACGTTGGCATTAACAGCAATGCCAAGGAATCAACACTGACACTGTTATTTTCTGTTCCGTATCAGTGAATACTTATCATTGGTTGTCATGGCTTTTATTGTAGTAATAAATATTTTGACCACCTTTCCAGTACTTCAGTGGATAAGACTTCTGATGCCTGTAATATGGTAATATAACTAAAGGGGATCAAACTAATTTTTAAATTTCCAAAGAAATCATATCTTACACCACAGGGAAATCACGGTGGCCTGAAGACTGTGGCATGCGGTGTTGTGCAGAGCAAGGACAGACACTGGGAGCAGTACAACCATGTCATACATGTTAGAGCCAGTGCAGGCTTTTTCCCAGCCTGGCTCATCCAAGAGCGAGTCATTGTGCTCACGTGACAATCTTGATTCTTTTCAGGTGCTGAGTGTACAATTAAAGCAATGGCCAAGGGAGTCTGGAGACTGGATTTTCCCATCCTGTATGTCTAGAGAGCTCAGTGTTTCTGAGTCTAAACTGTTGCAAACATCTCAATTTGGGAAGAGCAAGAGGGGCATTGGGTCTTTGGAGACATGTCTTTTCTAGGGAGAGTGCACAACCCAGGACTGCTGTTGGCAGCCCCATGCAGGTGTGTGGTACAGTCCCAACAGTGACATGTCACACTGCCTCTGTTTGATTGCATTATTTACTCTGTAGTTTGGCTTGAGGTACCTCTATATTGTGCTGTAGAGCAAATTCTGCATTTTGTGATTGATCAGCAACAAGTAAAACACTGCTTGAGTGAGCCTTCAAATTATTTTGTCTTACTTTGTTCATCAGTTTAAGTCTTCAATACTCTTTGTGTAAAACACTGAAAAAATGGTAACATCTTTGCTCTGTTCTATTCTCATCTTGATATACTCCTTTATGCCTTCATCTGTATCAAAAGCTAAAAGCCTGGCATCAAAACTTGTGTTCAGTTGTTGTGGTGGTTTCTTGATGGCTAAATAAACCCTCCCGAGCTCCGAGGAGGCACGGGGCCCGTTCGGGAAGCGGCTCCTGCACGCTGGAGCTGGCACGGCGGCTCTTTGAAGACAGTGGGTGTTCTCTGCGTGGTGGCAACAACAGAAAGGCTGCTGGAGCTCCTAAAGAGGAAATGCTGCTCAGGTAGGCCGTGCTCTGATTTGTGTTTCACATAGCTGCTGCTGCTGCAGGATCATGTGGAGATTCAGAGGTATAAGCTGTCAAGGCACACGTGGGCGTTTCTGTATCAGCTGCTAGAGGACAACGCATTTGCAAAGTGTTAACTGCAATGCACGGTGTTGTACGGTTGTGTGCAGAGCTCAGGAGAGGCTAGAGCCTGGCATGAGGGCAAAAGGCTGCTGTCCTCAAGCAGCCTTGGGTGAAAACGTCCCCATACAACCACTGTGTCAGGGCCTTGGAAGGTGAGCTAGTACAGGGACTGGGCAGGAGCCCTGTCATTGAGGGACCAGAGCATCCTCTGTGAGATGAGCTGTGAGCGCTGCCGCCTGCCCTGCCTGATTCACACCAATTTGTTACTTCTCTTCATACCATTAAACTTTAAGCTTTGCTAAATGGTGTGATTGTTTAGGTTAACTGTGGTTTTGTCTTTCAGCACTTCAGGTTGCAGGAGTTTGCTTAGAATAAAGAAAGCTGAATTTCCAAAGGGAACTAGGTGCCTCACTCCTCTAGGCCATGCTATAAATGCCAGTTGAGAAATGAATTAATGATACACTGCAAGAATCATATCTTCACATGGAAAATGTGCACAGTAAATTATTTTTGCTTTGGGAAGTATTTACCTCATGCTGCTAGGAGCATATAGACAGCTTATTATCTCCATTTGTTTTAATGCCCATTTGTCTTAATTATTAATGTGAATTTGAACTGCCTTCTTCATTGCATTTAAAAGCAAATCACCCCAAGTTCAGAAGTTCACTGCACATGCCCCAAACTTTTTTTTCTTAAGAGCTTAAACCAAACTTCAGTGATCTTAGTCATGTTCTGCTTGACCAAATACTGACCTTCCTCTGCAGTAGAAAGACATTTAAGCCTGTTTTCTGAAATTAAATCAAATTCTTGTAATCCAGTGAGATTTACAACTGCTCAAGTCTAGTCAGATTCATATATATTTCAAGTAAGACAGGTTCATATGGTGTTTGTTTTTCTTGAGCTAAGGCGGTATATAGCATTTGGGATTAAACTGAAAATCAATGTGTTTCACAAATGTCATCAGAGTAGGTGTGTAAAAATATTCCCAGTATTTCTCAAATCTAATATTTTCTAATATCTACATATTATTTAATGCTCATTGCCAAAGGTTTCTCTGTATTCTGCCGTACACCACATTTTCTGAAAGTATGTATGCTGTCATGGCTAGTAACTATTCCTCAGTGATTAGTGTGACAGTAAGTGAAGCGTGAATATTGAGACTTGCCGTATCATGCATGCCAAGTTCCTATATGGCCCAACTGCTGTGAGACAAAACATGCTATTATGTTTTAGACACAAAGCCATATTGTATGAAATTCCATCCTGTCTTGTACTGAAAGAGGTGTGTTTAAAAATGAAATATTTTTTTTCTTCGATTCTTTTTGTTAACTTCTGTATTAGGTATTTAACTACTGAGCCCCATCAGAAAATTTAGCCTTTGTCTCTATTGAGGAATCAGGTTTCAAACTTAAATCAGACAAATTGTTGATGTTTTAAAGAGAATATTGGCAAAAAAAAAAAGGAGAGAAACAAAGCAATCGTTCCAATGTTCCAGACACTGACGTTATGCTCTAAATAGGGTTTTCTAAACAATTCTGATGTAGCAGATGTAACTTTAATACATGATCATACAGTACCTTTTTCACAAGTAAAGAATAGCTTGTCTTTAAACAAAGCAGCAAAATTAGTCATGCATTCCATAAAGGCATTGGTTTTTAATACTGACAACCTCAGGAGCCCACATCCATGTGGTTTTTGTAGTGGCCATTGATTTCCAGAAGTGACCTTTGCAGAAGACAAGAGTTTTGGAGATGAATTTTTTCATTGTTGAGCAAAGCTCCATAAACAAAATTAGAATTTTAATGTAGAACTTAAAAGATACAGCTGAGCTAGGGGAAAGTGGTGATTTGATCCATGAGTTACTCAGATGATCTTTGGCCTGTGTTACACAAGAGGTGACACTTGATCGTTGTGGTCCCTCCTGAGTTTGAAATCTATAAATGCTTGGAAACATAATCCTAATAATGTAGCAACTGGAATCTTCAAAGCACTGACAAACAAGTAGCACCAACCCCACAGCCCCAGCACTACTTGGAAGGTGATCAGGGAAGATAGATCTAATAATAATAGCAGATTGAAATATTTTTGCACATTGTGCAATGAATTTAGTCTTCTTTCTATTTATTAACTATAAAACTGGTACCAATTATGACTGATTTTTCATAATTATTTAATTAGTTGATGTGATTATTTTGCAGCCCTAGATATTTTGTTGGGTTTTTATTATATTAAATATATAGTGTGCTGATTATTTGATGTTTATCTTTGGTTTCTCAACTGATTTCAGTAAATATGTATCTTTTTTTGTCTAAACTGGGAAGGTGACGGGCTTTCTACACTGTTCCTCTTCAAAACCTGTTCTGTTTATATTAGTTTTTCTGAATTTCTGGCAGAAAGATCTTAGCAGTATGCCAGATAGACTGGTGACCATTAATGCAGTCAAAATGTCAGCATCAGTCTGTTCAAGGAGCTGCAGATGGCATCCAAAATTTCACCTGCAAGTCAGAATCTGTTGGTGTTTGAATGTTATTTTCTTTGGCTTTGCTTTGCCTCACCTAATTAGCATCTCCACTATATGTATGGATCAACTAAGGAATGGTATAATTCTTATATTGTAGGGTAATATTTCACTATTTAAGTGACTGAATTTTCTGAATTAACAGTAATTCTCATTCAAGACAGAGCAGGTTTACTATAGTTCCTAAAATCTTGCAGGTACCTCTGTAGGGAAAATTTACATTGGTGAAATGGTATGACACAATCTCTGAACGATTCATTGGTGCAGGGGGGATTAGGACTCAGGGCTCACAGATTCAATATAATCACCATTCCATGGAAGTTTTGGATGTGTAGAAGAATTAATACAAATTATCCTTGAATATTTGCCACTCCTTTTCCTTTTCTTTGTTAATAATAACTTTTGTCTTGATATCTTGCTGTGTTCTGTAATGAAGTTATCTGTAATTGTCACAAAAGCCTACTGAACATTTTCAACAATCTGGTAGTTCAAATAGTCTGGAATTATTCTAATTTAAATGCAATTTATGAGCAATGAGTCTTTCATTCAAGGTGTTTTTCTTTTGTCACAAACTGAAAATGCAAACAGAAAAAGATGTGCCCATCAGACACACTGGAGTTCATCATCTGTTTAACCTGAAATAGCAATTTTGAAATCTAATCCTGGGAATTCAGTAAGATTATGGGTGATGAGATACAATGCCTTAAAGTGGTCAGCACTCCTAAGCAATTCATCCCTGGGTACTTTCTGGACGTAAATCCTGCCAGTTCTCAAGAAGAGATCAGATAGGCACAGTATTCAAATTTCCATCTAGCATACAGTTGCTAGAAATTAAAATGACAGCCAGTGGCATACTTTTTGAATGATTGCAGATATCAGCATATCATGCATATGCCAGTACATAATTTAGGATAGATGCTTTTGACTTTTATTTTTTTTTTAATTTAAAATTAATATCTGAAATTAGGGGTTTTTTTTCACACTGATGATGGTATGGACAGGGACAAAAGGTTGTGTATATGACATTTGTAACTTAAATCTCTCACTGTAGTGATCTTTTTTATTTATTTAGTGTTTTCAGTGTTGTCTGTTCTTTGTTGAAGAAACAATTTTCACCTGTGCCTATACTGTTTCATATAAATCATGCCATGTCAATCCAATAAAAGAGTAATGCTGCTTAATCCACCTTCTTGATTTTTTTTCTGGAAAGTCAGCTTGAGCTGAAAAAAATTAATATTTGCAAGAAACGTGCTGTAGGATTATTGATTTTAGAGGAAAACATAATCTTTTTCAAAGACTGAGTTATTTTGGACTGCAGTCTAATATCTACTGGTTTTGAGAAACCAGTGCATTGAAAAACCTTTTATAGAATTTGGCATTTACCCAGTAAGACATCTTTACTGAGCAAAGGCATGGTTGAATTTATGAAGTTTCCTAGTAATAACAGCAACATGATGTCAACAAGATTCAGCATGTATTTTTTTGACTGCATATTACAAAAAGCTTGGTGGCTGTGGAAATTTAGGAGGTAACTGTAGCTTCCTAGACCCAGGCCACATCTTGCTGATTACCATTTTACTGTCTCCACTTCAAGTCTATTACTTTTTAGATTATATTTTCTTATAATATTCCCAAGGATTTAGGTCCCAGTGAAACAGTAAGTTTTCTCAGTTTCTGTAGGAAGCTTAGAAAAGATAACTCACTTAAATTTAATGTTTGCATTGCATTAACACTTAATGAGAAGTCAATTCCCTGCCACGTGAATGTATGAACAAATAAGAAGTCACTATTTCCTGAAAGACAAATGTCTTTGTAAAACATGATGAATCTGTTGCATGTTAAGCATCGCTGGATTTTAAAATTTTATACTTCCTTAAGTTGTGTGAATGTTGATGTTATCGTAAGCTTGGGTTTCATGTGTTCAGATGGTAATAAGCATTTGTTTCCAGCACTGTAAATTTTCAGTTTGTCAGTATGCTCAGTAAAATGTAAATGGATGAATCAAAACAGTTGCTTTCAAGATGCTGTTGCTCATGATGCTTTAGCATACTAGGCAGGGCATATGTGATATGGTGTATTATATGCTCTGTAGTTGTAAAATTTGTATGAATTTTGAGCTGTCAATACAGAAATGATTAATCAAATCCCTAACCTAAGGAGCACTTTTCCTGGTAGCACTCCTGGCTATTTAAAACTTGGTGTTTCAACTGTGCTGGCTGGAGATGGAATTAGAAACAGAATAATTACACTTTTTTCCAGAAAACCCTTCTTGTTTGTGTTTCAGGCTGAGCTGTGTGAACCATGCAGAAGATCTAGCTTCCAAACTACTCCAGTGTTTCCCAAAGAACAGATTGTCAGCACAGGCAGCTCTGAGCCACGAGTACTTCAGTGATCTGCCCCCACGGCTATGGGAGTTAACTGATAGTGAGTATAACCACCTCCAAATGGATCAGAAACAAAGATTCTAGTTCAGGCAGATGCATGTGTGTGTGCTAGCCCCCACATACAGACAGCCTCATGGACACACAGAGCCACACACAGAATACGTGACTGCAATTGTGTAGATTGAAATTACATAGTTAGCTTGACACTGGACAAAATGGATTCTTTTTTTTTTTTTTTTTTTTTCTGCTATCTCTGCTCTGCAGTCTGCAGCCTGCTATCTTTGTATTTGATTATGTGTGGAGCCAATAGAATTCTCTGAATTGTCATAAAGCAAAAGGAAAAATGCAATTTACATATTTAGTGCTTTTCACTTATAACATACAGTAATTCTTAACTAGCTGCAGCGCACAGGATAAAAATCAAGCTGTGTTTGATTCACAGAATCTCTGTGTGTTCTAACAGTAACCTTCTTTAAGAAAGGACTTGGCATTCAGAAGTCTGGGAAACACAAAGTAAACAATCAGTTAATTTGCTGAATTAACTGAAGAGGATAGCAGATGATATTCTTAGCTAAGAATGTTTTCACTATTTTCATACATCCTTTTGCTTCCTTTATTAAACTGAATGCATTCCAGTTGGCTTGGCAGAAATCCTATCCTATCGTCATGTATGCTGCCAATTATCTTTTTAGTAATTTAAAATCATTTATATTGTATGTCTGCATGTTGTTTTTCAGCATTAAAAGCACACAGCTATTTATTCTAGGGAAAAAAATAGTATCAGGAATGATATTTTTTATTCAGAGAAGATTCTATTATTATAAAAAGGTTTCACAAGGGAATAACAGTCAGCATTTTGCTTTAACTCAATATGGTGAAGAGATGCTTGCATTACAGCATTGTATGTTCTTTTCTGTTTTCAAACATGCATCCATTAGCTAAATATCTATATCCAGTACCTCAAGGCAGAAAGTTCAGAGATGCAACAATGGAACATATGTGTGTAACTATGGCTGATTTAAAAGCTTGCTTCTAAAAACCAAGCTCTCTTTTTGAATATTCATCCACAGTAGAATCTGTTTACAGTTGTGTCGGTACAAAAACTTTTGTCTTCCTGAAGTTTATCTTTTCCATCCTCAACAGCTGTAGTAGTCACATTTTGAGCTGGTTCTGTGGCTTGGCTATCCAAGTACCTACTCCCAGCTCTGCTCTGAAGAGCACTCTCCCATTTTTAGAATATGAAGATTAAACCAAAATATCACCAATAATTTATGTCCATCACTGTCATAGACTGTGTTCTGGCACAGCAAAAAGATTCCCAGTTTCCTTCTCTGCCATGGTGACCCACCACTGTTTGCTGGCTCTGGTACTTGATAAGCAGAAAATTTAAATGTCCAGTGTAAGTTAAGGCAGCTGCTGTTGAAAGTCTGCCTTTGCAGAAACTGATGTAGAGATTCTTTTCTTCAGAACTAATGAAACATCAAGAATGCCAGTTCATTTATCCAGTTTCCACCAAATGGAAAACAAAAATCACTCTGCAGTGGTGACATCTCAATCCTTATGACTGTGTGATTTAGTCTAGCCAGGATTTTGAATTCTGAATTCTGCAGTAGCACTTTTCTGTTAATATGGACTTATTACCCACTTGCCACTTAGTTTATCAGTCAGTGGTTAAATCCAGTTCTATCAGTGAAGTAAATGCCTACACATTATCACTCTGCAGCAGGCTGCCAACAGAGACAGTCTTGTCCTAGTCATTAACAAGCACAATGTATGCAGAACACCAGAGGGGAATTAAAACCACAAAAAATACCTCAGGGTGGTATTTTTAATATGAGAATTTAATTTGTAATTTCACAGATTAAGAATTTTGGCTGCATTAATCCTTTTATCAGCTCACAGCAGGTTATTTGCAGAAGCATAACCATAAGGCGATATTCATTGGCAGAAACACGTCTTTGCATAACGTTAAACATCAGGAGCAGTGAAACCTTTTGAAGGGGGGAGAATAAAGATGAAAAATCATTATATTTTAAAGCAAGGTTCTTCTAAATGCCTCCAGTAAAATTTTGAGTTACAGAAAGACTATTTCTGTGTCTAGGAGATAATCATTATGAAGCATAAATCCAGATGCAAGAAAGGACAATCCCAGTATCAAATACTACAATAATTTCTATTTAGTATGACTTGGATATACTTGTAAACATATTTACAAAACAAAGAAGTCATATACTTTAGAGAGTTGGGAAAATGTTTACTGTGTAAGTGAAATTACCAGTTTTTGTGGTTCTAGTTCTTTTTGCTAATATTTTACATCAAGAAACACTATTGATAGTTAATTAAATATAGTTATAAACATATCAAGTCTTTATGTAGAAAAAAATTAGTGCTTTCTAATTTGCACACCACCATTGATTTTGCAAATCTCTGTAGTGAGTAGGATTCATCATGGAATATATTTTTGTCTAACGCTGAATTGTAAATTTTGGGATTTAGCACTTAAAACAAGGGAAAGACTCATATGGGGGTAGAAAAGCAAACAGGATGAATCAGTCAAGTGATTTTCTATCAGAAAATTGTTTTTTCGGAATCACAATATTTCACAACAATATGGTGATTCTGCCTACACTGAAAAAGTAAAAATGAAGTGTTTGACTTTCTATTCTCGTTTTGACCTTTAGTACTATGTATTTGTATTCTCTGTAATACTTTACAGTATATTTTTAATTAGGGTTTATTTTAAAAATGTGTGCAAAGTTAGTTTATGTGAGAAGCACAGTTTTGCTTGTCTTACTTGGTTTAGTTTCAAGGCATAATTTCAGCTGGGTTGGAAGTTCAATTTCCAGATAAGCTCTGTCTAAAAGGTAGCCACTTTCAGTTTTTGAAAATAATACATTAAAAACATAAGAGCAATGCAGTTCTGTTAAAAACACCTTGTCTAGGAATACAATGCAATTTATGATGCAGCATAGCTTTCATTCATCTGAAAATTGAGCAGTAATCTATAGATGAATCCCTTTTACTAAATATGTGTACTTGTTATTTTCTATTTAAAAATCATTCCTCCCATTTCTACTTTTATATTTGAGAACTCATACTCTTTTATTTGCATAAAATATCTGTCATTAACAATGTGTGTTACCAAGGATAACAGAATAGGAAATGCAAGTTGAGATGTCAAACTGCAGTGGGAAGGTCTGTGCCTAAAGCAATAGCCAGGTCTTTTAAAGACATATAGATGAAAAAAGTAGTTCCAGAAATTTACAGATATGCCAGTTGCTAGTGCAAAACAGAAAACTCTTATGGTCCTGATTAGTTCTTTAGCATTTCACAATGGAATCATGCAGTGGCAGCTCTCACGAGGACATTGTTCAATGGAGGTTTGTTTTCAGGATATATTAAAAGTCATTGATTTTTCCTCATCAGATTGAGGCATTCTAAGTAAAAATGAGTTTTCATATTATCAGTATGTTAGTTCTTAACCATTTGCACTTGGACTGATGTGATTATTATCATCATGTCTCCTAATAACTGGTTGCTTGGTGTGACATTGAAGTTGTCAACGTTTTTCTAGCTCATGCAAAAGGGGATTGCTTCACGTAAAAGATTTTTGAGTTCTTGAGATATTTTTAACAAACCTAGTTGTCTTTGGTAATTCAAAAAAGAAAGTCAAACTAGTTCAGTTCTGATATCAAGATTCTGAAGATGTAATATGCGATATCAAATTATTGAAAAACCTTGCTGCATGTTTTACCTTTTTATTTCTAAGTTCTCTCAGCAGAAATTTGAAAGTGGAAGTTATTAATTGTATGGTGGTGTAGAGGACAAATAAACACACACAGTTTGGAAACAGGTTTTTTTTGAAGTTGTATGCAGCTAAGAATGCTTGCACCATACAATTTCCATCATAATGCATTCAGCTTCTTTCCATTCAGATTTTGTGCACTGCTTACTGGCAGAAATAGGTGGTATATGTATTTAATGTGTTGTGTTTGTCCTATATATTAATTATTGTTAAATTCCTGCTTTTACTGCAAAAAGAAACCAAAATTTCTGAACTGACACTCTTTTTTACAGTGTCTTCTATTTTTACTGTACCGAATGTAAGATTACAGCCAGAGACTGGAGAAAGCATGAGAGCCTTTGGAAAAAACAATAGTTATGGCAAAGGTGTATCAAACAGCAAACATTGAAGAATACCTATGTTCACAACTGATAATGCAGGTAAGAAGTGATTATTGGAAAGGATATCTTTGAAAATGTTCATTAGTCATCTTTAGAGAAACAAAGTACAAAACTCAATTGCACGTCCATATGCAGGCTGATACTCTGGTTTTGCAGTTTTGCAGTCCACAGGAAGAGTGTAAGCACTCAGGAATGAGTGTCACTGACGAGTTGAAAATACTGCAGAAGTTGGTGCTGGTATATTAAATAATAGTTTGCCTCTAATTTGGACTGATACTTTTTCCCCCTGGTAAAATAGGAAGAGAGAAAATACCTCTTGCAAGTTCTGTTGTTAAATTTTGGAGTAAGGAGGAGAAATTCTATGATTTAAGGTCCCTCACAACCCTAACCATTGTATGATTCTGTTATCTAGTAGGCTGCAAGTCTTGGTAGCAGAAGGATGTTCATGATAAAGGGGTGCTGTCACGTTAGTGGTTATGATCTGTACCACTGGATCAACTAATACTAGTTTTGTTCAACCATTGTTATTCAGCAGTGCAATAGTGTGCATTATGACTTCTGGTATTTTAAGAGCAGAGCAGAACTTGGGAAGGCCAGGTGAACAGAGAGGCCACTTCTCAAATTACAGCAAGGGGATGGTGGAGTTATACCATGTCTTCTGCCCATTGTCTTCTGCCCATGTGCACCAGCCCGGTGTTTGTTGAGAGGGATTTAATACTTGGCAGACTCTTCCAGATTAGCAGTATTTCTTTATATAGCTGCTTTGCTTATTATGCTTCTCTAAATCTTTTCATACCACAGTGTTTCACGAAACACCTTAAGAGCAGGTTCTTTTCATTCAAAAAATCAAGGCCTGCCATTTTTTTGTGTGTGTTTGTTTTTAAAGACATGGTTGCTTTTGCATGTTGAGTCCATTTCAACAGTTTGTTGCAGAAGTTCTAGGAGCTGACATAAATGCACATGCTGCTCTTATATCTATTTGAAGGTATGGTCTCCTATAAATGTAGTTGATATTCACATGATGTTTATATTTAGTTAAGTCTGCTTTATACAGTATCATACATAACTTTCTCTAATGAATTACATTTGGGTTTACTGTTGAATGCTTATGTAAAACTGGGTTTTTTAACCCTGTGATGTTGTAGAGTCTTTGCCTGACAGGCAGTAACTACTGAAAAACTGGAATGAATAGATTTCGGTGCTGACAGCCTGGCCCAGTTTTTGCACAAGCTCTTCGCCAACAAACCATTTAAGATTCTCTAATGTCAGAAATGAGGCTGCCTCAGAGCAGTCTGTTTACATCCTTATTGACAAGCTAATCCCTACTTTTTCCTGGGGCTGTGTCCCTGCAGACATCTCTTCAACCTTGTCTGTTCTAACGTGACATATCATCCATCTAAAGTATATTTAGAATGTGCCCATCTGTGCTAAAGACCTTTTGTGTAGAAGCTTATGTACAGAATCTCAGTTCTCATGTACAGAATCTCCTTTCTCTTGCTTCCAAATAAATGCAATTTTTTATTTATAAAATATGCAATGAAAGGTTTTTGCAGATGAGCATGTAAAATAGTGCAAAAGAACCATTGGATAATTCTTACTGAATATCTATTTGAGCAGGTACGAATTACTGGTTTAAATTTTTATATATGAACAGAAAGAGAAAACCATATCTACCCTCTACATGCATCACTATATTGTTATGGCTGCTCAGCCACAGTTTTAATACAGAATAGCATGTTCATTGTGAAGGGTCTGAAACCACTTAGCAAGTGTTGTGATGTGTACATTATTGATTACATTTTTCCACTATGGCTTGCGACTTTGTTCTGTTAGGTGCTTACTGTGCAATGACATATCAGCTCCCTGCTGTAGTATTTGACTTGTGCCATGAGATGGGGACCAGCAGGCAATCCTGGAAGAGTATTAGGACCAAACAGAGGTCCTTGTACCATGTGGAGAGCTGGAGATTAATGACATGAAACTAAAATTCTTAGGGAAGTAGGAGGACATGAACAATGGATTTGAGTGAGGAATTATTAGAATGGGTGGAATCCTTTAAAGGGCTGAGACTACCAAGCAAGTAGAGGTGTGAGTCAGTGTGGAAAATGAAAGGAGTTGGGAAAAGAGACTGGAGATTTGGTAGTGTGAAAAGAAGATCTGGTGAATGGCAGGTGGCTGTGATTTCAAGCAGTAGAGTAGTGACTAGCAAGCAGGATGTTCAGTCAGTGAAATGGATAAGTTTGAGTCAGTCACTCCTGCAGAAGATTAGAGCTGCAGTCAGCAGGAGCGTAGCATTAGGGAAGGGGTATTTATTACAATATATTCTCTCAGAGTCTCCATTCACAAGGCTCAGTGAAGCAAAGTGATGCATGAATAGCAAAAGGAAAGATAGCAGTAGCTCTTCAGGGCCATGAAGTTGACAGGTAAACAAGGCAAGTAGAGTTAGAGAGGTGGAGGCAAACAGTACAAGATGTTAAAATGTCAACAAGCATGATCACATAACATCCCAACTTGTGGGATAAAGAAAAATTAGAAGGGTCAAATATTGCAAGGAAATAGATCTGATTATCAAAAAAACCCTCGACAACCATAGCAAACAAATATTTCTAACTTGTCTCCTGGACAAGGTAAGCACATATGTGTTTCACTCAACTTTGTGGGTTGACTTTATGCATATATAGAGGTGGCAGGGAAGTTAGGAAGGGCTGGAATTTTGAGGTGTTCCAGTATCCTTCAGGAAGCTGTGAAAGAGAAAAATCTGTATATAGTTATTCACTAAATCCTCTAACATGTGTAAAGGAAAGGTTTTATTTTTTATATATTTTTATGCATTTATACATCATAAAGGAATTTATTAGAGAAACCCACAAAGAAACATAAACAAGGAACCATCTTCAACCGCCTCCAGAACCTGGTGCTGAAGAAAATTCTACTCTTATGTCCTTCCTCCCTTCCTCCCTCCCCCGCTAATTTCCCTGGTTTGGGGGTAAAATAGGAATTAAAATTGAGAGACCCAATAAAGATCTTGTACCAAGGCTTTCTGTGATAAGAAGTTATCACCTCCTGCCTTTCTCTCACATACTTGCTAGATGTTACTGCCTTGATAGTGCACCCACTGAATTAAATCCACGTTTGGAAGACAAAAAGATTAGGGGAGGAATGGCTGAGACATCATCTGCTGACTTTGGGAGCAGCAGTCTCTAGCAGATTGGTGAAGGAGAGGGACTAAAGGCAGTAAATTTGTAATTGGCTCCATCATTGATTACAGCTTGTCTTAAGCCCTCAGAAACTGGTACATCTCTAAGAATTTCTGCTGTCTTTAAAATACTGTGGTACTTCAGCTGCCTGTCTACAACTCACAAATCAACTTACCACTTGAAAATGCAGTAGCCTAGGACATGTTTCTGAAAACTTAGATGACATCTGTCAGAATTGGACTTCTAATGGGTCTTTGTAGACCACACTGTGTCATTGTCTTGGGCTCCAAGAAGAGACAACACATTTATTCCAGTACCCATGGGGAAAATCCTGACATTTGCACTTAGCAAGGTCAATGCTGAGGCTGCTCTCTACTGGAGAAAATTAGCAAATATGTGGTGGTAATGAGCATCACCACACACAGAAAAATCTGTCAGCACTGAATTAGATGGGGCCTTTTGACCATATCTACGCATCTTTAATGTTTTGTGATAAAGTAAAATGTTTTTCTTTTGTGCCTGATGGTTTCCATTGATATTTTTTTCTCCATGGGGAGGAAGCATCTCTGTAGAACCATTCCTCATCTCTGCATGTCTTGTTGAGTTGTACTGTATATACTAAAGTCATCCATCTTTACAGATCTGTTTTATTGAGACAAGAAACTCTAGAGCTCTGTTTTCATTTGGCTAGTGGAATACATGGCTAAAGCTTGCTCCTCTCTGGAAAGGATGAGTCAAATAGTAATTGAAAAGACAAGGCATTACCTGATACCAGATAGCACGTGACGTTTTCTTGTGGTGATTTATAATCCCCAGCTCCCATTGGTGGGCCAGAGACACGAGATGTGTTTCTGGCCTATTGTCTGCTTCCTGGAGCCAGCAGGGACAGCTTCATTCAGGATGGTAACACCATATGCTTTTAAAGTATTTAACCTGTATTACCATAATGAGATCCCCTGGCTTTCTAAATCTCTTTGACAATTCACTGAAGCAAAACAAAAAGTGGCCTTTATTTGTATTGCTTCACCACATGCACATGCATCCCAGCAATCCTGAGTGTCAGTCACAGGGTGCTGAATTCTTTCTTCTGTGTCCATTTAAGCCAGGGACTGACAGCAGCCTGGCCAATTGAGGGGAGGATGGCGTCATTCGGGCCAGCTCAGCTGTGCAGAGCAGAGTAAAGCTGCAGAGGTGACACTTACCACTCTAAAGGCAAGAAGTGCTGGTTATTTATTTGGTTGCTTATCAGTGGGTGTGTTCAGCAGCACAGAATCATTTTGGAAAATTACTTTTTTCTCTTTGCTAGCCAGAGAGGTGACTGTTGTTGCACCCCTATCCAAATAGTTTCATTTTTGTTTGTCATCCGTTTTACATGTATAAATTGTTTAAGAGTGTCTCTTCAGCCCTGCTGTGTGGGAACACAATTTTTGCCTGCCTTGCCCTAGTCAAGCCACAGGGAAGCTGCAGTCCAGCTGTGTGTGTGTCCAGCAATCAGTACTGAAAAATCATTTTCATTCACTACTCCCCTGAATTTATTCTGTTCGGGGTACCCCAATGTTGCTAAAACACTGTGGAAAACTATATACTGTGCATCTAAGTCTTCATCTCTGCAGCTTCAGGGGATAAAACTGTAGTAATTACAGTGGAGAAAGGTCTGCATAAAAGAGAAATTCTAGACTGAGAGACTGCAGATCAGCCAGATTTTGTCACTGTTGATTTAATCAAAAGCTCAAAGTAGCCAGTAGTGCTTTATATGTGTGAAATCTCAAAATTCAGTGTAAAACCAGATTGGGAGAGAAAAGCAGAGCTATAAAAGCACAGCAGTAGCCAATTTAATTTTTTAATGCATTTTTTAATAGATGGATTCAGATAGATGTGTATAAACAGTCATTGTGCTGCTGCAGTTGAAAAGATGGAAGCCTAAGCACTGAAGATGGGAGGTTTAAATTTCTCTTGCATCTTTTAGTGCCAGACAGTGTCTATACATGAATGTTGAGGGTCAGTTTAATTATTTAACTAATACTGGATTTGCATAAATTGGCTTTCCTGAAAAGGCTAATAAGATGCAGTTGTGGTGGGCAGCTGAAAGCAATTTGGGTTTGAGTCCAGTAATGACAGTACTAAGCACAGTTGAAATTGTAACATCAATTTTGTAAAATGTTAAATTAGTATTAAGCTGTGAAAGATAACTGCAGAATCCAAGATATTTTTTGGCTCTCTGGTACTTTTAGTGCCATTATTTTCTTATGTTAACAACATAATGGCTTTATGAGACTGTTCCAGCTGTGCTTTACTTAATACTGAAGAATAAGATCACCATACTGTTGGAATATACCCTAAATATAACACACAAGGGAAAAATTCCAGGCATTGGTCTACATTTTCCTTGTGATATCTATTATCTTATTTCTATTGATATAAAATGAAAGTTATAGACTGAATTTTGCCCTCTATTCAACCATAAAGAAAATCCCCCCATATTCTCTGGACTCTGCACAGTGAGTGAAATGGACTGGACTGAGCAAGCAGCTGTCCAGTGCAAGGCTGTTTTTGTATAAACTGCCCATCTGGCCTAAGTGACGTGTGGGGGCTGAGGATGGAAGAACTGTCCCTCAGGTCCCCAGGTATGCCCCAGTAAAGGAAATCCACCACCAAATCAAGGAGCTCATAAGGTTCACACAATATATTTATTGGTGTTTTCGTGTCAGTACTGTAACAGGTCACCTTGTCTCCTGTCATGTGAAATGCAGTCACTTAATTGCACTCCTTGTAAGTAGTAGAATGCACAATCTCTTGATTTGCTTTATAAAAAGAGTGGGTAACATAATGCACAGAGGTATGGAAAGTGAATTGGGAGGGATGGTCTCACCAAGGAAGCTGAACAGCTGTCCTGATGAAAGCCTGTCCAGCCTGGAGAGTGAAAGCCCAGGAGAGCATCTATGCCTGGAAATAAGCACACTGAAACAAGTAGGCATGATCAGGATTTCCAAAATAATGGGAGTCTCTTTAGGAAAAAAGAAGGAAGCAGAACAGAGAGGGGAGGTCATCACATTTTATTGTCATTTACTCCACTTGGTAGAACAAGTATTTCAATCCTCCATTGCTAGGAGATATTGATTTCTTCCCTGCAGTTATATACTCTATGTCATTTGGTGTGAAAGTAGTGCCTACATATTTATTGACGTTATTTTTTTAAATTGCAATGTGTCATGGCCAAATCAGCTTCAGAGCTGGAGGA
This sequence comes from Ammospiza caudacuta, assembly GCF_027887145.1. Lineage (NCBI taxonomy): Eukaryota > Metazoa > Chordata > Aves > Passeriformes > Passerellidae > Ammospiza > Ammospiza caudacuta. The sequence goes on from NC_080593.1 coordinate 23,527,833, forward strand.
AGGAAAACAAAGTGTTACTATTATTATGGATAACTTTTTGGAAGGACAATGCTGTATCTCCTTGTACTATGGCATAGTATGGAGCCTATTTTCAGTTCATTTCTAATGCATGATAACTTGTCTTCAGCACTGTGAAGATTCATTTTCAAATAATTTTTAGTGTAGAGGTTTGTAATTTTACAGTCATTTATGCGGCAGGAAAGATATTAGTGATATTTGCATGAACTCATGCTCAGTTGCAGTGCTGTTTATCTGTCTTTCCAGTTTGTTTGCTCATAAATTTAGGAGACAAAAGGCGGAATCCTCAGTGCCATGAGTGTGCTATATTGCATTATTAATATTAGGATAGCAAGCAATTCCCACTAGACAGTCTTTGTGGTCTGCTCATGCTTAAGAAGTGTCTGGGCATGAAAGGCCGTGTGAGTTGCAGCGGGCCACTAGTCTGGGATGACATTTGAATGCGCGGAGGACAATGTCTCCATGACAATGACTGGGAGGGAGGCACAGGCGGGGCTCCGCTCTCCCTGCTCTCCCATGGACAGTCACCTCTCCTTTAGGATTATTCCCTCACGTGACTCCTCAGTTGGGCTTTGTCTCAGAGGAATGTGGAACCACTGGAGGGGAGAAACTGAGGTTTCCAGACAAAGCAGAGGCTTCCAGTGCTGACACACAGCCCATAACCCAGAGAGACAGCAAAGCTAATGAGAGGCATTGCCTCTCAGGCACCATTTGCAGCATTCAGACTTCACAGAGCATTTTACTTTCAGCCAAATTGCAAACAAAAAAATGAAATTTTGTATTTCCATATACCAGAATCTTTTCTGTGAAGGACAAGCTTTGTGGTGCCAGTTTTCATCTGTAGCTTATATTGCCTGATTCTCCATGAAATAAACAAACTAAACCAGCCACAGCAATATTGGGTATTAGGGCACCACCCATTAAAGTAAATGTGCACTGAATACTTCTTGTTGTGGGAAGATTCTTGCCTTAAAATGTAGCAATAGTTTACAATTCAACTAATAAAATATATTTATTTATTCTTCCCCATAAGTGGGATGAGGATGGATGTTTTTCCTACATCCTCCTAGTGTTAACTGTTAAGTCTCAGGAGGAAAACTCAAAAAAATACTAAATGCTCATTTAATAAAGATATCTAATGTAGAAGAATAGCCCTGGAACAGTATATTTGGATATTTTAAGAAGTGGAAACAAAATTGAGTATTTTCATAATTTTTTGGCCTGTTATAAATTATTAATGTTGTTTTGGGCCATATATGTATTTTGAATGAGTAATTATGGGCGATCGTTCTCTGCCATTAGTAACCTAGATTTTAATTCTGTACAGCCACCTCTGCAACCCTCTTTTGATATTAATATAAAGTCTAATCGTGCACTATATTTTCTGACTTTTTTATTGTAACAGTAAAATCACACCCTTTTTATTTAAGTCTTCTCCCTGAAATTTTTATTTTACAATTGCTTTTAGTACCTTTCTTGTTCAATCTGTGCATTACATGTGTATCAAAATCTTATAGTTAGCTTATAGTCTGAAGGGAAATAAAATCCACACAATAAATCTCTCCTTGTGTGCTTGAAAGATTCAGCACTGAGTAATCTGTCACATCATAAAAGGAGCAAAATCAAAACAACTGAGTCATTATCATGACTCTGCTTGGTTTCAGCCCATGAAGTGACATCTAGACTCTGCAGATACTGTATTTGTCGTTTTATGTATCTGTGTGCAAACATTTGTCGATACAGAGGTGTAAATGTTGCCAGCATTTAAATTAGGTTAAAAGTGCTATTTATGGTTACATCAACAACAAAAAATATTCATAATCATCCCTAGGTGAAGCTTCTCATTTAACAAGCTTACAGCTCCTAATTAATTCTGTAAAGAACGCCATTTGGCAGAGCAGAATTATGAGGTTTGCATATTGATAGTGGCAGGGAAAAATATATCTGTTTTCTATTTATATGGTAAAATTAACTTCTGTTCTTTTGAAAATGGCACATCTCAAAGGTATTGCTTTCAAAATGGTCTCAGGGTGTAAAGAAAGCAGTAATAACAGCACCAGGCATTCAGTTCTGTCCTAATTTTCCCACCAGTTTTTCAGTGGTTCAGCTGTCTGAGAGACTTAAAGTATTCTCATTAGGTCTCTGCAGAGGCTGCCTGCTCGCTGCTCCATCCCGAGCTGCCTCTCTCGCTCCCCCTCTCCCACTCTCCCCTTTTTCTCCCCTCCTGCCTTGGGAGTGAGTGTGAAGATCATTTGCTGGTGTGATTGGCAGGTTAGAGCATTCGATCAGATGAGTTCCTCTTAGTGCAGGTCAAAAAGGCTGGTTAGCAGGAGCTGTCGAAAAATGCCAGCAGCATTCGAAATGGGAAATGTCATGACTTCGAGGCAGGGGGTGCCACCTGGAACAGAAAGCCCCCAGCTCATTAGCAAGTTACAGGATGCAAGCTTAACTGGAGGGAGCAGAGGAGGAAAGATAATACCCAATAGGGAAAATTATTGTGAAGTGGAATTGATTTCATGTATAATTTGTTTATCACTAGAGGGGACAAATGCTGTCCTCCTGACATGTGTGGAGGAGTGTGGACTATGAATGAAGCAATTTAGCATAATCTCCAGGTTGAGCTCTGGATTTAAAGAATGCCAACTTCTTTCTTCCCAGCTGTGGATGTGATCAGGTCATGTTGTATTAATTTAACCTGACATACTCTCAAATGGTTTATCAGGGCAATTTTAGCAATTTAACAGAACACAGCAGATATGAGCTGCATTCATTATTAACATGGGGCAGTGGTTTGTCTTCTGGATGAAGTGGGGTTGGGCGTTTACTGCAAGCTCCTGTTGTAAAAAAGACATGTTCCTCTTGCAAGTTGAATTATAAAAGGACTCATTTTTAATGCTTAGTTGGATTGCATAAAATCAGAATGCAATTTTGGTTTCATGATATAATTTTATTTGCAAGAAAGCCTATATACCGTTAGAAAGTATGGATTTAAAAATAAATAAAGTATTCAGGCTTACTGTATAAAATTTAATCTGAAATGAAGACTACAGGGTCTGCTGCCTGTCAGGGACTTATAGAATGCACATATAAAATATCAGCATTACAAAATGCTTAGTCTTCTCCAAGATATCCTGTAGTGGTAAAATTGCAGGCAAACTCTTCATCCCAGGCAGTTTAACAAGCTCCTGGCAATTAATATTGCTAGCCATTCATTTGCTTCACTGGTCTGTATTTTAGTGTAAAAGGCATATTGCATATCAGTAGAAATGGCTGCATAGATTTTTCTCCCCCCCCACACACACACAGAGTTTTTTTCAGAAATGTTAAGAAAATAAGATGAGGTCATGGTACCTGCCACACTGTTTTATCATGGTATCTTTGTGCAGCTTTTTGTCTAGTTCTGCTCCTCCTGAAGACAATGGGAGTATTCCATGGACTTCAATGGGAGTACAGCTGGCTCCCTTATAAAAACTAATATAGACTCAACAATACCATCTCAGACTGAGAAAATGGAACTTAAAAGTTGAAAGGACTCTTGAGAGCTATTTTTCAAACTGTATCCCTTCTTGTTAAGGAATTTTGTCTTTTATATATATTAAACTCATACTTTTCTCAGAAGTTTGGAGCTTGTGCTTAAGCAGTCTCTTGGTTGGGTCCTGAGGAATGTTTGCTTACTGTTCAGATCCTTGGCTTTTTTCAGCTTTCATTTTCTTCTATCAAAGTTTTTAAGTTGGTAATGGAGTAGCTAGCATTTGCTTTATTGAGTAACAGGCTGTTGAATTTCCCTTTCTCCACTGAATGTGAATCAGAATCAGATTTTTAAAGGGAGTTTCTTAATCAAAATATTTGTACAGAGGCTTACAGATGAGTGTTTTCTATTTGGTATTTCATGTAAAAAGCTCAGATTAACAGCCTGGTAGTTTGCAAAAAAGAAGTTACTAAAGCACCATAAAAAGGGCATTCTTTACCTTCCAGATACCTTTTTAGTGTTAAGTTCTTTCAGATAGGCACTGTGAACACTGGCTGCTGTAGTCTGCACTAATGAACACACAGGCTCAGTCCTTTGCAAAGCTGAATAAAGAGAGCAAAATATCGGAATAAAATATCCTCTGTGCAGATTCTGTGGTAGACTTTTTCCCACCTTGGGCAGCTCTGCAGATTCCCAACTAGTATTTAAGTATTTAAGAAAAAAACTGGAAACAAATTTGAAAAGTTCAAAAATTATTCATTACTTAATATCTGCTCTGGTACTTGGTTTGCGGGAGTGATGTGCATTTAAATTATGTGTATGGAGTTGGAAAATGAGGCTTCTGTTGGGAAAAGAGAGTAAACTGGACAATCTCCAAGTCTGTTAGCTCCATGGACTAAGGGCAAGGATCGGTAGGCACTGGACAGACCTGCTAGATTTTAACCCTGAGGAATATCTGGGGGATCTGTGGTGGCTGTAGTGTCTGTCTGCATCTGGCAACAGCTGCTTGGACACGAGAAGGATGTTATGGCTAGGAAATCTGGCAGGTGCAAATAGGCTCATTTCTAGAACTCTGTGTGACACAGGTTAGAGACCTGTGCATGTCCTTGGTTCATGACCAAAGGTGTCACTCAGAATTAGAAAAAGCAGTCAAACAACTAATATTTCCCACATATTTACATTTTCTGCCAAGAAAAAGAATTGTAGTCTAAAACAGAAACTCTTCATCACTCTTCATTTTTTAACAAACTTCTGGTTTTTCAAAACTGATACCAGTACTTGCCTAACTTCTAGGGACTAGATAATTCAATGATGAATAGTAGCCAGGAAGGAATTAGTAGGAAATTCCTTACTGCCCCTCAAAACCTACTATTTTTGCAGTTGTTTGTTATTTATTCAAATCCTGACTTCTCTATTCTAAATAAAAACTGGTTTGTTCCTTGACTCTCTAGGGAAGGTCAGGCAGAAGCAATGAGTGGGAAAATCACATGTATACCACCTGATTTTCATATGTTTTCTCCCCCGAATTTTTGAGGAATCACTGGAACTTACTAGTGTATATTCTGTGACATTACCAATCTTTGTGAAACACTTTTTGGGTGAGAAGGAGCTCTAGCACATGGTCCGTATTCCATCAGTGACTCCTTTTATCATTACTTGTGTATAAAAACACTTTTTTTATGAATTGCCTTTGTCTTTTTAGAAAGTGGATATGTTGAGAGTGTTGGAAAAATTGAGTGAGCCCTGAGGTCATCTAAATAACTCCATGTAATGTGAGCAGGTGTTGATGAAATCTGGTTCAATCAGTAGCATTTCAACTTTTGCTTTATGTATTATATTTCAAATTAAATAGAGCAGTATAAATCAATCCATAAATTGAACCTGGGATTGGGTCATACCCCTTTTTAAATGTATGTGTGTAGTTCTTGACTTTGATATTGTTCACTTTTTATTCTTCTTTTTCATTTGGGCTGCAGTAAAAGGATTTATCTCTAAAAATTATTTTCTAACATTTTGCCTCACCACCATGTTGGGTTTTTTTACTAAGTCTTTCCCCCCTATATTAAATATATCACAAATTATTTACATTTAATACTAAATCTTTAAGGAGGTACATTTAGATAGATTGAGCATATTGAATATTTCTTGACCTGATCCTGTCAAAATCCTTGACCAGAAACTTTGTGCATATGTTTTGATTTTGATTTTCTTAGTAGCTGGAGCATTGCTTTTGGGTCATTAACCCTTGCCATCTTTCCTCAGATGACATAAAATCTGAGATTTTCTGAATTTTCAAGTCCTGGAGTTGCTTTTTTTATGTAGGCTGTCCTCCTCTCCCCAAAATCATCTCCAAATTTTCTGGGAAACAATGTTCTGTACCAGCTTGTGTGGAAAGTAGAATTGCTAATGAGTCGCAGCACTGCTCCTGTCACCAGACAGCAGGACAGGCATCTCTCCTCCATCCAGACTCCTAAATGCAGGCAGAGAAACTGTAGCACCCCTACCTAGAGATTTAGAAAGATGTTTGAAATGTGCCTCAATGGAGCAGACTGATTGAGAAACTGAATTCTCTTTCCATGAGTTCCTGGGGAAGGAAGGGAGCAAACACAATGCAGTCTAAACACATGGGCCCTCATAGAATCATCAGAGCTGGAAAAAACTTCTTCAGGGTCTGGGCTGGAGGAAGCAACGCTGGGCAAAATCTCATCTGTGTGGTGTTTCTCACCCATTTGACTTTCATGGAAACAAGCACAGCTTCTTGCTAGCAAACATCAACATTTTCAGCTCATATCTATTGAGAGATGCTCTGTTTTAAATTTCTGTTGTTAATCCACTGTGTGTTGTGATCACAATAATGCACAGAAGTAAAACAAACATCCCCCACCCCCAAACGTCCTCCCCTAAGAAAACAAAATCCCAGACCATGGTGATAAAACAGATCATTAAGAGTTTCAGTAACAGCCTGTCAGCTTGGCTCTAAGTGTGTTTTTGCCTGCCATTAAAGACCATATAGATCCACAAATTTGATATGGTCTAGACATAAAGGGAGGGGGAAAGGATTTTAGAAACATTTTATCCACCTTACTCTTCAACATTAAGATTATTTTTTCACAACAGTGTTTTTACTCTAGTGTTTGAACTAAAAAAAAATGGCAGTTTTAAAATTCTTAAATATTTTACAAGCTTAAAGCAAATGTAGCATATTTGTAAATGGATGCTCCAAAAAGTGAAAACAGGATTGTTAATATGTGAACATAAGCAAAATGAGTTGTTACCTGACCTTCTTTCTGAAGTTTTGCTGTTTCTCCTCCTTATCTCTTTCTTTGTTTATTGAGTTTATTTGTTATATTATGCCTGAAACGTGGAATATAAAATCCATAATTCACAGATCCTACTCACCTTGTTCATGGAAGGCCCTACCATGGAAAAAAAGGTCAGACAGGAGGAATGAGTGGGAAAATCACATATTCATCATTGGATTTTTATTTGTTTTCTCCCCCAGATTTTCCAGGGGGAAGATTCCAGGAGAATCACTGGAACTTGTTAGTGTGTATTTCATGGCTCTGGCAAAATGCTGCATAAGAATGAGGAACCTCAGTGCTGTCTGTGTTTGGCCCTTTTGGCGCAGTGTTAACACACATTCCCCCAGAACACACATACACAGCCCTGGCCCTGCCATGCATTCTTTGCAAAAGCCAGTGATTTCTTTGCTCCGGGTGCACATTCAGATGGGAAGGAGATTGGAATGTGGAGACACTTAGCTTTGTTGTCTCCTGCTTTTGTATATGCACTATGCACATTTATGATGGAAAGGTGTCCAGTAGGTCCCAAACTTTCTGAAAGGCAAGAGAATTTCAACAGATGCAAAGCCTATAGGTAAACAGAGAGTGCTGTCAACCCTGCCTTCATTTATATAAGCCAGAAAACGGATAAGGGCAGAATTGAGGTCATATTTTGCCTTTTAAGGTAAATAATCCATGTCAGAGTCCCAAAGCTTCCCATCTCAGCAATGATAAACATGAGCTGGATCTGTCACACCTTATCCCTGTGAGACCCCACTGCATGCAGTGGGTCATGGTATATGTTTGTGTTGTGGGGAGGAGGGAGGAATAGTGTGTCAAGTGCTTTACATCTGCGTAACCTGAACATTTTGTGTTGTTCAAATACATGCATTCTGGTGCTAATGGAAACAGAGATCACTTATCACCATATCTAAGGAATTAGAAATGTATATTCATGACTCCCTGTTACCCAAATAGGATGTCCATCATTCTGCATTAATGACATAGCTCTATTCTGCTCATTTCATTTTTCTTTATGTTTTACCCAGCTGAATAGCTCAGTGCTGCCATGGGGTCCTGTATCGTATGGCAGACTTTGCCTTTTGAACTGCCCACATCACAGTTTGCTGCAGCTCCCTATCTCCACCGTCATTCTTTTTCTTTACTCTAAATGTTTCCAAGGAGGAAGAAAAGAAAGAAAGAAAAGATTAAATTAAAAAAAAAAAGAAAGGCAGGGGACTGGGGGGGGAAGGAGGGGAGAAAGAGACTGCTGTGGAAAAATAAAAGTTTAAAAGAAAACCAGAATGAATGCTTCACTTGTTGGCTTTTAGCACAATTACCATACCTTAGGAAATATGCAGGGAATAGTTAATTATGACTAAATGAGCTCCTTTTAGAGTTGATGGCAGGCCCCAGCATCCAACTGTCAGTGTTGTGAAAGATTGAATTAAAAGGCTGCTCCCCCTGTCAGCCGATAGGATGGTCTGCTGGGGGAAAACAGACAGTGAAAAGATAGCTGGGCTGGAGCAGCCTCAGCAAGAGAAACACGTTTGGCATTTGCATACTGCTCCTGCAAAGGGCTTTAGTCCAAATAAAGGAGGAGATTTCAGTATTGTCAGCCCAGGCTTTGTTCGGTGTGAAGAGCAGAAGGAAATCTGATGAAGGGGCCTTTCTGGAGCCCTTGCACACAGACTGGAGGTTGTTCTAGTAAAGTTATGTACTTTGGGATTGTTTACACACTGTTGTCTGTTTGAAGATCTCCTAAACTGAAAGACTCAAAGTATTCTTCTTTGCTAATACAAAAGTGTGGAATTTGTGTGGAAAAATTACTTACACTGCAGACCTGAACAAGTTCTTTTCATTATCTTCAGAAAATACCCAAAAGTTCCTTTTTTTGGTGTAGACAAGGTCCCCAATATTTCTTGGCTGAACTCATATATCACAAAGTTATTTCAGACTAAAAGAAAAAAGGAAGAATTATGTTCTCAAAATGCAGAGAGCACAAAAATTAAGATACTCTTCAGGCTTGAGGCAGACAATCTTGCTGCCTTCTCCAGCACAGTTCTTTTTTAACAAGTAGACAGTTTCATACCAACTAAAAACAGTGTTTTGAAATTTAGTTGGGATAAAGTCTTGTGTCTCTGCTAAGATCTCTTCTATACTTTCTAGTCTTTTTTCTCACCTGAGAAAGCCAGAAGCCTCAAACCTCTTTTGTATTTAATCTACAGCAGACCCAGTCCATGCCTTAGAGCTTTTCCAGCTAAAATAGCTGATTAGTGTTTAAAAAACTCCAAAACTATTTAAAGGTGGTGGCAGGCAAATTGCTCCTCCTTAGAATGACTATCCACTTACAGTGTTTACTGCCAGCTTCCAAGGTTTTCACATGGGACAAAGAGCACATCTCAGAGATAGGATTAATATTTAGACACCAAATAGGTCATCTAACAGCACAGCACCTGAAATAGATGCCTTTTGCTATTTGCTGCTGCAAATTTGTGTGTGTGATTGTCATAGTCTTAATGATTTTAGCTAGTACTTAATTATTTATTTGGATGGTAATACTCATGGAAATGGTGTGTGTATATATATATATATATATATACACACACATATAATGCTCTCTCTCGCTCTCTCTCTATATATATATGTATGCATGTATGTATGTATGATTTTTTTCCAGAAATGTGTCTGTACATACTTAGCTCATTTTCTCATCAGCTTTGTAACTAACAGTCATTGTAAAGCAACATGTATTTATTGCTAATGCTTTGTGAGTGTTAGGGTGAGCAATATCCTGGCCTGACTAGAGCTTGAATTTTCTCTATTAAAACAAGTACTGTCTTTAAGGTTTGGTGAAATTCTGGGGAAGAAGATGAAGCAATTTCTAAGATACCAAAGAATGATGCTGGGTATACCTGTATGGATATATTTGTGTTTCCCCTACAGTTGCTTAAGGGTTATAATTAAGGAAAAAAATTACAATCCTGTTAATATTAATAAATTAGTCCACATATGATGAAATTTGGCTCTCAGTTATACATGCTCTGACTTGTTTGGGCTGGTTATTTTTAACCTGAAATGCTTCTTTATGCTCACTCAGAGACAGACATGGATGTTTCAGCTAAGATTTTTTTTCCAGCTAGTGATACATGTGAATCATTTAATACTTAATCATCTATTAGCCTTATTTTCCCCCACATGGTTGTCATAAATTCTCACAGAAACACAGGCAGAAGCAAGTCTGCAATCAATAGGCCACAGGGCACCTCCAGTCCTCAGATTGCTGGTGCAACTTGAAAATCAGTTTTTAGAAAGGGGAGGTGGTTGATGGAAAATGTGCCATATCCTGTTGCTTGCTGAGCATCATCTGGGTTCAAGAAAAGCCTGAATGAATTTCAGCATCTCCCTTTTTCTTCCACGCTACAAAAAGCTTGAAGGGGAGATCAAATTTTGGTAAAAACAGGAGCTGAACTGAGGCATCAGTGTGCAGTTCACGGCTTCTCTTATTAGTTTAATTTATTCCTTAAAGCATTTACCTTTTTCCAGCTGAAATGAGTAGTAGAAAATGAGGTACAATATTTTACGAGGATTATTTACCAAATGATATTTACTGCTTGGAAACATAGCAGTGCAATCTCTAAAGTAGTTTTTGACTGCCTAAAGAGACAAGCAGCTTGAATCCAGCCTGGGTATAATGTAGTATGCAATTTCACAACAGTTACTTTTATATTAACTCATAAGTTTTTATTGCTTCATAAGAAAAAGGTAGCATCATCCTACAGTGCTTAGCTCCTCTAGGAGATAAAGTCCTGTGACTTTCTCATGTGCTGGCCATCTTTGTGCAGCTTTCACTGGCTATAAAGAACTCATAGTCCAAAACACTGCTGGGAAAACAAGGATGGACCATGGTAGTAATAAACATGTCATTTAAACCTTACAGGAAAATGAATGTGATTTATTCAAACATCCCTTCTAAAGTTCAGCTGATCATAATATTTTAGTAACACAAAGAGGAAAATCTTCTAACGCTCCCATTCCTGGGCTCTGTTCCCACTGAAGGCAGCAGGAGCTGCACATACAGATCCAGAGGGCTTGCAACTTGAATAGCATCTAATATGGAGTTGAACAGTTTTAAAAAAACAGAAACTGGGCTCACTCCAAGGCTTGCAGTCTGCGTGCAGTGAAGTGGTGTTTTCACTTTTCATCTCTTGCTCTTTGTTTCCCAGCACCGGTGCAATCTCCAATTAGAGCCCACCCTTTGTTAGCAGCAGCCTCATCCCGCTCTGGGTTTTTCCTGTGAGAAGCGTGTCAGAATTTGGGGGGACTAAATATCCTCCTTTGTTGGAGAGCTTGTCAAGCACCGCGCTCTGCCCGCTTTCCCACCAGGAAGGTCAGGCCGCTGGGGGGCCGCTCTATTTTCCGAAATGATCCCTACTGTCTGTCCATGCTGTCTGACAGATTGAAACAGTTGTCTGTGTCACTGCTTTCAATGCTTTTTAAATGCCTCACTTTCCTTGAAAGATGTAAAATATGTCGGCAGTGGGGGGAAAAATGTAAAAGGAACTATACTTTTTCTTGCTTAAAGAAGCATTGGGTTTTCTTTTCTAAAGTAAACTTAATTTTGTTTAAAATATAAGATGACTTAGGGGGGAAAAAAACTAAACACCAGCTAATCTGGAAGACTGGATAAGTCACAGCTTACATATTCTATTTCTGAAACCTTATTTTAAAACGAGGGCAATAAAATTATTAAACACACATTCATTCAGTAGCTGAAGTAAAATAGTAAATTTTCTTTGTTCACTTATAATTCAGTTTAATATATTTTGATCTGAGGTATGTATAAAGCCTGAAGAAATTGGTACTATGCTGAGCCTTCAATACTCTCCAGATAATTGAACTAATTAAATCTTTACCAACATTAGCACAACTCCAGCATTCCTTGGACAGTGGTTAATTACTGCATGAACATGGCAAGCTTAAACTAAACAGATGAAAATAGAATCCTGTGGAATGGGTATTGAGTTTATTCTTTATTCATCTTTTGATAAGGTTTAATTAAAACTGCCTCTCTCCATTGTGGTGAGAATGAATGTGCTTGTTTTCTTAGTGAAAGCCAAATTATTCACTTCAGCCATGGTTCAATAATCAAAGGGTTTGCAAAGTTTTGGGTTATATTGTAGCTGTGGAGATATAATTGCTGCAATTCTCTATGAAGGCTTTATCTTTTTATTACATTGTCTTTTATTTTTTACTTTATTTAGTAAATTAGAGCATCCATTTTCTGATTCACTATTTTAATGTGCTTTAAGCAGGTCGTTTTTGTCAACAGAGAGTGAGCTGATGAAAATAAAATTTAAAATAAAATATTGTTTTTAATAATTGGTAGGCAAAAAATTAGTTTCCAAATAAATCTATATTCCAGTCTTTTAGAGTAATACAAAAAGTAAAATTTAAGCACATAGCACATAGATGTCTTTATGAAGTGCTGAATTTTAATAAAGGACTGGTCATTTCTTTTTTTGACAGTAACAGGAGGGTGGGCATGGTGACTCCCCATGCTTAGACAGTGGCTAATTGATCACTGAGCAAAAATTGTTGAAAGAAACAGTGATGGCTCATAATGTTAGAATACACAAGATTGCAAAGTGACTTGAGCTGCTTACCTTGTGTATGAGCTGCAATCTTCCGCACCAGTGATACAATGGAAAAACAAATCCTTGAGAGATATGAAATTTTGAGCAAGAGCACTGGGGTGCAATTGAAGGAGAATGAGAAGCATTTGTGAGTAGGTATGTATACATGCAGCCTGGCATCCCTTGTGTTGCCATGGACTTGCCTTTCCTCTTGGAAAGCTGTAGATCTGAGCTTCAGCTCTCATGTTGCAAATGCACATGAATTCTTTGAGAAATAACACAGCAGGTAGGACATGGATCAGTGCTGCTTTAAAAGGAAGTGTCCCACTCTCTTTTCATACAGTTCTGCAGGTGACTTTGATGGACCACCAAAAGGGTCATAGGACAAGTTGCAGAGTTTTATTTGTATTCTGGTATCTCATTCTGATGTGGTTTGGGATGAAATTCTGGCAGAACCTTGGTTTCCTGACAGACTTTTCCATTCCCATTTATAAAATATTAATTTCACTTTCTGTGATTTATCAAGCAACTATGCCATTGTTCTGTCTTGGGCTCATGTTGTCATTAGGGGATTCCAGGCTGGCACAGTAGTTTTGATTTAAGGGAGAAAAATCTGTTTCCTTTTTATTTTGTTATTCCAAGAGTTGTTTCTTTTAGAGTGAATTTCACTGGGTAATAAAAAATTTAAGACTGCGAGTGAACCAAAGGCAAAAATAAGCTGAGGAGGGAGTCTCTTGAACCATGGAGATGCACTTAGCTGGTAGTTCTTTCTCCTTTTTGGGTGGTAGTGTGCTGGGTGCACGTCATGTGAATCCAGAGCTACTTGGAGTCACTGGACAAAGGGCAGTCTGCTGGGGAGCTGCAGTCAGAAATGTGTTGCTCATGTTCTTTGTCATGGAGGAACAGTCCCAGCTGATGCTGTTAAGATTCTGTAGGTGCAGCCTTTTACTTAGACTTTAGTGAAGTCAAGATTTGGTCTGCTCTATTTCTGGAGGTATGGGAATGTGCGTGGTCTGGAAGAGGGCAACCCTCCATGTGAGCTGTGCCTTGAGTGTGTGCATATGGTCAGTCCTGTTCTAATGGTGAAAGTTGTGTTCTACTTCCCTGCTGACAGAATTTCCTTCCTAAATATGTTAAATTAGGTCATCTCTGAGACCAGACATCCCCTTCAGTTTTTTGGGGCTTTGGGGCTTTCTCCCAAATATACCTTACATATTTTGTGAAATTTAGTTTTATTTGGCATGAAGAAAATAGAAATGGAAGAACTGTTAATTTGTCTGAGCTCCTTTGTGCTACTTTTTGCCTTTTAAAGCATTGGAAATACATTTCTGAATTATTATAAGGGCTTTAATGTATTTCATATGAATAACTCTCTGTTAGAGGTGTGTTTACAGCATAGAGAGATTTTCCAGCATTTACTACAATTATGCCATGATTCCACAATCATTGAGATGGGGTCTGTGCACTCCTGCTTTCCCAGCAGCAGAAATTTGATCTGGATTGAGAAGGGATACCTGATCTCATTTGAGCAGAGCACGGTGGCTCCATGCTGGTCACTGGGAACCACCACAAAGCCTGCTGGTTCAAGGTTAACCAATCAATTCAGAGGTTTTTATCAGATTTGAAACAACAGAGTTAGATTGCCCTGGGTCAGCATGATTTTCACTCAATCATAGGAGCTTTGAAGCTGGATTTGTAGCCCTGTCACACATACTTCTGTCAATCAGATTTTCCTGAACTCTTAACTGAAAAAAATTATCTTCTAACACTTGGTTACATTAAAATAATTTTGCTGGATAATTTATTTTTAAATTGTGATAATAATCTTGAATCGCATAGGAAAAACCTGATGTCCTGGAAATTAGAAAAGGTTTCTAGCTGGGGTTGCTGAAAAAACTGCTTGCTTAAGAGATCATAATCTAATCTGATTGGATTGAAAGATTTGAAAGTATCTTCTTTAAATGTGAAGAGAGAATATGTTGCATACTAATTATTTATTTTTATATGTGAGTTAATACCCATTAGCGTTTTTTAATATGGGCTGTTTTTTATGGGCTGTTGACAGCTTTGCATACCATCCTTAACTTAAGGAGATTCTTTAAAACTTGGATAATACCAGGCATACCATGTGTTTATTAAAGAGGTTTTTAGCCCTCCCCAGCCATCATTAGGTAAAGCATGCCTTCTGAGGAGCAAGAGGACAAAATGGACAACTGTGACTTTTGACTGCATTGATTCATTTTGACGTAATGTGATTAATTTTTTTAATCTAATGATGAGACTCCTTCCTGTTTATCAAACATAAACAAGAATAATTCTGCTCGCTTCCTTTTTTTTTTTTTTTTTTTTTTTTTTTTTTGCATAAAAGATCCAGGAGTGCAAAAAGGTGATTCCCTAAAAGCAAGCCCATGTATAATTTACAGGGCTACCACAAAGAAATCCTAAGGACTTGCACCTTACCAAGACCATTATTAACTTGCCTCCAGCCACAATATTTGTATGGTAATATATTATCATCTTTGCTATCAAGTACTACTTGATCCAATACAATCTCATGTTTTCTTTTCTTTATAGTTGCTATGTCATGGTGATCAGTCTGTGTATTTGCTGTCAACTTTGTTATTCCTTCTTCTTAGCAAGTTCTTCATTATCTGCAGAATGTGGTTGGTCACTAGGCTGAAGTGCACAATAAGGCCTTGACATTGCAGTGTTTAAAAATTTGCTGTATCTTTGACGCTAGAAATTTTGGTCTTTGTTTAGGAATGTGTTCTGTTTATTGTGGAAGAGAAGTGTCATTATTTTACATTTGTCTTTTATTGTGGAAGAGAAGTGTCATTATTTTACATTTGTCTTAGGATGTGGCTCCCCTGGCTCAGAGCAAGGCTAGGTTCAGTCACCCTAAATACCATGCAATAGTATATTGAGTAATACTCCTTCTTGCAGAGATCTCAGGCCACATGTTCAGCTTTGCAGCCTGCTACCCCCTCTGCACACAATCTGGTTTTATTGAGGTAACTGGCCAGCCTTTCCATTCAGAACTCATTTCTGCCTGTTCAATGATACTTAAATGCTCCAGTCATATTAATTTGTAGATGGGAGTCTTGAGTAATTATTGAATTGCTATATCTTAAAAGAAATTCTAGGGGCCTTATGCAGACAGATAGGAAAATAGCATGTAGATAAAAAGTATATTGCTTCAGGAGAAATGTTAATGCACAGTTTCAGACAACCCCATGAATGCATATTATTAATGAACTTCATAATATTATTAAGAACTTAAAACTGAGACAGAAGTAAATTACATCTATTGAGCTTTCTTAACTCTAATTATGTGAGAAGTCTTAAAAAAATATAACCAATTTTTGGGGCTAGAAAGTACTGGTTCTAATCACTTCTATGGAGCAGTGTAGAGACTACTCATTTGCTCACCTCCTTCAATGAAGGCAATCAAGGTCCAAGCCTGATTGGCTTGGACACTGATGCAAAGAACTGCTTATGATGAACAGGAGAGGTGGCAGATGGGAAGATTTTAGTCCCTTTTTTTGGGAATGTTGCTAGAAATGTCCTTGTATCTATAGAAGACCCTGCTTTAAGTACTGTGTTAAAGAGGCTGTATTCACTGTTTTAACTATATTGGACTTGATTCTCTGAATGAGTAAACAGCAAGTGATACCATTTTTGACAGGTTAAAGAATGGTACCAAAGGGAGGAGGTGCACAAGCTTGAGTAAAAACAGAATCCACAGGCATGCTCCTGATTAAGTCATGAAGGTTCACAGAAAGATATCCACTTCTTTGCCTCTGTTTCTCTATGTGGTCTTTGTTATTGCAGATATTTCAGTCTCTACCTATGAAGAGATCTGGGCAGCTGACTAGAAGATAATACTAAAAAGATTTCAAAGTCAGGATGCTTCAGGGAACTTTGGGTTTTTTTCTCCCAGAATATACCCAGAAGGCTTAGTACCCAGGCTGAGCAGTAGCCTTGCCCATTATGCACAGTGCATTACTGGAAAAGAAAAGAAAACAAAAACCCCAACAAACTAAACCAACCAAATAAACAAGTTAAAGAAAGGTCCTGTTCAAATGAATAGCATTCATTTCTGGAAGAGCTGGGTAGTTTGAAATGAACTGGCATGTGGTAACTAGCATGACAGCATGAAGCTATCTCTGATTGCCATCACCCATCTCAAAGGCTCAGAATCTAATTGAGATAAGCAAATATAATGGCAGAAAAAAGCACAGAAAGGAAGATGACCTTATGATAAACTTGGATGCAGAGTAGGCCTTTTCAAAGGAGCAGGGTGAAACAGGTTTTCAAATTCAGAAGCAGAGAAGGCATGTTCTGAGGTATCGTGGAGGGTGCTTGACAGAGGCCTTCTTAAATGTATATTTTGCTGTATATTTTGCTGTCACATGAAACTTTGTACAGGTTTGTCTGAGTGATTTGTCATTAAAGGGCTTCTAAAGATTTTTTTCTCAGAGTCTATATAAACTACTTTTTGAACACATCTTGAAACCTGTCACTAATTTTTAACTGTTCCTCAGGCCAAAAACTTACACCCCCTGCAACCTCCCACCAAATTTGCAGACACCATTTTCTTAATGAAAGGAATCCAGAGGTGGGAGTTGAACCTTTCCATGTTCCTTGGGGTTTTACACAATGTTTCATCATCCCAAGGAAATCTGGTACTCTTAAGTGAAGAATCAAATCTCAAAGCACTGCACAAGTAAATGAAATCTCTTTTGCACACTAGGGACCTTTTCATCATAGTTTTGTGTTTCAGGGGATTTCACAGCCTTTACTTGAGGGAAACAAATATTCAAATCCCAGTTAGACCAGAATAGAGGAAATATGCCAGGTTCAATTACCACTGGAATTAGCAGCCTATGAGAATTTTTCCATTCATATCTTCACCATCTTTTTCATGAAGTTCTGCATAAGCTGTTCCAGGGACATGAGAGCACAGAAGAGGGGTGACCACTGTAGAACTAATCAGAAGACAGAATCTCCCAATGGTCTCAAAAAGTGCAGAAGCCCTGAGCAGCATGCTTCAGATGAAGTCTCTCACTTTTTAAAATCTTCATTTCTATGAATTTTCTGAAAGCAAAAATCACCTACAAGTATATTTATTTTATATTTATATTCATTTTGTATTTTATATTTATATTCATTTTGTATTTGTATTCATATTGGTATAATTATAGTTATAGTTATACATAGTTATAGTTATAGTTATACATAGTTATAGTTATAGTTATAGTTGTATTTATATTCAATCTTTTTTAGTGAATTTGCAATAACCATTTTTCTAATTTTTATTATTAGTTTGAATTAGATTAAACATATGAAAAGCATCGTTTACTACTTGGTGTTGAATGTCCTTCACACCTAGAAAATAAGCAGACAATTTATTATCCATTAAAAGCAAAATCAAATGAGCAGAAAATACTTTTGCAATATTTTGTATGTATGTATATATATATATATATATATATATATATATATATATATATATATATATGTATATATGCAAATGAATGCCACAAGAGAGATGGTGATGTCCCTACATAGGTAACATCTACGGATGATGATAGCCAAAGAACAAATTAGTCAGTTTAGACTCTGTTTTCTGCGGTTCCTCTGTTTGAAGTTGGTGCAGTGTAGCAGTATTTCACTGACTGTGGCACAGAGCGCAGATTTTCTGGGCATTAGAAGCTCTGTGTAAACCTGCTGACTGCACGTGGAATGTGGATAACTCTGACATTTTCAAATATGTAGTATTCTAGATGCTGTGTAGCTTCAGGGGCTTCTGACATATTTTATCTGTTTCTTTGTCCTTAGAGACTGATGGATGGGAATGTGATTAGCTTCCACACTTATTAGCTCACCTGCTAAACCCACTCCCAGTCTGTAGCATTTTTAGAATACCCTGTCTACAAGATGTTGCAGCCAACTCTAGTGTGTTGTGTCCTTGTTTCTGAGGCACTGCTAAATACTTAGTATTGGCCCTCCTCTTTCTTTTCCTCCTCTTTGCTATCTACTGTGGCTTCCTTTGGTAGCTGAGGTGGACTTTTTCTCAGTGCCAAGCTCCATCTCTATGCAAAGAGAAATACGTTGGGAGAAAAAGTTGACATTCACTGAAAATTGCAAAGAATATTTCTACTTAATTTTTTTTTTCACCTTTGCTTCGTATAATGGGACTCAGATTTTTACTAAAATAATATAAAGGCTGACTTCAATCACTGATATTGCCTGCTTTAAAGAGGTAAAAAATGTTATCTCAGGAAATCAGCAGTGCAGCACAGTGGGAGGGTAGACCCAACCTCCATTTGTGTAAGAAATGTGAGTTCTGATTCTTCTCACACTTACTGCAGGACCGGGAGGAAAAGCTCTACTGAAGTCAGTGAAGTTGCACCAGTTTAAAAATAACATGAGGTGAGAAAAGAATCAAGCCCCAGGGTGTTTCAAAGCTATGTGCTGAATCACTGAATCATAAAAAATAGGGCAGGAAGAGCCTCGAGAGGTCATCCAGTCTATCCTGCCTTCCCCAAGGCAGAATCAGCTCTATCTGTGTCATTCTGACAGATGTTTGACTAACCTGTTTTTAAAAACATCCAATAATAGTGATGCCACCACCTCCTCTGTGTAGCCTGTCCCAGAGCCTTTCTGTCCTTACTGTTAGACACCAACAAAGACTTGGCTGTTCCTGCTGTGGTTCAAATCCATAGTTACTTCTATTTGCTGCTGACATGAAGAACAGTTGAGTATGCAAAAGCCATTTTAAATTTATAAACACTCACTGAATATTCTGAGTTGGAAGGGACCCACAAGGACCATCAACTCTTTCAGCAATATCCTGTAGTGGGACTGAACCCACAAGCTTGGTGTCATTAGCACTGTGCTCTAACCAACTAAGTTAAACTTCAGTCCTCTGTAGATTATAAAGTGACCTTGTTTTGTCAGTCTTCATTGAGTATTTTGGCGTTTTGAACTCTTTAAGACAGTGGTGGAGGACAGAGGGTTTGTTTGAGGTTTAGGAAAGATGGATTGAAGGAAACACATGAAGAAGCAAATTCCTACCCGGCACTAAGAGTGTCTTTGGACAAGTGAGAGGATGTTCTTCCAGTAGAAGAAATAGTTTAACAATATAGACCTGTAATAAAGCCAACCTTTCCAAGGGTGTTCCTATCAGAAGAAAAATTGGTCTTGGGGCTTTCAGCAAGCAACTTGTTTAGGGTAAAATATTCACTAGAATTATAAAAGCCCTCTAAATCCCTCTGTGATGGCGGTCCTTCAGATCAAGGCCATGGTTTCATATCAATATTATTAAGTGACAGTGATTTTTCATCAAGAGTGTAGATACCTATGAGGTTCAATTCACATTGTAATGTAGCTGTTCTGAAATAGATTCACATGTAACACATAACACAGATTTGGCTTATTGTAACCATAATTCCTGGGAGGAAGAGTATTTGATAGCACTAAGTAATGTTTCTCTTCAAATACTATTTGGAGAAAAATACTGTTTCAATAAATGTTTGATTATGTAAAAATAAGGTTTTTAAAATGCAGGTATGGTCTTTATTTCTGTTGTCAATTTATTTTTTTTATTCTGTTACCAAATTATCCTGATTTATCATGAGGCTTTATGTTAGGGATTGTTACACTGCTATCAAAGCTGTAGAAGGTAAAGTAAAACCTATTTTACCCAGTAACAAACCACTAATGGTCAACAGTGACCACTTTTGCATCAAAAATTTCAGGTATCTTTGGTTCTATCTTCATGATTTGCAGTGTAGTTCAGGAAAATGAGTGGTCCAGTGTATACTACTGAGCTAAAACTTGTTGGAAATGGGTCAGAGCAGCAACTGCATTGTGGAGCAGATTGCCCCTGATTCTCAAGCGGAATTGTACCAGCTTAGCCCTGTGCCTCTATCTAATCCTCCTTCCTACTAATTAATGCAGTGACAATATCATCCAGAAAATTCAGCAGTTTAAACCTCTCTTATGTTTACACTTGCTTAATATACAATGATGTAATTTTTTTTTTAAAGAAATAGTAAATCTTTTGAATGTCATACAGATTGTACTACCAAGATGTGTCAGTACAGGCCATTCAGACCACTTTTTTTGTGTCCAATCGAATGTAGGTTTCCTTCATTTTTATTTTAAAAACTACATCAGAGCGTATTTTTTACATCATTATAATGAAAATAATCTTAAAGCTTGGAAGAGATTTTGTAATTCTCTGCTGTTTTGTCTGTTTTGCTCCACGAGCATTTTTCTTCTCGTTGACCTAACTGTACAAATCTGTAATGAAAAAATATTGATTGAGTCTTAGAGTAGGGGACTGCAATGTCACAATTTCACGCTCAGTTGTTGGCTAACAAGGCTCTGTAGTTTTTATTTAGAGAGGCCCAGTTGCAAAAACAAAACTGAGGAATTGTGTCAGCCCCAGCTGCCAAGGGTACAGAGCAAGCGGCTTAGGGGGCTCTGGGGTTCCAGGCGAGCGGGGAATTGTCTCTGCCCAGCATGGAAGGGATAGAGCTAGACAGACACTGTTGTGTGCAAGATACAGACTGACCCCAGCAATTCATAAATCCAAAAAATTACAACATTTTCTGCTTATCAGTAAATGGAGTAGACACTCAGCTGTGTAATTAACCCTTTGAAGGTTTGGCCATGGTGCAGCTCTTTTGAAAGCTCTTTTTTGAATGCCTCCCTCATAACATCCTGTGCATATCTTGGGTGCCCAGGTACTTCTGGCTCTCTGTTATTAAATATTTAATATATCCCTTCTAAGGAGGGTTTTTCCTTGTTCTTATATTTCATATTTACTTGTTTATAACATGTCTTCACATGTGTGACCTAAAACATTCTACTAAATTTTCTGAGCTGGTATAACTGCTTCAGGTAGAGATCATGGAATATATGAAAGGAAAGTAAGCCAGATATCCATGGCTCAATTTCAGGCAAAGCTATGATTTTAATTGGTGGAAAACTGTTTGAAAAAGTCAGCTGTCAAAATTGCTCAAAAATTCCAAGCTTTTATTTTATCTCCATATAGGCTTTACATGAGGCATCAAGTTACAGGTTACAGATAATTTTAAATACTTAACCTCTTTATTTTTATTGTTTTATTAGTGCTCTGTTTTAATAACTCCCATATTGATAGAGCCTTCTGTGACTAATTCTTAAATTGTAAATACAGATTTGGAACTCTGCCTCTGCACACCACCACAAAAAATCATTGCAGCTTCAAAAAACAATAGGAAAACAGCAGACAGCTACTGCAATGATGCCAAGACAAGATGAAATAGACAGACCCATGTAACACTGTTCACATTTTTGTTTTTCTCTTTTTTTTTTTTCTTTTTCTTTTCCTTTTTAATGGAGCTGTGTCTGACTTTACTCTCTTTGGGTTTTTAACAGCCTTATCAAAGTATGCCACTTCTGTCTTGTCAGGCAAAGTTGTATATGGTGAGTGCATTTTTAACCCTGACCCCAGTTCCTCCCTAAAAAGAATTCCACATATTTCTTCAAAAGACACTTGTAAGATTTCTTGATGCAGAGTCCCTCAGTCTCTGCATGCATATACAGATATGCATGCATAGCAGAAGTTCTTATGCCCACAGACATTTCCATTTGTTTCATACTCATGTCACTTAAAATCAGATTAAAGAATTTTAGAAAATACCTATTTGGAATAATGACCTACGTCATTACTGATACTTTTTCAGGTCAAGTTCAATCCTTTATGCAAAATTTTTCAAGCTCAGGAATGTGTTGCTCGCCCTATAGGATAGACAGCTATCTAGTTAGCTGAACAAAAACACCAGGCAGTATGTTATTTCTGATCCTGTGTTGCAGAGCATATTGTTTTCCTTTTAATTAAATTGTTCCTTGGTGTTCTACCCTTAAGATTGTGTGCTTGCATTTCATTATCACTTGTTATTCAAACTTGCATCTCATTTGAAATTTGCAAACCTAGCAGGTTTTTTCCTATCTTTGTTATAAATTATTACTTCATTTCCCATCTCATCTGTTAAGAGTGCAGCCTATTTTTAATGGTGTTTTCTCATGTGCAATGTTTCTCGAGCTCTGGATTCAGTCAACTTCGACTTCATTTCCCCCCACAAAGCTTGCTAGATCTCCATGATTTTATTACTTTTGATTTACTTTCCTTATGTGGCTTCCATCCTGATTTGCTGTTTTCCTTCTGCTGCCATAGAGCACTTCTGTTAAAAACTCCTCCTTCTGGTTCAAAATAAATGAAAAGGAAGGAAGTAATATGAGATTTATGGAGTGAAAAGTACGCTGGTTTGTTTAAGAGGGGGCAAAAGTGTAGTTGGTTCCTGTCAGCAAAGAAAGAAGCTTCTAGCACATAGTAATTTTTTATTTTATCCACTCTGAAAAGGCTAAGAAATCTGTACAGCTTGTAGCAATCTGTACAGCTTGTAACCAAACTAGGTACAATGTACTCAGCTTCCTATTAAATAATTATTATTAGTCTGCTTACAGTATGTTTAAGTAACTATCAGTCTCTGTCAGTCTGCTACTAAGCTTCACAGTAAATTGCTTTGATATTTGGATAATTTTGTTTGTTCTCCATTTGTCTGGAATGAGAATAAAGTTAGTCCCATCTTTTCCCCTCAATCCTGCCCTTCATTCCCACCATGTGTGTTTATGGGATGCTTAAAATTAACCATGGAGAGGCGGAGGGAACAGCTGAAACCAAGACTCTGGCTAGAAGCTGCAGGAATTTCAAAAGGAGTCCCCAAGTGCTGTTTCACTCTTCAAATGATGGTTCTTTATCAAGACTGAGACTGAATCATAGAAAACTATTCTTATGTTTTACACTCTGGCTTTTCCAGTTCTGAAAGCCAGCTGTGAAGTGTACATCTTGAATGCACGCCCATGTGCACATACTTTACATATTCATTCTGAATTTACCATGCTGTTTTTACAGCCCCACTGCAGGCCTCTATGGAAAGACCACCTCAGGAGCTGGATGCAATGGAGAGGGCTGGGACATGGCTGCATGTGCCCATTTAGCCCTCATTTGGCATTGTTCTTGGTGGCTGGAGCTGCCCTGAAGCCCTCGATGAGCCTGAACTTCTCTTCCTGCTCAGGCAGAAATGTGAATGAAAGCAGCTTCATTCAGCATTGCCATGAATGGCAGTACTGCTGAAGCCAGTGTCATGGGTAGAGCACGTCTTCACAGAGAGAGCTTTACCAGCCTGATGAGAAGGGTATGGTGGAGAGAGTGATCCTGCTGCTGTTGAACTCAGAGAAGGAGTCAAACGTCAGGCAGAGGAGTCCATGCCAAATGTTATCTGCCTGTACACCAGGGATCTGTCCTCCATGGGATCACCTACAGAGCCTTGGAGGCAGATTGGGTGATAGCTGGGAGGTGAGGAGAAATTATGGGTTTGCAGCTATGTGGACCAACCAGCCATTCTTCATTTCCCACAGGGTGGAAAGTAGGAGGAGGCTTTTGTCTCCAGAGCAGTGTGATCCTCAACTGTGCCAGTTTCTATGTTTGTCACTCAGAGTGAGAGCAGTCTTGTATAACTCTGGTTATACAGGCTCAGTCCTCTTTTATTTGGCTAGCTATTCAGTTATTAGAAATTTTCAGGTTAAAAAAATATTTTGGGGAGAGAAGTCTTCATTATGTCTTTAAGTGGCACAGGAATTCAGCACGAAAGATTTCATAAAATGTCATGTATTAGAGATGATAAAGCTTTAACCTAAAACCAGAAAAAAGCATGTGATAGAAATATTTATTGCAGCAAACATATGCAATTTAAAAATTACAAAATATATGGATAAAACCTGGTTGTGTAGAACCAGATTGTAAAGATGATAAACATTTACACACATACCTCAGGACTGACAAAAATGGCAATCACATTTCTTATCAATGTCCTTATCCATTTAAGGAAAATGCCTGCATATGGTGTTAAAGTCTGTGAACACTATATTAAATATTCAGCAAACATTATATGTTGGCAATAGAAACCACATATTTAGGCTTGTGGTTTGAATTATGGTTACAGTGCAACATTGATCTTGCAGGTCGTTTGGCTGTGGAGATTGTCCTCTCAAATGAAAAACAGCACCATTTTCTGACAAATATTATCTGGCACCTTTACATTGCTGTTAACTGAAAACACAAATGCTTGCTCAGGTGTCAGGTTCACTGAAAGATGTAGACTAACATTATGGATGGTATCACAGGAGGAAATAAATAGGAATTTAGGACTCTTTCTCAGTTTTTCAAGAATTTTTTCCCATAGTGAAGCATCTGGAATTAAACAGGGGGATCTTCCTTCATCATTTAATCTCTGCTACAGTAACTGTGAGGAGCATGGGCATGATGAGAATTCAACATGATCTGTCATCTAGAGCTATCTTTAACTCAGACTCTTCCATATATAGGAACATCTGCCTCAAGCACTCTCATCCTAGTGTCCTCATAAGTGAGAGTATTTCTTGGTGTGGGAGGAGAGGAGGTATAATGGGAGGAAATATGTATAAAAAGCTGCTTTCTCAGCTTTGCCATATAAGTAGAAGAATTGACTTAAGCTTTGTACATTGCTTCCAAGTCTTGACTCTGCCTTCAGCTTTCAATATTTCACATTCCTGAGAATGGCTAAGCATGCAGACATCCCCAGCACCCCTGGCTGGGGAGGTGCAGTTTGGGTCACCCACCTACACTGGAGACCATCAGCCAGCTAGATAAACAATGAAAGCACTTTACAGCATCTGTGATAGTCAAAGGTAATAACTGGGCATTTGAGATTTGTAACACACTACTGAAAAAGGTTTAATTACTATTGACAAATATTTTTCTTTCTGATGATGGATTTAGAGGCTGTCACAGATGACCAGAACAGTTTTCCTTGTTTGTATACTGCTGTAAGATTTTTATCTACTGTGGTCAATACATATTCTTTTCATAAAGTAGTTAAAAAATGCAATTTGTAGGACATGAATTGATGTTGAATTAAATCCCAGGATTAGATATTGATTAGTCGTTATTGTCAAGGTGTTCATGAACTCCAGCTTCAAAAGTATCAAGATTAAGGATTCATAGGAAAATGCATACAATTAAACATGAAATTTAATGTAAAAGTACATGTAGATAACTACACTACAACTTTAAAATAATGTTCTAGGGTTAATAACTACATTTCTCAAAAAATAGCTGAGTGAGCTCACAGGACAGGTAGATTATACTGAGTACTCCCAGGATATCAGGGTTAGGTGTTTCCCAAACTGGACTTTTCAAGGTTCCTACAAACATGAAAACATTCGTATCAAGGCAGACTAAAAGTTCATCAAGATGAATGTTTTGTCCCTGACAGTTGCCATTGGCAAGTGGCAGGGAAAGGAGCAGAGGAGAGCACAAACACATAATACTGTGTTTTCAGTCTGCCTCACAAGAAATTTTTGGTGTAGAAACTACCAAGGATTGAATCTGGAGATTTTTAGATCACATAACCATTCTCATATCCTTTACCAAACCAATCTGTTTCTATTTTTTGTCTTCCTCTGACCCACTTAACACTCTGGGCTAAGCTTTTCCCCAGTACTTCCAATTCTGTAGGAAAAAACCTATGTTTTTGAGAATAAAGCCATTTGTGGATAATTTAAAAAATGTTTAGGATAGTAGCATTAACCTACAGTACCAAGTTTCACACTTATGGTAGGTATAGGGCATGTCCCTCAAAACACCTGAACTTTCATGTGAAACATTGTCATGATTTCACATCTTTTCTGTCTGATCTGAATAATTACTGTTTTCTGATGCTTTTTTGTCTATGTTAAACAAGAGAAAAGAAGTTCCTCTCTGCACCTTTTTTCCTGTGCTAAAAGAAAACAAGCAAAATTTGTAAAACATGCCAAACCCTTTCTCAGTGTGGTCCTGCCTGGTGATCCATGACTTGGGGAGCGAAAAAGAAAACAAAGGCAAAATGTACTTCAAACTGCCACTTGCTAAATGTACAATGAAGAGAATATTTTTATTTAAAAGAGAGCAGCTGAGCAGCAGTTATTTAATCCATGCTTGAGGGATGGTGGGGAAATGGGTATTTTTGTGAACTCTCTTCAATGACTCCTGTGCAGCTTCATGGCCATGGCTCCAGCAGAAACCAGAACTATAATAACAACATTGCAATAGGCCAGAGTTATGTTGCAAGCATTTTCAGAGTTATACTTCACAGTCACATCCAGTTTGATTGCTTCCAGACCTAAGACATAAAGCTTGTTCAAAAAAAATAATTAAAAAAGACAATCCCTCAAAAAATCCTTTATCTAGCTGAAAAGAACTTTCATGTTGAATAGCATGATGAATTTGCATTCTATAGACTTTAATTAAACAGCCCCTTTTTTTGGAAGTATTATTCCTGTTGCTGTCATCAGCATTTGTTTTGTAACAATGCAAAAGGGACAGTGAACTGTGCTAAGAAATCCTCTTCTTCTGGAACTGAGTAAGTTCCTTTGTGTGAAACTTGTGTGCAGAAATGTGTGCACACACCTAGAGGATGTACTTAGCCTTCAGATAATCTATTGCATTTATAAATTTAGTCTCCCTAAAGTGTATGGGTGAAAATAGAAACGTGCTTTTGTTTGTATACTCGGGGAAAAAAGCTAATTATATGTGTAAGTGAAGTGTAAATATTAAATATTTGGTCACATGGCATTCATTTCACTGCTTTCTTTGCATAACCTACCTTTTTGGTTGCCTTGCCATTTGCAAATTACAGAACCATCCCTGTTTCTGATGGTAACACCTCTAGCCCTGAGCTTACCACTGTACTGACCAAGCAACATCAACTCTAATGCAGAAGAAAATTAAATAACTCCCAAATAATCTAAAGTCACAAATGTTGAGAGTGATTTGTTGGGTTTTTTAAAGGATGGCAACTTGAGTCCACCCATACTAATGCTTCCTACCCATACAGCTGAAAGCAAACGATGAGCCCATTTCAAAGTGTGGAAATTCCACTTACTAATTGCTTGTTCTTGACAACGTGGAGTGTTTGACCTCGACTCTGAGGTATTTCTGCATAGACAGAATTGCCATGTCTGGTCCCAGACTGAATTATTTAGAAGCCATGTCTGAAGCTGTCAGCCTGCAGAGCAGCTCTGTCGCTGCAAGACTTTCTTTTCCTTCCTAACTCTCCCAGACATGCAGCAGGATTTCTTACCAAATCAGAAGAGCAGGTAGGGAAGCCCGTGGGAAGCAGAAGATGAGAATGCAAAGGGTAACAAAAAAATAAGGGAAACATGAAGACTCAGGTTTTTGTTTAGGAATGTTCAATAATGTTTCAAAAAGATTTGTAGATGTGTGCAAATATGATCAACACTTTTAGAAAGAATATAGAATCAAAGGTTTAGCTTTTTCTTTGTGTAATCAATACATGTAGAATTTTTCCAAATCCACAGCTATTCATTTGTTAAAAACACATAAAAAGCACAAAGAACTTTTCCAATGTATTACGAAGATTAAGATTGCTGTGAAAATATTCTGCTACCTGCCTAAATTATTGCAAATACTGTAAAGGGAAGGAAAGACTGTTTTGCAGATGGAAATTATTTTGTTAATGTCTGTACCTCTGTTTTGAAAGCCTGAATATGCTTCTTCTAAAGATCTCAGTAGGCCTGGCCTATATGTGCATAAGTATATAATTTAGTTTTATTTATTTTGAAATTAAACAAGTGCATAAATTCCCAGCTCAGGTGGAGATTCCTAATCAGCAATTCTCTCTGTAATTTTAGAAAAGAAATTATGGGAGCTTTGTGAAAGAAAACAATGTGCCAAGTAATGAAATCATTATGAGCTAATTGCAAGTTAACTACTCTAAGCTAGGTCCTGGTTGCCCTACTCCTCTAATATGGGTCAGTAATTATATATGAAATCCTGCTACCAGCATAACCTAATAATTATAACCAGGATGTTTTTAACATAGAATTATTGAAGAGTTCTCAATTTTCCAGTTCTGTAGCCTAAAATGGGAGCTTTGTACAGGGCAGTGCTCTGAATCATCCCTCTGGTCACTTGAAAAGTGGAGCTTGTAGTGGTGCGTGTTGCTAATTACAGCATTTTGGATGTAATTATCATGCTTACAGGATGACTCTTGAGGCCCACTGGTCTGCGTGTATTGATTTTCTAGCTGGTTGACCTATCAAGTGGAAAAGTGGTTATGCCCCACAGAAAATAAGGGAAGGAGTCATCTGTTATGTGCCCAGTAATGTTGCAGAAGAAGCTGTGGAAGTTGGGAATTCAGATACGCAGACTTAGGGCTGTCTGTGTGTCACTTCTCAGCTCCTGCTCTGCTCTACAAGCTGCAGGAAACTGATCTCTAACCTGTGAATAATACGAGAAGAAGGGACTGATGGGAGGCAAATATGTACTGTACCATGGTTTTGCAGTAGAGTACGTGGCAAATAGGATTTCAAAGTGAAATGGTGACAGAATTTCTCATAATTCTAGTGAAAAATTCTTTTTCAGATATGTTTTTCTTATGACTCTTTGCCCCTTCCATTTTGTCAAGAACTTTTATGTCCTTTGAAAGATCAGTCCTTAAGATTAATTTTTTTTACAAAGATAAAGCTGTGGTCCTATTCTTACAAGAAAATAAGATAGCATTTGGAGATTAATTTTTTTTCTCAAAGACTGTGGCTCAGAAGAGCAATCACAAGGCTGAAAGCCATGGGAAACTTTCCACTTTTTCATATGTCTGCCACCAACTGCCCTTAATCTTTTTCATCTATTCAGACATGCACAAAGATAATTCACTTAAGACTGAGAAGCCGTTTGTAAAGCAGGTGAAGCATTATTTGATGGGTAGACTAAGACAGGCAGCCCTGGTGTGATCCTCTCCGATCGTAAGTACATCACTTAAGGCAGCGGTGCCCTGGTGTTCCCTCTTGTGGGAGGGAGGAGATTGGTGCTTGGGCAGCAATATTGATGTAGAAAACTGCAGAAACAGCAGGGCCAGAGCTGGGGACCAGACCCAGGTCAGCAGCAGTGAAGCTGAGGAGAGACCTTGGCACTGCCAGGGGTATTCATCCGCATTTATTCTTCAGTCTTGGCAACTCTTGCCTGCCCAGTGTAGGGGAAGCCTTTCCCAGGAAAGCAGGAAGAAATGGTCCTGCATCAAAGATTTTCTGCTTAAAATAAAACAAAACTGGAGAAGTCCAAAGAGACAAAGCCCATTCACGCTGAGCTCTGGTGGCTCAGAAACCTCTCAGTGGCTCAGGTGTATTTGGGCCATTGGTTAAGAAGAGAGAGCTTCAGTGTGGGAAGAGCTGAAGTGGAGGAGGATGCCTTCAAGTGAATGTGTGTGTCCAGGAAGATTGGGTAATGACTGGGTTAGGGCAGGATGGTAATTGGCTGTGAAAAATAACTGCAAATGCATGTGTAAGTGAATGCCAGGCATGAAGGGTTTTGTGAGGAAGAGATTAAAGGGCTTACTGTGCAAGTGGGTGTTGGTATTTATGGTAAGGAGAAAGGGAGGTTTGTAATTTACTTGTGCTTAAGGTGGTAACTTTTTTTTGACAGTTTTGCAATCTTTGCCAGGGTCAGCAATTTTTGAAGTGATCCCCATGAACAGAAAGACTTCAGAACTTTTCAGAGGAAACTTGAAGGTCACAGAGTCCTGCTGGTTCAGATATTTGGGATGCTTTAGTCTGAATCACACCATTCGGTTTCTTTCAGCAGCTCATACTTCATAACTGTACAGTTTGCAAACAGGATGCTTTCTCCTTTTTTATTCTTTGCACCTACATTTCTTATTTTCTACTGCTGAAAGTGATTACCAGTAATTGTAAAATTGTGGAAACAATTTTGAAACAGCATAAAATTGTTACAGTGTAATTGGCCATTTGACTTTGTAGACAGATGTAGTTTGATAAACCCTTGTTGCCTCCATACCTCTGCTAGCTTTCAGCTTGCACAAGATTGCTAGAAATAGGAGACATTGTTTAGTGTCTTGGTCATCTCATTTTGTTGCATATTTCAGCCAGAATAAATTCTCTGTTGCCCTACCCATTTCCTTGTTTCCTAACACAAGATGTCAGGGCAGTAACTTGCTGTGGTTGTTGTTGCTGTTGTTATTGGGAAGTGCAGTTTTCTCCATCTGGTTGAAGCACCCTAACAATGAGAATTACAAATCTCTGGATTCTGTGGATTCTATACAACATGATATATATGACATTCAATATCCTGTAACTGTCCTCTGAAACAGGCAGATTTGGGAGAGATTTGTGTCTACCCACAAATCAGAATTATGTGTTTGCTACCTATCTATCCCTATTTTAGCATTATCTTAAATACAGCAACTGATTTCACCAAAGTGAAATTTCATGAGGAGATATGGAAAAGCATTTCATGGGAAACTATTGACATATGTATACAAGGACAGACATTTATGTATAGTAGTGTGTAGGATTCAGGAAATGTGAACATCTGGTTTCTCTTAATAGTCTTTTCTACTATTTAATTAATAAGAATTATATTTATCTCATTCATGTCTGACCTGAAGAATTAATGAAATCTAGTTCTCTCTCAAGTCAACACATCTCCACTGTGTATACATATTCGACGGGTCTTTGTGAACATAGTAAATCCATCTATTTAAAAGGACAGTGTGAAATTCTGTATTAAACCGTGGTCTGCTACACACATGTCCATTCTCCTTTTATTTTCTTTGAACACAGAACACAGTAAAATGTATTGTACAGTGTACCAGTTTGATATCACTTTGACAGACATGATGTGACCTTACAGACACACTCCAATGTACTCTAATCCGTGGTCTCCCAGCTCCCACTCTGCAGGATTTTTGCCATGTTGATGGAACCCTGTGCTTTCACAGAGCAGCTGCAGTGACCCTTCGCCCTGCTCACTGCTGACAGCTGCCTACCATGTGTGGAGGAAACCTCACAGACTAAAATCTCCCTCATAAAGCAAAGATCTTTAGATAAGCATGCAGGCCTGATCATGCTACTACTTTAAAAATAAATAGTTTAAACCCAGAACTTTTGGTGTGGTGCTAAAAGAGTGGTAGCTAAATATTCAAGGCATTCTGCTTGGTAAAAATAATGGATATGTGACACAGTGTCTCCTTTTAAAAACAGAAAGAAGAAAACTTCAGTATAAACAATGAAAGGTATCCTAAGTGTAAACAATCTGCATAATAAATGAGTTGATCTGTCTGTTAGGACAGGTTTGACTTGCTAAACAAGGCTCATCAAGTTCTTCTGGTTTATGTTTAAGAACAGTGTCATAACTGTCAGAAGTCAGAAAAACATCCATCCAATAATTCATGTATCAAACGAGGAAAGTTTATTTAATCTGAATTGTAGCGTTTACCCACACGGGGTACTTACTTCTATCAGGATTTTTATTTAGGAAAAAATAAAACAGAATCAAAGCAAGAGTTTAAAATAAAAGTGAAGAACAAAGTTGGGCATGATGTTTAATCTTTTTTTAATATTAAAACTTGAAATAATTATTAGGTAAAAACAGATTGACATTGTACTCTTAAGGCATTTCTTCACATACAGTACCAAGAATTATATCACTGCTAATGTTTTCCTGCTGAGCTGCTGTCATCTTTTGTCTTGCTGTCGTGGTGTTACATTGATGTACCTTCCCCATTTGGGTAGAGGTCATTATCCTTGTGCCCACTGCATTGCCTCTGCTGTGCAGGTTAACTGCTTGAGGTCTTTTATCTAGACAAATGTTTTACCAGAGCTTTTGCTCCATGATGACACAAACTGTTCCTCAGAGGTCAAATCCAGATGAATTAGCAATGCTGTGATAGCATGTTCCCTGGATATTCACACACTCATTCAGAGACCCAGGGGAGTTAAGGTACCAGCTTTGTGAAATGAATAAAAATAATTACTAAAATGTCCTTTATTTTCAAGACCTTCTTCTCCCAGGAAAATACTTGTATGTTGTCTTTATTTAGTATTTGTGTCACTGTAGAACTGGCTTGTCAAAAGAATGCCATTTTACAATCAAGTTTGACAAATGTATGGTAATCATAATAGCCAATTTTTACCAATAAATTGTGTGCATAATAAGCACAAATCACAGTTCAAACATTTTTTATATGCTAGCTAATTCTATCAATATCTTATTTTTAAAAAGCAGCTTTGAGACTATTAGCCATTCCCTGGGCATTTCTGGTAGTTTCTTTCTGTTCATGAATGATAATCAAGAGGCAAAATAACAAGTGAGAAAATGCCCTAAAGCTTGCTCAGCAAGGCTCAAATTTTACAACATCTAGTTTTTGCTATCAATTATAGGTTAAAAGGTCTAACAAGTACTTTTCACCATGCTCAGAATTTCAGCCTTCAGCATTCAGATTTTGTCAGCCTTGTCCCAAACAGGAAAGGACGTGTACAAGAGCTAATCCTCTGGATCTCTTCATAGGAATTTGAATGCATTCCTTGAATTGTGAAATAGTATTTGATAAGACCTTGCTGAACAAAAGTGATGAGCACTGTAATTTGTCATACATATAAAAGGTTTACTTATTCTGATGTTCATACAAAACTCAATTTAGAAACATAGCTGAAAAATTATTTAGCTTTAGGGATGTGATTAAGACCTACTGAAGCAAATGAAGAAAGGAAGTTTCTGGAGTGCTGATGTGGGGACTAGGAATCCTTCTCTGAATCTGGACTAAATTTCCTTTAAAGATTTAAAGTTTAGAATGACAGAAGCAGGACCAAGGTCACTTGCCTTCCCAGAGATCTAAAAGGTATCAATGTGTAGTAGGATTTCAGTATTTATTGCTTTAGCTGCAAATATTTAATTTATGTTGAAAATACCAATACACAAATTTAACTCAGTAATTCCCATCTCTTCCTGTCTCCCACTGGGAAAACCACGTTGGCTTCAAACAAGCTCTCTGTGGGTACTGGCCTCTTTGCATGGAGCCCCTGAAAGGGTCAGGACTACAGTAGTTAGAAAAAAAAGGTCATTTTTATCCATGTGTGTGCATAAAAGCAGAAATATATATATATATCTCAAGGTATGTCTTGTTGCCTTAGAACTTGAAACAAAGAGCACCTCTGAGCTTTGGAGCCAAGAGTTAGTGGTCACGGGTGATAGCTGCAGTCATGTTAGGAATACATCTGCTGCACAGAGAGCCTCGGGGAACACTGCTGTTTGAATGGGCAATATATTCATTTTTCGTTCCTTAGAGTGGTTAGGATTTGGGGCTGGGTTTTTTTAAGTCGATCTTACATGGTAGTACATACATAAAAAGTCTTAAATGTTGTTTGTATGAAAGCATTGGGAGCCAGAGAAAAATCAAATTGTTCTTCAGTCTGAATTATGATTTAAGTCTGTCAAAGACTTAGGTTTTGGGACCAGTTTCACTCTGGAGTGGAGGAAGATTCTCAGCTGAATAGGAACTGATTTAATTAGTGCTTAAATTAATGAGTGATGTCTTTTCTCTGTCTGCTGTCCCTACTGGGGATTAGGCACAGTCTGCCAGGAAGGATACAGGGCTCATCTGAAGTATTGAGGCAATGAGGATGCAGCAAGGGTATAGAGAACTGGCATTTTTATTTTTCAGTTAGGGCAATTAGTTGCATTAGCTTAATCATGTCCACATAGCTTGGTTCGCTATGAAATTTTCTGCTATGGTGCTACAAAACGATCAAAGACTGACACTAGAATTTGATTTTTGTTTGTTGTATGAGTTCATTTAGAGTATGCCAGAGGCTGCTGCAGCCAGTGAACCTAAAAAAATGCCTGTTGGATATCTATTTAGCAGCAGGCTCCAGTTTTTTCAACACTGTCTCCATGTAACCTTTTAATCTAGTTCTTGTCTTTGACTTTTCATATTT
Organism: Ammospiza caudacuta; assembly: GCF_027887145.1. Lineage (NCBI taxonomy): Eukaryota > Metazoa > Chordata > Aves > Passeriformes > Passerellidae > Ammospiza > Ammospiza caudacuta. Next base: position 23,562,119 of record NC_080593.1, read on the forward strand.
TATATATTTAACCCCTTGATGCAGATATTTTGCATTAAGTGCTTTAGAAATCCTGATTTACTGCCTCAAGGGATTAACCAGAATTCCAGTATTCTTGCTTTATCTACATTCATTTACACAGACCATTTATTTCTAATAAATACATTGGCCAGATCATATTTCTCTGCAAACTCTAAGCCCTGAAAATAAATTTATGCAGTGACATAATGAAAATAATAAAAACTGTCTTGCATATTGCTCTTATTCTTGCTTTAAATATCACCTTCCAAAGGCACAGTGGGTTTATATTCTCCAAGTAAACACCACGTTTGAGGTTCATGCTGCAAAGCTCTAATTTTTAGTTGACTTCTAAGGGAATTTAATCAAACTACAGGATATATGATTCAAAGCAAAAAATGTAATTAAGAAAAATCTTTTTCTGTAGGCAAAGAGCAGCTTGTTTTCATTAATTTTATGAAGAATGTTGTTTTTCTTGGCTGAAAACTCAAACTCATGGGACAAAGGAAGATTTATGGGGTGATCCGCAAAATCACACAGGTTTTGTGTTGCAATGCTGTTTATGCAGTGACCACTAGAGTCCCTATAGTTGAAAGTTTATCAGTATTTCTTTTTATAAATCTCTATTTTCAGAAAGGGCTTTTATTCAGAGATTAGCTTTGAGCTAAATACATGCACACAAAGGCTTAGTGTATATGTCCTGTGGTAAGCATGTATATTTTAATGTAAACAATTTATAATATTTTAAGGTCTTATATTACAAGGAAAAATTGAACTGAAGTAAGAACAGCTATTTAGATCTTCTATTCGTGTACTGCTTGTGCTTCTTTGTCATTATGCTTTATTTAAACAAATGGCAAACTCTCCAGCAGATGCTGAAAGCCACTAGTATGGGAGATCAGAGACATGATGTCTCTTGCCCTACTCCTTCAAGGTGTCAATGCCCCTTGTGAGGTGCCTGGGCTGAAGATCTATGTGTCATATAAAGTTTTCATCTTTGTGATCATTAGAGTGGAGGTGCAGAACCAGACACACAGCCGGGTTATTGGGTGGCACTTTGACTTATTTCTCCCTTCTGAGTTTTGACCCATTCTATTTGAAGTTCAAATTCAGCTTTAACTTTGACATACGTATTTTTAAAACAAATAATGAGTTTATTTAGTTAACTGTATCAAATGAAATACCTTTTGTATCTTTAAAAATGTCACTTCACGAAGATCAGTAGTTCACCAACAGTAATGAAACAACAATCTTAACAGAATGCTCTTTCATTCCCCGTAATGTCAGCAAGAGTGTCTGCTTGTTTAATGTTGTAGTAAACAGAAAAGTTCATGGTTCAGTGCTTAAGACTCTGAGCTGTCTCCCCAACTGTTCCTGGCTGCCAGTACTTTACTTACTCAACAGGAAACTAATTTAATTAGTACAAAGAACAGGCCAGTACAGATGCCTGTATGAAATTCTTTCAGTTTTTAGAAGGCATATGCTAAACTCCCTACATTAGATGGAAAAACAGAGATTGTAACATTTACACAATGAAATACCTGTTGACCTGTATTATCAAAGGTTGCTGTATCAAATTATGTTACTGTGGTCTTGCAACATCAAACCAGACAAAATATTTCAGTTGAAAGGCAAAGAAACTGACAGTAAATTTGAGACAAGCTTATGTTCTTATTAGGAATCTCTCCATCCTATATGTGACTAACTGGGAAGATGTACCATTAGTTCTTAGCAATACTGTCTGCTTCTAAAGTCTGCTTCATAAAATTTATTAAAGTGGTAAATTCAAACAGTACTTAGTAAATACCAAAATTAAGGTTTCAAATTTAATTTCGTCCACCTGTGGTTTATGCACTCATCTACAGTTTTCATTTGTCAGGATCATATGCTCTTATTTCTTTGGGCCCTCAAATCACGTTTCAGTATGATAATGGATTGTGAACACAGATGGATAGTTAATGTTTCCTTTCATCTTCATCATTCAGTGTTTCATCCTGTGCATTATGGCTATAGCATCCATAATCTGAACCAGATATGGAATCATTCGTTTCCATGGTGGCTTTTCTCTCTTTTAGTTCTTTGCCAGCCACTTTCACAGTACCCCCATGAGCTGACACGGTATGAAGGTGTCCGTTTTCTGCACTAGGAGCTGAAGTACAAGTATTAAAATGGCAATTGTTAAAAATTAATCAATTATTCTTGCCTGATTTTTCAGAGCTCCTTGCATCCTTTAGTGCTCAATATGTTCAGATTGGATTTCATTCTGCATTGACCTCAGTTGGAGCAGTGAATGCTCAGCATATCTGCAGCCCCAGCCAGGATCCATCTTGGATTACAAAGAAAATCAGAGCTGCCAAGTGAATTTCTGTTTAAAAAAAAAAATTCTCTAGTATTGTAGGAGCTCTGATAATAGTTTTCTAGCACCATGTAAGGACTATGGCTACTGAAACTTAGTTATTTTTTCTTGTCTGTCCATTCAACTTACCTTCCTTCTTCCACAATAAAGGAATTGAGGGTCTTATTTTCAATAAATCTCTTTGTCTTACAAAAGCAGCATATAGTTTGAGCAGCAAATGTGGCAAAGGTTTCTCTGGAGACAAGAAAATGACCATGTGTTAAAGACTACTACAGGTGTAGAAGGGATTAGATATAGTGCACAAGCATTTTAACTTTCCAGAGTTTTAAGTTCCCGAATATTCAGAAACTGATACCGTGGAAGAGGTTTTGGTGCAAAGAATCATACTGATACCTTCTCACTGATACCTTCTTTCACCCTCAGTGAGATGTGTTACCAGTGGGATTCCTATCTTTCAACCCTCAGTGTGAGGTCAGTAGGCAGCAGTAGGAGGTGATTATGCTCTGTGTCAGGCTGACACGAGAGAAAACACAGCGCATTGTGCAAACAAGCTTACCTGCTGTTTGTTGGGCAGGAGATAATGTTGTGTGACCCAGGAACAATAGGTCCTCCTGCTGCTGCCGAAGAGACAGGCAGCCTCCTGGCTGTTTGCTCTCTGCTGCCTGCCCACTGCCTCTCCGTGCCTCCCTCTGCCCTTCTTCCTGGCAGTCACATCCCTATTCCCCACCCTGGTGCTTCAGCCTGTTTCCTCTCTCCTTATCAATAAGGAGTCAGCCATGGAATTATGCTCAATAATGCCTGTTCGGATTACTGTGTGTTTAACTTGAAAGGCATTTTTAATATTGATCTGGTGCTTAGCAACCTCATATTATGCCACTGCCCAAAAAAACCCACCAAAATTATATTTGCAAGGATGGGAAGAAGAGTCCACCCCTAACTTTATCAAAGTTAAATGTTATGGAAGTTGGTTCTTTCTCTTTGAACATGTTATTCTTCTGATTGTTTTGTTTGCCTGCCTGTCCTGGTCAAAGATTAAATGACTGAGAACATGGCAAATCCTGGCTTTCTCATTTAACCACTATTAATCACTTGACATTGCATTCAGAGTCAGTTTGCACAAGATATGTGAAAAGCAAGAGCCTCACTCGCATGCTGGCTTAACAGCCAGCAACATTTTCCCCTCCCATCTGCTGTTCATTATTATTTAAAAACAAGTCAGGAGACAGAATTGGATTAGCAGAGTGGGTGGCACCAGTGGAAAACAAGCTCTGTGTTGGCAGTCACCCTGCCAAGTTCATGTGAAATTGCCCATTTTAGTTGGCAGCTTCAGCTCAGCTTGGTGTGATGAGGTATGGGCCTAGAGGGTAAGAATCTATTTCCATATTATAGCAGCTTCTGCTGAGAAACCTCAGAGTTTGTAGCTGTGTGCCTGCCTGGCTTTGGCTGCAGGCTCCCCTCCTGGACTGCTCTGCCACATGGGGCTCTGGCCATGGTCTCAGCATTTCTCCAAGGTCCCCTCAGCAGCTCTCCCTGTGTGCTCATACTCAGGCTGCCCCCCAGCTACTCCATTGCTCCCAAGCCATAAGCATGTTGAGTGTCAAGAAGCAATATAGGGAAGCTCATAACCCTCTCATTTGTGGCACCCACAGAATCAAAGGAGAGGAATCAAGCCCTTGCTTTGACTTGTAAGGGTCAGTAGTTTCTCAAAACAGCAGGGATATGTATTTTATGATTGAAAAATAAATAACAGTGTGTGTAATTTACACATTGACTCAAAACTCAATCACCTCATAAACAGGCATTTACAAATGAAAAATTAACTTCTTTAAATTAATAAAAATTCCCTGTTTCAAGTATTAGTGATCTAGAATTTCCCAGGATATGATTTCAGGGTCCAGTGTTGTCTATTGTAATTCTGCATAAAGGAAGTTTTGGTGCCTTGCATTGAAATCCATGTGACAGGGATACCACCAACTAAGTCAATTCTGTAAAATAAGCTCAAAGATATTTCAGGAACCAGACTGCCCCTAAGTCCCTCAGCTGTGATTAGTGAGTTAACAATAACATTTCTTATTTCAGAAATCTTTTTCATCCTCTACTTACTATAGAAGGAAAATAATTAAAATAACTCTATGCAAAGCCCTTTCAAAGCACAAAGAAAGTATCTTTCTGAGTTTACAGTACCCTTATTGTCAGTTATTACTTGACAGGATAAAAATGTTTGAGAAGGGAGAGTTACAGGCTGTTGACATGCCTTTAAACTATTTATTATAATTCCCAGAATTTCCTATGCATTTTTTGATATTTTTTTTTCCTTTGGACACTCTCTACTGCTACATATTACTTTAGATAGCTTTGTTTTGGGGATAGTGAAGAAATCTTGCAGAGAAATCTTGCTATTGGGAGTATATGATCCTCTTCTGTGCAATATGTGAAACAGAAAACCTTATTCCTGTTAAACCTTGCTATCACAGCCTGTGCATGGTAACACCCCTGGTCTACAATAGTTTGACAAAGGTGGACAAAACATGATGCCATTACAAACCCCCAGCCACTTAAATGAGGAGATGAGTTGCACCTTGGAAGATGAGAGTTGGTGCACAGGTCTGCAGTGGGAGCTTTTTATACATTCTATGATTGTTGTTGCCATCTTCCTGTTCTTTATTCAGCAAGGATGGGCTGAGAGAAATGTCAGGAAAGGGGCAAATATGTCCCAGTCAATGATCAAAAAGTAGCACCCTTGAAAAGGTGTGTATTTATCACCCAATGGCTGCAAAATTTGAACACAATGTACCAGTGAGGTGGTTAGGTGGTATTGCTATTAATGTATCAAGCTAAAGACCTGTGTTTTGGAAGGATTTATTTCTGTGATGAACTCAATTTTAGAAGTCCTACTGTGGGTGAGAGATGTGATCAATCCAGTAGCAGTGCCTTTGTTACTGCCTATGCAGAGGCCGGAGCACATCACTTAGGCACAAAGAGGCAGCTCAGTTCTTTGTTCATTCTTTATGCATGAGCTAGTTACTCATTTCTCCATACATAACTGCTATCATTCTTCATACCTAAACTGTATTTTGTTTCTGGATGAACTTAAAAGGCTTTTTGGAAGGGTCTAATAATCAGAAGCCTGTACTTTAAGGTGAAAAGGGCTAATGAGATACAGAAAGCCACACTATCTATTTGTAGAGAGCAATCCAGCATTCTCCTGGTGCATCTATTTCACCTCCTTTTGCTATTTAAACCCAGAGCATGTCAGTTACAGAAGTGCTGGGTATCACTGTATAATTGTTACCTGTCCATCTGCTCTGCTCTTTCTTTCTCTTCTTTCCTGTAACAATTTTCAGCCTCATATCTTTGATATCTTTTGTAGATACAATTTACACTTTACATTACTCAACTGGAAACAAGCTAATCAGGTGGATTGAGCTTCAGTTGCCACAAACAAACCAGAACTTACTGCAGTGCTGTGCTGTTCAGTAATGCTAGAGAAGTTTCAGTTTAAAAAAAATCATAAATGAATTTATGTGCCCACCCAGATTTATTTTAATTAAAATCATCCATGAGTCTTGGCTGTTGCTTTGACTACTAAGTACTTACAAATAAGCTTAATAGACATGTTTGTTTTTTCCTCAGCTGTAAAAATATATATTCTGCTATGATTGTTTTTTATCTGATTTATTTAAATAGAGTTAGGTAAAGATGCAGTTTATAGGGAAGGTTAAAGGGTCAAAATCGTATTTAATTAACTTATACCCACTTGGGAAGCAGCCAAGGTAAAAGAATGCAGTGAAAGTAAGCTTCAAATAATATGAAATCTTTGAAAAGGACTAACCACCTTTGGTGAAAGGCTTTCCTGTTCTTAACATTGTGTCATTTAAACTATTTAAATGAGCTATGCAAAACCTTACTTTTATAATGGAGCTTCAAAAAAAAGATTAAGTATTTCTTGCAGTTACAAGAAAACCAATGCTTATAGCACTTTTGTAAGAAAAGCCTTTAGTGCTCCATCTTACCATGATCCCTGTCTTTGCATACCACAAAATGCACAGTATGTTGCACCTGATTTGACATCTGCTGTTTCTGCCACAAGCCTCTCTTGTATGCGAGACTGTTTTTTAAAAACATTCTTAGGTCTTTTAAAAAACAAAAGGGAAGGGAGAAGCCTCTCCCTGTAATATCTGAAAGTTCAAAGACTGTAGATCCTGCTTGGTTTCTAAAAGTTGTGTCTGAGAGGAACCTCATGCTAGATTTCCCAAACCATGCAAAATACCTGAACATCTTAGTCATACATAGTGGAAAAGGTTCTTACCCCAACCAGAGTGGGAACTCTGAGAAATAAAATCACTGAGCTGCTTTGTGATCTCCTTATGTACTAGATAGAATATTCTCATTGCTGTAGTGATGCTCTGTAGAGGTGCTAATTCTGGAACATTTTTTCCACTTAATGCCACAGAGACTGCACTGGGGAAATATTTCTGTTTCAGTGCTCCATATAGTTTTGTATGTAAAAATGGAACTGGCAGGGAAGAAAGCAGCTGGCCTGAAGCTGCCAGTAACTATTTCTAATGTCACAGATTTTCAGCAGAAATCCCAAGTGGGAGCTGTATAGGTGAAAGGCCTGCATAGCAGTATTCAGCAAGTATCAGCACATCCTCTAGGGAATGGGCATGATGACAAGCAATATCTCATAAAGACACCATTGCATTTCCTAAACTGGGATTTTTTTTCTCCTCTGTTCCATTCTGGTCTCAAGAACTCTTAGGTTGGGAAACAACTGAGGCTTGAAAATGTCAACTGCAAAGACTTCCTGATATCTGTGTCAATAAATACCACTGTACAACATGCATGGTATGGGTGGACACACAGATTAAGAACTTAGGAGATAATCATATTTGGAAATGTATTCCAAAATTTAAATACATCTATTACTTAAACTTGCCATTAATATAATATACTATACTATAATAATGGAAAAGATCCTTCTGCTTCAGCAAATGAAGTCTGCTTTCTGCCTAATTTATATGTGCTCAAGTGTTTTAGTGCTGTCCTAAAAAAATGTATTTTAATTGACATGACCACTTTGCCATGATGCTCAGTCTCTCAAAAGTCACAACAGCAAACAGAATGCATAACCAGATGGTGTTTAACTAGAAGGATCTTTACTATCCCGAATGCAGCTGCAATAATCTCTATTCTGTCAAGCTAAAAACAAAGGCATTCATAACTCCACATTCCAGATTAGAAATTCTTTGCTGGTTTGAAAAGTACTTTCTAGGAAGAACGCAAATGGAAATAAAAATGCAGGTGAGAAATGGATTTTTTTTTTTTCTTTTGTTTATCCATCCCTCTTTTTTTTTTTCTTCCTTCTGCACCTGAACACTCACCCTGTCTTCTCAAAAAAAAAAAAAAAAGATGTAACTTAATTCCAAGCTGCCTGTAGGTACTTGCAGGCTAGTAGAATGATTGTGGTACTGATAAACATTTGCACATTGTTTTCTTAATGCTTAGCATTTATCTGTGGGGTCTGAGGTAGTTTCTGAGGTAGTTTATAGTGTTGTGATCCCTTGCAGAGGCATTTTTAAATTTCAAGGAATCTTTGTTAGAACAAAATGGTCCACACCCATCTCTAGACTGTCCCAGATCTACTCTGCACTGATTAAACCAGCAGCATTAAATTTGCTCCAAGATTACTTAGCTTTCAAGAAGCAACTTGACTAATAATATTAACAATCACATGTATACAAAATGCCCTGTTTTGAAATACCTGCAGATACTTTATTTTTTCAATGAGGCAGGGTTTAATTTTTGGGAGGAGGTAAATGCTAATGAGTCATATGCAAGTATTTAGTCTTTCATGTGTCATTTTGTCGAGCAGACTTTGCTTTGGGGATAAAAGCATTTCCCATGGCAGGGAAAAGCAAGAATAAATTTCTGATTCAGTTCTCTGAAGAGATACACTTCTTGTTATGTTAGATGAGGGGGAGTGGAAGTAGATGGTCAAACACATCATCTAATTTGGGTTCTGAGTTGGTCAGCTGTTGTGTTGCAGATAATATAAATAAATAAATAAATAAATGTGCTTAGGTTTGAGCTGATAAATGGCACTGTTAAGAGCAGCTACCATCATTCCTGACGCTGGCAGTCAATAACTTTCATTTGTGGTATTTGGAGGGCACAGTTGATCTGCTGTCCCTGAACTCTAGGGTTATATTCTTCCTTCAAAGCTAGATAGTGACCTATAAAGAATCAGATGCTTTTCTATCCTGTCTGAATTCTCTGAATTCTGGTTAAATATGACTTGAAGCCTCACAAACTGTTAAACATCTCCTTAATATGTTGGCAGGCCAACATATTTTTGCTAAAAAAAATAAAACCAACCAAAAAAATTCAAATAACTTCCAGTCAGAGGCATGGGCTCTCAGCCATCTCTTGTTTGCTGCTCCCTTGAAACATGTACCGGAGATTATCCTTATTAGGCCATCTTACGGGTATTCCCAGAGCTTTTGAGTATGGTTTTCTTCCTTTTTAATTAGTAGGTCATTAAGTGACAACTTCTGTCTGCTCCTCTAAGTGGCTGGCTAAGGCAGATTTCACAGTGTTTCCAGATACCTGAAAATAATTAGTCATTTGTGAGTTGGGAGGTGGCTTCAGATTTTAGAATGAAGCTTTGTTCTTCATAATGCACTGGGGAATGCTGCTGATTAAAAATAAGGATGTTATTCCATCGTTTTGTCTTTGCAAACCAGAACAGTGTGATAAATTTCTGTCTAGCTCTATCCGGGCAGTTCCTTCTTACTCCCTCACCAGTTTTCAATCCCATTAGCTGTGATGAAGCTAGTTGGAAGTTTGGCATTACCTGGATCACTTCATTATCAAGTTCCACATTAAAATGTCACTTTTGATACCTTTAGTGAGACAGTGTACAGAGTTCTACAGAAAATTTTACAATATGAGTGACAGGGGCACAAGTGGCAGGGCAGGAACAAGGAAATAGGTTTGCAGCAGGGGGAATTCCTTGAGCTGGCTCTGCCACAAATGGCAGAAGGGTACCACAGCTAAGCTCACTCACACCCAGCTGCTTGTAGTTGAATCTCCCATCCCTTGACTGTTTAGCTCTACAAGAGAGTTTAGCAATGAGCAAATCTCTCAGCAGCCTCTGGAGCTCCTTTTGTCCAGAGATGGCTTCAAACCAATAATAAACCTGTTAACCAAGGCATTAATGCCTTTATAAAATTTTCCAACAGGTATTTCCTCTCTCAGTTCTGTTATACACAACTGTAACAGATAAGCTTTTCTTTCTTTACTTTTTTTTTTTTTTTGCTTTCAGATATTTTAATTCAGGTGTCTACAAATTTTGTTCAGGCATAGCATTTACTTATCTGTTTCAGAGATGAGAGCTGGTGCTACCACTGAGATAAGGATCTCATTGTGTCAAACACTGGCAAAAATTGTAGGTTTAGGTTCTCTCATTATAGATCCAGCGAGACAGCATTTCTCCAATTCACATTCAGTCAATTCCTCTTTGGAAAATTTTTTTGCAAGTTATCAGGGTGAGAAGCACAGCACTTTAGACACATCACATTAATCAGATAGGAAAAGGTTGGAGGAAGTTGTAGGGATTTGGATGTTTGTCAGGTTTGAGAAGTATATTCTTGCAAACAACTAGCACTAATATTTTTCTGTTCTTGATGTGTACCAAAACCCTCAATTTGTGTTTTTGTTTTTAATAAGGTTTCTATGGCTTTGCATGCAAACTATATTAAGATCAATAACACTGCTATTTTTGTAGTATCTTCATCTGAAGTACTAGTTTTCCCAGAGCTCACTCACAGAGGGCTGTGCTTAATTCTCAAAAACTAGAAGACATGTAGTAGATTCAGTCCTGGCCACTTTTCATGTGAAGCCTTATTCAAATGGTAATTGTGAAGGGCTTTGAGGACTTTGTTCTCAACTCAAAGAAAAAGCTTCAGCTGTGGGCAGATAGGGTAGGAAAGATTTTTTTGCTGAAAGACTTGTAGAAAACTAATTTGGAAGTTACCACAGCCACTCAAAAGTTAAAAGTATACCTACAAATTAACTGTGAAACCAATCACATTATCAAATAACTTGGGAAATTAATACCATGTATAAAATATATTACAGTAAAGATCAGGCTTGTTGTATTCCTTTTTTTGTCCTCACAAGACAAAAGTGAAGGAATTAATGATAATATTTTGTAGAGACCTGTGTGCAAAGTATGCATGGTTGGTTTGCAATTATTGATATGCATATATGCTACTTAGCAGCTGGTGTGTAATTTAAGGGTAAGTGTTGGCTCTTCAGAATCAACCTCCCACACTGGACTATTGGGTGCACATTCACCAAGTCAGGTGATGCAGGACTTTCATTTTGAACTCATACTGTGCATAAAGGTACAATTTGGAAAACTCACAATAAAGGTTTCAAGTACTACCAATGTTGCAACTGTTCTAATATTGCATTTTTGATAAATTTGACTGTATTTACATAATTTGAAATATTGGTGGCTCCAGCTAAAACAGGGCACTAATTTTGAAGACACTAAACCCAGAGGCTGGGACATAAACCAGGGCCCTTGTTACAAAACAGGTTGCAGTGGGATGAAATCACTTGCCTACAGTCACATTCAGCAGCAAAGCCAAAATCTTGGTTTCTGTTTTCCAGCCCCATGTCCACAGTGCCACAGACATCTCACCTTTCAAATATTATGTTACTTATTTAAATGATGCTCAGAAAATAATTTAGCTTATAATTGTATTACTATTCTGGTTTTTATTTTCTTACTAGCTTACGGTGTTTGTCTAGCACTCACTTCTTTTAGGGTCATCTCTTCGCACCCACCCTGAAATTGCAGTCAACTCCCACACGCAAATCTATTTAGAGTTGCAGGGCTCTGCTTAGAGGCAAAGTCAATCTGTGAAAAATTCTTTGTGGAGAGAGGAATTGGTAACGCAGCAATATGTCCATAAGGATCTGTATTATGATTTATATGTTAGAACTGTGACAAATGCACAGCAAATGGCATCACCTTAGAGTCTGGGAAATCCCTGGTGTATAAGAATAACAGTGCAGTAACTAAGACACAAGAGAAGAAAACAGAAGAAGTTAACCAGTTAATCCTGTGTTACTTATTTGTCAAATATGGTTTACTGCTAAGTACTCGTGGCACTTATAATTATAATGTGTAAGAACCCTGTACAATGCTGCATCTGTGAAAGAGTAGTAGCCAACAACTGCCAAGATGTTCTAGAGGTGTCATTTAAGCATTTAATGAAATTAAGTAGCTAAAGAAATATTAAATGAATTGGAAAAGATGTGGCCTGTGTGAGGGGAGAAAGGTGAAGATATTCTTTGTATTGAATTATGCCCCATCCTATGAACAAGACTGGAAGTCACATTTATAGTGTGTTTTGCAAAGGGGATTACACCTGATATTTTGGCCACACACATAACTTGCACATATTTTGCTACAGCTTCTTTCTTTCTTTAGATACAGGGGTGCAGAATCCTGAGTTGACACTATAAACTGACTTTGTCAACATGGACTTTGACAGAAACTGAAATTAAACTACAATAATTCAGCCCTATTCAGCTCCTGAAAGTTGCTTTGTAGACAAATAACAGGGAAGAAGATACTTGGCTTCAGTGCTATTTCAGGAGTATCGCAAATTCACTACGTTCCTGTGCATTACAAGGCTTCTGAGTTCAGGAATCACTAACCAGCCTATAGTTGAAATTGTTTTCTTCAAACCCTTCTCAGTTTGTCAAAAAATCCTAGTTTTTCTAGTGTGTCTCTTTTTCTTCTTCTTCTACTTTTTTTTTTTTTTTTTTTAATAAATTTTTAATAGCAGCCATAAGTCTTGCCTCTCCTGTGTATTTTGGGGCATGGATAACTAGATAAAACTAAAGCCCAGCAGAAAGCAATTTAAGAAACCTTATATTTAGCCTTAGTGAATAGTATTCCTTAGGAAATCACAAACAAGGTATAGTCCATCGAAGAAAAGCTTCCAACAAAGCCAGGCTGTATACTGAGATAATCTTTGAACTAGCACCTCTGAAGATACACAGAGCAACTTTACAGGCATCAATCTACTGAGCCTTGTCCATGGGGTAATTCTGAGCCTGAGCTAACAACACTGCAGATCATTTATTTTTCATATATAAGAACAAATGCATTTCTTTTAAATTTCACGGAAGTAAAACTTCCCTGCGAAGGAAGGCACACTATACAGTGTGACAATTACATATTTTAAAGCATGTATTTATAGAAATGCCTTTATATGCTCATCCTTTCTACACACAATCAGACTCATACATACACATTTTTTGTATGTTTGCATTTGTGCACATATATCACAGACATAGATAAAAAATAGAACATGTATGCACGTATATGTGTATATATATTTGAAGGGGAAAAAGGATTTATGGCAGTTGGCCAGATTTAATTTGTCTGCTTGTATTTAGCACTTAAGGGCTTATATACTCAGTTTGCTCAAAAGAGTGAAGAAGTACTCCTTGCTTATGCCTCAAATCAGAAATGCGTGAAGTGCAGCTGCAGAGATAATACATTCTCCCCAAAGGCTTTGGCTGAGCAAATTAGGTGTCAATGGGGTGCCTGCGCAGGCAGTACTCTCTCTAATTAGTCTCTTGAGCCTAGTTGGTGGCAGGTATAAGATGATCTAATCAATTGGTCTGTGTCTGATGGTACGTGTAAAAATCCTGGCAGGCAGAGCTGTCTCCCACAGGTCACTCACCTGCACAGCAGGAACGCTCATTTTCATTTTTCATCTCTTCCATCACATGATGCTGACAGTTGGTTTTAAGGAAATTGAATCCAAAAAATATCTAGTTCATAGGGCATGTAGGTCAAAATAAAGTTGCATTATGGGTACTGGTGATCCAATTAATTAATATTTATAGCAACAAGTTGCACGTAGATATTATCTGAGTGCAAATAGTATTGCTAATGTTGGGTTGGCTTTTTAAAATGATTTCTCTAACAAAGGTAGGAATAAAAGGTGTGGGGAAAATCACCTGTTAATACTGTACTTTTTTTTCAGAGAGGATGAACAGTATCTGTAGTGTCTGCATGTGTGGTGGAGGGAGAAGCAGGAAGAGTATTATTGTTGATGATCTTAAATACCTCCATGCTTCAGCTCATAAAGAATACAGTATCTCCAGCTGTCAGCTCACATTTTTATTTTAAAACTGGAATACTCTTATAATACTGCTGCATCAGCTGCCACATAAATAGACCTGCACTCTGAGTGTGCTTTGCATGCTAAAGACTCCGCAGGAGCACAGCTCCACCCGATGTGATAATTTATACAGAAATTAAAAGTACCTAGAGAAGGATGCTGATGCTGCCAAAAGGAACATGTATTGAACTGGTATTTTTACAGGACAGGACGTTCTTTCACTAATTAAAATAAAGAAAAATATTTGGGATTTAATCACCTTCCTCTGCCTCATGCCTTGAGAGTATGATTAATGTTTAAATTACAGGCTTTGGTATGCCTTTCTAGAACCACTGTAACATCAACAGCTACTGCATTCTGAAGCTGGCATCTGCTGTTTTTAAGGTGGATTAACACTCTATCCTCCTCAGGGTCTGCGACAAACAGAATATATGCAGCAGAATTTTCCTCTAGGTAACAAACATAGAAATGAGTCACTTCATGTAGATCACTTAATATTTCAAGTACATCATTAACTTACTTGTAGAAAGCTATTAGATTTAGTAGAGTTGTCACAAAAACACAAAGTACCCGGTTCTGTGGTGAAAAAAGTTGATTTTTAAGGCAATCTTCAATGTTTCAGTGTTTGTTGTTGATTGTTTGTTTGGGATTTGTTGTTTTGGTTTGATTTTTAAGGAGATATGAAAGAATCCTACTTTGCTCTTGGGAAATTACAGGTTGTAAATATTCCATTTAACAATTTACAATTTTATAAGCAAAGCTGTGACCAGAGGCCATAAACATAATTTGCCAAGTCAGCAGGCAAAACTTTGATTTGTATGATGAGGGAAATGTATAAATTCTAAGCAAGGATATTTCTAAAATATATCTTTAAAAATGCAAACATGGAATATAAAGCCATCTGGGAACTGAATGGCAACACTGTGTAGAGGGCCCTGCCTTGGATCTTTGTGGTGTGAACAACTGATGTTTCATTTCAAGAGCCACTCTGAAGAAACAATGCTTTTTTAATAAAAAGATTGGTTCACATCGGTATAAAATTTTCTGGGGTTTTTTGTAGATTTTCTACTGTGGATAAAGAGATGCTCTCCCTGTTTCTCCAGTTTAGGAGAGTTGTCTGTTTAATGTCTCATTTTAAACCAAATTAAATGTGAAGAGTAAGTGCACAATGATTAGAGCACTCCTCTGACAAGTGGCATATCTGTGTTCAGCAGAAGAGAAAGCTGGCACTGCACCCCAGCTCTCTGAGGCAGGGGAAGGGACTTCACCTGCTGACTCCACTTTTGAATTGACAATACACATTCAGAGAATTCGGGATTCAGGTACAAGCATTATCTATTCCTAAGCACCACACTTGTTGTGTCATGTAAGGATTTCAAACTCAGGAGAAACACCTTGGCAGGCAGAGCTGAGGGTTCAGAACACCCTGTGCATTCTGGCACTGCTGTGAGCAGGGGGTCTGTCATGCAGGCTGCCTTCCCAAACCAGGCCTGTTGCACATTTCAACACTGCAGAGACTGAGACCACCATACTGTTCCCTGGTTCCAGCTGCACTGGGTCCTTTAGCTTTCCCCAGCCAGAGCCATTAGTGAAATGTGGCATCAAATCATGTTCTTTTCCAGTGATCTAATCTAAATCTGGAGCCTGTGCAGAAAGTGGAGGGTGGTGTTGCCCACCATACACAGTGTCTAAGCTTCACAAGAAACCAGTTACAGCCCTGGCACGGCAGGAGCCAGCAAAGCTGGAGCTGGTAGAGTTGTGATCTTATAACTGTGATCTGCCTTACACTGAGCCAGAGCAGGAAACCTGTAACTCCTGCTACCCTTTCTTAGTTTTCAGTGTTCTGCCTGCAGTGTGCTTTGGTGCTGGCAGTAGTCCAGTGTGCAAAGATGCTTTTTCCCCCCATGTGTTATAGGGTAGCAGCTCTCAGTTTATTAATTTCTAAAGAATCTCTTAATGTTCTAAGGCTTGATTCTGGAAGTGCTAGGCTCCTAATGAAGGTATTCCCCATTTCACAAGCTCAGGCCCTGCCCTGGAGAATGTGTCATCAGCTTTGCCTACAAAGCCAAACTTGAAACCAGGCAATGTAGTGTTGTTACTGGGATATTGTAGCATAATCCCAGGAGAAGTGTGATACTTACCTCATTTAGATACTGTCCTGAGGTCCAGTGATAGAAAGGAAAAGTTCTCTGTAATTAAACTGCAGTTATTCTCAAATGAGCAATGACCCTCTGAGCAATTAGATAACTACTGGAAAAACATGCATCCAGAGACTTTGCTATCCTTATAATTTTATTACCTGTCTCAGACGTCCCTGCTGCTTATGCCAGTCTCTGGAACTCCAGTAATTTGGGTTTAGCTTGAAATTAGGCCAGCTATTCTGGACCTGGGCAGATGCAGCTTCCAACTTGCAAGCCTGCTTTCCACAACTGGAGTGTGGGTGGCAGTGGGGGCAAATGCAACCTCAGCATTGGAAGGAGCTTTGGGAGTTCAGTTGCTTCTTTCCAAGAAGGAGGTCCTAAAAAGAACACCCCTGAAAAGTGCTCATTAAGGAAGGGAAATCTGAAATTTGGGGAATATTATCACTGGTGTTTCATCACTGAGCAGTTGTGAATCTCTGCACGTTCCAAATATTGCTTTCCTTTTTAAGCTTTTGAAGGTAAACTAAATGCATCAGCTCAAATGTATTCCTTGAAACAAGATTTATTGGCATTTCAGCCAAGCTTCTAGACATTGGGGAAAGTGGGACTTTCATGTGGAATAGACAGTCCACACAAGCTCCAGACACATTTAGAAAACAACCCAAGAAGGACTCTAGAGGTAGTAGACTAAGCTGCAAGAGGGCCCAAGATGCTTAAGAAAAGACTTTCATTAATCCAATTCAGGTATCCTGGTGCTGAAAGAATAGAAGAAGAGCTCTCAAGAATCATGACAGGAACCCTGGAAATTACAGAAGTTAAGATATTGCATAGACATTGGGGTGCTTTGTTGAAAGCCACAATGAAAGTGCTATGCTTGAAACTGCAGTTCAAAACCAATGTCTTGTTTTTCTGCTGCTTTTGAAATGAGGACTAGACTAGATTCACTGGCACCTGCATCCAGTTTGATTTAAATAGTTTTAGGACATGCTAATACAAACCAGTTCCATGCTCAATGAATATTTCAGCATTCTTTTTTTTAAGGACTGAAATTCCTTCACATCTGACTGTCTTCCTGCAACAGCATTTTAAAAATGTATCAGGTCTGTGGTTCTAGTCTTGGAGAACTTAACAAATATATTTTCAGAATTTCTCAGAAAGTCTCACTTTATTACTTGACATAAAATTCTACTTGGAGATTTATTAAGAGTTAAATGTGTTAATTATAAAATCCTTTCAGTGGCTTCAGTTCATCCAGTTCATCTAGCCTTCATTCAGCCTTCACGTGGCTCTTCTTGCAGTTATTGGATACTTTGTTTTCCTGTCCCACATTCTCAGCCTGCCTCCTGTTTTGTGTAAACCTCAGAAACATAAGGATACCTTCGTGCAAGTGCAGCCATTGCTTTGAGCTTCATCAGTAGAGTGAAAAACAACATAAGTGAAGCTATTGATGGTGTTTATTTTTATATTTGAAAGGAGAGTTTGCAATTATCTGCCTAGATAATAGAAATACACTGAAATAAAGGTAAATACATTTAGACACAGCACATCAAGCTCCATAACCTGGGTATATTTGCAGAAATGTTTCTGATTTGCTTCAAGGTGCCCCAAACAACTCTCAGAAAGGAAAACTGAGGAGACCTTTTCAAAAACTACTTACGAGCATTGTTATGGAGGAGATCACTAGGGAGAAAGGGGGCAAAAAAAGAAAGGGGCAAAAAAAGCTTGTAAACTCCTGAAGCACTGCCAGCATTTTTAGCAACCTTCCTTTGCATTCAGGGGGTGTGACCACCTTTAGAAGAGATGACTGGTTACAGCTGTCTATAATTTTCCATGGAGAATGTCAGTGCTAATGGTACCTGTGATGATTAGCTCTTGGGGCACAGACACATGAATATGGATTAATATATCTCACTTAGGTGACCACCCTGAAAACACTGGTGTTTTAAGTTCCTTTTCCTGAGGTACGAGTTCTAAACATGCTTTGGAAGTCTGCCCTTCACTCTGAGCTGGCATCTTCATAACTGGCTTTGGCCTAAACTATATTTTACCAAGTGAAAAACAAAATGCAATTCATGAGGCTTATTATAATTTATATTGTTTCCTTACAGGATTAAATTTACCAGGTTGGAGGAGGGAAACAAAAACCTAATGAGGAGGCCGACACCAGGAAGGAACCGCGGCCTGTTTCCTTTCTGTCTCTATGGTGGATTTCATTCAAAAGAAAATGGAAGCTGGCAAGACCCTGTTTTTCCCTGCAATTTATTTAAAACCTTGCACGCATTTGGATACCTTGTGATTTCAGAGAACTATGTGAAGATTAAGCTTTTGCTTACTGATACATGGCATGTACTCTTTCAGTCTTTTGTGTTTGATTTTATTTGATTTTCCACTGCAGCGCTGCATCTTTGTAAGGATTTTTATGCTTTCACCAGCAATGTCTTAAATACTTACAGACAACACATTTGGTGTTCACACTCCTTCAGTAACAACTGTACAAAAAGAGCCAACAGTGGCATAAAAGACTGTGTGTTTTCTTTGAGGGTTGTGCATAGTTTGCAACCAACGGGAAGACTATTTCTTCCCAGGGCAAGCCCAACTTGTCCGATCAGTTGACAATTACAACACTTGCCACTCTTCCTCAAGTGTTGTTGGGTTATTTCTTTTTTCATTATCCCCTCAGACCATTCATATCCATTTAAAAACATGGCAATAATTGCATGTTTACTTAAGTACTCTAAATTTGGTTACTCTGCTTAGGCTATGTAGCATGCCAGTTTTCAAAATAGGCCTGTGAGAAGGACAAAGCAAAACTTATGAGATGTATGCAGCTGACAGATACACAGTGAGTTCCTTATGGTTTTATTCTCTTCAAGAATGTCTCTTTTTTATGGGTCTTGGCTAACATCTCTATGTTTTTCTTCACACTAGTTACTTTTTGGAATATTTTCTTGAAAACAGAGATGATGAAACTGTTCTGTTTAATTCAAGGCAGATACTGAGGTACAGAAAAACTTCCTTTGAATGAGCCATTAAATCTAGCTGTGTTACTTTGCCATGTACAAAGCAAGGTGGAGAATTCTCCTCATCCCAGACTGTTTGCTGTTCCACACCAAAGCACCTTTTGAGTTATTTAACAGAGGTATTCTGAGCTGATTGCAAGGCACTACATGAACCTTAGTCTTTAGATAGCTTTTCTGAATGAATCATTCAAATGCAAACTTTGCAAGAAACTAAGATGTGTGTGTGATTTTAGAAAAGGAAGCCCCTGCTACATTTTGGTTGGGGAGAGCATTGTGTTCAGGGGTGTGGAAAAACTGCCCTGTTTACAACTTTGCATTCAGCGAGGGCAAGGTATGGTGCAAAAATCACTGTTGAGTTATAGTCCTGCTTGGACAGAAGCACTTGCTAGGCAATATTATTCTACACATAATTTTGACATCCTTTGCTTGCTGGATGCATTGAATTACATTTTAAGGAAGTGTGGTAATGCTTTGGTTAGCTTTCAGTGTTTAAAAAGGAGGGGGAAAGGATTTGTGCTACTGCCATCTTATTAAACTCCAGCAGTGTTTAATAAGAAAAAGACACCAAATAAGGCAAATCCTTGAATGCACAAGCAGCTACAAAAGGTCTCTTAATGAACTAGGACAGGAGTCTGCATTTTCAAACTGAACCGTGGAAATATTCTCAATATTTGCACAGCCATTAAAAGACAATTTTCCCCACTGACATCTCTGTTTCAGGATCTTCGAAAAGCCATCTGAAAGCCACTTTCAGTCACAATCACATTTAGAACTTACTACAGTTCTTCCCCTGTGTTTATAGGGGGAAAAGTGACCACTGAACTTTTGAATTTATCACACACTGAAACTGCCTTAGACGTGGTTTGTTTGGGTTTCATGTTTCCTTTTTTTTGTAAGAGAAAAGTCTTTTATACATTATCTTTGCTACTTAAATTGTGTGCAGTTTGATGATTAAAATTAGCTATTTTTAGAAAAAAAAACTTGCTGCAAAATCTGAAGAATTTTTGAAATCATAACAAAGATTTTGATTAGGAATATAAGGGTAGTTTCATAGATGCTTCTACTTGACAGCTTAAATTTGAAGGCAAGCAATTACACTGCTCAACTAACCATCTGAAGGTTTAATATAGAGTAATTCCCCAATTGTTCCCACGAGCCTAGCACATTACTATCCATAGTGACTCATGTACAGTGTTTGCTTAAGGTATGTGTATGTGCGTATGTGTGTGAACACACATGTGCACATGAGATTATCCTTTCTGCCCCATTCCCACTTCTAAGCAACCACTGAAATAAAGCTGATCCAGAAGTCTTCAAACTCAATTAACTGCCAGAATGAAAGTTCATAAATATCTAGGTTTCTAAATAGCAACTTAATCTTCAGCAGTAATGAAGTTATCTCACCTGCTGATCATTAAGGAGTGACCAGGGTCTCTTACGCCTGCACCCACTTTCCGGGCACCCCGACTGCCTGTGGTGGCTTGGTTTTGCTGCTCTCCCATGGGGGCTCTGGGCCCTGGGGAATTCTCCTGGCATGAAGGCAACCTAGGCTCAGCAGGATGGTGCTTTTCACGTGAGCACTGCAAATTATTCTTCTGTAACATCAGATCTGCTGGGAAAAAATCAAGTTTTTTTTGAGATAGTAGAAGCTCCTTTGCCCAGGGAACAGCTGACACTACAGCCTTATTTCACTCTTCTCCCTTCCAGCAGAGCCCTTACCTGCACAGTTAGCCTGACACCTATCAGACAGCTGCTCACCCAGACAGTTGCCCACCTGTCCAGCTGTTTTCACCACTGCTCTTCTCAGTGTTCAGAATGGACTGTTTAAACCCTGTCAATGCCCTTGAGACAGCTTCAGCAAAGATCAGTAGTGTTACTCTCTTTTTCTCTCATCCTTCTGAAATCAGTTCCCCAAAGAATCTTCAAAGACGCAAGAAGTAGCCCAGCCTTCCAGATGTGGGTGCCTGGAACGTGATGTTTTACATTGTCAAGGTTGTCACGTTGTTGAAGTCAAAAGTTGGCTTCAGTGACCAGTAGTCTTTGGGGCACAGTCCTGGAGAAACTGTGGGATTTGCTCAGAGTGAGTAGCCAGCAGCAGCTTAACTTGCATTTTCCTACCACTTGGCTGAGATCCAGTAGGTCTGTCCTGGTAATACTTGAGAGGGTGCGGCTTTGCTGCAAGATGGGAGAGCAGCAACAGGGCAGCAGGTATAGCAGGCAGATAAAAGTGGGAGGGCATGTTCTAACTCTCTATGGGATCTAATATTAATTTAATGGGGAAGGGAAGATGGTGATAGATTTGGTCTGCATGATACAGAGAGTCCTTACAAGTTCAAGTTCACAGAACCTAAATTTACAAGTCAACCAGCTGGAGATTGTTCAGTCTTCTCTCATGCTGGGTTCAGTTCAACTTGAATCCACGCCCATCAGGCACCACCCCAGACAGGACACTCCAATAGTTCTGACATTACATTGCTTTACTGTATGGGGTCCTACATCAGTTGGGTCCTTTTAATTCTCACTCTTACTTTTAATCAGAACCATGGCTTAGGACAAGTCATCAGTACAACAGTCAAAATTCAATCTGCAGTAGACAGAGGCACAGGGGATTTTGCTTTCTCTTTGGTGCATAGGGGCTCTGCACTTCAGACTCCTGGGAAGTTAGGATAAATAAATATATACGCTTGGGTTGGTGGGTTATGTACACCCTGTGTCAGTGCACACAACCAAATGTGTAGTCAATGCTCAATATATGAATATACAAAAAGATGAATATACAAAATATTCATCTGTGACTATTACTGGGTTTGTAATCTTTGTTATATAAAAGGTTTAGGCTGTACAGACTAAGGAGCAAAATGCAGATACCCCCTATAAAACAGAAGTAGGTTGCATTACTGAGCATAACAATACTCTCCCCTACCAGCATTTAGGTGGAGTGACTGTATGTTACTGCCTTGCATTCTTCACATAAGCAAAAAATCTAAAAGTAAAGGATGCACTAATAATTCCCATCCCCCAAAATGCATTTCCATGGTGCTGCATACAAAATTCCTCCTTGCCAGCTGCCATGCGGATTTTTGTATGGTGCACTAAGAGGTATTCTTTTTTTAACAAATAAAAAAGGGGAGGGCTGGTACATGAAAACAATGTTAATGTAATTAAATATATATATACTTCAGAAGAACAGCATCGTAAACAGTACAATAAAATAAATGTCGCATTATTTGTTACACCTTGTAATTTGTCTGTATTATGAAAGATGTAATGGTTTGTCAGCTGTAACTGTTGTTTTCTTGTAACATCATATTGAATAAAGTGTAGCAGAATCTCTCTTCTCCTTTGTATATGTGATCTAGACCTAACCCAAGGAATAAAGCCTTTCTTTTCCTCTTTGTTCTCCAAAAACCAAACAAGGAAATGGTTGTAAACAAGAGATTTTTAAGGAATGAAAAGTACTTGGGAGTAGGCAGACACTAGACAGTAAAATGTACAAAAGATTAGGTACTGATTCAGTCAAACATGAGGTTCATCAAAACTACAAGGCAGTGCTCACTACACAGGGCGAGATTCTTTGCATTTCTGTCTGTAATGGTACATTAATGGTTTGGTGTCTCTTTCTGTTTTGTTATGTATGTGACAAGAGACTTCTTTACAGCACACTGGAATTTAACCAAAGTAGTAAAAAAGCCAGTATTCTGAAAAAAAAAAACCCCAAAACAACAGGTCTGATTTAAATATGTCATTGTATAGAAGATGAAGTCTGGCATATTACAACTTCTCTTGAAATAGAAAACTGATAATTCTGGTAGAAAATCAGGCAAAACACACAATACGCATTTTCCACAACTTTGATGTGAAGTGTGATTTATCCTTGTTCGTACTTGATTATGCGTTTCAATCAGTGAACATATGCTGCCTTGATTCTTTGTCTATTTGTGCATCATAGATTAGATAAGCAAGTGCTTGCTCACACTATATATTATCAATATGTGTGTTCAGTATTTTTTCCTCCTTTCCATTGCTTCTAACTTTTTTGGTACCAGCGTCTCGCTAGGACCTATTTTTAGACAATGAATGCTAAATCAATGCAGTTTCATAGACTTAGTTAGAATATTTGCCTGAAATGTTAGAATATGCTGGTTTAGCAAACACAAGAGTCTATAGGAGTAATTTTGATCTGGGATGGGGGATAGCTGGAGAGCAAGTGATCGTACTGTGTAGGCTGATGGGACAGCAGTCCTAGCCTAGAATATGAATAATGGAGGACCTAGATTTTAGTCCTGGCTCCAGCTGATTAGAAATACTTGAAGATAAAAGGGTTTTCCTTGGAGCTAGCACAATATAAGCTTGAATGTGGGTCTTCAGCGTCACAGGTTTTATCCAGTAGAAGAATGTTCTGGCCCTGACGTGATCACAGAGCACTTCAGGAGAAGAATCCTCATTTTTAATCTAGAAAGTTGCTGCAGAATGACATCAGCTGCACCCAGAGGGCATTGCACAAAAACAAACAATGCATGTTCATCTATTTATATTTTACCCTCAGTTCTCACTGGCTAGGACAGGTTTAGGAAGGTGTTGCCTTTTTATAGTCTAGATGAATAATTTGTAATCCTGACTCATTACCTGTATGGCAACTTTAACCTACAAATCCCTCCGATACAAATGAGGACCAAGAATTATTACCTAAAAAGGTTTGTATGTTTGAACACAGGGTACCAGGAAGCATGTTCAGAGTCAGCCTTTAATTATGTAGTATAATCCTTAAAGCTGTCTCCTGACCCCCTTGGCTGCACTCCTAGCCTGTTTAGCTCCAAGGTTTTCTTCCTAAGCTAGCCTGGCTGCTATGGCAAAGCAAGAGATGCATTTAGCTAGAATGGCAGCCACCCCTCCCCCAAGAAAAGAAAAACCAGAGGGAAGGTGTTGAAGCAACCCTGTGCCACTGGGTTAACACATACAGTTTCTCAATAATGCCTCTTCTTGTAAACCTCTGCAAAGCAAACCCTACAGCAGTGGAAGGGCTTGCTGCTACCAGTGGGGGGTGGTGTTATGGACATTAGATTTGAGAGGCTTATATAGCGCATGGGCGAGGATAAAGGGATACAAATCAGAGAGGGGGGAAAAAAACCCCAAACCAACTGAAGAGAGTTTAAAAAAAAATATGCAGGGCCAAGTATTTACTGTTCATTTCCCTTGTGAGTGGTGTTATATATTGTCTGCAGTGAGTCATGCTGAGAGCAAGCCAGGCACAATAATAGCTGAGAGCAGTCCTGCAGCCCCTTCGTTATTGCTTCTGCCCGCTGATACTGAGTTGGGCAAAAGAAAGTGATTCCAGAAATGTTCCTTTCTTTTTTTTTCCCTTTTCTCTTGTTTCCCAGAGGACCCAGTAGTGATTGCTGGGGCTGTACTACCTTGAAAGAACTGCTAAATTAAAATCAAACATTTTAAAATTAATTTTTCACGGATCCATATGGTGATTCACATAAAAGACGTAAGAGCTCTAAGTCCTATACCAGATACTGCAGCGCTGTATATCCCAGTAATGTCTTGAAGCCTAAGGAGATTCATGATATCATAGAAACATTTCAACCTCTTCTTTCAACTAGAATTAGGACTATAGTGTAGGTGTTATATAGGACTAGAGGGTAGGTGTTAATCTTACAATCCAGCTAATTATAAATTTGTTCCCAGCTTTCACCTGAGGAGCTTAGAGATATTCATGCATCAAAGAAATGAACTGTATCCACAGCTCTGGAATATACCATACAGATATAAAGATCCATATTTTTGTAGAACAAAAAAAAAAAAAAACCACACCCCAAAACCCAAGGTACAGATTCAATTTTTTATTTTCAAAACTTTGCATGGGCAAAACCACCTGAAAGGGTATTTCACTTGGTGTTTGGTGAAGACTGAACACTGAAGATACCTTTTTAGAACAGTTTCTTGCAACAACAAAGTGTAATTTCTGTGTTCAAGTCCTGTTTCACAGCACAGACAGCTCCAAAGTCATGCCAAAGTGTTGTGCTCTAACAGGACTGTAGGGTTGTTCATTGACCAAATTCCCAGCATCATATCAGTGCAGTGTGGAGCAGGAGAAACTGCATGTACCAGCATTTGCTGGGAAATACTGTAAACATGAACGGCCACTTGTCTGCATCAGGAGATACAACTTTCAGAGACCATCTCAGATGTTCTTCTTTAATCTCATTTTTTTCCCGTAACACACAATATAGACAGCAAAGGAGGAGTGAGTTTCTGCAGGGAAGGTTGTACTCTACAGCAACCCTACACAGGTTAATTTGGAACACAACTGCCTCCTTGGTGGGGATGTGAATCACCTAAGAGCTGCACTTCTGGTCTCCCACATCCACTAGGTTCTCTCCAGAAATGCCTGTTTGCATCTGAGCAACGTACACATTTTCACTGCTGGCTGTTTAGTTTGCACTCATGCACGCAGAGTGACTAACATGGAATAGTAGGAACCTGTAATTCTGAGAGCAGCTCCTTTAGTGGCCAGAGGTGCCCCACTCTTCTGCCAGTCCAGAGACAGCAGTGAGTGAGCAAAATGAGGATTTGCTGCTCCATAGCTTCAGCCACTCTTCCAAGCTCTTCTTGGATACATCTGTTGGTGCATCAGGACTGGAGGTGGAGGAAGCAGGAGAGAAGGCATGAGATAGATATGTGTGCTGTCTGGGGGCAAGCTCATGAACCTGGCAGTATTTATGATACGGTCACAAGCAAGTTCCGGTGTTTTAGAATATTCCCTTTTTTCAGAAATTTCCGACATGTTCACCCTACTGCTAGCTGGGCCTTTCTTTTATGACCCACACATGAGAAAGAGGCATTTGGATATCCTTTCCCCAAGCACTTGCAGTTTAGATTTATGACAACCAATTGATCAAAGGAAAGGGGAGAATCTCAGAGGGTTTCAGATGAGCCCTTACAAGCCCCTAAATATGAGGAAGTGTACTATACACTCACCACCTGTAATAACACAGCTTTGAACACCCCATTGTGTTTCTGCAGTGTTAGCCAGCAGGGTTCCCTATGACAGCACTGCCGAAGTAAACAATACCCAGTTTTTGGGAGAGAATGCTCATGAAAAACCCCAGTTTGGCAGCAGTGCCAGGTGGGCTGAAGGAGTCACAGTTTAACCAGGGAAAGAAAGGAGCCGGGGCCTGGGAATAACATCAGCTCTTACTGAAGGCCTGATGAGGCTGAAGCCAAAGCCACTGCGTCCCTTGCTCCTTGTCAGTGCTGTATCTAAAAAACACCAAACCATCGGTGGCTCACTGGGATCTCCCAGCCCCTTCCCCCAACAGACCGTGTTAGCTCTACAGGAACTTCATGGTGAGAAACCACAGCACCCTTCCAAACACTGGGCCCGGTGATTCCCACACCTGCAACTCAAGCTGCTGAGCTGCTTTGCACCGAAATGTTTTGACTGCAGGAATCTGTCTGGCAGGAGGGAGTGCCAGGAAGGAACAAGGAGCACATTCAGGTGCGCTGGCTGTGCTGACACCCCTGATATGCCCGGTGTGCGCAGACAAGCTTTCGATCCCCACAGGCTCCGTGGACACGGGGAGGGCCGCTGGGAGGCCAGAGCCCGAAGCACCGTTCGCGGGCAGTCCCACGGAGGTGAAGCTCCGTCCCGCCGCTGCCCGGTTCCGCCCGGCGGCCGAGGGGGCTCCGGGGACCGCCACGTGCCGCCACCGCAGGGCGGGAAGGGGGCGGGAAGGGCCGGGCTGTGTCTGCGCCCGCTGGGAAACGGGGAACTCTGGCGCCAACACGAGGGAAAAACAGCTCCGGAGTGTCCGCTGCGGAGCGGGAGGAGCACGGAATGCCGAGCGGGGCAGGGCGCGGCCGCCGCTGGGCTTGGCGCGGCAGAGCAGCCGTGCTGCCATGAGAGGCGGGATCGGGGCGGGTCAGGCTTCTCACTGAGATTTTCCGGAGGTTGTAGGAAATGCCGCTAGGAAGGGGGGGTGGGCGTCTCGTCCCCGTTCTCAGCCACGGCTCCAGGCTGTCGAGCACAGTGGGTGCGGGGTGCTGGGACAATCCAGGCCCCTCGCTCTCCTCACGGCGTCCCGAGCGGCCCCAGCCTGGCCCTCAGCACTGCTCCTGCTCCTCCCTCAGCAGCGCTCCCTCAGCAGCGCTCCCTCAGCGCCGCTCTCTCAGCACCGCTCCTCAGCACCGCTCCCTCAGCACCGCTCCCTCAGCACCGCTCCCTCAGCAGCGCTCCTGCTCCTCCCTCAGCACTGCTCCTGCCCGCCGACATCCCGCCGTCCTGGGACCACGCGGGACCCCGACCTCGCCTCTTTCCCACAGCCATCCAAACGCAGCCACCTCCAGGGTTCCATAGAATCCAGGGAATCATAGAATGCCTGGGTTGGAAATGGCCTTGGAGATCATCCTCTGCCCGTAGACAGGGACTTCTTCCACTAGACCAGACCAGGGGGCTCAAAGTTCCATCCACCCGGGTCTTGAACACTTTTAGGAATGGGGCAGCTCCAGCTTTTCTGGGCAGCCTGTTCCATCATTTTAGCACATCTGAAAGTACTTTGCTACATCCATCAGTTCATGTGCAACACCTTCAATCTTGTGTACTGTACTGCCTTAAATCCCTGATCTGCCTTCAGGTAGATCCATGCAGCAGCTGGAGCAGCAACTGGGCTTTGGACTGGTGTGTGAAGATGGAATTGGAGGTTGTCATCAATAAAACACAGTGTCAAACTCATACTTGCCCCAGATGGTGATCTTTTATTAATTTCTTCAATACAGAAAGAGAAAAAAATGCAAGCAAGTTCTTTTAAAGGTATCTCTGGAGCCTGAGTTAGAGAAAATGGCCTTAGGTGGATTTTTTCTGCCTTTTTTTTGTTATTTCGTAACGTGGACATTTACTACAAAGAGAGAAAGAAAATGTGTTATTTAATCTCTCTTGAATCTCTGCCTGGCTTATCTTCACACATATGATCTCTTTTGTTCTCTGGTAGTAATCACCTAAACAACTGATTAACAGATGATCAGCCTGTACTGTTCCAATCTGCAGGATGCAATACAAGGGAAAAACGGGGAAATCTACACTGGTTATTTTTCTTTCATACCTTAGTACTCTACTGTCCCAACAAAGAAATCGGGGTTGTAGGAGCATACACTTTTTTTTTTATTTTTAAGTGTCCCTCAGCACTTACACAAATCCCCCAGAGCTCTCCCTGCACCTTCTTTCAATTAAATTGCTTTCCTTAACTTAATCTGTGACTGTTTGATTAGAGCTGGTTGGAAGTTTTTCACAACAAAGCAAGGTTATTCAGCAGCTTTGAAACCCAGTGATTTATCAGGAGAAAAAGACTTATCTTTCAATTAACTTCTTTCACCTGTGGATTGCCAGGAGCTCAGGTTTCTCAGCCCAGTGACAGGATTCCATTTGAATGCCTGTGGGGCTGG
The DNA here is from genome assembly GCF_027887145.1 of Ammospiza caudacuta. Taxonomy (NCBI): domain Eukaryota; kingdom Metazoa; phylum Chordata; class Aves; order Passeriformes; family Passerellidae; genus Ammospiza; species Ammospiza caudacuta. The sequence goes on from NC_080593.1 coordinate 23,590,296, forward strand.
AGACCTCAGGGATCTTTGGATTTTTGCCACAAAGCTAGGAGCCAATGCAATTCTCCAGTGTGTGCAGCTATGGGACCCTGCAGTTGCCAGAAATCATTGATTATTTTGGTTTCAGACTCCATGGGCTTATGTCATGAAACTCTCCAAACTGCCATCTCCAGATATTTCAGTATTTCAGTTTAGACACCATATTTCAATGTTCATGGTTTTGCTTTTAGTTTGGAGTGAAGGATTTCTAGAAAACATTTTGCCATGATAGAATGAATTACTGATCATCATTAGCAATGAAACCTACCAAGAGGGAATAACAAGCTTCACTGGTAGGAGAAGGCACTTGGTAAATTCAGACTACCACTAAGAAAATAATGACTTGATAGCTCATCCTACCATTTAGGCAGGGGAGATCTGGTTTTAATCTGGTTTGAGATCTGTTGGAATCCTGGAAACCCTGAAATACTCTCCTTTTTTTGTCTTTTTGCATTGATTTCAGTACCATGAGGACTTTGTCCAGGATGGCTTGCTGAGATAGACACAGCAGTTTAAACACAGATTGGAACTCTGTCTGGATTCCACTTTGTGAATGTTGATGGCTTATGCAAGTAGGAAGTCAAGCTTGATAGTCTTATAATTTGTTAATTATATAAGTTGCCACAGCTACATGGTTTACCGATGGAAAAATGTTAATTTTCCCCTGTTTTAACATATTTTACAGATTTTACTGGTACCGTTGTTTCATCACAGTTCTGGTTTTTTACCTGGAGGTGATGACAGGGTTTTTGTCTACTTTGAATACAGATATATGCATTTCTGGGGAAAAGGAATGTGATTATCTAAGTACTGCAGTTCAAAAAAAAAGGAATCCAAACTCTTCTTTATGCTTGGTGTTACATCACTTGAAACAGCACCCTATCTCAAGATCTTCTGAGGACAGAAACTGCATCATAGCAGAAAGATTCAAATCTTAACTTCCATTAGCATAAAGGTCCCATTTGTTGTCTTGGCAAAATCAACAGCTACTAGGCTTAAAACCTGTTCTCATTACAGGATTAAATGCTATCATGTGTAACTTCAGTACCAAAGGAAAAAAAATGCCATCTGTAGGAGGTCATTATTTAACAAAAATTTATCTCCACTCTGTTAATTGTTGTGCTAAGAAACCTTTAATGGAAAGACCCTGAAGTAGGACATAGAGGTTAAACTGAAATCATTCACATTTTATTTTGTTTGTACTCAAAATTGGTTGCAGCCTTTGCTTTCTGCTGTGATTTGTCTCTAATCAGCATTCCCGCTGTTCTGAAAAATTGATTTGAATTCCACGTTGATACGGGAGATGCATATAAACAGATCTCCGCTCTCCTCCTGTGAGGGCAATTTATGCAAAATAAGTTTAGGGGCTCTGGGATTTAAAGTTTACTGACTTTTGTCTATGGGAACTGGAGTGCCACTTTGCACATCGTGAACATTGTCTGTGAATTACCTGCCTTGAGGGGGATTGTTAGCACATGAATCAAAACTGTCTGACTAATGTAGAACATCTCAAACAAAAGGATTAGACAATAGCTGAGACAAACCAAGATGCATTTTAAATCAGCTCAAGTTAAATTAGGTGCTTTTTAGTCTAATACTGCTCTTAAGTATAAAGTTGAACACTGGCTGTGAGAATAGGCTGATTCTTGTTTTGCTACAGAGATGCCATCTATTTATCCTTGAAAGCAGTCTTTACCCATGGAAATGGTACTTGCTCAGCTCTGTGCTTAATTCATAAAGGCAGAGCACTCTATTCCTCTGTGCCACAGTCCATAGTGATTCTCGTTTGATTATGTGCATAACACTCTAAGGAATGAGACAATTGTGCACACATATTTTCTTGTATTTTTATATTGAAAAAGAGTGGTTTTTTTTCAGATGCTCCAGAGTTACATTCTGCTCCTACTTAGAGATATTTTCAGCAGCAGCCTCAAAATGAAGTTTGTCCTTGAGAATCCTGCTACAAAGGCACCCACACCTAAACTCAGATCCAATGCTCTGGGATGTGAGATATTGCAAATTCTGTGTTGCATCACTTCCAAACTCTGCAGTAAAACTCTCACCAATCTCGGTTTGCTGAATTCTCCCTTTGGGTGTAAAGAGGCCTACCATGCATTGGGTATAAGGGCCTAACGTGCTGCCTGCCTCCATCTCCAAACCTGGAACTATGGGAATCTGAGAGAGAGAAAACTGAGTTGTTTCAACCAGTTCTGATCCTACTGAAATGGGAGCTTAATCAGAATTTGGCCCTTAAGTGTAGTGAAGGCACAGAGTTTGCTGCAAAGAGGGTGCCCTGTGTTGGTTGTTCAAAAGGACTAGTGGGGTGGTATTCAATAGATGCCAGTTGCCTGCCACACTGTTTTATCACTCCCCTCCTCAGGGGGACTGGGAGGGAGAAAATAAGATGGAAAAAACTCCTGGGTCAAGTTAAAGGCACTTTAATAAAGCAAAAACAAAGGCCATGCAGAGAAGCAAAGGAAAGTGAGATTTATTCTCTATTTCTCATCAGTGTTCAGACACTTCCCAGGAAGCAGGGCTTCAGTGTGTAGCAGCTCTTCTGGAAGATAAACTTCACAATGACAAATGCCCACCCTTTCTCTTGGCTTTTACTGCTGAGCAGATGCAATATGGTATGGAATATCCCTTTGGTCACTTGGGGTAGGCTGTCCTGGCTGTGTCCCTTCCCAACTTGTGCCCCTCCCAGCCCACTCTAGGAGGCAGATTGTTGGAGAGGCAGTGCAAATGCTGTGTGAGCACTGCTCTGCAGTAGCCAAAGAGTGTTAATCAACACCTCACTATCTATTGGTACAAAGCACAGCACTGTCAGGGCTGCTCTGGGAAAATGGGCTCCATCTCAGCCAGACCCAATACAACCGGGCAACAATTTTATTCTGGGCAACAGCTTTTGGAACTAGAAATGCTGAGGAACCAGATTAATGTTCTCAGCAAAAAAATAGCAATACTTCTCATTTTAACCAGACCTGCGTGAATGACTGGTTCTATTTGGGGGAAAACTGTGCTGGCCATGTTTTAAAGAAAATGGGGAAAATATTTTTGGATATACATGAAACTGGAGTTTTTCAGACTGTCAGATAAGGAAGGCTTTTTTACAGGTTGAATAAATATTTCATATTGATCTGGGATCTCTAGAGGGCATGAAAGCAATGTAAAAATAAACTCATTCAGGATGACTGGAACAATATTCACAAAATTGAGGAGGACATATTCCCTGCTGCACCCAGTAGTGCAAACTTTGACTTTTTAGGTAAGAGACTCCAACTGCTCCATAATCCCCAGGTTTTCCTCTCAGAAAAAGTGTCCTAACTGCCAGGCTGTCCTAACCATACCACACGGACAGATCAAGTGAAACTTCTGCAATTGATGTTGCCTGAGAAAGTAGCTCTGCTGGAATCAAGGCTGCTGAGCAGCCTGTGTGCCATGGGGTGGGACAGGTAAAACAGCAGAAGCTGTGGTGGTGGGCACTGCCTCGTGTCCCTGCTCCACCACCAACCCTCCCCTGCTCCCCGTGTTCTGAGAGATGTAGAGCTCTCAGCCACTTGAAGGCATTGGTGTTTATGGTGAAGAAAATTCACTGTGGCTGCAGAGATACAAAGGGAGCCTCTCTTGAATGCTGATGTGTCCAACCTCATGTAACTCATGAACATTCACTGAGTAAGAAAATAGGTGATGATTATGGTCTGGGCTGGTGTCTAGTGTACTCATATGAATTTTCCATTCTCTGCTTCCAAGTATCTTCAAGGCAAAAAAAATTGAACTTCCCACCTAGAATCAGTATCATTGTGAAGTAGGTAGGAGACCCATGATTCTAAGACCCAGTTTTAAATAAGGTAGGAAAAGGAGTGGATATTAACCTCCAGTCTCACAGGATGTAGTTAGTATGACATACGGTACTCTTTTCCCATTTTCTGTTGTTTCAGAAATTGTTTTCAAGACAGTTTGTAAGTCTTGCATGAAAAGTTAAAGCAAGGAACTATTGCAAAATCACCAAAATAATAATTTCTATATTTTATTTCAGGTGAAACTGCTGACTAAATTTGACTTGATGTTACAAGTGTTTGCACCTTTCTGTGACTAAATGATTCCTTGCACAGTCTGTGCTCAGCTCTAGCTTGAGCTCTGCTGTTAGTTCACCCTCCTTGTATTGTGCTTTGGGAGCATTTAAGAAACCTACTCCCTCATGGAGCCACAGCCTGCTCTGCAGGGATGGGTGGACATACTGGCCATGCAATTGTACTCATTTTTCCAGTGAACTGGTTTCATGGTAAACACCTGAGGCTCTAAAGCAATGTGACTTCAGTCTTCCCTTTCCAAAACCCTCATCAAACAGCTGTTGTCTATATAGATAGTCTCTCTGGCAAATGTTGCATTTGCTCTATAATCTACAGAAAATCTAGCAATTGATCTCTGAGCAGTGTTACTAAAAAGCTACTTTGTTTTCACTCAGAGTGTGTAAATGGCTTTTTGACAGGTTTGACTTCTGGGCAGGTCCTGGTTGAAAGTGCTGTCATCAGCATTGCTTTCCCTCCTGGCCTGTCACAGGCAAGCCATCCTGTGATTGAACAGCAGCCTGCAACTGTCAGTATCCATTACTGGACTTCTTAGCTGCTGTCCATTGCTTGTCAGAATACTGGAAGTAGTGCTGGGCCAGAGGCAGATCTTCAGCTTCAAAATGTAGATCTTATGAATGCACATCCTGGGGACATTTTGAGCCATGAACAACGAAACTGTACTGCTTGCTTGCACCCTGGTGCTCTCCACCCACACTTAAGATGTCACATCCTGCTGGAGGATTTTTACATGAAAATTTGTGCTACCCTGTGGTTCCCCATCCTCTTCTTTCCTGCAAACCTAGCTTCTTATTAAAGCTCTCATTGAAAGTGTGAACTCAGCTGGGAGGAGGGTGTCTGTCTGTTTTTCCAACTTGCACATCTCAAAGCACAAGAGAGATGGGTGATTTGGCTCTTGCCCTCTTAACAGCTACAGCCTCAGAGAACCACAGGAGGTGTTTCCAGCTCTGCTGCCTGCACTCCTCATCCAACAAAAGAGCAGGTTTTTTACCTCTCTCCTGATGCCGCCACTTTTTCTGAACCACCCCACATGAAGGCCCTCCTTGTGTCACTATCTGTTTTTAGTTTTTCCTCAGCTTCCTTGTGTGGCTTTGCCACATGGAGACCCACAAGTAGGGCAGCTATGCTCCTATGAATGCCCCCAAGAACTCAGCTTCTGACTGCATGGGAGTCTCAAGAGACCAAGCCCACAAGGGTGTGGAGAGCGCTCAACATTTTCCAGGGTTTAGTGTGCACCATGGCTGTCTCCTGCCTATCAAAATGGCCTTAATTTGCAGCACAAAAGTTCTCCAGTCCTCCAACCCCAAACCTGGCTGCCAGTATCTGAGGAAAGATATGTGACTAAAGAAAGCCCATAGAAATATCTCTTCTAAGTAGTCTTCCAGCTCTCAACAGTGTCCAACCATCCTGAGCTGAAGGTGGGAGCCTGTCAGGGGACAGTGAATGCCTTTTTACTGCCCCATGAGACAGCAGCCTAGGTAAAATTGTCAGAAGGAGCCATAGCAAACTAACCAGAGCATGCCTGTCCCTCAGTGCCAAACGCCATACCTAGCCCTGCTGAACATATTGCTTGGCTTGGATACTCTCCTTGTCCTTTACATCTGGATATCTGAGCTATAGAAGCTTCTTCCTGTAGTGTTGTGCTCTTGAAAGAAACCTGGACTTGAAAAAAAAATGGAACATCATATTTATTAGGTCATCTTTAATTTGGGACATCAGTGAGAGTTTTTGTAATGCTCCAATAGCTTTTTTCTGCCTGAAGTCTAGTTCCCTGTATTTCCCAGCTGTAGCTCACATGTGCCTCTTTATTTAGTGCCATCAGTGGATATACTTAATGAGCAGAATCTTTCTTTTGGTTTGTGCTGGATATTTCTAATTGACAAAGCCTCTTCTTAGTGGTCTCTAATTATCTGTTTTATATGGTCACCCTGTGGATAGCACAAGCCCATACCATGCAATAGACTAGAGATCAGGCTGGAGATCATGCAAAGACATAAACATGCTGAGAGGAAAATGAGCTGCCACCCATGTCTATTTGAACTCTAATTCTTTACCTTGATATTCCCATTGTCCTGTGTTGCAGGTCTTACTGGCAGGGATATTTCTAAATCCCACAGTCCTGGTTCTCTGTTTTTCTCTATCTGTTGTAAAGCAGAAGTATTTTTGCTATAGTTAGCCCCAAGATGTATAAATAAAACTGGAAAAAAAAAAAAGGAAACACGCCTTGAAACATTTATCTTTAATAATAGTGATTTTTGTAGAGTCAAAAAGATCTCTTTTTTTATCTATCTACTGTGTTAGCTCTTATCTAGGTTTATAGGTTGTTTTGCATTACCCTGCTTGTGAGCCTGCTTCAGCAAGGCCCAAATAGTTGTTAATCATTTGTGCTTTATTATCAGATGGTTACTGCCCAATAAAGTATTGTCACTTCATTCTCTGCTGCTTTCCTCACCTCCATTTCTTCAGAAAAACAAGTACCACTATCCTTCCAGAAGTCTTGCCTGTAACTCTGGTCACATTTGTGCATGTTATGTCTTCTGAAATGTCTGTTTAGAGAAGTTCTTCTCTAGCAGCAAGTGAACTTTGCAATACTCAATTATGCTGCACACTGTATCTCCCCACTGCAATTCATTCCACTCTAAAGCAAGAACTAACCTACTGAGATGCTTGTTTCTGGCTGGGCTTGGAGTTATTGGGATCCTCAGGAACAATAACTTGCTGCAAAAAGTTTGGTGAAAAAGCAAACCAGCTACATGCCTGGAGTCGATCAGGGAGAGCAGTAATAACTGAGCTGGTTTTGCAATGCAGCCAGCACTGGAACGGACAGCCTGAGGCTGGAAGTGCTCTAGGGAAGGTGTGTGTGTCCTCTTCAGGCTTTATCACTCAGCTGAGATTTTCAGATGGATAAGAAGAGCAAAATCAATCAGCTGTGGAATTCTTACTGAGGATGAAATGTGTTGAATCCCTATCACTGTGGAAATTAAGGAACTGGTGGTGTCTGTGTATAAACCAGATATAAGACAACCTGTCCAGCCCAAATGATTTCTTGAGAGCCCTTCCAGCCCAAATTTCTGACTGAATCTGGGAAAGTTGCTGAGTGTTTAAACTATGCTAACAGGGAACATTAAGAGGCATGGCAATTGCTCAAGATGTTTCTACTGATTGTTTTGTAAGTCACACACTTTTGTGACTGAACTCAGAAACAAGCTCCATCTTTAAATAGCCAACAAACAAGAAAATTGTCCCTTAACGTAGGAGCATGGACAATCTGTTCTTAGAGATGAACACTGCAGTCTGGTTTCCAAAGCTACTCATCCTTTGCTTGGATATAGATACTGCTCATGAAATTGGAGCTAAGGTCAGCAGCCAAAAAATGTAGCTGCTTGGGATTAGCTTTTCAACTCTAGGCTATCAGTACTGATTACTTTTGCAGATATTTTATTAATGTTCAGGAAAAGAGGACTAGAATATACCCTACACTTCCAAGCATACACCCCCTTGTTATAAAAGCATATTATGGGAGATATTTCTGCTTAGACTTCATTTACCAAAACAAGATTTTAATTTTAAGTGTCATAGACAGTTATAGTGTATTCTGTGCTGGTTTGGGTTTATTTTCCTGGTTGCCATTTATTTCATCATATTGCCTGGGAGTCCAAGACACAGCCAGGCAGATCTGCTGAACACATGAATACTAAGGCAGTGGTTTCCCTAGTAACAATAACCATGTAACAGCTCTCACAACTTCCTGCCCTTCCTTACGGGATTTGTTTGTGTGTTTCTCACTGGTTTAGATAGAGGAGGCACCAAAATTGAGGCTGGCTAAAAGGCACTCAGGATGAGCTTACTGGAAGTAGGGAGAGTTGAAAAAATGCTGCATTTGCAAGTGGTGTCATTACAGAGTCTGGCTTTGGTTTGTTTTATGGGAATAATCCCGGGGGCATGCTCTAGCTGTCTCAGAGCATGGGCTGAACAGACTCTACCACAACTCAGATTCTTACTTCAGAATGTTTTTTTTACAAATGTAACTATTGTCATAATGGATTAAGTGCAGCTTTGAGTCAGTAATCAATTAATGGAAAGCAGAGCGGGTTAACAAGTACAGATCTTAAGTATGCAGCCTCAGTGCAGGACTTACTGCTAGTACTTGAGAGAAGGTGAATTAAGCAGCATTTGGGAACATGTACTTCTGGGTTCAGACTGCTAGCAGGGGGTTGTCTGACTGGCATGCTCTTGCTGTGGAAGAAAAGGGGAGATTCATTCTCTAATACATTGCAAAGTATTCCTCAAAGAAAGTAACTATTGCGCTGTTCAGGTGGAGGATTCTGGTAGGTATGTTATGTATGATCATTAAATTGGGTTATCGTTTTAGTCTTCTAATCAACCAGCCTATTTACAGCTCATTCTAAAGCAGGTGAAGAAATCTGCAGTACTAAACCCAGGTATTAAATCTGCTTCTTCAGGCATTGAAATGCCTGTATTTCATTAGCCATTGTTCATGTATGTATATTGAGTGTTGTGGCTACTTGTGCATCATTTTTTACATCAAAAATTACTTTTGCTGAAAAATAAAGGTTGGTATTATCTGTCAGTTCTCTGTAAAGCTGCATCATAAGATTGATCTGTTCCTGAACAAGCTGAAATGATTTCGTATTTTGCTAGAAGGAAGAACTGATAAGGGCCAAACGGCAATCAGCTGTGAGTTTACTGTTAAGATAATAAACATGAACAGACACTGTGCAGAGATCAGCCATGCTTTCCTTTTTCCAGATATTTGACCACAATGAAATCATGACATTATCTTAAAGCTGACATATGTAACTCTAGTCATATAGATATTTACAGCTAAAAATGATAAGCTTGATCCTGAGAGATGCTAGGTATACCCATCCTTGCTGCTTTTAATGGCAGTTCTGGGTGGTTCAGAGCCTTTGGATCAGATTAAGATCATCTCAACAAATCATAGTGAGGAAGACAGAGAGGAAATGGCTATGAGAAAACCAAAGAGAGGCTAAGATTTTATCCTTATCACACAGAGGTGAGGTGCCTCAGATCAATGTACTGATTCTCTTCTCAGACTATATCAAATATCAGGACTTGCCAATGTTCTTTAATTCAGGGAGACCATAGAAAGAAGCATGAGCACATTTGCAATTAGCACTTCCACTGTCCCAGCAGGCAGAACTCCCACTATCACAACACTGTCTTCCCAGGTACTATATTTTAGAGCAGTTTAGACTCCATTTAACTGGGGTCTTTGGTAAACCAGCTGTATTGGAATTCTTATCACCCAAAATCCACTTCAACCTGTGTGCAATATGATTTTGGCAGAGAACAATACAGTTTTGGGCTCCCAGGATCACTGACAGTAATGAAATAATGTTGTCTTCTAAGTTGAACATACGTTAAATTCAGTCATGCAAAAACACATAATATTCTTAGATAGTAAGAAGGAAAGAGTTAGTAAAATCTACCTTTTGATTTTACAATTGTCCTGAAGGCACAGTCTTCCAAATTATTGTACACTTTTGAGACTTCTTTCTATGTTTCTGTTTGCAGAATAAACTTTGTAATTAATACTAACTAATTAAATAAAACCAGCAGGTTTACATGTCTAATGGCACGTACACATCAGCAGCAATCCTATAAACATATATACAGATATGTGCGTTAATTCAGATGAGTACAGGACAGGAGTATGGCTGTGTTCAGTGCTGAAAATCATAATCCAGCTCCTAATTATGTACATGGTTGCCTATGCTGATTTAAGGCAGGATATTAATTCCATATTCTAACTGTACATCAATGGACCTAAAGACTGTAAATTGCCAACGCTAAATCAGATGTGTAATAGAAAATTTAAAACATTTACAATTTTGTCAAATATGAAAACATTCTTGTTTTCACAGGGGTGTAATGTGGATCTTACAGTGTAACAAGAGCTATGAGTAATTTAAAAATATGTAATATCCTTTGCATATCACAGATACTTTTCTCATGAATAAGGAACTGTTCACTGTAAGAAGGCTTTTATATGACTCCGGCTTGTTTCTCAGTCTATTTCCAGGCTAAATTTACTGTAAAGAGAGAAGTTTTGCATCTGCCTATGACAGTTCTCGAGTGTATTGAGGTCAGCTTCCATTCTCCTTGTCTCTGATGCCTGCCTGTATAAACACAAATTCCATTTCCATCCTATTATTTTTCTAATCAAGGGTTTGTCATGCAAAAGAAGATCTGAGGTGACTGTGTTTTCCATTATGCAAAACATTCCATGATGATAATATCTTCAGGATAGTCTTATAAAGGTGCCCTGCCCAAAGACATCAAAAATGAGAGCACTAAAATGGTAGACAAATCCTGCATAATTTGCCCTCTCATTTAACATTCAGGCCACAGAGTTCACCCTAATTTGCCATACACATTTCCTCTGACATCCTCGATCTGTACATATGGTAAAAATAAGAATTGGCAGCTTTCACTGAATAGATTTCTGTTAAGTGCTTATCAAAAGAAGAAGAAGAAAGAGGCTGTAAAATGCAGTCATATTTAGTACATCCTTCGATTTCTTTTGCTTTCTCTGCTAAACTCACACTTAGTTAAATCTACAGTCAATGAAATTTACCTTTTGAGCTCAAGTTGCTTCCATTCAGAACAAAGTAAATATACGCCAGCAAAGAAAACCTGATATTTCTTAGAAATTCTCTTTCCTTTCGTATGCCAAATCCCAACAGGCAGGGATCCACAGAAAGGGAGTTTATTTTCTAAATCCTTTGAACACAAAGCTCTTACATTTTCTAGGACAAGATGTTTTCCTAGACAATCTCAATATTGTATCTTTGTATTATTAATACTTTTGTCATAAAGATGAATACACATTTATTTTATTGTATATATTTAATTTCCATTAGATGTCATTTCAATTATTCAAATATGAATTGGCTTACAGTCTCCTGTGAAGACTTGTGTCTGAGTCTTCACAAGCACATCATATTTCTGCAGTGTCTGTGTATTTGATTTATCTGTTCTCTCTTACTGTGCAGATGTGTGCATTGTATGTGCAGATGTGCTAAATATATAGGTAAGTGAATCTGCATTGACTCCTTTGTTTGCAAAAACTTCTGAATTTGTGGGGCATTTTTACAAGTTTTCTATGGTGATAATTGTTTATGCCTATTTCTGCAGCCAGACAGATACATTTTAGGGCTGTAGAAAACATAGGCATTTAAATTATAATCCAAAACAGATAAATGGTCCTTTTCTTCTCTGGCTTTGTAGCATGTCCTTGTAGATCTGGGGAACACTATGCCATTGCTGATCTTTCCAGTTCAGGGATGATATTAGCTTTTAGGCCTTGAATGCTTTTTTTTCTTTTTCCCTTATGTATTGATATGGCCTGGTGTATCATCATCATTATAATCTTTTTCATTAAAGTCAATCCCCTGCCTTGATTTCCTAACTCAGTCTCTGATATTTCGAAGTGTCTTCTATTTCTAACTGCAACATTTGAAAGAGTTGTCTCCAGTCCTTTTCACAATTTTATCTCTTTTACTGGAACTGTTCTTAGTCCATGAAGTTACAATAAATTTGAGAAAAACCCCATATGGATTGTAGATGTATTATCCTTATTGATCCATAATCTCATCACCTACTGTGCAGCATTTCTGACTAAGGTACATGACTGTTTTAATTCATCTTTACTGAACCACTGATGCTGATGTGGATATAACTACATGTAGGATTAGACTTCTCTGTAACATCCCTTATGTTACATGTCAGCACAGTATGTACTCTTTCTTCTCCAAGATTCAGCCATCTCATCTTCTTGGAACTAGTTTTAAGTTCAAGCTTACAATACCGATTTTCCAACATGGCAAAAAATGCTTTCATTAAACCAGACAAACTTGCCAGTAATCACATATTTATATTTACTGAAAAGCTTTGCTATGGATCTTTCAAAATTATGCCCTCCAAGGCATCTCACAGCAACATTCATCTTCATGATTGAAAATGAGTGTGATTCCAGCTTGTCTGTTCCTAAATCAGACTTGGACTTACCCAATTGCTTGACATTTCTTACTTCACTACAGGAGTCTTAACACACACCTTTTATAATTACAGTTACCTGAAACTCCATATATCCACACTCTCTATATTGTATCCACTCAAGCCAGTTGTTTTCCTCCAAAAGCTTTAACCCATTTTTATTACTCCCCTCCCATCAGTTGCCAAGAATGATAATTTGATCAATAAAGCTTGTGTCTGCTGTGAAGTCACAGCATTTCTGGCCATCTGCTTCCTCTGGGCCTTAATCTGTTGGTAAATGTATTCAGGATTATTTTTTCCACCGGTGACTAAGGTCTCTGTAGTTAGCTGGATGAGCAGGATCTTTCCCTGAAGCTGGTAGAGGTATTGCCTTTGGCTGCTTACCTGCAACCTCCTTGTCTTCCTTTATGTATCTGTTTTGGCCTCTTTGCTACTTGCACTGACAGCTTTCAACAGCTTGACCTTTCTGTTCGTGCAGCTATCCCACATCTGATTACTTTGCTGTTCTCCTCACTTTTCTTTGTTGGCGAGTAAGTAGAAACAACAATCAATCAACATAGCTACCAGGACCTTTCAAGTCAGTGATGCAAATATATTTTGTACTTAAAAAAAAATAAAACAAAGCGCAATCAGGATTATTGGACCAAGGCCCAGCTTATCACAGCTGTATGCACAGCTACTAGAGCCACATTTATGCTATTTTTTGAAGTCTGGTTTCTTCAAAGTAGTCCCTGAAGCCCGAGTTTCCATCTTCATGGGAGAGGACACTGCTTCCGAAAACCATCCCATATGCATTAACATGCCATGTTATGCAATCAGATTTAAAATTCTTGGTTGCACAGGCAGTTTTATGAAGCCTGAAAGCCAGCATAGGTCATCAAGTCTGCTCTATGGATCTCCATGGTTTAGCAGCAACTGTTTGGACAAGAGCTTGCTGCATACATTGCCTTTCCTGCCATTGCAACCTCCAATAGCTGCTGCTTCTCTCCTTCTGCTGGTGTTCCAAAAAGCAAGCCAGCATGGCACTGGATGTGCAGAGCTAAAATGCTGACAGCACTATCTGCACTCTTTTCTCCCCAGGGATTCTAACCCTAACTGAAAATGAATGGGAAAACTGCATGCCCAGATCAGCTACCAGAGTATAACAGATTACAGGTTACTGTGCAGCTGCTGATCTGTGTAATCTGCTCATTCTTTGCTTGTAGAAAATGCAAAGGAAACAGGGATATGAAACTGTAAAATCTTGTATGCCTAGGACTGCAGGCAGTTCTTTTTTTGTGTATGTGACCACAACACAGCTACAGAGTTGCAGCCTTTAGAATGCACAACTCCAGGCAGGTGTTCATTCCAAGAGCTTTTCAGATATCCCCATGTTTTTATTAATTCTCCTTGACTACTTCTACTTGCTCTCCCTAACTGCCCAGATCCAGTGAAACAGCCAGGCTTTCTGAGCCAAACCACAGCACAGCTCCATCACGCTCAGTCTCACAGTACTGCTATCCCTGCTCAGAACTGAGCATCTTCTGACCAGGGCAGCTCAAACTCCAATGTTCCCCATGCACGAGCACAGAACTAAGAGGTGAAGCATAAATGAGAGGACATATTCTGCCTTCATGCTGGATGAATGTGGGCTGGCTCTGTAAGAGAGCATATTCTACCTGCTGAGTACCAAGGGGATCAAGTTCCACAGTACATTCCCTGGAGGGAATGGTTGCACTTAGCTGAATGTGTGAACAGAGCTGTGCTTTCTGGTTCACTATCAAGACTTATCTAGAAGAGTGTACATTCCTTTAATTAAAAAAGAAAAAGTGTTTATTTAATTCTACTTTCTACTGCAGAAACATATGATAGTGGAAATTATGGATTTTGGTGCCTGCCAGGTCCCTGATACCCTTATGTGTTTTAGAATCTCGGCAATTAGAGAATTCATGTGGTAATTCCTCCATTATACTTTTCACATTAATATATTTTCTTCTGAATTGTTTAGTCAAATTAATTGCATTGAGCCTTATTTTGGGTATACTTAGCATACTTCTAAAGAGACTTATTAACCTACCAAATTTTATCTCATTTAAGAATTGCCTTAATAACAACATTCAGGAAAGCTGGTTCATGATCTGATATGGTGATAGCTCCAATTTTTATGTGTTGTGTTGTCAGGCTGCTTGTGATATAATAGAAAAGATCTACTCTTGGCTAGGGAGAGATGAGATGTGAAGTTTTCTCTGCTGGAGTGCATATGCCTTCAGACATCAAAGCTTTTAAAATTTCCCATACATCAGACTGGAAACTGGACATTTTATCACCTGGGGTGCTGCCTGCTCCCCACTGCTTTGTCTGCCCAGCAGCTCCCCAGGGCTGGAGCAAAAGCTGTTCACATCAGAGGCCAGAAGTGAAGGCATACTCCTGGCTACAGCTGTGGGCGTCCACTGACAGTGAACAGATGCCAGAACAAAAAAATCTAACAAACCAACCAAAAAAAAAAAACCACTCTGTTTTTCTTAGGAATTTTACTGTGACAACAATGCTCATAGAAGCAGCAGCTCTGTCCTGGGCAATTATAAACCAAACACCTGCAGGAGACATTTCTTCATTCTTTAAAGGCTCTGACCTTCAACTTCAGATCTCTCTCTTCTCCAGCATGGCATGGAAATAAGCTGTAACTGTGGATACTAACAGTCTGTATTCTAATGACTCTTGTTATAAAATAGGATAGATTCATACAAAATGGGAATGTCCACACACCCAATTTCTTTATCATTAGTCTACAGCAACATGAGAGAGCTACGCATAACGAGCTCAGAGGCTACATGGTCTGCATAGAACTGGTCAGGGAGCAGCAATGAGAAAGTCATGGCTGTCTCCTGTGGATGCAAAAGGGGTCTCTGAACAATGTCAGCTATGAGCAATGTCACATATTAATTTGGTAGGGTGACATTTTTATTTATTTTTATTGGGTGGTTATCCGCTTGTGAGAAATACAGGCCAAGAGTTGGGTCTGGGAAAACAAATTATGTCTGGAATTTATCTTGATAAAATATAAAAGCAGATTATGTTCCTAGGGCTAAAAGTTGTTAGCATGAGATCGTGAGTTCCTTAGTTCTTTAATGCTTTAAGGAAAGAGAGAAGGAGACTTTTAAAAGAAAAAACTAAAGTAGTGAAATAATGACTATGTACATGCAGAGAGAATTGGTGGATTAGGCTTGTAGGTACTTCTGCAAGATATTGTTGCTGATTTTAGGTGTCATGTGCTTTACCTTAGTCAAAAAGCAGTTATTACAAGTGCTGCAGTAAATAACTCTCCCCATGGTTTGTCTTCTTGTTTCTAAAAGATCATCTGAGTCTCTTGCACTGTTGAGGTCTAGAAGAACGGGAAAAAAATGTGGGAGATAATCCTTTTAAAAGTAAAGTACATGCTGAAGGAAATCTCATTTTCATGTGCAGTCAGAAGCAGCCCAAGTGCCATTGTCTATACACAATCCAAAGGAAGAGCAAGTGAAATATTTGGATACATGCTAAAGGCTGTGTATCTATGAAACTTCCACTTCAAATCCTAGCCAAATCTTCTTTTACCAGCTTGAGATAAATAAACACCCAACACTAATCAGCAAAGTTAAATTCCTAGGTTTTTTCAACCTTGTTTTTAATAGAACAATTCCATATCTAAGTTCTTGTCCAACAGTTACGCCAAATATGTTACAACGTAGTTAAATTTGAATCCTGAGGATTCAAATTCTTGGCCTACACCTGAGTTTTCATGTTGATGATCATCATTGTCAACCAACTGTGTCTGGTCAAATTTCTTTTATCAAGACCTTTTTTAATTTATGTATTCATTGAGGATTTGCTGCACAATAGGACAAACATCCATTCACAGTGGCATGTTCTCAACTTCATTGATTAGGCTTGTTGAGAAGCAGTTAGGACTCCTACCCACGATATAAAAGGGGCAGAGTTTGTGTCTCCTCTTACAACATTTCATCTTTACCAAGGGCTGTTCCTTCTCCCATGAAGAGCTGCTCTGCTGTGTGAGTAGTGGCACTGGGAGATACCCTTCATAGTAGATGTAGCACAGGTTATCTGGTTAATTCATTTCAGTCCTTATGTCCAGTCCAGGGTTTTTCAGTGGCAGGCAGCTGTCTCCTCACAGCAACAGAGGGGTACAGCCCCTTCAAAAACAGTGCTCTCTAACCCACACTGGTAGAGACTGTACACCACTGACCTTGGAGTTTCCCTTCGTATTAGCTGATAACATGTGAGCTGCTTGCATGGTCTGATGCCTAATTTAAATTACTATTGACAATGGCATGCTGAAATGTTAGTTAGAGCATAAAAGGGAGGCAGGGAGAGGAAACTGGTGATGAATCAAGTTAAGTAAATATATAAATATCATTTCTCATCTTGATTGCTTTTCAGGTAAGAGAATAGATATTAAGAAATTTGCATGCTGCTATGAGAGAGTTTAAGGTGATAGCTTAATGGACTAATACTGTGGTGTTAAATAAATCTGTTGTCAACATACATAGCAGAGGGGAGGTGTTAAATGATGGCCTCAAGTCCTGCTGCCCCTCTTTTCAGGGAAAGAGTCAACATCAAGGTGACTCAAGGTCTTTTCTACTCCTAAGCCCCTCAATTTCCCTTTGCAGTACTGGAAGGACCAAAACAACAGAGATTTCTCCCCATATTTGCCACCTCAGTAGCTGGTCCAGCTATGACTAGATTTTTTATTTCAAGTCAGAATAACTAATGATTAAATTTTCTTTGGGAAGGTGCAGTCTGAGCTGCAGTTTCATGATTTCTTCATGCCCATTAAAGCTGGGCTGTTGCTGACAGGAACCATTCCCTCCTCTCCTCTGCTGGCACTAGCACCCCTGCAGCCATGCCAAGGGCTGGAGAAGGGAATTGCTGCAACTGGAGCTACAGTGGGCTTTGCTGGTTAGCTTTCCTCAGCTGGGCCAGCACATTGCTCTGCTTCTCTCCACTGCCCTGCAGGTGCCTCTGTGGGAGAAGCAGCAGGAGTGGGTACGGTGTGGGACCACCTCCCTCAGGGGGCTTAAAACAACTGTGATTCCCCCAAAGCTTTCCAGGAAAAACAGGCCTCAGGAAAAAAGAATGTGTGTGCCAGCTTTAGGTTAAATTCCCTTTCCTATCACAGATTTCTTACCTGACTTTGAACAGGTCATTTTAATCTCTCTGCCTTAGATTTCCTTCTCCAAAACAAAGACAAAGCAGTACTTTTATCTTTTACAACAAGCACATTAGAGATTTTGAGGTGCTGAGGTGCCCAGGTACTCTGGGAATAGGAGCACAGAAAGACTTTTGATAGGTCTGCAAATATTTTTAAAGTGCTTCTGCCTCAAGTTTCTATTTTTAATTGCAGTAATTTAGACAGAATTTGTATTGCACAATTATGGTCTTCGTAGCTTAACATGTTGTAAGTATCCCTGCTTTTGGCAAATCACTGGTATAACTGAATTCCAGATCATAGAATTCAGGGTGTAAACCTGAGATATATGACAAAGGATGGAAATGGTTTTTTCAGGCTTTAAAAAGCATTTTCACTGTGTGTCAAGTTTCAGTAACTTTTAGTACCATCACTCAAAAACAGAGTGAGCAAGCACTCCATGGTGAAAACACCAGCTGTGCTCTATTTTACATGCAGTTACCTTTCAATCAGTCATACCATAGCATTTACTTGCTCCATCTGAACCTCTGCCTGATCTGAGGTCGATTCAAGCTCATCTGACCTGACATTGTCATTTTTTTCCAGCAGAGCTAATGTGTGGTTTTGTTTGTGACCAGACCCATCACTTACAGGTCTTCAAGCTAATATCCTAGTTTTAACACAGAGCAGACAGAGTGGTTGTTTGGTCCACAATCACTTTTCCAGAAATGGGTGATAGTATTGCATCAATACTGTCATTGTGATTCTCTTCCTAGCTTAAAAAGCTCTGCTTGCAGCATAAGATTTGAAATGTTTAATCTGAAAAAATACATTTGGTGTAGCCATAACAAGTGGTAGAATATCTGTTTTGCCTCAGAATTTGAGATTAGAATGTCTATGTTTATAGCTAAAGGAGGATACCACTAGAATTAAATATTTAGTAAGGTGGTGATAAAATTACAAGGGGGGATTTTCATTCAAGAAGAAGTCAGTCTTCTATTTACAAAACTCAAATGAGAGATTACAGACTAGTTATTCTCAGATACATCATCCAGCCCTGGCAATCTGATTCTAAAGGGCTGATTACCAGAAAGCACAGATGCAAGTACTTCTTACACGTAAGGTGTCTGAAAGATGCTGAGACCAGGGATATTCAAAGTCATTGGTCTCATTCTGCAACCACTTTACCACATACTCTTTTTTTGACCTTGGAAATGCATTTAATTTCTCTGCATTTAAGTTCCTGCATTTAGAAAACGGGGATTAAGAACATAGATGCAAAGGTGCTCTAAGTTTATTGATATTTGCAGCTTTCAGAGCTTTAATGGATAGCACCATACAAAGGCAAAAAGTTCTTTTCATTTTACTGAAGTGATCCATTTTTCAGCTGGCTGTACTGTTGTACTGCAAATCTTCAGTGAGTGAGAACTTGCCAGTTTGAAGAAACAACTGATTTAACTAAATGGTTTTTCAAAGGCACAACATAGAAAAATTGGTGCAACCCCATCATAGAGATAAATTTATATCAGGCTGAGTGCCTCATATTGATTAAGCTTATGTCAGCAAGGAATCAACTTGCTAATGCCATGAAAGGCACTTTTAAACTGAAATAAGAGTGTCTACACAAGGGATTAGTTTAATATTGGCATTCTTTTTCCCCAACTAAGACAAGCCTTTAAGTCTCATATCCCTAGTGCTATGCATTGTGAATTTAAAAAAAACAAAAAAAGGTATTAAAAATGGCATAGCAGACATGGCAAAAACCAATTAGTGCCTGTCCTTGGTACTCAGAGCACTACATTGGCTCACAATTAGGCTTGCTATGTTTTGAAGCATCTTTAAGCTTGCTTCTATTGAACACAATATGTGGGAACATTGTTCTGTCACATTATTTTAATGTTCAAGCAATGCTGACATATCCCAGAGATGTGAGTTCAAGGCTGTGGTTTCATGGCAGCCTAATTTCTATGGCAGGCTGGCTGCCACTATGAAGTCACAAATACATTACTTGTGAGAAGGAAGGAAAAGTGCCTCCCAAACCAGTTTGGTGGATGCTTTTGCTTGCTATAGCAACAGTGTGGACAAAGTTTAGGATGAGCTGCTCCTAACCCTTTCTCTAAAAGGAGAACCCAGACTTCCAGCTCGGAATTGCAATCACAAATGTACTTGTAACAATGTAAGTGTAGGCACAGTGAAGACTTTTAAGTAAATATTTAATACAGTCTGCATTTTTAAAAAGTCATGATGTATTCAAAGAAGGAGGGAGCTCTACAGCTGTAAAAAAAAAAAAAAAAAAAAAAAAAAAAGAAATAGAAACCACAATGGCTTTGCAGAAACATTAACTAATTAATAGTTATCCTCATAGCTAGACTATATCTGCCTAGCTATTATAAATGGCAGAGGAACAGACAATGTCCAAAAGAATCACCATCAGCAAAGTACTTCCTGAGATTTAAGAATGATTTCAACATTAATTGATATCAACAAGTAAGAACCAGAAGCTAGATATCCTGTCTTTTCCCTTTCCATCCCTTCCTAACGCTTTCTATTTAGGGTTCATATTTTATGCATATCCTTCCTCATGAATTAAAGAGCTCCAAAAACTGAAGAATAACCATGAAGTCCCTCTCACTTTCCAGGTAGAATATGTAAGGATGGGCATGACTGAACCTTGTTTGCAATGGTGTGACCACCACTGAGAGTCGAAGTGGGAAAAGGAGGTGTTTTCATCTGAAAATACAGAAATACATAAGCATGTCAGAATCTTCTGGATGTCAGAGATTCAGTCAGCCAAATGTTGCAGTAGCTGTGTCTCCTGGATATGGGCTCATTCCTGCTGAGCAGGTTCAAGGCTGAGGTTTTTCTGCAGTGGGATACAGCTGCAGTGGGCTGTGGCTGCTGAGAGCAGCCATCCCTGACATGACTGGGATCAGGCCAGTGTGACACTTTAAGATAAGGAAGCAAACTTCTATAGGCTCTGTATTCAGCATGTGGACAGCTGAGGGGAACAGAAGACTGGGACACTGAGGTGACATGGCTTATGCTCATGGTCTTCAGTGCTGGGAACCCTCAGACACTTTTCTTAATGCCAGCAATACCGGACGAAAGTATACAGAATTAGAGTCTTCATCCCTGAGATGGCAAATGTGTGGATTTGCATAGACAAGTCCAAATCCAGTCAAAATGATACAATCTTATTACTCATCCATAAAAACAGAAACGCCACAAGGTCCAAAAGCAAAGAGTCCAGATGCACCCACTGTCATGGGATAGGTTCACATTCTGATCGGGATACTGGGGAAGGAGAGACTTAGACAATTTGCAGTTGGGCTAAATGTTATGCCTGCATATTTGAGCATTACAGAATGACAACCTGTGACAATAGAAAATTAAATTCCATCATCCTGAATGTAACACTCCCTATAGTGAACCTTGAGATTTTTATGAAGTGCTCCTTTTTCTCCTCCTTGAAGACTATGGGATTGGGCTAAGGATGGTTTTTCTGGGTTCCACATGGGATATTGGAGTGCTGCAGTGTTGAGCAGTCTCTCTGCAGCCAGGGTCAAAGAGTAGGGGAAATGCCAACTAGAAAAGCCAGCTGCAGAATTGGAGGAAGGTCTAGAAAACTACTCCTGTCCATACTTAAGATAATCCCTTTCACACAAACAGCCTAAATTTTCCAAAAACAATTTCTTTCAAAATAGAGCTGACCCCTCCTGTATGATGAAGAATGTATTTAGGGGAGAAGGGTCTACAAGCAAATCCTTGGGGCACATTCCTTTCAGTCTTGCTGGGCATTCTGCCTCTGTTTACATTGGTTAAATATTTAAAGCTATCTTTACAAAGAAAAGCAAAAGCCCAAAAATTTGTTTTAAAGGGAAAGTCAAGATTGTCCTTTAACGTGTACCAAGCTGCATTCCACTGAAAAAGGCAGATGCAGGCTGAGAAATACTCCTGCTCTGATCTCATCCTGCTCACTCTCTAAATAGCATTAATGGAAAATACGCACACAGCTAAAAGACATAGAAAAACAACTTTCCTCCACTCTATCTCCGCACCTCACACACACATCTTTTCAATTTGTGTATCTTGAAATAGTAATGCAGCAAATATGATCTGAATCTCATTTACATCAGTGGAAATGGGGAGTCATTTCTTTAAAAGGAACGTACTTGAAGCACAGCAAGAGCAGCATGAGGCCAGAAGTAAGAGCTCATCACATAATTTCTCCTTGCATCACAGCTTTATGAAGCTCTACTCCTTTCCCTTGTATCTGTGAAATCAGCAGGTCTGCTCCTGGGAGTAAGGATTGCCATCTTAGGCCCTTAAATCAGCCTCTCTGCGTTTGAAGAACAAGAGAGAGTCTGTGTTTTCAGGCACTGTATGTAACTGTAGAAGAACTTGCTCAAGAAAGGGAAATAAAAAGAGAGTAAAAATGTTCGCATTCTCTGAACAAAATGAGCTGTGATCTGCAATTGCCCTTTTAAGAGTTGTGACTTTTTCTTGTTCTCCGGAAAACTTCTGGCAGCAGCAGCCGGGCTGCAGCCCCTGCGCCTCTCACCCCAGCGCAGAACATGTCAGGGAAGGCAGGCAACATACGGCTTTAATTTGCAAGGGATCATCTACATTTCTTCTGAACAGAAAAGAAAACCAAATCAAATCTCCACATACTCCATCTATCTTGAATAAACAGCATAAAGGAAAAAATGCTGTGGGTACTGGGAGGAAGAGATTCTTTGTAGTCTGCTTTGACTGTGCATACCTCTTCTCCTCATGCCTCTTTAAAACATAAAATCCTTGTAAAGGGGGCCTGACTTACACCAATGCTGGCCAAAAATTGCTCACCCATGCTACCTGGTAGCACCTTCATGTTACAATAGGTATCACTCAGCAGGAATAAATTCTATTTCTCTTGTTCCCACAACCCCCAAATAGAAATAAAAGTACAATTTTTAACCTAAATTGACAATTACAAACTAATACAGCCAATTAAGAAAAGGCATATAGAGAGGCAAGTGGGATGAATTTGAGGGTAAGCTGACCTGGGCCACCCAATGGTCAGAGAATTACTTGGTCTCTTGTCAAATGCTTGTTAGTAACAACTGCCTCTGCACTGAGGTGACTTTCTGGGCACTTGGCTGCAGAGCCTTGAGATCCTTTGCTGCAGAAAGTGTTCTGGCTGCTGACTGAACCATCCCTAAGGTTTGTGTTCAGCTCCTACTGATTTTCTTTGCCAATTGCTGCATGTGTTTGTTATTTTTGTCAGCACAGGCATACTTCCAAAAGTCTTCTAGATGTTCCAAGAAATGTCGAAGGCAGGCTTTTAAATTTTAAGGATTTAAAATCCTAGTCTCAAGACTAGGTCTGTGAGGCACTATGCCCATGGTCCTGAGGCAGATGGCTATGTCATTGGCATGTTGCAAACTGAGAAGTATCTTACCATGCAAATGTTAAATCTGCTTGGGAGACTTGTCCAGGTACCTTCTCTCCAGAATTTTGGTTTGTAGACCTCCATGTCAACTTCTAGGGTTGAACACCTTACTTAAAGGAGCATGTAATATCTGGATTAGGGATTTTATAATCCAAAATATATAGTAGTTTTAATATGGCAATGTAAGGGTGTACCCTTGTTTCACCTTACAATGTGGGGTGTGTGACACTGTTATCATCTCTCCTTCATTGCATTGCATTTAGAACCTTTGTACTGATTCTCCTTCATTTCACTGCTTTTACAATCCTTGCAGTGATTTTTCAGCAAGTGTCCCTGTCTGTGCATTGTGAGGACTTGATGTGATGTGTACTGCCAGTACTCAGAGCTGAAATGAGACCCACCTGAGATGTGAATGTATACTGTCTCATTTGGAAACTCGCAAGAAACTTCACTAATTTAGTATACACATAGCTGCCCACCACAGATTACAGATTTTAATCCCTCTATCTATCCAAATCTCAAAAATCCTTTCTTTCCATACAGAACTGATTGCTTTGCACACAAAAAATATTGTGTTCTTATCAGCCAAGATTCATGCTTACCATGAGGCAAAAATCAACTTTTAATTTATCCCACTGAATTATAACAATCTTACTTTTAACCCTTTATATGACATCTAAATAATGAAACCTTAACTCAACTGAAAACCTAATTATTTAAACATAACTTTTGCTTTAATTTGGTGGACAAACATAATTTATGTTATCATCTTGGTTTACATTTCATTCATTTGGGTACTCATTAGCCTTCCTACATGTACATTTGTCCTTATATTTGGATTCTCTGTATGTAGCATAGGTCTGTGAGATAAAGCTGAATAATTTCCTCTAGGGAAACAAGTTTTCCTTAAGTGCTGTGGAATGGAAGCATTCACTCTATCCTATTTCTGCCAGTCGCATAGAGGAAAACAAGAAAATCCTGTGATGACTTTTTGCTTTGTTTCTTTACAAAATTAAAGATTTACATAATGACTTTTGTTTTTCCAGACAATCCCCCATCTCCCATAACATGTACAGCAAGCACAAACCAGCACTCTAAGGATAGTATTGGTACATAAAGAATGTAAGAGGCCAAATCTCTGCCTACCTACCAGAGCCCTAAGTTCCCTAATGGCTACTATACCTAGTAACATCTGCATATTGTTTTGAAGTAAAAGCTGAAATTTCTCTTTATTATTATTTAATGCCCAAATTTTTGTTTCTTTTAGAATGGAAGATTGTCTTTCCGTGGCAAGGGGAAAGAGTGCCTGTGCTTTAAAAAATACACGATGTGTCTTCATGAGAACAAGATTACTGTCACATTGACCTGAGCAAAGGTGGCATCCAGTCCAATCTCCTCTCTCCAACTGTCACCCATGACGGACACCTAATGAATCATTAAAAGAACAAGGGAGACACACAGGAATAATTTCCTGTGGATATGATATGCAGTACTGGGCTTGCATGAAGAAGTTGCATATTTTGTGTAGGCCAAGACATATACGTGGGAAAGTAAGACAGACTTTTGGTCACACTATTCTGTGGGTTAAAATCACCTTTCAGTTAAGAGCAATTGCTTACCATTTCCTAAGATATTTATTAATTAAGCCTGCTCTGAAAGGAAGAAGATGGTAGCTTTAGAATAGAGAGGATATTGATGATGTTAATGATGGGAAAAATAGCATTTATTAGCTTAGCAGAAACAAGAGACAATTACCTTACAGTGTGTTTGGAGAGGGTAAGTGGGAGGGGGCAGTATTATAAGTTGAAGTAGTAGAAATGATAATGTACTGTCAGACCAACATCTCTACTGAGTCCAATGTTTCGGGCAGAGTTAGGAAACCTATGTGCACTTCTGTGAGCCAAGTTCTGTAGTTTCCCCTAGGGATCAGGTCTGAAAGGAGTGGGAGAATATCTGTTTTGTGAGAAAGACTCCCTCACAAACAGCACAGTGGTTTGTTTGGTGTATGGAGATGGCCTCCAGTAGTTCATGCTGCTCGTTTTCAGCAGCAGAACTACAAGGAATGCAGCTGTGCACTGGATGAAGTACAGCCCTGGAACATCAATGTAAGACCAGGGTGTGCTGGTGATTTGATGGCAGGGGATGTTCACTGCTGTAGTAGTGCATGGGCCTCAAAACACATCTTGCACTTCTTGCTCAGGCACGGTTTAAACTGATCTGTTGTTTTGGGCCACAAAGGATTATGCTTTAATGATGAGTTTTGTGGTTTGGGGTGTTTGAAATGTAGGACAAGTGCTTCTGGGAAGATTCTTTCCACACAGGATTTTCTTCTGTTATGTGAAAAATCACTACACAGTTAAAATGAGCAAGTCCTAGAAACTTTTCTGAACTTACCAGCTCTTGACCCTTGTTCTTCTTCCCACAATACCACCTCCACCCCATTTCAACTTTTTCTTTCTGGTCTTATTGATACATCTGAACTTAAAGTAGTCTTTCTCAAGCTGCGTTTAGCTTTTAGCTAATTACTGCATTTAGATAGTTACTGCTTCAAAACCAAAAAAAAACAAAAAAAATTTAGCTTGTTAATCCAAAAACGTGTCTAGTTTTTCTTCTGTACTAGTTGTTCTGAAAAAATGAATTATGTATATGTACAAACCTTGTCTGTATACACCGGTCTTTCTCCTAGAACAATCTTCTAGGTTGTTAGAGATGGTGTTTTTTGGTTTGAGAAATGTTTCCTTAATATTTCAAATGCAGACCCCAGTAGGTAGAATTTAAATCAACTGATGATGCACTTGGGCATCTTAATTACCTCTGCTGGATTGTGTGATGTGTCCCCAGGTCTAAAGAGGACAGGCAAAAAGCCAAGGAGGCTACCCAAGACCAGTCAGAAGTTCACACTCATTGTGAATGAGTGTGTCTATGAGAAAGAGCATGGATAATACTTATTCTGATCTCAAGATCCAGTGTTCAGTCTTTTTAGGATGAACAGAAAAACAATACTGCTATTTAGGGCTGAATATAAATAGCTTTTGTGCTAGAAAGAAGCAAATAATTTTAATTACTGATGTAGATCTGAAAAATCTGTAGCTTCAAACTATAAATACAACATTTAAGGAATCAAACTGTTCAGCAGAAGATGGAAAAAGGTATTTGTGCATATAATTTTTGAACTATGGTCCTCTGAAAAGAGAGTTCTTGACAGAACTCAATGAACCTCAGTAAACAAGGACATCAGCAATCGACATTTTTAAGGATGTGCAATTTCTAAACATGATCCCACTCCTGCAGTTGTTACACAGCACAGATTTTGCTATTAATTAGTTTGAATGTGGGACAGTTCTGCTGGGAGAAAGAAAGTGGCCTAAATAGCAGGGTCCAAATTTTATCTGTAGCTATCCAAGAAATACGATGTCTTTTATTAACCCTTGCCACCTCTGACAGCTAGAAATAAATGCTGGAGCTGTCTTAACTACTAATGGATTTTTGGAGTTCAATTAGCGTGTAAGGGGGAAAGGGTGGGAGCATGCTGCAGAGAAGGAAGACAGCTGGTGAGAGAAGTTCCATGCCTGGTTCAGCTCCGAATGGTAGAGTGAACCTTCAGGCAAACATGAAAACATTTGCACACACGACAGAGAGCCTTAATTACTGAATGTCTGGAGAACAGGGCAGGGTTCCTCTCTCCAGGAGCACACTTTATTATTCTTATTCAGTTCCAATGAGTACAGTAAATCCCCTATTCAGCCTTCATCGTTTTTCTGGGCGATGCATTTCGGGAGAGCCAACAGGACCTCCATTCTGTTTGTGCAATGGGGCTTCAGGCATATAAAAATGGCTACTGCTGGCGGTCACTGTATGCCAATTCACCCCCTCCCAAATAATACAGCAAGAATTTTCCAAAAACCCTGACGGGAGGTATTGCAAGTTACACTGCATTCGACTTCAGTCACACTGGAATAGTTGCCCACTACGCAGAGGGAGGAAGGGAAATGGGAAAGCCCTATTGGGATTATTTTCGTGTGTCGGGCTGCTGCTGCGGACGCGCTGCGAGGAAGGCGCAGATAACACGCTGGCAATAGCTCGCTAGCGAGTTACTTTGTGTCTCTGGGGAAAGGCGAGTTTCAGCCACTCCAGTGTCACCGTGCGTGCCATGTGCGACATCGCGGTCTGTGCCTTCAGGGACGGAGCACTGCCGCGGATCCCTGCTGCAATCCTGCCCTTTGCTGCGTGCCAAACATCGATTCCCCGGCCGGGATTAGCCCGGCCGCTTGCACGCCGAGGGGCACCGGGGATGACGGGCTCCGGCCCAGTCCGGGTGCGCCGCTCAGCAGCTCCAACAATCGTCATCAGCGGGGAATCCAAAACCAGCCCCGGGACAGCGGGACCGGCGCGCTGCCGACCGAGCGGCACAGCCCCGTCCCCTCGATCACCGCCCCGCGGCGGGGCCCCTTCCCCAGCGCCGCCCCCGCCGCCTTTGTGCGCGGCGCGGGGCAGCCCCGGGCCCGCCTGCGCCCGCCCCCGGCTGAGGCGTTGGGAGACGGTCCCTTACGCAGGAAAGTTCGGCGTCGGTTTCAAGGCTCCTCCCTCCGGTGAAGCAGACTGCGGGGCGCCTGGAAACCGGTCGGAGGGAGCGCGGCGCGGCGAGGCGAGGGGCGCGGGCTCGAGGGGCCGGCACAAATGGTCAGGCGGCGGCGGCGGAGGCGGCGGCGGCGGCCCTAGTCGGAGGCGCGGAGGACGCTGCCGCCGGTGCGGGCAGAGCTGCGCGCTGCGCTCCGCGGCCGCGTGAGTGGCGGCCGGGGCTGCCCCGTCCCTGCCCGCCGCTCCCTTCATGAGTCGCAAGTTCGGGCCGGGAGGAGCAGCGGCGGCGGCGGCGGCGGCGGGGCGGCGGGAGCCCGGCAGGGCAGGCGGCACCGACTGAGCATGGCCGAGCGGCGCGGGCCGGCGGTGAGCGGCGGCGGGGAAGTTGGCAGCGGCCGGTGCCCGCGGCTGCCGCTGCTGCTGGTGCTGCTGTGGGCGGCGGCGCTCCCGGCCGGGGGGCAGCTGCCGGCGTCGCAGTACAACGGCGAGCGGGGCATCTCCATCCCTGACCACGGCTACTGCCAGCCCATCTCCATCCCTCTCTGCACTGACATCGCCTACAACCAGACCATCATGCCCAACCTGCTGGGCCACACCAACCAGGAGGACGCGGGGCTGGAGGTGCACCAGTTCTACCCGCTGGTGAAGGTGCAGTGCTCGGCCGAGCTCAAGTTCTTCCTGTGCTCCATGTACGCGCCGGTGTGCACCGTGCTGGAGCAGGCCCTGCCGCCCTGCCGCTCCCTCTGCGAGCGGGCCCGCCAGGGCTGCGAGGCCCTCATGAACAAGTTCGGCTTCCAGTGGCCCGACACGCTGCGCTGCGAAAAGTTCCCGGTGCACGGGGCTGGCGAGCTCTGCGTGGGGCAGAACGCCTCCGAGCGCGGCACCCCCACGCCCGCCCTGCGCCCCGAGAGCTGGACCAGCAACCCGCACCGCGGGGGCGGCGGCGCCGGGGGCCCGGGGCCCGGCGAGCCCCGCGGGCGCTTCACCTGCCCGCGGGCGCTGAAGGTGCCCTCGTACCTCAACTACCGCTTCCTGGGAGAGAAGGACTGCGGGGCGCCCTGCGAGCCCGGCCGCCTCTACGGGCTCATGTACTTCGGGCCCGAGGAGCTGCGCTTCTCCCGCACCTGGATCGGCATCTGGTCCGTGCTCTGCTGTGCCTCTACCCTCTTCACCGTCCTCACCTACTTGGTGGACATGAAGCGATTCAGCTACCCCGAGCGGCCCATCATCTTCCTCTCGGGCTGCTACACGGCGGTGGCCGTGGCCTACATCGCCGGCTTCCTCCTGGAGGAGAGGGTGGTCTGCAACGAGCGCTTTGCCGAGGACGGCTCCCGCACAGTGGCGCAGGGCACGAAGCGGGAGGGCTGCACCATCCTCTTCATGATGCTCTACTTCTTTGGCATGGCCAGCTCCATCTGGTGGGTCATTCTCTCCCTTACCTGGTTCCTTGCTGCTGGCATGAAGTGGGGCCATGAGGCCATTGAGGCCAACTCCCAGTACTTTCATCTGGCCGCCTGGGCCGTGCCGGCCATCAAGACCATCACCATCCTTGCCCTGGGACAAGTGGATGGCGACGTCCTCAGCGGCGTCTGCTTTGTGGGCATCAACAACGTGGATGCCCTGAGGGGCTTCGTGCTGGCCCCCTTGTTCGTCTACCTGTTCATCGGTACCTCTTTCCTGCTGGCTGGCTTTGTGTCCCTCTTCAGGATCCGGACCATCATGAAGCATGACGGCACCAAGACAGAAAAGCTGGAGAAGCTCATGGTGAGGATAGGCATCTTCAGCGTCCTCTACACGGTGCCGGCCACCATCGTCATTGCCTGCTATTTTTACGAGCAAGCTTTTAGGGAACAGTGGGAGAGGAGCTGGGTCACGCAGAGCTGTAAGAGTTATGCCATTCCCTGCCCCAACAACCACAGCGGCCACCACCCGCCCATGAGCCCCGACTTCACTGTCTTCATGATCAAGTATCTCATGACCTTAATCGTGGGCATCACCTCGGGCTTCTGGATCTGGTCTGGGAAAACCCTGAACTCCTGGAGGAAGTTTTACACCAGGCTCACCAACAGCAAGCAGGGCGAGACCACGGTCTGAGACCTCTGCTTGCCAGGCTAGGGAGATGCGGGCAGGCGGAGGACTGAGGCTCTGCCTCGGGAAGCAGCTCCTTATCCAGCCTGGGCAAACTTTTGGGACTGCGAGTGGCTTCCGCAGGCGGCGGGGATTGGAGGACGAGCTAGGGGGACCCCAGTGCTGGGATCTCCGGGCTCTGCCCGCCCCGTGCTGCTCGGGCTGTCTCCTGTAGGAGCTGAACGCACTGTCAGGTTGGGGGAGAGGGATGTAAATAGCCTCTGTAAGATTTTGTAAGTATATTTGTATTTAAATTACAAAAAAACTCACTTTTTTTTTTTTTTTAATTATTTAGGACACTTCTAACCCGTTTGCGGATTTTACTTCCTCGCTTATCACCTCCCCCCCCCCCCCCCCCCCCGCTTTTTTTTTTAATTTAAAGGAAAAAAAGGCTTTGGATTTTTATTTCGTAGGGAAGGATGGGTAAAGCTGCCGGTAAAAGAATCGAAAACAAATCCCCTTCTTCTCCCCCCCCCACAGGTTTTGTAATGGCTTTGCTTGGAATTTCAGCTGCATGAGCAGGAGGGCCCGGAGCGGGGCTGCGGCCGGGGGCGCCTCCTGACCCGGGCTGGGTCCCGGTCCCGGTCCCGGTCCCGGCCCGCCCGCGGTAGCGCGGAGGTGGGGATGGGGATGGGGATGGGGAGGGAGGAGCGCCGCTTCCCCCGCGGCCCCGGCCCCGTCTGGGGAGCACCGACCCCGCCCGGTCCCGTACGGGGAGCACGGAGAAGTGCCCGAGCACGGCGCAGGGACGGCGCTGCGCCCCGGGGCCTCTCTGGGGGTACAGGGAGCAGCCGTGCCCGGGGCTCGGGGCGGGCCGCTGTGAGCGGGGAGAGCCCCTCGCGGGGGCTCGGGAGCGGCTGGCCCGGTTCGGTGTACGGCTGGGGTTTATTCACACCGGCTGCACCTGTAGCACCTCCGAGGGCTCGGGAGGTGGATGGCGGCAGAGGTACGCCGACATTCCCTCCTGCTGGGGCTTTTTTCCAAGCCCACTTTCCAGTGCGGGGGCGCCCCGCGGGTGCTCCCACCGCCGCCCGGCCCGGTCCCTCCCCGCCGGGCTGTGCCGGCTGGGGTCAGCAGGATCAGGAAATACGGGCTCCGTGAAAAGAGCCTCATCGGAATAAAACGCAGCGTTCACTTTGGGGCTTTTGTTTGTTTCCTCCCTGCCCCCTAGTTATGTTCATACACCGACTCTTCATACGGGAAGCATTGGAGCCATTGCTCTGAATTTTAATTCGTTGAGATTTAAATCATTACACATTATGAGGGTGTGATGATTTTTGCCAGTAGTAAAAACAATGGAAAGGAAAACAGTAAAGCAGAATGCTTAAGCGTTCTGGTGAGATGTGAGACCTGAAAGAGCCTCTGCTGTCTTTTTCCCCTCTTTTTTCGGTACAGATATAACATTGCATACTGCAAGGATAAAATACCATGTGTGCAGTATATCAGCTACCTTGTATGCTCCTGGGTGTGTGGGATTGTGTTTCTAATACGTTAAAAAAGTTAAAAGACGAAATTGTAACTTTCAACAGATGCATTTGAATATGTAGACCTCTGTATGAAAAACAGCAGAATGCTTCTCTCCTGATTGTATTGTTTTAAACTTTTCTTTATATTACAAATGCCTGTATTTAGGTTCATAAACATTAACTATGGCTACCATACCCTGAAATGCAAAATTATTTTAATTTGGTATGCATTTATTTCTGTTCATTATCACAAGATCATCTATATTTATAGAGGAATAGAAATTTATATATATTAAATACCATATTTTTAATTTCTCTGAAATAAATTGAGGTTTTGTACAAAAGTAGCTTGTCCTTTTACGTATTCCTCTAACTCCTGCTGTGTGAGAGCAGTGTATATACTACAAGATGTGTGGGATTCCTTTTTTCTTTTCTTATGTTGAGTTCACAGTAACAAGCTGGAATTCAGTGTAGGAATTCATTGTGCATTTTGGTTTTTATCTCTGGGCCAGTCTAGATTAATCCTTCAAAAGAAGTAATGTAAACTGTTCAAGATCTCTGACAGGGTATGGTCAATGGTGTGAAATCCAAGAAGAGATCTGCTATATGGCAGGAGAAGAAAGAAGCTCACCAGTTATTTTTTGGTGAGTTTGGTGGGGGTTTGTGGTTTTTTTTCTTTTATTTTTTTGGTTGCAGAAAAGAGTTCTCACAACTTAGCCTTTCTTCTCATTTTCTTTTTTATTAAAATTTAAAAAAACCCCTCAGTGCTTAAAATAACACTAATTATGTTGCAATATTGTCAGAATGTTTTAAGTAGTAAAATAGATTTATTTCCTGAATTTTGACTGTTTGGTTAATCCAGAGTTAAATGTTCGTGGAAGCATTTCAGCTTTATGGAAAGCACACACATTCTTGAACCTTTCAAAGCAATATAATTTTTTTTCTCTTTTTTCTGTAACTCACTGTTTGACGTGCCATTCGGTAAGTGTGGGTTTATTAGGGTTATACTGGTTAATTATCCAACTTGATTTTTGATTTTTAGTGTTATAAGCTAGTAAAGCATTTCTCTCTGTAGATCTGGAGACCGATACAAATTATTTTTGGCTTGTTTACTTTATTCAAATCGTGATGCATAAACAGGTATAAGGAAGTAAGGGAAGCTTAACAGAATTTCTCTAAGGTGAGACAAGGGGGCAGGGTTTTCTCATTATTTTAAAATTTGTTCTACACAAACATAATTCCTGCTTTCTCGGATATTTGGACATTTATCTCATTTTTTTTCCCTCTTCAAGTTTTGGGGTTTTTTTTTTCCTTTTTTGGGGGCTATTTTGGCATTTAAAATTGTGCTGATCAGCACTCTGCTAATGAACTGAAGTACAAGCCATTCACTTTCATTGCAATGGAATTCTTTTTGGTCAGTGTATAATTACATTGCAGCCCTTTTGGCTAATCTTGTTTTCTTGCAACAATGTATGTTATCTATTTATGGGTGGGGGAACACATTTATTTGTAACAGAGATGTTGCAATTATGGTAAAGGTAGGAAGACCAATTTTTAAAAACACTTCTCAGAAATGAATAATGGATTTTTTTTCTACAAGAAGTAAAACGTCAGTATTTACAGTTCATGATTTGCAGCAGATATGGATCCCCTTCAGTTCTCTGGGTTTTTGGGGTTTTTTTCAGAACTAAAGCTCCATGTTCAATCTTGGTTATTTTAATAAATATACTAGAGAGTGCAATATGTTCATAAATTTGTTGAAAGAGCACCCCCTGCTTTTTTGTTTGCTATTTGGTTTGCTATAAAAATTTTGTTGCAATTTCTGTGACCCTTCACGGGGCAGTAATTTGCAAAGGTCACAGTCATCACTGAATGCTGTGGCACTGTCTGTGTGGCTCATCCACCTTTTTATGTTTGATTTCTCAACACATAATGGTATTTCAGATGCTTTATTAGTAAGATTCAAAAATGTCTTTTGCATGGGGCCTCAGTAATGGTTTACTGTTAAAAGGAAATCTATCCATTGCTCCAGGGGTTTTAGATGGCAGTTTTTACAACATAGTCTGGGTGATTGATGTGCCATGGTAACCAGAGAAAGTATCAATATACAGTAAGTAGAAAGTATCAGCATATGAAGAAGCAGTTTTCCCCACTTCTCTTGTCCCTGACAAAGTTACTATAAGAACAAATTTGATAAAACAAATTTTTTTGGACTGAAGTTCGTGTTTAGGCATTCCATACTCAGCAGCTTTCCTTTCTCTCATGGGATATATTTATATCCTGAAATGAAGGGACACTCAAAATCACCATTCCCCTGAAGAGGGCTGTAGCCTGAAGAGCTGGGTATGTTGATTTACTGTTCATCCTTCAGTAACAGTAATGCTCTTTAATGTAGTGGCAAATTTGTGGTATTGGAATGAAATTGTATGCCGTTTCCATAACAAATCCTATTGGGAAGGAGTAGGATTTCTGATTTGTTCATACAGTAATGCCCAAAAATCTCTGGTATATGCACATATTTGTGCGTGTTTCTGTTGTGTTTGGTTTTGTTTTTTCTTCAATAGAGGGGCAAGACAAGACTGAAAGCTAGTGGGGCTCAAATCTGCCCTCTGGATGATGCCCACCCTTCTGCTGCCATCCCTTTGCACTTTTTAAAAAAATTGTTATTCAAAGGGATGATAACTAGGTCTGAGAAGAGACTGCTGTTTATTTACGTGATGAGTATTTTTCAAAATAGGTTATTTGGGCTAGTATCTCATCAGTCTTTTGCCAATCCCAGTCATGAGAGACAACCTCCAGACTGACACTGTAGTTCTATTTTTAAAAGGTGTGCACCCTGAAGCTGAGCAGAGAAAGTAATCCTGAGTTTGTCATGATGCACTATAAAATTATTGAGAGTACTCTTGCAACAAGTTTGTATTTGTGTGGCATAATCTTCAACTCCAGTGCTGCATGGCCTCAGAAGGAGCTTCAGCTAGCAAAACTCAAGACTGAAGAGGTGCTAAATCAAACATTTTAACACCTATAAAAATAAGGAAACTGAGGCACAGCTCTGTTTTTGTCATACCCTCTAGTTCTCAGGAGCTGGAATTGCATTTTATTTGGTACATGTTTCCAATGACAGCACTACATGACTGGCAATACTGTGCAAAATCTGAATATGAGTCTCACCCTCCCTTTTAATGGTCCTAGATTGTATTGGTTGCTGTTTGCATTGCTGGACCCAGAGCATCATTGCTCTGCATGTTGTGCAAACTTGGGGTCAATGGATCATATGGATCCTGATTTCAAATATTGATTCAAAAATGCAACTCAGTAATGTGCTTAGACCCATTAGAAGAGAGGGATGCTCTTGTGTCCATAGCTGTGAGAGTTTTTCATATTTGTAAATCTCTTGCGTCTGTGGTCCAGTTGAGCTGTAAGGCTTAGGCAATGATTCACACTCATATGGAGAAAGAGAACTTAGTTTTTTCTTGCTTTGAACTGACCCCTTTGCTGTTTCTGTGTTTACAGCACAAAAGAGAAATGCTTTGTTATGAAGCTCCTGATCAATTTTGAAATAGTAGTACTTTAATAATAGTAGTAATTTTAAAATGGGATTGCAGGTTTAGGAAGAAAGACTTGTCTTACAGCTGAGACCTTGGTTTCCACAGTTTAGTTTTTAGAAGTCTGCAAACATTTTAAGACGTGAAATAGCTTCTTAAGGACAAAATAAGCATGCCAGGATTAGGTCCTGGACGCATTTCAAGCATTATGAGCCCCATATTCATTTGTGGATGATTAAACAGCATCACCACCCAGCGATGCTGTTAAAGCAGACTAGATAAGCCCTGTAAGAAAAAAGGCATAATTGCATTTACATGCCAACTTAAATTCATTCTGCACCTTTTGTCATTTGGGGTCACTAAATGGAGAAACAAATGTAATTTCTGTCATGTGGGAGAGATTTCAGTGAATTAGCAAAATAGACCTTAGTAAACAATATGTAAGTGCAAGTGTAACATCTTCCAGATAAAAGCAATACCACTTTGATAATTCAATTGTAGACAATACTTAAAAAAACTAAATACTTTAAAACATGCTGAATTTGTAGGCCATGACAACTGTGTTTCAGAACCCAACTTGTGTTTATTCTAAAATGCCAGTGTAACCACATCAGAGAGTCTTCCAGGCATGAGGTCTTGCCCTTGTTTGCATTCAAATCAGCAGCATTAAATTGCTTATCTTGAGGTTGAGTAAATAAACTCTAGTTTTCCACTCAGACAACACTTAATGAAGACCTAGACCCACATTCAGCTACCAACCTCTCATGAAGTGAGATCCCCACAAGCCTTGCCTTGTGCCTGTATCCTAAGGCTTTGTGGCAGTGTGTGAAAAGTATTGTCCATGTCTGAGCTTCACCAAGGTGAAAACTTCACAATAGCGATTTAACTGATGGAAACATGCTGCATTGGAGGCTTCTGTCAGCCACCATGTAAAGTATTTTTGATGGGTTGTCTTAGAAATAACTTCTTCAGAAGTGCTGAAGTAATAGACTTTTATTTGCAATTAGCTGTCATTTGGATGGTTGCATTATTAGTGGTCTGCACCATTTAATAAGGTGTTATTCTGGGCTAACACAATGCTACCCTATGTCAAAAGGGCAGCATGTTTGGTGGAATTCATCCTCCTTAGAGTATCACTAGCATCCTTTTGGGTGAAAAAGAAGGGTTTTTTTGGTCAAGTTCTAGTATATCTTGGCTAATATTAATTACTTTCTGCAACACAAATTTAAAAATATTTATAGTGTAGTTTAATGACAAAGACCACAAGTAAAATGAAAATGTCCTGTATCCCTCAGGGGGGATGTCATGATGCTGTTTTGTTGCATACTTGTTTGCATAACTGTTTTACATCCTGTGACTCAGTGTTAGTCTCACTGGCTGTGTTTACCCGTGAGACTGAAAGTATGGCTCAGTGATGCTCTGTGGCTACTCATGATGTCTTTTTCAGGTTGAGTACTATTGCTTTGTTACTGGTAACTTTGTTTGAGCTCCACTGCCACTACAGAACACTACAGGACTGCCAGCCACAGGACTGTGCAGTCCCTTTGAGCAGCACAAGAACATGCCAGCCCCCACCTGGCACCTTGCCCACCTCTGGTTCTGTGCCTGTAGCTCCACTGGGCTCTGGTCTGTCACTCTCACTCAGAGGCAGTGTTGGCCTTTCCTGCAAACTCCACTAATATCCTGCTGTCAGCAGCACTGCTGAGGCTGTGCTGAATTGGCTCATTTTCCTGGCTGCCCAAGCCATGTGCTGGCATCATCTTTTGTTTTTCCCCCCACCTACCTAGGGTGGAGACTATCCTGGCTGCTCTTAATCCCTGCATTTGGTGGAGGAAGTTACGGGCAGTTTGTGCTATTACAACATCCCCATCCCACTGCTGCTCTCTTGCCTGTTACTCTCAGGTAACTCCTCTGGAAGTTTCCTTGCTCCAGCCATTGTCAGAATATAACTTGGACAGATCCCCATTTATTGTTGAGAATTGACTGTGCAGTGTGCATCATGTTCATCATGAAATCATTGCTGTTCACACAGAGAAGTTACTTACTCTCAAGGTGTTTGACAGTTTATTCATGACATTTCACTTTTAAATACAAGCACAAATACTATCCCAAAGGAGCTGGTCTTAATACTGAGAATACAGAGTGGGCAGGTAAGAATTTTCCAGTTGTTCAAATTAAAATATTACTGCCCATTGTGGTAAATTCACTCCATGTGAAATGAGAAGGAAAGGCTGCAACACACCTTTATGATTGCCTTCAGGAAAATGAGTGTTTCATTTATAGCCTACTCATCTACAACTGCATCTAAATAGGAAATAATAATAAAAAAGCCGACACACCTCGAGGTGGGTTTCTCAAAATATTTATGTGAATGAAAAAATTGCAGGAAAACCAGCTCATCACAAAGTCAGATTTTGCAATGACTCTTGTTAACTTCTCAGTACTTATTTTTTCTATAATGGTGAAAGCTTTGCTTTTATTTTCTGTGAATGAGGAGAGTAATTAGTCTCCTCTTAGCATGAAGCGGTCTCTTAAAAGACTACAAGTAGTTTATTTATTTACTTCTTAATTAAGAAAATAGCTATTCTAATTCTGAGGGAAGTAAAAGAAAATTTTGCAACCTGCTTAAAGGTTTAGCATTTTGTAGGATTGGGCACTTCACTGTTAACAAAATTAATAGAAGCAAGTGGTGCTCAGTTATAAGAAAATGGATTCCAACCAATTCCAGTAAAGCATTGCAACTGGGATGACTTAACTTTGGTGTCGGAGCACCACCTCCACTTCCTGACACACAGATTTGCAGTTCTGGAATGGTGAAGCACACCAGCTGTCAGCCCACGTGTGACAGCAAATGGGGAGTGCTGTGCTGAGCACTGCTCAGTCCCTGGTGTTTTGCTGGGGCTGCTCTCCCCAGGTGTGAGGACATGGAGGAGAGAGATGGAAACCAGGGCCTGGGAAGGCAGCTGGCTGTGGTGTGCAGGCAAGGAAAGGGCAAGAGAGGCAGGAGGGGGAGGAGGGGCTGCAGGTTTGAGATGTTGAACTGGGAACTTGTGGCAGTGCAGGATTTGTTCTTCTCTTGCCAGTGGTAGCTGAAGAGCACCATAACTCAGATGTGGAAGGGAATGGCTTTGCAGAGGATGCAGAAACCATGGGCAGGCCCTCCAGCACATGGCCCAGAGCCATGGAAGGTGGAGGCAGGGCAACAGCTTGTCTGGGTGTTTCAGAATGCCAACAAGACAAACCATTGTTGTTGCATCGTGGAAGAGGGACAAGCAGAGTGGGCTGCAAAGCTGGGGCTGGGGTGGTGCTGGGATGGGGAGCAGGGCAAGGCGAGGAGCCCAGCAGAGCCAGCTTTCTCTGGATGGCAGCCACAAGGCCTCCACAGGTTTCCCTGGATTCTGTTCTCCACTCCAAGAATAAAAATCTCCCTGCGGGGGAAATGGAAAGGAAATTGTGTGGTAGGCTTTGCTATGTTTCCAGCCGACTATTTCCATAGAAGTGGGCAACTGGGCCCAGTGTTTTTTAAGATATCTTTACAGTAAGAGTAAAATCCCAGCTCTGCTGAAGGTAACAGGCAATTGTGAGCCTCCCGTTGGCCTCCTGAGGGCTGTAATTTCATCTTGGCTTCAAGATGCATTAGGAAGTGCATGGAGATCCTGGGAACAGAAAAGGGGAAAGCCAAAAATAAAAATTTTTCATCCAGAAGTTGTTTATAGTTAGTTAGTTTCATCAGAATTCAAAATGTTTTCAGTCTTTTTCTGACCCTATTTACTAAGGTTATGTAGGTACTATCCAGGGGCAGACATTATCTAAACATCTGAGTACTTCAGTACCTCAGTCCTCTGTTTTGTAAAAAAAAGAGATTTACTTTCTCAAAAATGATCAGTTACCAAATACTTGTTTTGATTTTAGTGTCCTTTAAAAAAAAGGTTAAAATCTCTGTTTAAAATTGGGTTACTTTTACTTCTCTGTGTGCTGATAATCTGAATGTCTAGCAGGATTTTCTACTATCATTTGGTTTTACAATTCTTTGCAAAAATCACATGTTATATTTTCTCGGAAGTGTTGTTTTCTTGCACCAGTTCTGGAAATAGCTTTTCTGTGGCAGCAAGTGAGTGGATGTGTACCATTTGTGAAGGCAGCCTGGAGAGCAGGCACAGGCAAACTGCAAAACAACTTAATTTGTGGAATTAACACTTCACGTTGACACCCATTAAAAATATTCAGAGATTGACTCAGCCTGCCCATGTTGCACAAATAACATGCTTGGCTCTGAATGATTCAAGATCTTATCTGCTCTCAGCACAAGTTCACTGCGGAGGGCCTGATCCTGTTCTCATTAACCTACAAAGGAGTTTTGCTGCGGACTTCAAAGAGAATTACATGAGCAGCATTTGCAATGAAGCACACACAGTTCCTGTATCTTTTCCCTTTTTTCTTTCTCTTTTTAAAAAATTATTTTCCAAACTACAACAAAACAAAACAAAACAAAAAAAAAGGCTAGGAAGCAGTCAAAATAAACTTGCTATCTGTTGAGCCGTGTTGCTGCTTGAGAGGTCTGCTTGTTTGGAGTCCTTAAGTGCAAATTTAGAGTAGAAACCAGAAATAGCTGAGAAGGGTTTGGTTATATTTGTATCTGAGTACCCTCCATTCCCATCATCTCCATAATGGGAGCCTTGCACAGCCCATTGTATTTCTTTGCACCTTGCACAAGTATTTGCACAGACGTGGAGCAGAGCTGGTGTGTGCAGCCACTGATCGTGTATCCATGCAAACAGCAGAGCCTGGGGGGCACTGCACACAGCTCCCCTAAGCCCTGGGAAGGGAACCATGTTCCTTCTTTGTTTGCCTGTGCACAGCTTTTGAAAAGGAGGAGACACATATGGAGGAGGGGTGGGATAGAGCAACCATTGGGGATTTTGTTTGGTTTTCCGTTTCTTCCATGCTGTCATATTAAATAAGAGAATGAGTTCACCCATAGTTTGCCCTTATGTTTTTATTGGTTTATAGAAGAAAAGCCTTGTGACTCTACAAGGATGCTGGATCCTTTGGCAGAGGGAGCAGCAAGCATCTTGCTCAGCCATTCAACACACTTCAGGTGTTCTAAAAACCCTCTGTGGTAGAAGGGCATGGTACTCCAAATGCATCACCCACAGCGGTGTACAGTAGTGGTGCAGAGGAACCATCCCTCCCATGGAGGCCCAGAGAGACTCTGTCTCTACTGTCCCATTTCCTCCATCTCCAGGCCACAGCCACAGCATCTGCCTCAGTTCAGATGCTGATCTCTGCTGCCCGTTTGCCTATGAATAAGCCAAACAAAGATCTGCTGCTACCTGAAATCCAACAGTAATGAGATGGTGACAAACTCAGGTACTTACTCCCATTGTTTCCCAAATTCAAACCTTTAGACTTCAGTTTTGTAAAAAAATGAGATTGGTTTCTCAAGAATGATGCATTCCTGTTTCCTATTCACTGAAGCTTGCTTACCTGGTTTCAAAGCTATGAAGTCATGCTCTGTGGGGGATGCTCTGTGCTGTCCTGAGGGAGCAAACATGAATGAGCTTGCTTCTAGTCTTTGAGGGATCTTTCCCCCCTGCCCTACTGTTGCCCTGTTTGATTCTCAGTCAGCCTTGCCAACTCCTCCCCATGCCAGAAGATGGTTTCCTTACCCCCATGCTGCAAACAGCCTCTTCCCTCCTGGCTGTGGGCAGGCATCTCTCCAAGGTGTTTCCTTCTCACTTTGGCAAGTCTTCCAACAGAAGAATTGAGGCAAATGACATGTGGGGACATGAATCTCTCTTCTTTTCTCCACCACAGCTACCTACTGGAAACTTTGCTGTTCTCCAGTGGGTCCTGATGAGTGTCACTATCTCAGCCTGTATCGCTCTCCCCAATTATTTATTGAAATACAGTGGGAATCTGTCTGCAGTTCAGGCTTAGCATGCCAAGTGGACTGAAGTTTTGGGTCCACATGTCTGCTCTAAGGCCAACAGAGTAGGAATAGGAGTGAAATTTTCTGTGTCTCCCTTGTATATCCTGAAAAATAGGTTATTCTGAGGATGTGTCCACTCTTTTTTCCCAAATAAACTGCTAGGCATCTGAGGTTTCTTGTAATGCAAGATGGGAAGAAATGTGAAATTGAAAAGTTTCTGAGAACATGTAAGTGACCTGTTTTCCAAGCCTTACTAGGTGACCTCTTTAAGGTTCTTGCCCTCTGTGCTGTCTTCTTTGTGGTGTCAGGAGAACCCCAAAACCTTTCTGGAAGATTGTTTGGATGGTTCTGCTCTGAGTTCCTCTGGTGGGTGGCATCAGGGAGGTTCGTGGGGAGGCCCACAGGGGGCTCTAGGTGCTGGTATGAAGGCTGGGGGCAGCAGCCTGGCTGTCAGACACCACAGGGTGCAGTAGTTAGTTGGGACTGCTGCAGGGGTGAGCAGAAATGAGTCCTGCCCTGCTGCCTCTCTTCCTGTCCAGACTGAAAAGGGTGTAAGGAAGGACAGCACACAAACGTGACAATAGTTAGTTTAAAAAGCCTTGATGTTCTTCTGTGGTGCTCCTAATGGAAAAGAATGATTTTAGATAATCACAAAAACATGTCCTGTGGCAAAAAGCAATCCCTACTACCTTTGAGTCTATTTAGAAGATGACATGCCCTTGGAAAATGCTTCAATAGCCACCAAAATGCCCAATGCATGTTAACGATCTAACCAATAAGTTATAGGTTCCTTTTTTTTTTTTTTTGA
Organism: Ammospiza caudacuta; assembly: GCF_027887145.1. Taxonomy (NCBI): domain Eukaryota; kingdom Metazoa; phylum Chordata; class Aves; order Passeriformes; family Passerellidae; genus Ammospiza; species Ammospiza caudacuta. The sequence goes on from NC_080593.1 coordinate 23,631,505, forward strand.
TTCACTGAAGAACATTGACAAAACTGCAAACATATGTTTCTGCTGCTAAAGCTTAGTCTTATCACAGTTTGAAAATGTGGAAAATCAATTACATGCTTGGAATTGCTCCCTTTATTGCTATAAAAGAATTTCTTCATTCTTTCAGGATAGTGTACACTTGGTAACATCTACTGCTAACAGGCTGTTAGGACTTTCTGCTAAATTAATGCACTACAAGTAAACTAAACAGAAGGCCAGTGGAATGCTAAACATCCACTTTCTCCTCTGTTGTGGCTGTGCTGCAGCTTGGGATCCCTCAGCCTTGTTGCTACAACATCTGGACAACATTTGGGGCTGTCTCTCAAGTGCACGGGTGTGCACCTCCGGTGAATTTTAACTTTCAACATCTCTCTGCCTCTAATCTATATTTAATGTTTCATGACTAGTAGTCAAAGAAACTTCAGCTAAATATCAGCTTGGAATGAAAATGATCCTTGGGAAAACACTAATTTTCAGCATTCACCAGCAAAGTATCTGTGACAGAGACATTCCCTGGAGATTTGTAGCCCATTCTCTCACAGTAATAATAATTAAGACTCGTGATTACTGTGCCCACATAATCAAAGATCGCTCCATAAAATGTACTCCCTAAAGGGACGAATTCCCTGCTCCTAACTGGATGTCAGTCAGAGGGATCAGCACCCCCAGGGATCTGGAGTCTTTGCTTGCCCTTTTCATTACCGTGTTGTTAGCATTGTGTTACTTCATATTCTTCTCAATGCAAATGAGTAGGTAATCATGTGTAAATCGTGCCCTCCAGAAGGCACATGTAGTGAGGTTTTTTTCCCCCAAATCTACCACAGGGATTTCTCACATGGAACATAATTACATCTCTGCCATATGGGCTCATTTATATTCTATTACAGGTTAAGCTAATACAACTCAGAAATATTCTAAAAATACCTCAAAGTATTTTGAGCACTGTCAAAACACTTGTCATTTCTTTCTTGCCTGTTTGATTGTGAATGACTTTATATTTATTTAGAGATCCACAGTGCCAACTAACTTCAGAAAAACAATATCAGACCAGTCTGTGTTGCCCAGTGTCCAAAAAATACTTTAAATTCTCTCTCTCTTAAATCCATCTTCAGTAAGGGCAAATAGGTGGGTGAACAATGAGACAGAAAAGCCTCTAAGACATATTTACCTGCAGCAACACCTCAGTGGGTTTTCAATTTCCCAGGAGGAAAGGAACCTCCATTTCAGTTATGTAGGTTTATGATCATTTGGCTGGATCAGGTGTTTGGGGTAATTACACTGACAAAGCCATATGTGCACTTTAGCCATTATAAAACTACAAACCTCTCTGCCCACAGAGGCAGGGCTACTGTGGAAATAACTGTTGCCTAAAAAAATTTATGGTAAAATAAGAATAGGTCATCTTTAAAACGGGAGCCACTAAAGGTTATACGATATTTTTTTCAGAAATGAGGTACTAGATATTAATATGTTATTTTCCAATTTCAGGGAAAATATTTTATGTTACTATTCAGTTTTATTTGACAAGATATTTTAATCATTATTACTTCACTATTTTTAAAATAGTTTTTAAAACTAATACCACTGACATCTCTGGATAAAGTCTGAGTCTACTGCAATCAATCCTTATTTTATTCTTTTGAATCATACATTCAGTATTTTGCCCTTTGAAATTTGATCAGGTTTTCTTTATTCCCCTAGCTAAGAAGAAAACATGTAGAAGGTAATATGCAGGTAGGAATGTTAGGGCAGGGGATGGGAGGGGACCTCACTGGACTTGCACACGATACTTCAGATGATACTTTGCAAAAGCAGTGACTTGACTTTTGTTCCAAAGAGATGCTTGTAAGAAATTGGACCAGTGTTGAAAACAGCAGCTGTATGTATCCTATAACCAGGAGATAAAATTCAGTCCTGGTTTATAAAGTCTTTTGAGGTTTTCAGTGATGGAAAATTCTATGTAGCTATAAAATCCATTCTGTAACTATGAAATAAATTCTGATACATTTCTAGACCTGAATAATTTATTTCAGAGTGCTACCAAAAAGTGCTTGCTTTTTTTTTTCTTTCTGATTTTATTATATGATAGCATAACCTTTTAGATTATTCAACACTTGAATACTAAACTCAACCTTTCCTGAATGCTCTTTATGTGTTTTCAGAGAATAATTGTTGCTAACATCTTCTTGCTCAGACTTCTGTGCAACAAAGTTTGTAAGCAGCTAACTTTAAGTGTATGAAAATCCCCCCTGAAGTCAGACACATGTATTTTTCTGGATCAAAGCTACAATGTCTGTTATTGTGCAATCATGTCAGACTCAGAGGAGAGTTTCAGTGGAGTTTACCTTTGTTCCTGTAAGACATCTTTCAAAATCAGCAGAAACAACAGGGTTTTGGTCAGAGCTGTGCACTGGTCATTGCTGGATAAGGAGAACAGTCTGACTGTGTTTTTACTGTAGAAGGGAAAAATTCAGCCCAACTATGAGTTTATTACCAAGAAGAGTATTTTTCCAGCCTTCAAAATTCCTGCAACAGCATAAAGGACACTGCAGTGATTTCATACATTGAGAAAGCATTAAAAAAAGAGTGGTCTCCTGGGCTGTAGAACAAAGAGAAACAAATTTCAAATCTCAGACCTAGCTCCATTAACTAATGCTTTAATTCATCTGTCATAGATGTTTGATTAAAGAACTGCTATAAAATTTCTTTTGCAAGTTCTATAGCCCTGATTGTGTAAAGGCATCCTGTGCCCTTGGAAAAACCATCTCTCCTTACTTGTGCAAAAGGGTGTCCCTTCACACAACTCCACAGCTTGCTTCCTTTTTCTTCAGGCAAGGTTTTTCATTTTCATTCCCCAATTTCATTTATTGTAAAATAACAGTGGTCACTGTGCCTGCTGCACTGAGATTGCTGCATTCTTGTCATGGCTTTATGCTCATCCCTGGGCATCCACCACTGCCCATTGCTGCACCTCAGAGTGGTGGCACAAGGTGACAGGCACTGACATCCCCGTGTCACACCACACCATGAGCAGGGGCAGCAGAGGTGGCCACCAAAGCAGGTAACAGCATTCCCAAATATTCTGCACAACAAATTTTCCAAGAGAGGGGATGACTGCTAATGTGCCCTCCTAGGGTTCTCCTTTGTTAATTGCAAGCTGGAAGCAGCAATTGCATTGCATATATATATATATATGCATATACATATATGCATTACACATTTGTCAGCCATATGCCAGTATGTCAATATTTTCCTTCAGACAGTGGGCTGCCATGGATTTTCAGCGGAGATATCTAGCTGGTGCTGCATGTATATGCTCAGTTCTGTGTTCTGGGGGAGGTTTTTATTTGCAGTTGGTTCCTGGATGTAAAGTTCTGGCCTGCACTAGAAAAGGATGCATTTCATCATGCATATGATTTTCAGGAATAAGTAAATCAAGAGCTTTTGTATGAAAATGATTCCTAATATAACATTTTAAATAAATAATTCCTGGATATTTAAATCATTTCATGATTAAGTTTGGATCTTCCTTGTCATTTGATGAATAAATGTGAAATTCTTTAGCTGTCTAATGTGATCTACTGTCTGCTAATACCCAGCTCTCTGAAACCCTTTGTAAATCATTATAGTTTGCATCATCTGTTTGGCTAACACATAGTGTCTGCTAACACACAGTGTCTGCTTTCCAAAACTGTGTAGATGATAATCTATTTTAATACCTGTACAAATCAATTAAATTTATTTTGTGCACTGTTCACTAGCTGCCAAATTGGGTGGAGAATAGAAACACTTAGCAGGGGAATCAGACTCTACATAAACATGCATTAGATGAGCCTTGCAATCTGAGCGGGGGAGGATGTGAAATTTAGCATTTTATTTCCTCATCTACAAACAGATTTTAAAAAATGGCTTCCAGAAACAAAAATATAGGGCAGAATTGTGTAGCCCTTACTCATGTTGCTGAGCAGATTCATTCTGGATTTATCCCACTGGAGTTTAATACTATCTCCTCCAGGGCGGCTGAAAGGACGCAGAGCTGAGGCACTTTGATGCTGAGTCTGGCGCAGAATGTGGGCAGCATTTCTTCAAACCTCCTCAAGGGCCAGACTTCTGACTCCTCTTCGCTGCTTCTGGGCACCATTGCTCCAGGACCCTGTAAATATCCTAACTAACTTGTGGCAAAACTGGTGGGTGTGCTGAAGTACCTGGTGGATTCTGCTAGAGGATTTGGATTCAGTCTTCAAGCCTGTATATCCCAGCTTTCAAGCCTTCATTTTAAACTGAGTGAATTTCATAATTTGCAAAATGAAGCTTTCTTTAAATAAAAAATATCTACCTCCATTTCCCCCTCACACCTAGTCTCTCTTGAGAAAATGTAGTTGCACTGGGAAAATTTAAAATTGACTTCAACCATAATGCTTTTTACTCACGACAAAAATCCATATTTAAGCACTGTCACAGATGGATTCAAGAATAAATTGCTAAACACATTTCAAAATATAGGGATAGGAGGATGGAAATCAGTGCCAAGAAAAGTGCTGTAAGGCAAAGTGTCTATCAAGTGAGTGCTGCTGCTAAAATTTTGCAGCATAAAACACTACAGACAAGGTGATTGTCAGAGGGAAGATGGATAGAGTCCCAGTATTACAATAGTATTCCTGATTGCAGGTAGTTGAGGACAGTTTTAATTTTAGAAAGAGCAGTTTAGCCTTTGTTCACTTGGTCTCTCACTTGTGAAAAAAAAAAAAAGAATTTCTCTCCTCACATACATTCATAATCTCTGTTAAAATACTCCATGGTATAAAACTCTTTGGGTAGGAGAGAATACCAAGCAAAAATGAGTAAGTATCTTAAGATTGTTCCTCTCAAAAGGAAGCATTATAAGCCCATACCCTTCTAGTTCTTTTGGAGAAGAATTTTCTGGGTAATGTAGAAAGAGGGCAGACAAGTTTTTTATATAAAGGTAAATGTACCAAAATTCTTTCAATTGATTGAGAATTTTTATTACAGGCATGGTCTGATTTTCCACTAGTTTGTATCATGCATGACTGTTTGCACCAATGAAAAGAAATTGTTAAGTGATCTACATTTTTACTGTGCCCTTGTTTAGCAGTAAAGATCATAATATGAAAGGTACATTCAAGACGTACATGCAGTTACCAGGATAATTATTATCCTCAAAAAATTAATGTGATTTGAATTTAAATGAGCATTGAAATGAATTTCAAATGACAGAAGAAGCAGTGTCATGTCTTCAGTTCCTGGTGAGGAACAAGAGCTCTAATGTGGCAGCTCGTGGCTCAGAAGCCAGTGTCATATTGGCCATGAAGCCTCAAATGACAATGACCTCCATCACTGCTCACTGTGTGAGCTGGACTCGACCTGGTGACCTAGAGGCTGAAAGGCCACACATTTTCTTTTGTTTTGTGTGCCATTCACTAATAGATACTCTTTTAAATTCTATCCAAGCTCTTATATGCTACACACCAGGGTAGCTGAATGCTTTCAATAGAAATTTTCTTTAAGGGACAGAATGTGACAAGCCTCAGGTGTTATTTCCAGTTTTCCTTTCTCTTCCTGTACATGGACATTTCTGGAAAGTTACAGACTCTGCATTTTTTTTTTTTTTTCATTTTTCTAATGGAAGTGGCTTAGGGAGCTTGTCAAACACACAGAGCTCTTCAAATCATGTCTGCAGCATTGACTCTGTTTCCTGGAAAGATCTCTGTCTTGCATAAAAGACATTATTCTTTGTTACAGAGAGATCCTTCATGACAAAGTAATTCAATAGTCAAGTACATTCCTTGCATCTAAAAATTTTTAAGCTATTTAATGGAAGCATGAATCTGAAGAGAATCTCTATAGTCAGTCAATGTAGTGAGTGGTCTGACAATGTTTACAAAACAGTTCATGTAACTGATGGGAAACAAGGGGGCTGAAAGTTACAGTTTCCATAGGCTGTCATTTTCTTGATGGATAGACTTGCACTACCATAATTTTTCATATGTGTAAATCATACATAATCACATATATTTTTACACATCTTTCCTATTTCTTATGCTTGAGTCAAAGTTAGTGCCCAGCTCTGCACATTCATCTGCACTGAATAGAAGAGGTTGAACTCAGGTTGGAATTTAGCACTGTGAGCTTGGTCCTGTCTCCATCAATATAAGGTTAACAGAAAAAAGTGTGAGCTTTGACTATTATTGCATATTTAGAAAAAAAATGCATGAATTTTAGCTGTGGGATCAATTCACAGAGGAATGAGAATAACCCTTAGGATCTTCTACTACAAGTGATATTTAAGGTATTTAATGCTAGTTAAAGCTCTGTGCTATGGTGACACCAGTTGCAGGTCATTATTCAAAGTCTGACTTTCAGAAAGACATGGGGCATGTATGTGTGCAGTGTCTTAAGGCATATAATGTGCAGGTGGAAATAATATGGGGACAAGGAGGCAAAAGCTGAGACTGTGACCCCACTGATTTATCGCTCTCACTACAAGAGCTGGACAGGAAAACTTCACTGTAAGTCATCCTGACTGCACTTGAGGGCATGATGTGCTGAACTGACTACTAATGGCCTGTTTTAATTCTGACAATTTTGAGTCTGGGTAGTGATGGAAATAATCCTGTCTGGGACAGGAGAAAGCTGGAGGTGTGTGGTGCACTGCAACATGGGTGTCCATGTCACTGACACCACCTGTCATGGGATCCTGAGTCCCTGGGGGGGGACAACAACCCCGGTGCCATCTGACAGCAGGGATGGTTCACTGGCTGGCAGTAGGTGCTCAGCACTGCTATGCTATCAGTAATCCCCACAAGAATGAATTTTTCAGTTTACAGTATATATTGCTTTTATCTTCCAGACCAGATTGCTTTAGTTTCTTGTAGAAAGGCAACTTAAAAAAAATCAAAACCAACCAAACAAAAAAACCCCACAGAAAATGAAAATTAAATAATTTAAAAAGAAGTTGCTGGTCAGTGAAGAGGAAGAAACCATCTTGCTCTAGTACTGTTTTGCATCTGCACTGAAACACAAGACAGCAGCTGTCTCAGAGCTGCCTCCACAGCAAGGAAAGACATTCATGTACATTTAAAGATTCAGTGCACAGAAAGCAGAATGACGACATCTCCTCTCATTTCCATGCCCAGCAACATGCACTCCAACACACAGCTATGCTTATTCTACAATATCCCTTTATTTTCCTTTATCTCTGCTTTTCTACCCCCTTCCTTCCTCAAGCCCTTCTTTGAGCTTCATATTTTCTTGTGTTTAATTTGAATCTTATGTTCTTCAGTGAACAAATCCTTCTCCCTTTGTCTCTCATCAGAGCCTTCATTGCTTTACATCCACTGGGAAGAACTGATCCAGTTATCTCCCAAATTATATTTCAAAAATCTGCAAGCCTGTCTTCACAGATAAACTGGAGAGCGCCCCAACCAGTATAAATACAGGACACAGCCTTTTCTGCTACTTTCAGCAGTGGATGATGGTTACCCAGTTTTACTATAACATCAGTTGCTACCAGAGGGAACAGTATGCCCTACCATTTCCAATATTCATTGGTCATATGCCCTACCATTCCCAATATTCAGTCATTATATGGTGATTGTTATTGTCTGTTATTTATATTATTATACTTATATAAGTAGCAATTAGCCCACTCAGAACTTGATATCTCCTGTTCAAACAGAGAAGATTGTTTCACTCCCAGACTTCTCATGAGCTAAATATAAGACAGGAGAAAATAGATATGCCCAGCAAGCAGCTCAGATACCATGGGAAATGGTTATTGATGCAATGAGCTACAGCAATGCCTTGTTATAATTTCTGCAGTCTCCTTTCTGGCTGCAGAAGGCAGAAACCTCTCTTGTTGGATTTTGTTTTGTTTGAAGAGTAACATGCTCTCCCTTGGTCAGATCTATACCTTCCTTATACCTCTGCATCTGATCCAAGTGAATGTAGCAATGCATCCCTTCCTGGAAAGGAGATGCATTTTCCTTAAGCAGCAAATGCAGTGCCTTCAGCAAAATGTTGACTATCTAATTTCCTCTCAGTAGAAGTATTAGAGTAAATATAAAGCAGCCATGTCCCTGGACGGCAGGGTGCTTCACTCAAGCAACACTTCTTCAACAGTTTGTGATATCTCCATTTTACTGTCATCATGAGTTCTGTAGGCTGGGACAACACTGCTAGCACCCTAGTAGTCCTGCAAAGGTACTTAGGGATAAGCTGCCAAAGAACATCTTACTGCATTAATGTAATGGTGTGTACATTTGCTTTACTTGGTCTCACATAATCCATCAAAATCTTCATGAATAGAAAAGGTTGAATCAGCCTTACTGGTAGAAATTACATTCCCACTGTTATCTCCCTGACAAATCAACCACTTCACTGCTGAGGGGTCCATATTCCTTTGATTTACAAGGTGCTTGGTGAAATTACACTTCCTGGGAAAGTAGAGGTTTAAAACCATTGGGCAGAGAAAGTATCCAGTCAGAAGCTCTGCTTGTGTTTGCTTTTGGTTTGCTGTTCGTATCAAAATTCCTGCTCTATTAGAGGAAATTGAGAGAAGGAAAAAGAAAGCAAGGAACAGTTAAAAGGATGTGAATCTCATCTTCCTTTAAACACTCCTTATTAGGGAGGAGATTGTTTAGTTGTTTATGATTTTCAGTTTTTCAAAAGGAAGATGTTGAACTCTAGAGTACATTCAGTGCCAGGCACTGAAGTTACTGTTTCTCACCATCAGATAGATAAACTCAGGAGCAAGGCTGTGGAAGCAGACTGCAGGACCACCCTAACCAAGCCCCCTAAGGACTGCTCAGACAAACATCTGCCACAATGGGGTTAGCATGAGCTGCCTGGCTTTGGATCCAGGGCCTGGACCCCTCCTTGTCCCTTCTGTGATTACAGATGGGATAGTTCAATTAATATTGCTCCCCTGAATTCCCATGGCTGCTTCTGCGCTCCCCACTTCATCCCTAGCCTTAGAGTGCCTGCTGTAATTAACTGTGGGCCACTGACATACTTTATGACATAGAAGAAATTTTGGTAGTGAGAAAAGTGGTTCCTGCCAACACTAAATTTTTATCAAAATTAACAAAAGCTATTCTGTAAATAAATCCCCACTTGCAGGTGCTGTGAGTGAGGATTTTTCAGTGTGAGACGAGAAGGCTTCAGGGAGCCTCTTGGACAAGGTGAAGGTCAGTGCTTGGACACTGCCTGGCCCTTGGCATCCTCAGCAGCCCGGGGCTGGCACATTCCAGCTTAATAATGGCTTCCCCAGCTGGGAAGAGCTGTGTGAGAAGAAAATGGTTCTGGAAGTCACATGCTCAGGACTGACATCCACACACACACCCCTAGAAAATATTTGAAAAATATTGTGCTATCTCAGACTCAGCCCAGAAGTCAGGGTAGGGTGAAGTGGCTTAAATACCCTTTCCTTCTCTTCAGTAAAGAAGCAACAGGAGAGCACATGCTTCATATAAGACATCCACTGTTTCCTACCTTTCTTATTGCTTCTTTACTGTGCCCATTTCTTGCCTGGGTTTCATGTTTCACCTGGTCTTTGCCAGAAAACAATTGAAGAAAAAGAGCAGGACTTCTGTGCCTTTTGGTGCATTTTAGCTAGATATTCATCACAACTGAACAAAAGCTGTCCTTTTTGGAGTTGAATGATCTTTCATGTCTAACATCCATTTTAATACATTGCAGTTGTGTTTCTCAATTTTAAAACCACTTAGGATGGCTTCACTGGCAGCTTTTCAGAAAAAGAAAGTTATTTGAGTGTTCAGAGGAAGAGTTACATTTCCCGATCTGATATTTTTTCAGTCCTCATCACAAACTGTCATTTTTCTAACTCAAAAATCTGAAGTAGTTTAACTATTTAAACAGTGTTTCGTATATTCCATGGACAGCTGGTATAATACCATGAATAGAGAGCAAAATCAACAGAAATTGATCCAGGTCCTAGTTTTGTGACATATCTCTCATCCACACCTGATTGTAAGAAGCCTCAAGTCCTAAATAGATCCTCTGGCACCATTTCAAGATAAATAAATGAAATTAGCTCTGTACCTTCTGTACTATTCTTATTTTACTAGTCCGATTTATTGAGAATAAAGTTTAAATTGCCTGGAGGAAATTACTCAGATTAAATTACTACTCAGGAAAACTTTGGGATAGCAACAGCCTCCTTGTTTGAAGTTTACACAGCGAAATGAAGTCCTGTGCCATATCTAGGAGACTTTGAAGCCCAGAACTATCACTAGCAAATGTTAGTGTTGTGAATCTGCTCTCTACCACCTGGGTAAGAAACTCCTTCCCTGGCTTTCTCACTCTTGTTTTTCTCCTGGCTTACCACAGATAAGCTTTGAGTACCTGCTGTGTCATGACCTCGATGGTAGAAGATGTTTGCATGGAGAACAACAACCTCTGGGCAGTGGCTGCCTCCTTACTTGTCTGTCTGTCTGTCTGCCTTCTCCTCCCTGATTTCCAAAGAAGCCTTTGCCTGCTGCCAAACCCTCCTTTAGCTTTTTCATCCAGACCACTTAACAAAATGTCTTCCTGTGGGCATTTACATAAGGAATTCTCTGGAGTGGGAATCAGGATAGCCCTTCAACCAGCCCCTCATGCCTGCATTTTGTGTCACCACACTGGGCTGAAGACTTCAAAGCATGCTCAACCCTTTGCATGTACTCCTTGCCCTGTCTTATTTTTGACCTTTCCCCTGAGAGACAGATCTGCTAGTGATGAAGAGATAATTCAGATCATTTGGTCTCCTGGGACCCCCACTAAGGGGAAGAATAACAATTCATCAGCAGCTTTCCTGATCTGCATAGGAAATTCAGGCTCCTTTTCTGCTGACCCTAGTGACTTGCCATATACGGCTGTAAAACTTTATGCTTTTAATCCAGAAAGGCAGCTGGAATTTTCAGCCATAGGCTGTCAAATGTCATATTCATAACACATTGGATTATATGATAATAACAGAATAATTCTTTTAATAAAATATTTAAGACATATTGAAATAGAAGCTTTTGTGAAACAGATATGTCCAAATTTTACAGCATCAGAGCAAGAGAACACATTGTTATTGGTAATTCAGCAGATCTGTCCTAGTAGTGTTACACACACAGTCATGACCTCAGATTCCAGTGGAAACCACCAGGCCATTCATCTGGAAACTGATGCTGAAAATCTGCCACTTCATGATGCCCTTACAGTGGGACATCACTTACCTTTTTCTCTTTTGCTTAGCAGGCCTAGTATATGCAAAAATAAAATTACTATGTGAATGTGAACTGAAAAGGATTGTTTAGATCACTAAGCCCAGCTACTTGTTACTGCATTTGGCCAGTTAATAGATGCTCAGTCACAAAGGAGCCACAAAAATCTTGCCAGCTCCCTGCGACAACTTGCAGATCTATAGCAAAAGGTCCAAATGCTTTTTTATACATCACAGAGACAGCTGGGGGATCAAGGTTTTTCACTGCTGATTTCAGTTTTCATTAGCAGTTATGATGTTAGTTATTTGTCAGATGATCCTAACCATTCTACCACATTATCCTACAGATAAAGGTAGGTAATTCAATCACCTCCACCAATCTGATTTTGGAGAAAATTCCTTTGCTGCCCCAGATCTGTCAAGTGGCAGATATAATCTTCTGGATATCCCTGAAAGGCACTTGAGATATTTATATTTCAGTAAAATCACCAATATGCATCCTGTCCTGTCTCTGGTTGAGATCTATCTCTTATACTCCAGATGGGAGCCAAAAAAAATCACAACAGTGAAGTTGGTGGGAAGAAAGGAAATAAAAGGTCTTTATAAAGGCCAAGAAAAATGTGAGACATGAGGTTATGTAGCTGGGGTGTAAATGAACACAATGAACAAATGCCTCCTTCTTTAGAAGACAAAGGACAAAAGGACTTATCACAAGTTTAAACTTCTCAGCCTACCTCTCAGTCCCATTCAAAAAACTCTAAGTGTTTTACAACTCATTTAAGGATTTTTGCATCTCTTGGCTGGTCAGGAGTTCAACTTTTCTCTGCCCATCAGTTTGAAAATATGTTCCCATAACCTATGGGTCTGCTTTGCACTTTATTTGTTATACTCTTAAACAGAAGAAATTCTTTCTTTCACTCATTATACAGGACAGACACTGTACAACTTTCATGCCTTTAGCAGAATTTTCTTTCCTTCATCCATTTTCTTTCAAAACATGTTATGTTCCCAAGCACATACCTGGCTGGTTTAATTGCATAAAAAAAGACTGTCACCTGCTTTATTTAGTGATCTGCTTCTATAAAGGTGGATATACTCACACTGGAGGACCTCAGAGGCTGCTGAGCTGCTGTCACACAGCCTGTGCCCACAGGGATGGTTGTTAAACAATGTCCAGCTGTTCCCATTCGCACACACAAGGAACACAGTCGGATGAGATGCGCAGGAGCTTGTCTCTCCCCACACTGAATCAGAACAAGATGCTCACTGACCTTTCCACAAGTGACCTTCAGTCCTTAATCAGGAGGATATCTTCCCTGAAAACACACACAAGCTGACAAACAGCCACATTCACTGGCCATAAGTGTAGTAATGATAATTCAAATGTTTCACTTTGATTGCAAGTAAGAACTATGCATATGTAGTATGTATAGATACAGATATTTCTTGCTTTTGGGCCTCCCTAAAATAGTTCATAGAGTTAAAAAATAGGACTTTAAATAAGCCCTAGCCCAGTTTAATTGTATTTTATGCAATTTTTATTTTGCAATTTTATGATGCCATGTCTTTAGAAATGCTGTGGCAATCTATAGAGGAATATAGTTTCATTACTTTTAACAATGCTGTGCATAAGACAAAACCAAATTTGAGGAATTTTTTCAGTTGCTGTTAATAAAGGATGGAAGAGCCCAGTGTCTAGATAATAACTTACAGCTGTTGAGAAGCTATTTCAGTCAGTCAGTGCATACACCATGTTCACAGTCTCCAAATACCTGTGGTCTGGCCACTCACTTCAGTCTGCTGGTTATTCAGCTAGAATAATCTACCCTTAGCTACTCCTTCCACCCCTCCACCCCAACAAGAATCAAATGGAGAGCCGTTTAAAGAAATCCAGACTCATCTTCTGGGGACCCCTGTGACCCCAAGCCAGAGCCTCCCCATAGCTTTGCCCTGCAGGTTTGGGCAGGTTGTGACAGGGGTGGCTGTCACAGCAGGTTCAATCCCACTGGGGACCAGGGCTAGGGGAAGTGTCACCAGCAAAGGGATGGGGAGAGGTGTGTCCCCAGTGCTCTGTGCTGGGTGATCCCACACAGAGCCCAGCATGTAAATTCTGGAGTTCACCCACCCAGCACGGGCAGGAGGAGAGGGAGCAATAGAGGGAGGTAGCATATTTTTTATATAGAAATTTATTTCTTTGTGGGCAAGAATCCCTGGGTTTTTTTCCTGCTAAATTAGGGGAAGTTTCACATCCTGATATGAATGCAGCCTGGCACTGGATGTTTGATTGTTTAATTATGATTTTTTTATTTTACAAAAAAATTATTTTCATTTAATTTGATCATTACCTCCAAAATTGCCTCATGCCTTTAATATATAAGTTAGTCTTATTCCTGAAATGCAGCACATCTTTCTAACGAGCCCCACAGATAATTTTATATGCTTACTTCTGCCAATTATTTTTTTTTTTCTGGGTTTTTTAGGGAGGAGGTTCATTGTTTGCTTGGTGCAGGATTTCATAAGGCTTCTTTTGAACCAGTTCTTTTAATGAGCATTGAAACCAGTCTAGGAAACCATGATAGAAGGTAAATCCCTTTCTTAAACAAAAAATATCACAGCTGAGTTATCTGCTGCCTCTGCTGGGGTTGGTAGGGTTGGTAGGGTTGTTATGCTTTTGTATACGAATTGCTTTGGGATAATAATGTTTTCTACTTGCCTATACATTTTTCATCAGACAAATCAGGAAAAAGGTTGTATCATAAAGATCTGTAACTGTAGCTGCTTTCCTGTCCCATAGCTGCAAGGTAAAGATGAGATATGTTCTCATACTTAGAGAAAAAGGGTCAGAGTTAGAGGGGAAAAAGAGCATGAAAGTGCAAAGCAAGTAGCTAGCCCCTAAAGCAGGTGCTAACAAGACCTTCTTGACAACCACAGAGCTTTGTGCATAGCAGAGGAAAAGTTACAGCTGAAAGAAAAGGAGCAGGCGAGGAATAGCATTGTACTGTATCTGCCTGGGATTACAGCAGCTGAATGAGTCATTGTTATAAAATATGGGCAGCAGAGCATCCTTTCAAGTCTCTCAACACAGACTGAATGTGGTTTTGCCCAAGATGACAAAATTCTTTTTGATTGAATGGTTGTCCATATTTTGAAATGAAATGCATGTGGGGCCATTAGCTCAGCTCCCCGTCGAAGGCAGCCCTGCCATATGTTTGGCAGTGTTTGAAGCACCTGGCATCCTCCAGAACACACAGTCACATTTGAATGGGGATAAATATTGAACTGTCTCACAGCTTTCTCTTCCAACTCCAGGGTAGGTAATTTTTATTTAAAAAAAAATTCATAGCACAATACAAAATGATAGGCAAAAATTTATGTGCATAAAGTGTTTTATAAAAGCAGAAAGGAAGAGCAGGACACAACTGGCAGGGATCCTGGACTCCTCCTGTGTCTGTGGAGAACAGGATGGGCAGGGACATAGATTTCTTTCTTTGTCTAAAGGCTTCAGGGACTGGAGAGTGCAAAAAACACAAATAATAATTTGTTCTTTTATTATGGATTTATCACAGTATTATTAAAGCTAATATGCTGTTTCTCAGCCTGAAATAATCACTCCCACAAGTCCCATCCATATCAAATTTTCTTCTTTTTAATACCATTAAGAAACTGATATGTTTAGCTGCATGTTGAGATCAGTCATGTCCTTTGGCTGAAAAATGAGCAAGTTATTTTGTCATCAAATAAGGTTTAAATGTTTGGTGACCCATAAATCTGAATTTTAAAAAATAGGAATATCACATGTTCTTGTGCTTCTCCTGATGCCTTTCTGATGCTGGGCCATTTTTAGGGTTTATTTTTTTTAGTATGAACACAGATTTATGGTATGTTTTGTGGTTTAAAGAGCTATTGATTACATGGGGCACAGTTAGAGCAGTCTCATTAGATCTACCACTGAAAGGTGAACTCACACAGGAACAGGTGAAAGCAAAGACTAGGACAATACTCAGAGAACAGAAACCCCATCACATGACAGAATTAAAAAGGACTTTGCTAGTTTTATGTTGCAAAGGAAACTCTTGGAGAAGGCACCATTTATTTCTCTAAGCATGTCCCCAGGAGCAAAAGGATGTTTCTTCTGAAGGGCACTGAGACATATGGATATAAACTGTGTGAATACATTCACATTGGACACAAAAAGGCAATGAAAGGAGCAAGAGCCTCAGCAGGACTTCTAGGAAGTTACTGGGGCCTAAAACCACAGTTTGAAGCTACTTTTTGAGAACTGTGTTCATGCCGTGTAATGATATGGTTGTCTACACTAGCAGGTAAATGACTTTGATGAGAAAAGAAAGTACCTTCTTTAATCACTTTTATCAGCATTCCTAATACCACAAATGCCTTCCAAAATAGATTGATGAGGAATACTGAGGGTTTCCCAACACACTTTCTTTCTGGTCATAGTGCAGCATTTATTCTTTTCTTTTAAATACAGTGCAAAGGTGGAAATGAGCTGAGTGTTTATGTTGTTTCACTCCTTCTGAGAATCATTTTCAGATCCCACTTGAATAATTTTTCTGCCTACAGCTGCCTCCACAAACATATCAGTGGGTGGACTCCATCTAAGAAATCCTTGTGCTTCTGCCAGGATTTCTTTTCTATTCCAGCTCCCCACCTTTTAAAGAAATTATAAGCAGTGCATACCAATAATGATTCAGAAAGGATGCTGGGACAAAGGAGTTTCTGACAGAGTTTTGTCAGCTAATGTGGATGCCAGCTCTGCAAGAGGAACATAGCAGTTTGTCTTTCTAGATAGCTATTATGACTGTTTTGATTTTTTTGTTTGTAGCATTAATCTTTGGTGATCCATATTCCATAGAGTGTTGAAATACAAATCAACAAAAAAGGCAGCCATTTTTGGTGCTGTATTTTTAATCTGAAAATAGGCAAACTGTTACAATTCAAATGAAAATCTGCTAAAATGGAGGAGTAGCACATAATCCACATAAACCATTTTTGGTCCTGCTGTGCACTGATGAGCATTACCATGGGAAGGTGTGTGTTGCCCACCTTGCTCACTGTGCCTCTCACGGGAGATCCTGCAGGAATGCTGAAAAAGCAGGACCAGAAAAGTGTAGGGATAACTGCGCACTCATGTACTAGCACCAAGCACTACTAGAACTCCATAAAAATGAAAATAAAACAAGGGTATGGTGATGTGATAAAACTACAACTCTGCATATCAATGTTTCATTCATAAGAGGAGATTGAACCTCTGTGGAATTACACTGCTCACTGCCATGAAATAGCTGTTGCACTAACAAAAGCTAAGCAAGGTCATTATCTGCATTTCCAAGTATTTGAAAAATAAAATGGAATAGCCTTTTCATCTATATATGTTATTTTTGTTCTTCAGAAACTCTAATAACAGCAGCCTCAGATTGTTATTTTCTTGTCCTTATGGTACCAAAGAAGAAATATACCCTTTGAAAACACACCAAAATAAAAACAGCATGAAGGCGGAATTCCTGAGGCTGGTAGCCTGTAAAAAGAGCTACTATCTGTGTTCAGGTGCCAGGAGAAAAAAAATACATTCCACACTGTCCTATCATCTCTGCTTAGGCTCCAACCCTCAGCTGTACCAGATCTGAATGTTTTGCACAATCCATATTTCACATGGATAGGTCAATAATCACACCAGATGGTATCACATGTATATATCAGATCACATTGTCTACTCCATAGCTGCTATATAATGCATAAGAGTTTTGGTACAATAAATTACTAGTATATTGAACTGAACATTTTCTCCATCATTTTTTCAAATCACTATCTTTAAGGGATTTCAGGAGAGGTTTAGAAAAATTTGTACATTTTGCTAATAGTTTGTGGGTTTCTCTGATTAGATTCCTTGAAAGGAATAGGTGGGGAAATGCTTCACTGTTTTGACTCAAGGTTTTTTTGTTTACAAAGAAAAATTATGATAAAAGATGTGAATTTCTTCAGTATGTAAGGTCTCAGATGCCATCACTGGCTTGAACATTTCTGATTCTCACTTCAAGGGTTGGCTTGCAGGAAATGTGCTGCTTCTCCCTGGCCACAGCACTGCTTTAGCTTTGTTCTGCTGCAGTTAAATTGCTACCTGGGCATGTTTGTATTGTTGCATGGGCATGGTGACCTTTAGTAGTAAATCATTTTGACTGGGCCAGATTGGGTTGAATGGCAAGGAACAAACACATGCATCTTTGTTTTCAATTTAGATAATTTAAAGTTTGGCTGTAGGAAAGCAAACTGTGTGTTTATATTTCATTACCCCAACTTTGGTGCATCTAGATTGTGGATTAAAATATATAAAAAGATACATATTTATTTACATGCATTTGTATGTGTATGTTTATGCATGTGTGCAGCAAAACTCATGCACAAATGGATGTGCATTACATACATGGTAATAATATAGCTCCATCAATAGGAAGACATGGGGACATCTATTCTAAGTCAGCCGCGTGGGTCCCTCTGAGATCTTTGGGGAGACACAGCCAGTTCCAGAGGGTGATCTAGGCTCATCAATTCAAAATGAGAGGCTGCCTGCTGAGAAATCCTATGTGACTAATTCTGAGCAAACAAGTAGCATTCAGGATGCTAAAGTTAGGGACAGGAAACCCAAACCAACTGTGGTCCCAAAACAACACTCTTTTATGGAGCTGACTGATCAAGCACTACTTCTGGTTCCTGCTCTTGTTTTTTGTGGTGGTGATAATAGTGACAGAGGATACCACCAAGTTAGAAAATATGTTTTCCACTTTAAATTAGAAAGTTCTGTGGGTTTTTTAACGGTTAGGGTAGTTATTAAAGAGGAAATTGTTCACGTTGCCAATTCATTTTTTTGTTTGTTCGTTTAATTTTCTTCTTAAAATATCTTTGAAACATATAATTGTAAAAATGTGACCTGATCACTGAAATCACTGGGTGGACTTTAAAATCATAAGGGTGTAAGGAAAAGGAAGGAGAAGAATTCATGAGATCTACAGTAAAGAGAATTATTAATCTGCTGAAATATGTACCTCTGTTACTATTAGTTCTGTGAAAAACTGATTTCCCATGTTATAATGTGCCTCCTAAAACTGAAAAATAGGAATGGGTGTGGAAACCTAAATTTGCAGAGCATATGAGCACTTCAATCTCTTAAGAAAACATGTAGAGAATAAAATGCAAATTAGGTCTGGAAAAAAAATGCAAACCCATAAGAGAATCAAAATTAAACCCCCAAAATAATTTGTCCCGGTTCAATGGTGAGATTTGGCAATAACACCTCTGGGAGCTTCTGAAAGGAAAACTCAGATTCTTGGTTTAATGTGTAGCACAGAGATTGCCTTGAATAAAAATTTTATTTCTGCCTTTCCAGAACATTTTTATAGCCAAATTCCAGCACTGTCTGAGAGAATGTTTGTATTTCTCTACAGTGATAGTTTGAATCAATATTTCATCCTAAAAATAAGGAAAATAATTCTGATGAAGGTCTTTGCTTAAGTAAAACAAGTGGAGAACTTGCTGTGTCTAATGCAGGCTTGCTCCTGAACTACTGTAAAATAGCAAGCAGTGCTTTGCAAAATTTGAAGGACAGGGTAAGTGCACTAAAAGATATGATAACTGCATTTTTGGAGATAGTAATAATCTGGTAAAAAAAATCATTGACTAAGTTAGGGCCACTTTACTGTTATCTTGGATGAGAGGGTTTAGGGCTGTAGCAATTTGCAAAGCTAATCGAGTTCAGTGATCCGCAGGCTGTGACCTTTGACAACCCTCCTGGTGATGGGAAGAACAGAGCTTCTGGATGCCAGGAAGATAAGAAGGTTGGGAAGGCAGCTGGGTCTGCAAGAAAAAGCAACCAAAACTCCATTCTGTGAGGTTAGTAAATATGTCTTTTGTTTAGGTAGATGATGGATAAATTGGATGCATTAGCACCTAATTTTCCGAAGTTGCTCTTGAATTAATATGCTTCACTTTCACACAGGCTAAACCAAGAAACTGTGACAATTTTCATAGCTTCAAAGTGATATTGCTTTCTAAATTAGATAAACAGAACTTCCAAAAATTATGTCAACTATGTGTCAAGTTGGCATTAAAAAAGAGAAACACCCTATGTCAGTGTCATTGAAATAAACAAGTTAACAGCTAGTCGTAAAGGCCATGAAGGGAGTAATTTAGGAGAATATGAGTTCCTGACTCCGGAATTCCAGTTCTCTGACCCAAACAACAGCACTCCCACACACTGGGGAATGTGAGTATGAAATAAGCATGGGAGTGCCAGAGCTGGAAAGCTGTATCAAAAAAGGCCAAAGACACAGGAAAATGCAGATTTGGATCTGAATTTAAAATTAACCACTCTGGCCTCTGTCTAAAATTAAGTCCCACTCCCCTGAGTTTTGGGCAGAGCTCAGCATATGGCAGGGAAGTCATTGAGAAGAGGCAAAAGAAATGGCAATAGACACTCTGGATGGCAAGAGAGGCAATGCTGGAGCTGAAAGATGCTGCTGAAGACAGGGATTGTTTTCAAGGCAACTGGAGGCAGAGAAGGACTTGGAGAATTGAAAGGGGATGAATAAAGTGGAAAGAACTTATGTTTCATGATTCCGTCAAAACATTGCTCAGTTTAAGAGATTAAGGCAGGTTTGGCAGAGAATTGCTCTAAAATTAAAATATGGAAAATGAATGCTGCTTTTAATTTTGCAGAAATGAATCCCAGAGACTATTCAGATATCAGTGTAATTTTTTAACCAAGCTGCTCTATTCTGAAAGCACATACACCTCTCAGTCTCCCCAGGGAGATAAGTTTATTGTTTACTCTGGTTCCAACCTCAGGATAAAACAGATAGAGAAATGAACTACAAGTTGCTTGTATGAACAACCTCATGTCCAAACCTCTAGAGCTTTATCCATCACTGGTGATACACAGCCTTAAAACAAAACACTTGATGGAGTGTAGAAACAATTATTAACATTTATCATTGCTTTGGTGTACTGACTTCACTGAGCTGATAGTAATAATAATGATGATAACAAACTTAAAAAGATTTATGGAGGCCAAATACTTGTTTCTTTTTACTAAGATCTTCAATGTATCTCTGCCATTTTTGGAAGCCATCATTTTTGTGAAAATTCTTTCTTAAAGGCTTTTATTTTTTTACTTTGTTAATGGTCTTGGGATTAATACAGCTAATGAGATAGAAAAAAATCTTTATGTGGTATTACAATTGAAAAAGAAGCCAGCCTTCCCTTGTTGTTAGAAAGTATGTCCATCATGGTTTCATAAAAATGCATCTCGCTGTATAAAAACCAGTCAGATGAAGTGCTCTGGTTGCAGCTGCAATTGTAATGGGGAGCGACACACCCTCCAAAGTCAGAAAAAAACTAAAGAAAAGACTATCTCAAATTCTTTTAAAAGTCAAATGTGGATTCAGGTTTGCAGTTAGAAGCCAAACACAGGAGGACATCACCATGGAGTTTGGGAATTTTCCATTTGGAATTTCTATTTTACAGCAGATTCATCTCTCTGTAATGCAACTACAAGCAAACATTGACACGAATACCAAAGAGACAGGAAAGATCCAGATCCGTGCCTGAAGTTTACATTTGCCTCATTTCTGGTCTCCTGATAGAGGGACAACCATAACACAAGCAGTTCATAGATGATCTGGAGCCAGTGCTATGTCTTCCTCCTCTTTTTTCCCTTTCCCTCTTATTTTCTTTCAATCCAAGCCTGGCTGAAAGATATGACTCCTGCTGTGAAAACAGTGTATGTCATCAGATTTCTTAACAAATTTTCTTCCATGATTTATGGTCATGGAAAGGAGTTTGAAGACTTTCTGAAAGACATCCTCCTTAGTTCTTCCTTCAATCCCTTTGGAAGGCTTGGGCTGGAAAAACTAGCCCCTTGAGAAAAAAATAAGAAAAATTACAGGAAATTGTTTCTTTTAGAATAAAAATAGAGAAAAGGATGGAATAATGTCTAAAAAGATGTTATTACTGATTTATTTTATTGCTGCATTTACTGTTTCATTTCAGTGGTTTAAACCACATTCAACAACGAACAGAACTCCCAGTGAAATGATTAGGTATTTCCAGTGCATTTATTCTCCAACTAAACTTTCCAATGTTATGGCAACTATAATTCCAATATTTTTTGAGCCAAATTTATACTTCACTGCATGTATTACATTACTGTGAGTGCATGTATGGGGATGTTATGTACGTTTTCAAGCTTTTAATTTAGAAATGTGGGGGTTTTGTATTAGAGCTCAAGATACCTATTATTTCAGACCTGTATGGTTAACATTCCCTTTAGTTTACAAGACAATATGGCAATACTCTCCAGTTTATTTTTCCCCAGTTCTGTTTCATAAAGGAACTGTCAGGGAAAATTACGGGTTTTTAATGGGTAGAAAATCTCCCTTTAAAGCACTCCCTTTAAAGCACCTAATTTCGTTTTTTAACTATATTTTTGTATTTTCTACACACATGTAGGAGCTATTGGTGTACTCCTTATCATTAAAGCAAAATAAAATTATTACTACATGTATTTCAATCATTCCTCAATTTTTTTAATTAAAAAAAATGAAGAAAATTTGGTGAGTTTTTTTTTCATGAGAATTTTATATCCTTAGCACATATAAGAACTCCAGGTCTCCTTCAGGGCCACAGTAGTTTATTTACAAAATTACCTGTTCATCTTTCAGGAGTCATACCATTATCTTTAAATATCATGTTACAACCAATTTCTTCCACCATCACCCAAATGCTATAAAATTTGGGAAAAAACTTCAACTCTACACCAGAACTTCAGTCATGACCAAATGTATTATATGTTTAGAAAGAACATTCTAATGATTCAAAGAGGAAGGACTGCGTTTTTTAGTGGTACAGAATGAGAATCCCAAGTAAAGGGCTGGAAGAAACATCACATAGAGGAGTTACCATATAATGCAGCTGTTGACAGAACAGCTGGGCCTTGTGGCAATGGAGTTGCTGTTGAGCAGAAGCAAGACAATGAACAGATTTTCAAACTATTTAAAACTTACATCAAAGCAGGTAGTCTTCACAAAAGAAGTCTTCTCTGGCAAATGCAGTCTACACAATTGAGGTATGACCACAATTGAGGCTGTTGTTTGGATTTTACAAAAATCCTTTATTGCTTTTCAATTAGTACATTTTGGTGGGACAGAAAGAAAAAGGTGCTGCTGCAAGGGGAAAGCACATTCAAGACTGCACTACTTGTTTTATGGAACAGTGTTTTTCTCATCACAAAACCAAAAAAAAATCTAGATCTTCATTCTGCTACATAAAGGTCAAGAGGTTTTGTCAAAGATTCTCAGGTATCAGAATTATCCCAAATGTATGCAGCAGGGCTGCTGCCTGTCAGTAAAATATTTGATGTGAAAGATTTATCTGTGTTTTTCAGTTTTTTATCCTGAACTAACAGAGATATAACATGGATCAAGCAACTAATACCAGACATTTGTGTTATGTCATCCAACATCCACTTGACAGCTCACAATTTCCCACTTAGTCAAGTTCCTTTGTCACATAAGTGGCGTATGGGAAGAAAATGCTTTGCCAGTTTCAAAAACCCCAATCTAAACAAGCTTATGCAGTGATAGGGTTTAAAAGTGTGTGTCCTATTTACATGCCATTCATTCTTTTCAGGTTTATTCCTAAGAGGGATCCTGCATTACACATACACACAACTTGAGCTCTATAACCTTTTCCAAGACAGCTTCTGCAGCCCTGTCTGGTTGCTTTCTTTGTAGGCACCAAGTCCTCAGATTCACAAGAAATTGGCAGCCTTTCATGCCAACATTCACAATTCCAGTTAAACTCTCAGTTCTTTGTCACAATATACATTTCTCATTTAGATTATTCTCATCAAATTCTGCAGATGGAAGCTGCAGGGTATTTGCATGTATTCTGAGGAATACAAGCCAGGATTTTTATTGTTACTTCTCAAGGTTTCTCCTCATCATTCTTCAGTCCCTCATGCACTTTGTGTAGTGGTAAAGTGACAGTTGCTGAGCTGGGTTTTTAAAATGCATGTCTATCTGTCAGTTCCAATGTGTCTCACAGTGGCATGCATTAACTTATCATGCTTGAAAGTACAAAAAGATTATGCTGCAGTGAAATGTTAACAAGGTCATATCATATACACACTAGCTCATTGCACTTTTCTTCCTTTCATTGCTCCTGTTAGGCATTATTCCATGTCATGCATAAATAACGTTGCTCTAGAGAGAAAGTCAGTGTGCTTTATATTACTGGTGCTGCCATACCAACTTCTGGAGTGAATGTCAGAACATGGCACTTGCTAAATTATTGGTACCTAGCCATCAAAGACAGGTAGAGTGGAGGAATACAGGTGTTCATGAATAGATTACTTTCTGCTTTGCATTGCCACAGGAGCAGCCAAATTGAGGTAGTTTTCATAAAAATGAGGGCAAATCATTGTCTAGCACCATGCATCCAATTTTAAGGGACTTATGTGCAGACTGTACTGGGCAAACCATGGGGAAGGTCAGAAAAACAGAACTAGTGGGCAATTTGTGCACCAAGGAAATATTTCACAATGAGAAAGTTTCAGCTACTCTGACAGAGAGCCTGGGATAAATATTTTTCCCTCAATAAGGTTCTGCAGTGCTATGGTGAACGTGCCAGTACATCTGCTGAAAGACCTCAGCTCCTCCCTACTGCTCTGCGCCCAAAGATCACCCCCAGCACCTTGGACCTCTACAGAGACCCAGCTCCAGGTTTTGCAACTGACACCATTTGGTTTCTCTGAAATCTGTCTGTGTGGGCTATCTGGGCCTGCTGCCTGCTTCCCACCCTTTTTTATTCCCTCCAGATGGAAAACTGTGAATTTTAGGCTAGATATTCCTAGCAGGTGTTTGGTAAGGGATTCGCTTCAGTCTTTGACCCCCAAATAAATTACCACCCACGTGCAAATTTCAGATTTAATTGTAAGTAAATCTAACATGGTCCATGAGCTTTTGCTTTAATGTCTGTCACAGTCTTTTTTTACCTGTGTATTTTTTCACATCTATGTACATTTATCAGGAAATCTTATTTTGTCCAGGCCTAGATTAAGTCAAAGTTATCAATAACAAATACTTCATTCCCATGGGTAGCAAGCAGCAACAATGGTCAATTACAAATGGACCCATAGGGTGAAAGGGCATAGGGTGAAAAGGAATAGAGAAAATTTTTTTGTTAGTAGAGAACAAAACCACCTGCTGTATTATTATGACTAATACCAGAAATACTGCTTGGTTTATTTCAGCTTTAATGGATATTTTTGCACAAGGGGACAGTCATTTTAGTTTACTTGATAATTATGAGAAAGGAAATCTAATGCAAAATCAAGTTCAAGTCAATTGCAAGATTAATCAGTTTAAAGCACAGTTGCAGATAACACAGGTTCCCCACCACAAGCACATCTGTGTCCAGTCCTAGACCCCCTGAACTTGCTGTTATCACTATCCAGCAATGTTTGCTATTATAACAGCAAAGAAAATTTTAATGTTGACTGCATGAAACACAGATGAGTCACTTTGGCAATGTAATTCATACAGGGTTTGGTGGTCTTTGTACCAAACTTTGATTCACTGCTTGTAACACTATGAGGCTTTAATAAATCTACAAGATAATTAACATGGACATGAATAGATATGTAGAGAGAGATCTATTGCTGTTCTCTGTTAGGCTGCTAGCAATAGCTGATATTTATAGCTCTCAGTTTGAAGGAGAGAAATCTCTGTTTCTGACTCCAGAAAGATGGAAATTCCTGGAATGGAAGACTGTGAAATAGGCAGCAACTCCTCTGGGTGTGGCATCCTTCTGTGGGATTTCATTTCTTCCCTGAGACCATGAGGTAAAGCCATTTTAAACTCAGGACTTCTATTTCATTGTAAATCCCAAACACCAAATGATGCCCTCTGGGGTAAACCAGAGAATGACAAATGATGCAGGTGTTTTAGGAATCAAAGCCCTCAGCTCAGGAGAAACCATCACCTCATGAGGGCTCAGAGGAGAAGCAGCCACACTTTTCCTCCTTGCCGTAGATATCCTCACTGACACAAAGCAGGGTCACGTTGGGCTTGACCAGGAGATGAAGTTTTTGGGACTTAGTGTCTCATGAGCAGAGTTATAGTGGGACTGTGGTAGGAGTAGAGCCCTGAAAGCTCAGGAGTATTTGGGATGAGGAATTTCTCATGATGAAGCAGCCAAGCCACAGATTGACGTTTGTTCTTCAGACAAACCATGAGACAGTTCAGTATGGAGCCTGGCAGTTTTCTGATGTGCCTTGGACTTCAATTTACTGCAAATTCTTCTTAGATGACTTCACAAAAAACTCTTCAGCTCAGTCAGAGCTATCACTTTCAGATCAAAAACATTTCATCAAATCATTCTAGACCAGCTCTACCACTGAGTCTATTTGTATTGTGTTACTTTGGGGGAGTCTCAATAAAAGCAGACTATCTAATTTCACTTTAGTTTATAGCTCCTAGCATGTATGTTTGAAAAATGAAGCTTCTGTCCCCAGTACAATCCCAGTCTCAACTTTTTTTTCATTTTGGGAAGTAATATTTAAAACTATGAACCAATTGGTTTAATTTGATTTGCATTTAGGTCATCAAGATATCAGAAATGGACTTCAATTTTGCTGTGAAATTGTTCAGATTTTGAAAAAATCTCCTCTGGAAAAGTACCAAAGGCTATTTTTTCTAGTTTCTAATGTAGACATTTTCAGCTACTCAGAGAGTGCTAAAATTAATCCATACTTTCAAATCAGGAAATGTTATTCCTCCAATGAATTATCTATGAATAATTAAAGGCAATTACAAATTTTTGTCTTGCATCTTCTATTCATCCTTTCCACCTAAGCTCTTCAAATTTCCAGCTTAACTTCTCCCATGGAGCAGCCATGGTGGTCCTACTAGATGTTTTGTTTGGATGGGCAAGAACACAGCTGAGTCCTTCAAAAGAGCTTGAACAAGAGGATAAGATGTATGAACCTGAATTTCCCAGGACTCTCTGCACTCTGTTTCAGGGTTTCCTCGAGGAGAACTCCACATGTGGCTACTGGACTAACCAAAAATAATGTTGGCACATGCAGACATGTACCATCACCAAAATAATTTAATCAGGAATTAAAATCTGCTGTGTGCGCTGTCACTTTTTACACGGTCACTGTTGCTTCACAAAGTTTTGCCTTGTATGTGACTTGCTACTCCATGCCAGTTTTAACTGCAGGCCATTACTCCCTTGTTTTATAAACTGCCATTTTACTTGATATATTTAACTAAAGGCTAATGATGCTTGCCATTTCTGTAGTATGACTAATGCCTTTGTACTTGGACTCAGACTCCCAGATAACCTCTGGAAATATATTCATTTCTGTCATTCCTACAGTGAAGAGGATTATTAGCAAAATGCAAAATTTCATCTCTTTTACAAGGGGGAATTCAGCACATAGTCTGATATACTTATGACTTCAAGAAAGCAACAAAACTGGGGAAGGTTTATTTTTTGTTGTGAAGGTGATGTTTGATTGCTGTTGAATACTTTTCATGTATTTTTAATAGTTAGAATTCAATATTCACTGAAGGATCAAAGCACAACAGGCCAAATATTACTCTCAGATGTATATGTTTGGCTCATATTTTTTCTGGGATCATCTGAAATTCAAGGCACAGCCTTTTGCAATGGGCACTTTGTAACCTGGTGGAAATGAGGAGCTGCTGCTCCACTAGGCAGCAATATCCCCCTGGGGGTCTCTCAGTGTACAACCTGGTTCCAGTGGTACCACTGGGCTCATGTCCAGCTCCCAAAGAGGGAGGAAACAGGCAGAAAAAAGAAATGGACTTTTCTGGTGTATTGCGTTTTTTAAAACTGCCTCAGTTTCACAATC
The DNA here is from genome assembly GCF_027887145.1 of Ammospiza caudacuta. Classification (NCBI taxonomy): domain Eukaryota; kingdom Metazoa; phylum Chordata; class Aves; order Passeriformes; family Passerellidae; genus Ammospiza; species Ammospiza caudacuta. Next base: position 23,658,705 of record NC_080593.1, read on the forward strand.
CCTCATGCTAGCTCCTCACAGCTTCTGCCAAAGCAGCTCCCCCTCATTTTTTGCACCTTCCACACCCTCTTATTTCCCATCTTTTAATCTTTTACAACTTCACCTGTTGTAATCAAATCCCACAGTGCAGTCCTGGTGGTGCCAGGCACTGGGGTGTCTAAGCTCTCCAGGCTCTGCCCTGGGCGCTGGGTGAGTCCCCCTTGTCCTGCCAGGCAGTGCAGGGACCTGTGCCACGACAGCTGCCCACAGGCCCAGTTCCACACCCAACACATCCATCTGGCAGGGGCTGCAGGGATTCCTGTTTGGACTAACACCACTTCTCCTACCATGCCAGTTAGTGCACTCAGTCCTGCGTTTGCTGGGTGGGCTGCTCAGACACAGCTGCCCCTTGTAAATCCCTCTGATTTTGCTGTATTAGCCCAGTGATGCCCAGTGGTTAAAGACAGCAAAGCCTGACTTTGAATCTATCAACTGGGACATTCATCTGGGACAAAAAAAAGACAGGAACTTCACCTCACCATCTTCCAGTGCATCTTTAAATGCATTTTAACTCTATCACAAGTATTATTGGAGCATGGCTGACTCCAGATTTTCTTCTCCACTGTAAACCCGGAAACATAAAGTCATTGTAAGAGTCACTTCCTTTCTAATCAAATAATTTTTAATTTATCCATGCATGGTCAAGAAGAAAAAGCAATTTTCCATACATTTATTCCAGACTAAGATGGTGGCCATGTCTTTGTGCAGATCTTGATTCACATCCCCTGGAGCAGAAAAGGAAATTGAACATGATTTCTCACATTCTAGGTCAGTGTACTAAATCTATGGCTGTGAACTGAAAGCAGGTATCCTCATCACGTTAAGGAAATAATAAATTATATGCCTAGAAATTGGCAAGAGTAATGCTGAAAGGTTTTGCCTGTCTGGTTTTTGGGCCATGGGTGTCTCCTTGCTGCATTGTCTGGCATCAATTGCCCTGTGAGCTGCCTGTCACTGAGACAGCAAATGCGCTCAGCTCAGGGCTGCAAGTCTCAGTGCCAGGGAGGTGTTAACATTACACTCAAAATTCTTGTAGCATCCAGGTCCTCTCTGGGGTGCTCTCATGAGTTGGGTTGGGTGAGCAAGTAAAGAATCTCTTTTTCTTTCACTTGTGAATTTTGAGGTCACCTAAAACTGTGGGCTAATTTAGCCAAAGGTCCAGCTTGAAATGGGCCACCAGTGGAGGATGTGTGCCTCTCTGCTGCTGCTGCTGCTGAGCAGGAGATGAGCAGCAGGGAAGAATATGTCCTGCAACAGTAGCCCTAAGGCCAGCCTTGCAGTCAACATTTGGGAGTGATATGGGAATAATGGCGTGTGGAAATAAAAGTAGGCCAAATATTGAGTGAACATCTGGCATGGGTGCTTTCAAACCATCATCTGTGCTTCATTCTGCTTGCCAGCACACATCATTAACTTTTAATGTAAAGAACAAACAAATGTGTTTGTGAGCAGGATGATTATCCTCCATACATTTTTTCCATCTCTAAACATGTTAATTATGGTTTACCCTAAAATACTCATTAATGTTAACATTCTAAGCAAATATTTCTGTAACTTGGAGATCTCATGAGAACAGTTTGATTTTTTTCCAAGCATTTGAGGGGCTTGTGTTTATTACACCTAAATATTTATATGCACCCTGCTGTGCTGTCACCATTCCCAAATGTTCCCAAGGTGTTACTCTATACCACTCTCTTCCTCAGTTTCACAATAAGCCTACCATTCAGGATCTCTGTGCAAAGCAGATGGCTATTTTCACCTCCCAGATGAGGATACTATTTACTTTATTTGGAATAAAAACCATTGAGAGGCCAGGAGAACATGAGGAAAATTGCCATAATTCAGGAACTGACTCAAATCAATTTGTTTCCTCACTGATACCAGGAATTAATTTTTTCAACTTCTGTCTTATCCTGATCTCACCATCACAACCATAAGTGTACAAACACACAGTTCCAGGATATAAGACATTTCACCTATTATCAGTTGAAATCAGAAGAATTTGCAAATTTGTTGTTCTGAAGTTAATTTTGCCTAGGGAATCACACACACAATCCTGTTCTAAAAGGTGAACAAAATGTGCACTCAAGCGTCAAAGAAATGAATGGAAATTAAAAAGTCAATTAAATTGAAGCGCTTTTTTTTGATACTGACTAGTTTTGGAAGTCTGCAATGAGAAAATGATTTATAAGGAAACATATTTTTAGAAGCCAAATGATGAAATATTGAACTAGATCTCCAATATTAAATGAAAGGTTTTCTCCAACACAGAAAAGCATATTGAGAAGATTAACATATGTTCATACAAAAGTGAAAAGACAAAGATGTTGCTTTCCAGGTCTTCATAATCCCTGAATGAATCAAATTATGCTTATTAAATTTCTGCAGTACATAGCAATTTTTGCAAATTCAAGGGTTAACAAAAAACTTTTCAAGTCGGGATAGGCCTCTAACATACTAAAGAAATTCTTCTTCTACTTGGACTCCAACAAGCCATGAAATATTTAAACACAAAAAGCTATTTCCCCAGTTACATGGCAACGTTGCAGCTTTAAATATTAAAAACAATACCAGCGTAGCATTCTAAGCATGTACAAGAGTTCATTGGCACCAGATATCTCTCAATTTCTCTTGCTGGAGTGGTAGAAAAGATACTTTATTATAAAAACAAGGAGAGACTACTGAGGAATACACTCCCCAGATTCCTTCCTATCAGAGTATGGAGAAAAGAAATATCTTTCTGATTTATCTATCTAGGTATTTATATAACACCATTCTCGAGAGTATCTGGATTTGTGGAGTGAGTGAGGCAAGAGGGACCATTTGCTTATTATGGGAATAAGGTATGCAATCCCCTGTGAGTGTGTATAACCACAGCTCAAGTAAATAGCAGCAATGATAATTTTCCAAAACATAGTGAAAAGGCAGAAATATATATATACTGAAAGCTCTTTTTTCTCAGGTCAAAAAGTGACACAAAATTATGCAAAGAGCAGGGAGTAATAGCTGGAGAGAAATTCATCCATGCAACTGTGATGGTATGTCTTGTTTGTTAAGATAATCTCCTTATCCCCAGTCAGGTGGGGAAGATATTGTGGTAAATCAATCTGGAGGCCAAAAGCCAGAATTAAATATCTCAGGATATGCCTGTTACTGAGTTCAAGTAGAGAACCTTCAGAGACAAGCACAGCCGCACAGCTGTTAATACAAGACTCCTGGCTTTCTATTTCATCTTGAAGCCTAACTCAAATACAGTTTTATATTGCCTACTTGGGTTTTGTGGTCTGTGCAGCAGCTTTCCCACTAATGTATTTTGTGCATCAGTTTCAACCTTCTACCCACCACAGTTCTCATATTTTCCTCTTCCATCTCTCTCCTTCCCTTACACTAACTTCTTCTAATTGTTTTCTCACACATTCCAATCTCTTCTAATTGTTTTCTCCTGTCTCCCCTCACAGCCAGCAGCATAAGAGATCCCTTAAATAAACAGATGACAAAATGAGGAAAAATGCCATGAAGCACATGTCTGCCTGCAAAAGGACTGTAGGAGCCTGCAGTTTTGCTCATCGTGGTTGCTCCCTTGGTGCACTTGCTGCCATATTGGTGACTGAGCAACAGAAAGGCACTGGGTCCCTCTGCCCTTTGTTGGCCCAGAAGGGCAGCATGGCCAGGGGAGATGGTTTAACTCCTTGTGTTAAACCATCAGCACCTTCTTTCTGTACTACAGTTGCGTCCCAGTTGCTGGGGCTGGGTGTGGGCCGGGCAGTGAGGAGCCATGCACACTGATGTCCTGCTTGCTGGGACCATCCCATGGCTTGATCAGCCATGGATGGGGGTTAACAAGAGAAGGAAATAACATAATTTTAAAGGACAAATCCAGGATCTGTACTAGTGACATCTGGCATTCCCTCTGCTTACATCTTATTACTATGATTGATCTGAAAGAGAACAAGGTTGACCCTTTTATTAGGCACACTTGACCTGTCTCTGTGGGCAGGTATGGGCAGAAGCATTCTGCCTGTGGCCCAGAAAAAACACTGGCTCCAGATTCATAAAGTTAAGGAAGTCCAACACTGAGCCCTCATTATACAAATGTATATTTGTGCAGTTTCTGCTCCAGATCAAGCTCACCATTGCCCAGCTCTGCAGACAGCAGGTTATGCACATCTGCCTGCCCCTGCGCATCCCTAAAGAAGTTTGAATGCCTTTCATGGGAAAAGAGGTAGTGAGGGCATGGGAAGACCCTGCCATTCTTCCTTCACCCATGTGAAGCCACAGGCACCCCCAGCGCTGGTGCAGAGCTCTTTCTGCTGCTGCTGATCCCCACGTGTCAAGGTACAACAGCTCCCAGTACTGCTCTTCTGTAACAGGGACCAGGAGCACCCACCAGTGCTCAAGGATGCTTGAGCCTTTTAATCACAATGCTTAAGATAAAGCGTCCTGTCTACGGCTGTGAAATCAGCAAAATTTCCAGTGCTTAAGAAAAAATGCATCAGAAACCAAACTTGCCTTCCTTTAGCTTTGCCTGGAACAGGCTTCACTTGTCAAGGAAGGCTACATAATCACCTCACTGCAACTTCCAGACTTTCCTGGTACAAAAATAAAAGTATGGAATGCACCTATCTGTAATACTGCAATACATGAGAGCACAGCCAGTTTGGGAATATTGTTATCTAGGCCTCATTAATAAAATAAGGCTAATGATTTGTTCATATCCAGGACAATAAGAGGACAATGTAGAGTAGCTACATTAATGCTAAGTAGATGCTTTGGGGGAAAAATGTGAGTGCTAATGGAAATTAGTTCTGTCTGCTTCAGTGTTTTGTATAAGACAGCGTGGGTGCTTTTTCTGACCAAATCAGTACATTAGGGACACAGAATTCCCTATTCTACATATTAAGATAGGAACTAGGAAATTATTCAGCTTAATGTAAGAATATATTATTACTTCAGTGCTTGAGTAACTCTCCCAATCTCATTTCCCCACATGCAATCTTTTATTCTATCTTTTCACCCTCATTTTCCAGAAGTCTTGAACTTGCTACTGTAATTATGAATGCAGACATTATTGTTGTGAAAATAACACTGTGAAAATGCTCTGTGAAGGCACTGTTTGAAATGGTTACTATTTAAAGCTGACTTAGCTCTACTTCTGCAGTGCAAAGTTATATAACATGTGCCCTTCCAGAACACTCCTGGAACATTTTAAACTAGTGGCAGAAATTTTTTTGCAGTAGTGTGGATTTTCCAGTCAGAAAGCAGACTGTGTGAGCTGTGCTTTTCTCCCCCCACGAATCCATGTGCCAATCACCAAGTAAAGTCATGGAGCTCCTTTAGTCACCTTCATGGCTATTTGGTAATCCAGCAGTGGCTATATTGTGTTTGGATTTTTTAATTAGTTTATTTGCAATTCAGCAGTATTCAGAGTCTGAACCTCCAGTTCAGAGCGAGTGTCCTGCTCCCTGTGTCCCTCTGTCCCAGCACCAGCTGACAGTCTGGGAGTCACAAGCCCCAGGTTTTCCAGCCATTTTGCTATACCAGCTGTATTGCACATGCTGACAGCTGACCTACAGACCCTGTCTAGGGTAAAACTTGGAAAAGGAGAGGGAGCTGAAAGCTGTCCAGATCCCCTGAGGTCCCATGAGCAAATGCTGGTGACCTGAAGAGTGGCAGATGAGCAACCCATGTGCCCATGGCAGCTTGAGTCACTTTGTTAGAGGGCTGCAGCATGAGCACAAGCATGGCTAAATCCAGCACATGATCTGCTGAGCAGTATCTAACGACTTAATTTTAAACTTTCATCATGTTAAAGAAACCAAAACAACAAAACTAAGAACAGATAAATGATGCACCATCAATGACAGTATTAGATTACATGACCTAGAACTCTCCTCTTTTATATAACAAAAAAGATGGCTATTTTTTCCTCCATATGATAGCCCTCTGTTACTAATATTTTGAGTATATCTGTAGTAATAAATGAAATAGAAGAGGGTCAAGCAGCTAAGTCCAAGACCTGGTGACTTAGTGCTGCTGATCCACATGCTCAAACTCTGCTTTCATTAATTTGAATGAAAATGAGGTAAGAAACACCAAGGAAAGGGCAGGGTAAGCTACACAGGAGTAGTAAACAAATATACAAATGTATGTTATGAAATGTACAAGTATATTATGAAGCCTAACATCATACAGCCTGCCTTCTCCAGGTAATCCTGATTTTTTTTCCTCTTCATGCTTTTGGCCCACATAATTTCTTATTTCCAATTCCATATCATTCAGAGATGGCTGATGCATAGGTTTAATATTATTTTTTAAAAACTAGAATTTTTGAAAACAGTTACAGTTCTCAGTTTTTCTCTTTGTCACATACCTGAATCCATGGTGAAAAGGTTCTGAGTTGTAGTTAGTCTAAGGAAAAAATGGGAGAAAATGGAAATGCACATTAGCATGTCAGTATCAGAAAAATCAGATGATATGGTGGGGAAGCAAGAAAAGAGTTTGTTCTTTTTAAAAAAAAAATAAATTACAGAGATGAAAGCAGATGGTCAAATTCAATTATTTTGAGCAATCCCAGTGCTTTGTACTGGGGCAGAGGAACTGTCAAAGTAGCTTAAAAAACAATTGTCCTTTTTTTTAAAGACTATTATTTCTCTGATAAGTTTGATTATATCACCCACAAAATTTAGATCCACAGTCTGTATTTCACAGTATTATTGTGCTCTGGACATCAGGGTTTGGGTTAAGCCTATTAATGATTACTGTTATTGCTCAAGCTCTAAAAACAGACTTTTCTTTTACACAAAGGGTCTGTCTCTGATCTTATTCTTGATTTATACACACATTAATCAGTGCTGGTTTGAGCCTCAGTTGAACTGGCAAAGTGGGGGAGCTGTGTGCAATGCCAGCCAGGCAGTAGAAGAAAAAGAAAAGATGTTAAATTTCTCTTGTGGCTGCCCTGTAAATCTGTCCCGTAAATTATTGCATCAAAGTCCCAGGGAGCTTCAGTGGTTAAAGTCTAGTCTCAAGTTTGTGGCAATATATGCCCAGGATGAATGCTTTATGGGCTTTTGAAGTGTTCATATTTCACCTCCTGGACACATTAATACATTTCTTTTTAGGCCCAGAGAGGGCCAGAGACTCAAAGACCTCTCCTGTACCCTGTGTTGCCTTCTCTGTGTTGCAAGGCACAGGAACAGCCTGCACTGCTGCCCCTTCTGTTCAGTCTCCCAAGGGGTTTTGGGCTCCACTTTCTCACTCATGCTCTTGCTATCAAAAACACCTAATTTTTCTTGAATGTTTGGGCAGATCTACTGCTCCAAAGCTTCCCCCACCCAGCCTGACCAGACTGGATCAAGAACCCTCTCTTAAATTGTGGTGCACCCTCCCTTCCTTCCTTGTGTGTCCTACACTGGGCACATCCATTGCCAGTGATCCCTTTTGATGCTGCCTTCCTCAGGTTTCTGCTTGCTGTTATGCCCAGAGTTATAAACAGACCTTGTTTCTTGACATTTGTACAGTGTGTGGTGATGGTTTTTGTTTCAGAATATTTCTGTGCCACAAGCGCTGCAAGTCCTGCTCACCAAATGCTTCCTTTTCTGCTTTGTCCACCTCTCTGTAGATATCTGGAAAACATCAGGGAGTAACTTAATGTCACTGGGGAAGCCCAGGTCTTCCTAGCACTTGATCTTCCAACCATTAGGGTTTATGCTGCTTGTGCAGTTCTCCCTTATATGTTTACTCCAGAACTCATTTTCTACAGACAGAAATGGGTACAGAAACCAGAAATGTGTTACCCTTAGCAGATAACCACCAATTTCCCCTTATAAATGAAATGTCATAAGTTGTATATTAGAGCAGAAAAATGAGGTCAAGAATTTTACTTTAATTTTTATAATGGGACAGAATTTTTCACCAGCAGCCATCTCAGGATGGCTACGCTTTGTAAGTGGTGTGAATTTTAGGGTTTTGTCTTGCACTTATCTTCTGTTTTTCAAGATGGGTGCTGCCAGTTTTGGACATGCAGAAGTTTATACTATATAATAGAACTTAAAATAAGAGTCACTTCCTTTAGTGCAGTGTTTAAATATTCATATTGTATAAACCACACGCATATCCATAATTGTTTCCAACCACAAAACTGTTTCTGCAGTTTCCTTGAAAAAAAACCCAACAAAACCTAGATATTTCATTTCAGTCTGTTAATGTTACTTTGTGAGATGTTAATGAACTAACTTAGTGGCCTTTATCAATAGTTCTCTTCTTCATGGTTTAAAAAACAAATGTATGTGCATGGTGTATTATATAAGGCAAATTCAGTAAAGACACATTGACTTTTGAATGTACTTGCAAAGCAAATTATGCAAGATTAATGCAGAGGAAGGCAGAAAGCAGAAAGGTAGCAGCATAAGAAATCTGAATATGAAAGCATCAAATTTAAATTCAGATAAATTGAGCCATTTCAATATGGTCAGGAAAAATGTACAAGAGCAAAGTCTTTCTCTCCTGCCCACCCCAGTCTGACTTCAGGGCAGTGGTGCCCAGGACACTCAGGACTGAAGGTGCTCTCAGGGCTCAGTGGCTGTGCAGAGAGAGCCTTGCTCTAGGTGGTCAGTCCTCCTTGTCTGCCATTCCAAATCAACAAGACTTATTCTATATCACAGCCAAGGAAAAGACCAAATTTTTCTTAATGCCTTGGGCACATAATGACACTATTGGGACCTCTTGCATCCTATGGAGGAGCACAGGGGAGGGATTTGGTGTCTGCCTGCCTCTCTGTGCATTAGTTACTTTTTAATTTTTCTGTGCTAGAGGCTGTGAGAATTTTGACCCAACACTACAGCCTTTTTGTCAGCACCACAATCCTCACGTGGTATCTGGATAAACTGATCTGAATACAAAAGCCTGTCCCTTGGTATAAATAGAACTGTCACAGCAGATCAGTTTTATTTATGTCAAATTAAACAAAATTCTGCTTTTTGGCTGAGAGTTAACAGCTTTCAGCCAAAAGCAAATTCTTACCTCTGAGTTATATAAACCCCTAAGTAGGCTGTTTATAATACAAATACTGGAAGGCATGCAGCTTCTATGTAGTGGTGCTTCCAGGTAATGCTAGCAGAAATATCAGTGAAGTATCACAGGAATAGCAAAATGATGCTTGATGGTGAATATGAGCACCTTGCACAGCCCTGCAAGGAGCTACCAGGCCAAAGACTGAAGCTAGGATACATTTATTTTTAGGCTCTTGGTTTTTAAGGAGAGCAAAGGAACCAAGAGGGGAAAACAGTGTCAACAGTTCACACAGACTGGCTTTTCATGTTTGGGAAAAGCTGAGCTGGACTGAAACTATAACTATGATGGGATTTAAGAGTAGGCACAATAAAGGCATCCACAATCTATACCTGTAACAAGGAAGGTCACTTCTAGGAGTTTTTGATGTAGTGAAACTTGAAAAATATATTCATTTTTGCCCAAAGGCAGAGGCTGGCATGGCAGCTTGGGGACCACAATGGTAATTGTTCCTAAGAGGCAAAAGAAAATGTTCCATAAAGTTCCAATTGCCTTTAAAGGGGAGAAACATTTGAAGGACTCTTCAGTGCTGTTCCAGGTTCAGCAGAAGGAAACCTCTCACACAGGGCTGCTTTCATCTGCAGGTGTTGCTGCAGTCAACACAAATTGCTGGAGAGAGGAATAGGTCAGGGGTGGAGGGAGGTGTTACAGTGACAGCAAACCAAAGCTGGAAAAAATAGAGCATAAAAACCAGAAAGTACAATTTTTCTGTAGAGCCCTGAGCAGTTTAGAATCCAAAAAGGGCAAAAAAAGAGGACAAATGGCAAAGAGGCATCGGGAAGATTTTTTTTCTGGGAGGTTGGTCTTTATCAGTTATTTTGTTGCATTGTTGATTAATGTAATTGGAGTATATATAACTGAAACAGAAAGGGAAATAAGACTTCTTCAGGGACCCATTAATTTCTTAAGGATAAAGTGTTTGAAGGTTCAAAGGCTTTGTAAAGCTTATTTTAAATTTAAAATTTCCATTGCCAAGGGATTGATTACCATTCTTGCTTTAGCTTTGTCAAAAAATAAGTTGATCCCAATCCTTTCAAAGTTTTATGGTGATGTACATACAATATTCAGCTAATTGTAAGAGAGGACTATCTTCTATACTCAAGGACAGCTATTTCAAAAAGGTCTGCAAATGTTCCTTCAAATGTTTGAAATCTTGGAAACTGTAGCACTTGGATCCAATGTTGGAAGTCACAGTATTTTGAGGTATCATAACGACTTTTAAGTGTTTCTTCTCATTGGAAAAAATATGTATCCTCATATATGTCAGTATTTTGGGGTATGTGAAGTACTGGATAATAATGTAATTTCAGGCAACTTAATAAAAATTACATCATCCTTAAAAATGCTCTTATGGTAGGCTGAGAGTCCTGTTTTTCTGTTAAACTTTGTTTTCTTAATGTGAACTCATCTCCCTGACTCATTTCTCTTTCCTCTAACTTGTATCTACGTTTGTATGTGTCCTGGAGCAGGGACAGACTTTTCCTGTGACAGCTACTACAGTGGGATTCTCATTTTCAATTGCAACAATTTTCAATTGCAGTATTCCTGTCACAGCAATAAGTAAAGGGTTACTTTATTTTGCTTATTTTATTAATAAAACTCTCAAACAGTACAAACTCATGCACATGTATACACACACAAAGAAATGCTTGAAAGTCTTCTTCTCATTAAAAATGTAGTTATTTCTATTATAGCAGCAGTTAAAGACCTGGACCACTTTTCCTAGTCAAATCAAAATGATTTATTCGATATCTTACACTTCACTCAGTAGGACTACAGTTCACTCTGCCATGTAATAATTTCTAAAGCTTCACTGTACATTAAAGAAGACTTTCAAAATAAAAGCCCATTTGGAACAATTTTTAATCAGAAAAAAATATTACTGTTTATTCTTAATTTTCTACTCCTCAATTGTTCTAAAATGGAGCTGTTATTAAAGATGGCAAGATGAAATTGGCTTGAGCTGCAAAATGTTTATGCACTCCAGTTTTGGATGGGTATCATGGATCCTCTTGTCTGACATAGAGAAATTGATTTCTCAAGGCAGGAAGATATGAGAACAGCAAAGGAGATAGTGTCATAAAATGTTGACAATTCTCAAGATTTTATTACTAGTCTTAAAATATTTGATTTTTCCTAAAGCCTCATCTGTGTAAAGAAGCTGTTAATGACAGCCTTAAGTCCTATTTTTGGAAAAAATATGTAGGCTTCATGATTGCAATTGCTGGCATGACTGAAAACTCAAACCCAAAGGCAAATAAAAAGCATTCAAATAAGCCATTTTGAAACAGCAAGGTTTTAAGTCTCTCTCCTGAATTTAGACAATCAGTTCACAGTATCTCTGGTGCTAGTGATGGGTAGCATCTGTCAAAGCTGCACCATGGGCATGGATTAGAGATGCAGAGAGCAGTGAGGCCAGCAGTGCCTGCTGGGGAGCCCTGAGACACCTCACACTGCCTCCACACACCAGAAAGGCTTTTATGCTTTTGTGCTTTTATGCTTTGGTTATTTTTTCAGCCAGACTGGCTGGAAACTGGTTATTTAAGCCACTGCAAGCTGAGAGCCTGAGGAAGGCAATGCTCCTGCGTGTATTCCCTGGGAAGCCACCCCATCCTCTGGAGGTGGAGGGAGGCAGTGTAAGTCTTTAAAGCTATATTAAATAGGCAAAGTCACTGTTTACAGTCAAAAGCTGCTTTTTAAGATTTTATGAGTTCTTTATTTACAGACAAGCAAACAAATTCAGGTCACCTCTTTACTCTGCTTAATGCAGGAAGGCAACCCTTCAAACAGATTTTCTTCCTCTTTTTTTCCAGCTGGAGTCATCATCATCTTGGGCATTGAATCAGGAAAAATGAGAAAGAGGGAAAGGCTGAACTTAATTAATCTGATATTTTGTATGAATCTGTCATAACAAGATATCCCACAGTGTATTCCAGTCCCCCAGCACTGCTGCAAGACAGACATCTCACCTGAAGACTCCCACAGAGAGCCCCACAGCAGGTTAAAGGGGGAAATTATTCTTTTCACCTATAGGAAAAAAATGTAAAACCCCATCACAAGCTGTGTGTTGCACTCAGGCTTTTTCAGTTTTTCCTCAACAATAGCCACATATCGTCAAGTTTGCTGGGATAAATTGTGGCTGGTCTTGAAAGCATAGCCCCCACCTCACTGGGGAGTCAATGATCATCTTGAAGAATGACTGACCTACCCTGTCAGTGCTCTGAGATGAAGATCATTCTCATGGGCTGCTGTGTCCACAGTGAGACAAAACTACATTATAGAGGAGCACAAATAAAATCTCCCTGCCACAGGCAGCTCATGGTGCAGCCAAGTGAATGCACACAGCACCAGCACAGCAACAGGCTGGGGGGAAATTTGAGAGGAGGGAGCAGAAGGAAATGCTGTTCTTGGAAAGTGTGTTCCACAAATAGAGGAAACAATGTATTTCTCTAATTCCTCATGGATCCTCCAGGTTAACTCTGATGCTAATGAGGTTTGAGCTGAGGCAAGTTACAAGAACACGGGAAAAATGTGTTGTGTGGTTGAAATTTTAAAGAAATAAAAGCAGTGCATTTTTGGCCAGGTGCAACTTGCTATTTAAGCTCTTTGGGATACTGTCACAGCAAAATTAAACTGGCATGGGTTCATATACTGATAATGGCTTGGTGAATCAGTAGGATTTTGGGATCACAAGCAGATTTCTGTTTTGCATCAAACCTCCAAAACAAGATTTATGAATTTATTACTTGCAATCTGAGCTCAGATGGCTCTTTTCTGATGGGAGGAAGTGAGTGGGGGTCTGCAAGAGCAGGGCAGAAGGCCAAGGAAAGGCATGCTGAGATGGCAGGGAGCAGCAGGCAGGGTGCAGCTGTAATTTATACACATTTACATGCACAGCACTGCAGCTGCAGCTACACGTGAGCTTGTGCTGATGCTTTTTGTTCTCCACTAAGCAGCGAGTGAGCCTTGTGTCTGTAACTAACAGCTAGAGCTGTATGGTGTCTGGCTATCAGCACCAGCAGAGCACTGTTTGTGCTGGGTTTGGCAGTGGATACAGGGCAGCCCTTTGGTCACACGCACATCTTCTCGTGCATGCCACGGTGCTCCGTGGGTCTGGAAACAGGGGATGCATCTGCAGGGCTTGGGGAAGGTGACTGTGAAAGTGGGCTGGTGGGAAGGAGTCAGGGATGAGAGCAGACAGAGGTTGGAATGGTTGATGGAGAGCCAGTTCCCATCTTACAGCAAAATACAGGAAAAGCCATGGTGAACAAGCCAGGATGCACTGATGCAGTCTTGTCTGAGGCAGAGCAACTTCTCCCTGTCACAATAGAAAGGACCAAACTGTGCCTTCTTATACTGTACCTGTTCTCATGAAAATAATGAAGTACAGTAACAGCAGAACTGAAATATTCATTGTCCCTCTGAGCAAAAGAAGAAAAAAATCTTTTAGAGAACTCTAAAACTCCAAAATGTGTACCCATGCTGACTTCAGTCAGAACCCGAACACGCTGCATTCAGAGCAACCCATGTGCTTTTTAGGCAGCTACCTACTGGTGGATGCTGCTGGCTACAGCATCTGGTGAATGAAATACACAAAAGCCTTCATCTATTTTAGTACTAAGTCTATTTCATTACTAAGATTTTCTCTATTCATTTTAGTACTAAGATTTTCTCTATTCATTTGATGCTAAACACAAAAATAAACAAGCCACGATTATATTCCACTTGCTCAATGAAGCAATCTTTAGGTGTTGACAGAGGTAAACTGTCTTCAGCCACCCCAGTCACACATGGAAGAGGCTGTCTTCTCTTTCCCACAGCTGAAGTGTCAGTACACTTACCCAAACTGCAGGAAAACAAGATGCAGTTTCCTTCCTGAGCAATTTAAACCCACATTACAAAATATTTCCAGCCCAAGATTTGGTGGGGGTGAGCCTTCCTTCTAAAATTTGCACATTCAGTAGGTAAAAGAGGGAGAAGAATTCTGTGTTGTAATGTTCCCTGTGCCAGTGTGCACTTGTGACTGTGCTATCTACATTAAATATCCATGAAAGTGGAGCTGGAATCCAGGTCTCACACAGCCCAGATCTACCTGTGAAGTTCTAGAGATATTCTGAAATTTTGCCTGCAGCAAAGGTGTCCTTTGTCATAGACTATCAAAAGGACTAAAGGACAAGAAAACTTCAGTGGCACCAATGTTAGGGCTGAAATCACCCTCAAACAGGAGCAGAAGTCAGAACCTGGATGTTTTGAGTCCCCATGAACCACCAGGGGGGTGGATTAGATGTCCAACCTGGTCCCCACTCACATCCCATGGACTCTGTGGATATAGTCCTTTGCTTTCAGGTATCTCCTACATTTTGGCATTTTATAAGTTTGCTATAACAGTACCACCTGTGATCTATACTAGTCTAAGCATTTTAATGACTTTTGGCTAAACCTTCATAGCTAATAGCTAAATTGCCAAATGCTCCATAAAACAAATATGCAAACAATTTGCTAGTTAATCATCTATCATAAAGGGACGTACACAGCTGCTGAGATATATAATTGCTGTTTCATCAGGGTTGGTCCTTTATTTACATAATTCCCTTACTGATTTTAACATAGATTTTTTTTTTTCCAGAGAAATACAGAGAGTGGGAAATGCTAACATAATGTCTCATTAAATGCAGCACGTAAAAGAGACAGTTCTGGTCACAGCTGGTGGATAACAATAGTGGCTTTCTTTGATGTATTTTTAAAAATAATTGAAGTTCGTATATCTGTATACTTGAATATCTACATATATATTTATGCATTCTTATTTACTTATACAAGGTATTTGTATCTAAAATAGATGTACAAATGTTTGTGTTAACATATTTAAATTAAGATCTGTTAACAGTGCAGAAAATAGGTCTTTTATGTAAGTGAGAAAGATAAAACATGAGCAATAAAATATAAATCAGCATTTTTTCTTTGATTCTGTTCAGTATTTTTGATTAAAGAGAATATCAGCTGCAGATAGAATCCAAGACATACAAATTAATATGTTTGCTGGCAAAGCATATTAGGTGGTTTAGTGGGGGTGTGGTTTTGTTCTTTCTGGTTTTGTTTTCTTCCAAAAAAACTCCAGTTAAAAATGTAATGCATACTTTACTACCATTTTCTAGTGAAAATGTTAGAAAAGTGTTATTGATAGCTTTCTGATTTAATGTCTCCTTTTCTTTGCAAGCTCTAGAGAATTGATGGAATTATTCTAAGCCCAGAAAACTTTTATGTTAAAATTATATCTTCTTCAGTTGTAAAAATAACAGCAGCAAGGAGAATACCTGCAATAGCCAGGGCTGCCTTCCTTCAAATGTTCTTTTATTTGAATGGGAGTCCTACACATACTGACTGGATATTGACAGTATTTGCATCAGAGAAACAAGGATATTGAGAATAAAGAAAATATAGCATGTGGTTTTTAGGTGGTGAGGGTTTGTGGGGGGTTTTGTGGGTTTTTTGTTTGTATTTTTGTTTGTGGGGATTTTTTTTATTCCCCTCTTCCCCATCATTATATATCCTGTTTTTCTAGATCTAGGTGTGAAAGACAGGAATAGGTTCTAGAAGAAGACTCCTCATTACTTTGGGTGTTACATTCATGCCTTTGGGAAGAGTTTAAGCTCTTTCCTTTGATAACTGTGCAATAAGGAAGCTGCAAAATGTCAGGACTTTCCAAATTTAGCAAAATGGTTTACTGACTTGGTAAGCTCCAGCTTTTGTGTAGGTCTGGATTTTGGAGATATTTATAAGAAAGAGATTTCCATTCCCCTATTTTGGCTCTTCACTAGTATTTTTGTTTTGATTCTTGAACTCTTATTAAATTATGTTCAGAACAATGCTGCAAGAAAAATATTGGAAAATGTGCTTTATTTTACCAAACAGTAGAGCCAATAGCTATGCTTTTTTTCCTTGCCTTAACAAAGCTTTTTGATTTTCAACAGAAAGAGCTCTCTTTCAAGTGCTAGGTAAAAGCAGTCTTCAATGCCTGACTACTTTTTTCCTCTTAGCTATAAAATATAATTTCAGCTGAAGCTGATTTGGCTACCTCTACCAACACTGGGCAGAAATCATCAACACTTCACTGGCTTACAGTCACTGTAATCTGACATGTATTCAAAAAAAGCAATTGAATGGAGGGTACAGGGGACTGTGTTTGTATCTGGTTTTTCCACGTACCTAACTTGAACATGCAGGTCTGTAAGTTACATGCCTGTAAGGTCAAACATTTGATGCTAGAGAACAATGCCAGAGCTGGCTTGGTTTGACTTTAATCTAGGCTCTTTGAAAATATTCCTCATGACAGTGTGATGTTTATGCTTGCTGTAGATCCTATGTTTGCCATAGGATCTACTTCTGTACTTACTTGCTGCTGCTGTTCCATGTCCCATGTGAATCATCCCATATGATTTGCATTCCTGAAAATTTGGGATTTTTTGGCCTCTTCTCCCCTTTGATCTCATGAAAACATCACCTCTCCCCTAAGAACTTGGGGAGTTTTGGGGATTGTTTTATATGATCAATAACTTTACAGCAGGGAAAAAAAAAATAAAAGGCAGCAGCTCTTTGTGATTTTATTTGCAGAGGGAAACATTTGTGATTTTTGACAACAAATGAGAATTATGGACTGAAACTGTTCTGTAGTGCCTTGTGTGACCCAGGACACCTTTCCCATGTCTGGATGAAGCAATCCTTCACAATCCCTCATCCACACACCAGCATTCCTGCTCTGAGCAATGTCCATCCTCTGCCCTGAAAGAGTCAGGGTGCCCACAGAAAAATGATCATGCAGTCACTTCTTGTGCAGTGCTGTCCTCTCACATGAGTAGCAGGAGAGCAGAGGGACTCGGGCATTTCCCATCTCTTCAGCACTTGACTTCACCATCTTGGTGTTCTTTCAAGAGCAGTGATTTAATTTCTTCCCTTTTAGAAAAATGCAAAGCTGAAAATGTCCAAGTCATTGTCCAGATCATCCCAGGAGGGGTAAATCTCCAGGTTTCTGGTAGTGGGTGACTTGAAGCAACAGCAATGGCATGATGTTTGAGCCATCTCCTGAAAGGACTGCCATGCTGTTTCCATCAGTGGTTTCCCAGGTATTTGCTGATAGCAGACTGTTGAGGATCGGGTCCTGGGCCCTGTGCTGGTGAAGTGTCTTACACACTAATGCTCCCCCTTCATCCTTCCTCCCCATTTATCTGTGGCCCCTCTGTTGCCTTCTCCTGCCACTTGCCTTCTTCCTCTTCTGCTTCTGCCTCTCATTAGTCATGAGTGATACAGCCAGCAGCTGGAGTCGTGGGGAGGACTTTATCCAGACTGCTCACACATGCTGGGGCTTTAAAGTTATAGAGCTGCCAGTTGGAGCAGTCTGCATTGCTGAGCCTCTCAGTCCCCATCTGAACTAGTCTCTCCTGGGCCCACATGGACAAAACAATGCTTTTCCCTCCCTTAGCCTCATTCTCAGAGCCAGGAGAATTATTTCTGCTGAAAGTTTCTCCTAGAAAGTCATCTAGAGCCATAAACCCAGCATGATTTCCTTCAGTGCTTAAAGATGGTTAAAAAATAAAAGTTCTAAGCAGCTGCAGATAAGTTCTTCTGCCTTCTCTAACAAAAAGTTAGAGTAAGGGCTCATCTCTCCTGACCTGTCCAAGTTACCAGGTACTGAGGTTTTGATTGACTACCAGACTATTACAAAGTAAGTCCTCAATATGAAGTGTGGATGCGTAGATGTGGATTTATAGGTCTTGCAGCCAAAATGTTCTAATTTTTATTTTTCTTCGTAAGGCAATGGTTTCACTCCTTTCAGTTTGTCAAGCAGTAATATGGACTTGAACCTCGGAGTCCTATCTCTTTTATTTTTTTCTTAAGCCACTGGGTCAAACTCTGCCCTTTAATGTACCCACCAAGTCCCACTAATGTCAGCTTTCCTTCAGAGGATGAAATAATATGATTCAGTCCCAGAAAGCAGACCTCAAAGTCAGAGGCTTTTATAAGCATGCTTCTTAGACCAAAGGCTTTAGCAGGTGGATTCCAAGGATTTTATTATGAAG
This sequence comes from Ammospiza caudacuta, assembly GCF_027887145.1. Classification (NCBI taxonomy): domain Eukaryota; kingdom Metazoa; phylum Chordata; class Aves; order Passeriformes; family Passerellidae; genus Ammospiza; species Ammospiza caudacuta. Next base: position 23,676,884 of record NC_080593.1, read on the forward strand.
AGCTTGACATGGAGTGCAAATTCTGAGCAATGAGGACATGCCCTTTCTCTCTGCCAGGCTGTCATCAGATGTGCCAGATGCTGAGCTACGGGTCCTCTGCCTTTGTTCCAGCTGATACTGGTGGTGGTTTATGTGCTGACAAGCAGGCTTTCAAACAAACATCATTCAGCAAATACCTTTTACAATAAATATTTTTTTTCTAGAATTAAACAGTGGGTGAGATTTGTAATACTAAGTAAAGTATATTCAGAAAAAACAAGTCCAAATACCTATAGGTCATTTAAGTGTTTTTATACATTAAAGAGGGAAATTACTACTTTATATTCAAAACCATACACTACTATGTTCTTGCACACTAGCTTATCTGTAGACTACAAATTTCAAGGAACGTTCTTACTAGTTTATGGGGCCAATTTTACATTAAATACTTAAAAGCAGTTATTTATTATATACATTATATAATATTATATATATATATATATATATATATACATACACCTGGGCTAATAAGCTAATAAAAACAACTCTCTTCAAAAAGTGAAAAATAGGTCCTAGCTTTTAGCAGTACCATTGCTACTAATAATATTCAGTGGGAAACTTCTGAGTCTTAGACTGAGATAATAGGAAAATATTTTCCTTTCTTTTCTCCCAAATATGTTCTGTTTACAATGATGTCAGATTTCTACAGGTCAACACACATCCAATGTTCTTGTAGAGCTTAGTGGAGATTGAAATGGTACCAAAAATTCTGTCTGACCATATTCTGTCAAAAGTGCTTTTCCCACCTACTGATGAATATGGTTTTGTAAATTTTTGTGGTGTTTCTTGTGGGAAATTACTATTCTGTCTGTACACAAAGTGTGAGCTGGACCCTTGGCCACTGCAAAGGGGTGAAGCCTCATGGGTTCTTTGGATCAAGGCTGATCCCCCTTAGCAGCGCCCTTTGAATAAATGCACCTTGTGTCATGTCTTGGTAAATCCTCTGAAAACCAGCTGATTTTGTTTCTCCTTCACTTTGTAGGGAGCTGAGCTCTAGGTGCAGCAGACAGAAGAAAGACCATTTGCTATCCTCTAAAGAATAGTGCTGTTTTATTAAATCATTTATGTAACAGGGGGTTGGGTCCTCTGTCTGTGAGAAAACGAGAGGGTTCACGGTGCCTCGTGAAGGAATGAGTGCAGGCAAAGCTGTTTGTTGCTGCAGTAACTGCTGAGCAAGGGGATGTTGTATTGTATGAGGAGCATGAACTGAACACAGGTTTGTGGCCAGCAATACACATTAGTCAGGAGGGGTCCTGAAGGAAGACTAATCCCATTATTGCCCCCTCTCTCATAGGTTTAATTGTTCAAAATTGCAATAGCAATAACAGCAGTTATAAAGCCTGGTGAAAAATGGATGCAATCCTTATTAATTTGTCTCTGTGTGCAATTGATGCCTTACTTGAGGTTACAGGTTTCAGAAGAGATTAGGAGATATGTTGCTCTACAGTTGTCCAGGAGGGCTGGGAAGATATTTTTCCATGTTGTTTCATCATAGTGTTCTTCTGTGACAGACACTTCACACCTCAGTGTTTTATTGGGCACAACACAGATGCTCAGCAGTGAACTCTCTCTGGGCAGCATCTCCTAGTGACATTTGTGAAAAAGCTCTGCATAGGGAATTGCCAACAAGGCAAGAGGGATGGGGCACTATCAACGCACACAGTTCCCAACAAGAACAGTAAAACACAATTAATTTTGTTGAAAGTCTTACGTAGATACAGCTAGAAAATGCAGTTTAAGGCATGGGATACCTTGTATATACATTTCTATCATTAGAAGATATAACTGGCTTGCTCTTTGCTCTGGCATGGAAAGTTATATTTTTCATGTCTGATGTGATCTTACTATAGGCTGTAAGCTGCAGGACTGTGTGCACGTCTTCAGAGAGCAGGCACTCCTCAAAGAGCTGACCTGTGTTGAGATTCCAATTTTTTACTGTTGTTTACATTCTTGTGCATATAATATTTATGTGAATGTAGAAAAAAAGATGGGTTTTGTTGAAATTGTAGACATACAGGGTGAGAAGTGGATTCTAGAAACACTCCAGCCATTTTTCTGCCCTTTCCATCCTCACATCCCTCAAAACATGCTAAATGCATGTGTCAATGTCATACCTACTGCTGGAGATTTGGTGCAAATTTAGTGCTTCATTGTCAGTATTATCAAATCTTTTCCATTACTAGTGGTGATTTTTTCACTGATTGTCAGAAATAAGCTTTCATTTTGCAGCCTCCTTGACTTGTGTTTAGCAGCGCAATCCTTAGGCTCCATCTGACAGTTCCTCTGTGATTCCCAAAATGATGATGCCCCAAGCAAAGGCGACCCACAAGAAATCCTTCATAAGCAGCTTGTTGGTGTCCTCCCCCTGCTCTCCCTGTTGGCTGCAGGGGCTGCAGCTTTCCATCCATGACACAATTCTGGTCACAGCTCTGGTGCTGGCCGTGCAGGGCAATCCTGGGCTCTCACAATTCAGTACAGTCTGTATCACCTTGAGTTGCCATCTCACGGATCATGGAATGTTAGAAGGATTTCTGACTTTGAGCCCCCACAGGCCAAGAGGAAGGAAAAGCCGGGGGAGAAAATTCTGGTGCTCTTGAATCAGCTTGCTTATCCTTTGTCACAGTGTAGAACACCAGCACCTACAAGTGGGACAGCAATGCAGGCCCTTGCCCTGTGCCCACGCTGTCCCTCGTGCCTCTCTCACACGTTCCAGTGTGCCAGGCCAGCCAAGCCTGCCTGCTCCCTCCAGAGACACCCTCAGTTAATTGCTGAATGAATGAACCCCTATCAGGGCTGGGGTTGCTAATGCTTTAATGGGCTTAAAAACAAATTTTACCCAATTCCTTCTATACTTCCTGGTTAGGGATTGAATTAGAGCTACTGAAATGCTTCCCAAGAGTTTTCCAATGGCACATTGACACATTTCCAAGATTTCACTGCCAGGAGTGAAAGGAGTCAGATGAAGTTTGGGCCAATATCAATGTTTACAGATTCTTGAGTGAGCTGAACTGAATTTGTCAACCTGAGCTGTCTGATATTCACTGCAACACCTGTCTATACAAAGACAGTTTTAGCTCTCTTGCACTCATGACTTCTTATATCTTGTCAGTCATTATGGCACACCTCTCACTTTGGAAGATCTCACAGACAACTTGTCTTTGATCATGTGGAATAGTCACGTTTTAAATGGGAAATTAAGGCAAGAAAAGTACCAAGTGGGACTCGCTTACTTACAAACATCTAAAATAGGTCAGAGCTAAATCTCTGTTAATCACCCTGGCTTCCCTTGCTAGTTTAGGGAGCAATCCACTGCACCTCAAAGCAGGTGCCAGACACCATCCAGGTCACCAGGTCCCCGGAGTGCCCCCTTCTCTCTGCTGGCCACCAAGACAGGCCAGGGTGCTCTGCTGAGGGGTGTGAATTCACACAGTGAGATGAGATAAATAGTAAAAAAATAAAATTGTTGAAAGCTGTCTTCTGGGGAAGAATACAGTGAGTCAGTACACTGGGAAGCAATTAATAGCGTTCATTGGGGATTTATTTTCTCTCCCGCCTCCTTCCCTTTTTTCTGTCCTCAGCCATATAGCTATAAATAGAGATGAGCACTTGAGTGCCTGAAGCAGTGTCATCTCACTGAAATGTACCATTCATTTCTTTATTGAAAATGCCAGTTGATTGTAATTTTCTCATTGTGACTGAACAACTGCAAAGCATTTATTAATTCTTGGACTGGCATACACAGGCAGTTAGCAGCCATGCATACTCACCACATTAATCTTCTAGACTGTGGCAGAGAGACAGATATCTTCATGCAAGGGTTGATCTGAAGGATTTGTTCATTTTAGATCCCACATCATGGATTATCTCTTTTCCCTTTTGTAAACTTCATTCATGGGAAACACAAGTTAGGAACCTGATGGGGCTGCAGGGCTGGGTCATGGCAGCCTTTGTCTCCTGTTCACACCAGTGATGTAGGACAGACCCAGGGATACCGAAAGGATGCTACATAGGCAAAGTGAGCCCTCCCAAACATGGTCCTGTGGAAGTTTCTTGTGCAGTCTTCACTTAGGAAGAAGGGTCTGGTTGTGTGTGAGACTGAGGTGGGTGGAAGTTACCTTAGGGGTCCAACAAGCATTGTAAAAGTACTCTGAGAGTTAAATCAATGCTGCTTGTCTGTTACAGCCTTTCCTTCCTCCCATAACTCATTGTGACTCAATGCAAATGTAAACCCTGGTGGAATGGAGAACACACGCAAAGTGCAACTTGAGTCAGATAAGAATAGTGTAATAAAAATTAAAATAAAGTAAAATACAATAATAATGGTAAATAAAAATAATAATGTTATTAGAAAGGAGAAAACCAAGTGATGCATAATGCAACTGTTCACTACCTGCTGACCAGTGTCAGACCCCTCTTCCCAAATCCAGATCAACCATCCTTCTGGGCAACTCTTCCCAGTTTCTATACTGGTCATGACTTTCTATCACATGGAATATCTCTCTCGTCAATCTGGGCCACCTGTCCCAGCTGTGCTCCCTCCCAGTTTCTTTTTTTCTTTTGCATTCTTCTTTTCCAGAAGAGCATGAGACAAGGAAGTTCTTGACTTGGATAAGCAGGACTTCGGAAAAAAGAAAACAAAAAATCTGTGTAATATTGTCATTCTGAATCCAAATCACTGCACTGTAACAGTTACTGAGAAGAAACTCTATCTTAGCTGAAACCAGGACAGGACACTCCTTTCTCCTTCTGCTGGATTGGTGCCCAGGTGATCAGCTGCAGTGGGTATCAACTGGATATCATGGGACCATGGGCACTGTGGCCTGGCATGTGTAGCAAAAGGAGGAAAATTATTACATTGAGCTAAGACAGAGTGAAACCACTTCCAAAAGACTATACAGGGGCCTCCAATACCCTATTTCATTAATTATTTCATGACACACACCAGTTGGTGGCCTGGTTCTTTATCTGGTGATGCGGCAACTTTCCAAGTTAATTTTGACATTTGCTGTCACTTTTGACGCACTTCAGAAGACACCTTCAGTCCTCATCCTGAAGTTTATCATCGAGGGCCTCTTACTTTTTTTTTTTTAAGAAAATCATCCAAATTAGGAAAGCAGCAATACCACAGGGCTATAACAAGCAATCACACAGCAAATTTCTATTAGAATGCAATTAATTTAATAGAAATTAATTTTAATAGAAAATTCAGGCTGATAGAAAAATAAGTAAACATTAAGTGGCACTGCAGAGGGGTAAAAGCTGTTAGAATGTGTTCAATAAATAAACTCTTTGACAAAAGGTAATCCCAAAACATTACCAGAAAAAAATCAAGAACAGAAATATTCCAGAGGCTCTCTAGGCCTGGCACTATTTTACTCAACTGGTAGCAAGTTGTGATTTTAAAGAAAATGGAAGACTAATGAGAAGTATTTTTTAAATCACTCTTTGTCTTTTCATATCCTTTTACAGCTTCATATCCTTTTACAGTTATCTTTAGCTTTATAATCCAAACATTCTAAGTTATTTGTACAATTTCAAAATATAGACTTTCTCCAATTTAAACAAACTGGACAGCAATCATAGCCCTGTATATACATTTCACATTCTTCTGTCTATTTTAATGGTGGTATCTAAAATAAAATGATAATAACTGCATTTTCAAAAAAAAACCAAAAAAAAAAACCTTCAGAGGGCTTTGAGCTAGTAAAAAGTTGAGTTCCTGTGTTCTTAGTGGACATGAAATAGAACTTTAGGATTGCAGGTATTCTATAAGAAAATACTGGTTTTGGTCACTAAAGGCAGGAAAACAGCCAGACCCTGAGCAGTGCTTGCTCTCTCAGTTGCTCTGGTCTCTTCCAGCAGTGAGTAAATGAATGAGTCATTGCCATAATCGCCTTAAGCACGCATTGGGTCCAGACAATGGGGAAATGCCTTTGGAAAAGCTCTTCCAAGCGAAGTGCTCAGCTCTCCAAAGGTCATTGCTCCTGGCCATGGATGGAGAGCTGTGTGCATGTGTTCAGCTGGAAGACCATGATATGAAGTGTTTTGCCTGGGTCTCCAAACTGAGGTTAAATGCTGTCCACAGACCATTATTCACACAAACATTTCAAAACACTTTCCAAAAGGAATTCTCTACAGTGAGGCACTGGGTCACGTTGCTCAGGGGATTTACAGGTTCCCCATCCCTGGAAGTGCTCAAGGGCAGGTTGGATGGGGTCCTGGGCAACCTGGTCTGGTAGGAGGTGTCCCTGCCCATGGTAGAAGCATTGGAACTAGATGATCTTGAAGGCCCCTTCCAGCCCAAAGCATTCTTTGATTCGATGATTTTAAATACCTCCAGGGTTGGTGAATGAATCACTTCCCTGGGCATCCTGTTCCAACACTTGGCAACCCTTTTGGTGAAGGAATTTCTCCTAGTACCGATTCTAAATCCCCCCTGGCACAAATTGAAGACATTTCTTTTTGTCCTGGGAGAAGAGGCTCATCCCCACCTCTCTACGACTTCCTTTCAGGAAACTTTAGAGAGCTGTAAGATCCCCTCTGAGCCTCCTTTTTTCCTGCCTAAACAACCCCATGTCCTGGAGCAGCTCATAAGTCTCGTACCGAATATAAATGACTCAAACACATTGTTTTAATCCACTAAATATTCTACCCTTTCTCCAAAAAGCCCTAGGTGTGGTACACAAAAGCAATTAATAAATTATTCAACTCAGTCCCATGACTTTGTGCGTTAATACATGAAGCCTCTGACCCCCTACAACAGGAATGTTTTAACAATTAAAGAGGAGTTCTGGCATAAATAGGTCAATACAGAGCTCTGCAGCCTCTTTCACCATCTGAATCTGAGTTGGTAGTCTTTCTCTCTCTAATTATAAAATCCCAGAAACTGAGGAAACACAGAGAAACCTGAAATCCTATAAATAACACATAGCAATGTTTGGCTTCTTTGGGGTTTCTCAGGTGTTGTCATGTTATGAACTGTACGGCCAGCATTCTTCATACATTAATAATCAAGAGAAGAGACATTAAAGAAGAGGAAATATGTGAATAATACAAGAGACAAGGGAAAAATAATGAAAGCAGATGTCCTTCACCTGACATTGGGCATGATCATTCTGTCCCTGTGCAAATACGTTTCTGGCTGCAGGTTTGGTAATGAGGCAGTGAGCTGCTGATGAGTGCTACTGAAGGCAGATAAAGACAGCTGCATTTCCTGATAGCTGGAGTTGGGTTTTACATACACTGCAGAATTAAGCCCTTTAAGACAACAGGCAAAAATTACAAAGGCCTCTTAGCTTCACTTTGTTATGTGGGGTTGGTGGCATTCACTGGCATTTGGAATCTGCAGTGAAAGCAGCTTGAGAAAACCAAATCTGCAGCCTCCCTGTGCAGGTCTCCCAGTCCCATCTGTCTTGGGAGGGCAGAGTCCCTGCTGTAACAACAGATCCCAGCCATCAGCAGCTACAGTGAAAAGGTGATTTTACCTGGACCATTTGTATCTTTCTCTAACCCAGAACCCCAGAGCCAACATCCTTTTTAATTGTTCTTACTCCCCTGCCATCTTTCTTCCCTGCAGTAAGAATTCCCCAGGTTCTTGCTGCTGACATTGGCTGCTGCCCAGAGGTAGACAGGCAGGATATTAAATTCATCAGCACTGGTGTGCCTGCAGCTCAATTGTGTGTTTTGCTCCTGAATGAGGCAAGACACCCTAAGATCTTTTTCACTAACCTGCCTTGCTCCCACTCCATCACATGCCTACCTACCTCTCAGCAGCACCTCCAGATAATTTTTGTACTTCGGTAGCTTTATTTACAGATAAATATTACCTAATTTGTCAGAGAACATGATTAAGGAAGAAGTCAGGTGAAGAATATATCTTCCCTGTGCCACATGTGGTATTTTGAAGATGGTAGTTCAAAATCACAGCTACTTCTTGTGTGATGCACTTAGAATTCTTTGGATGCAAAGCCCTAACCCTGAACCGTCCAACTTCATTTTGACTTTTGGTTTTGTCTGAGGATAAGCCAAACCTAATCAGACTTCATATGTCTAATATTACCTCATAAAAAAAAAAACGCAACACTATAATTAACCTAGCATAATGTGCACCCATAGAAGATCATTCATCCCAACTATCTGAGTGTTTATTGGAAAAAAAGGTAATTGCTCTTTTTTGTGCCTTCTTCACTGACTTTAGACATAAGCTGTTAGACCTCCAAAATCTGAGTTAATCTCATTCCACAGTGACTAGCTGGATATTTGGAAACTTCAAGGGATCAGATCTCACAGACCTGTGTGTTGTTCAAGTCCCTGAAACTTGCTTGTGTCCAATGTCTCAACATAACATCTGCTATAGGCCACACATTTAAACATCATTTGAAAGCAACAGGCAATGCTAACAAAGTAAGTACAGTATGAACACCAGAATAACTGTTAACAGATACATTTTTAAGAGTGGAAACCACAGGTTCCTCTTGTGTCCTCTCTAACTGAAATTTAAAGAAGAATATATTGGATACTGAATCCATATACAGAAATGAATAAAAGCTGGAGGATGAAGGGATTGAGAGCAGCCCTGCCCAGAGGGACCTGGGGGTGCTGCTGGGTGAGAGGCTGGACATGACCCAGCCATGGGCACTCACAGCCCAGAGAGCCAAACGTGCTCTGGGCGGCACCCAGAGCAGCCTGGGCAGCAGGGCAGGGAGGTTTTGTGCCTCTGCTCTGCTCTGGGGACAGAGACCCCACCTGGAACTCTGCACCCAGCCCTGGGGTCCAGCACAGGAAGGACATGGAGGACATGGAGTGAGTACACAGCAGGGCCATCAGGTTGATCAGAGGGATGGAAACACCTCTCATAAGAGGAAATGCTGAGAAAGTTAGGATTGCTCAGCCTGGAAGAGACATGGATTGGGGGTGACCTAATTGCAGCCATCCAGTACTGAAGGAAACTTACATGAAAGATGAGGCAAGACTATTTACAAGGACGTTTAGTGACAGGACAAGGGGGAATGGGTTCAAATTAGAAGAGAGCAAGTTTAGGTTCAATATTAGGAAAAGAAATGCCTTACCAAGAGGGTGGTGAGGCACTGGAACAGTTTGCTCAGGGAGGTTGTGAATGCTCCATCCCTGGAGTGTTCAAGGCCAGGCTGGATGGAGCTCTAGTCTAGTTGAAGGTATCCCTGCCCATGGTAGGGACTCTGGAACTAGATGATCTTGAATATCCCTTCCAACCCAAAATATTTTATGATTCTATGATTCTATCAAATTCTCCTTATTGGTTGATCTTTGCACATCCTATTGAATCATGCTTAATCCTACTAATGTTCAGTTAGAAGTAGTGATTAAATCTTCTTAGAAATAGAATAAATATTTTTAATTATCAGAAATAGGTCTGTGAGAAGAATATGTATGTACACAGAGAGAGAAAAATAAATGTGGGTATTACTCTGGATGCCAGCACAACCATGATCATTACTGGGAGTCAGATTCTTGGGAAACTGCCATTTTTATTTAGAAATAGGTTTGAACTTTAGAAATGGAATGCAGATTTGGGGGCATTTTTTTGGCACAATGCATATTAGGGTTTGGGTTTGACCAACTACAGAAACAGAGTCCAGCAACAAGTATCTATTTACAGGCTAAATATGGATTTGTACAAATAAATGACAGATTACATATAAGCACTCATCCATTCTAATCTGTCAAAAACCAGTTCTGACTTACTTGGCAAGTGTGTTTTTGAAGCCCAGCTGTAAATATTATCCTTTTCCCATCTAGCCTTAAATAACATGCAAACAAAATAAACTTCCATCTTTCTATTTGAGTGAAGAAATATATCTTTGTCATATTGAAACACTTGGACTGTGACTGTGTTTTTGTGTGACATGCAGGGACTCCATTCTGGCAGAGGATGGGAAGGTGTCAGGAATGCCAAGTGGAGACCACAAAAGTCTCAACACAATATTTTTGGCTGACCCATCTGAAATCTCATGTGGATCCTTAAGTACTGAACTCCTTGGATTTGGAATTTGTTCCTTCCTAGTCAGCTCAAGCAGAAACTCCAGCAGTCTCTTAAGTTAAATTTGTATTAACAGGACAATAGTTTCTGTCTTCATATGCACAGACTTTATGGGGTTTTTATGGACAATTATAGTCTGTGGATAAGCTACCTTTTTTTGCATGTACAAAAAGGTTCATGTAATACCTCTTCTGTATACTGTTAAGAGACTTATTATTTCAGTATTTTGCTTTCTTCTCTAACTTCATGTCATGCCTCAAAAATATTTATATCCTCCTTTTGTGAGTCATATGCTTCAAAGTTGGAAAAAAAACATGACAGTTGGTAAGCTCTCCTAGCAGTAATCCATTAATAAAATGGCTACAGATTTCTGTCCAATATGCAGCCCATTAGCTGGAACTGCTCTGCCGTGCAGAGCTATGGATGTTTTCTACATGATGAGAGAAGATCCCTGCATTTTGTTCATGCTGAATAGACAAAGGAAAGAACTGTTCAATTTTCTGCTACAAGAAAAGCCCAGTGTATCATCATCCTGTACTTGGGAAAATTTGATCCTTAGGCACTACTGAAAATAGATTCCATGCAAAGCATGAACTTGGTGACACAAGCATGTCTGATTACATCTCTGCGTTCATGCTCCGTGTGGTTCATCAGCTCTCATCTGTGAGTACACCAACTTCCAAGACCTTGTGCTGCATCTAACTAGAATTGCATTATTTCTTCCCTTTTTCCCCTCATGAATGTAGTTTGAAGAGTAGTCATTATGGGTTTTATCCTTCTTTGTAGCAGCACTCTGCTGACAGTAGTCATTGAATTAATGAGAACAGGTGTCTTTTTGTATGTTCTCCCTCCTATTCACCCTGTTCTCCCACCCCCCCAATCCCTTTCTTTGAATGGAGATCTGCTATTTCTTTTTTCATGAAGAATGTGCTGGTTTTCATCTCAATTAGTATGTAGCATTAAAAGAGATTTGTAAGGCGTTGTTACCTGAAGCTCCCCTACTCACTGAAAACACTGTTATGTACACATCATGTAACCTATGCTAAAACATAGCATCCCAAACTGGAGTGCATCATATTTTATTGATGAGACATGAAGGTGAATTCAAGTTATGGAATATAGATTTGCAAAGGCACCTCTCCACCAATATCCCAGCAAGGAGCACAAGAGGATCATGATCATGAAAGTATGAAAGTGACCATGGAAGCATGATAGCTTAGTTTTCATTATCTTTCACTAAAGCAGAGGAATATCAAAGTGGATGGATGTCAGCATTAAAAATCACAACAGAGAAAAGGAAGGCATTTTGATTGTATATTTGATTGCTTTTTTAAAAGCTTAAGGAGTATTTAGAAAGAAAGGCAGCATTAGAATGGGCTGGAGAAATCTGCAAGATGAGATTGTGTTTGGTTCAGGTGATGCTAAAGAGCATGAAAATGAACATCCGATTTTTTCAGTGAAAGTTTTGTGTTAGGACAGTAGGCTGTAAATAATGCATTCATAAGCCCACAAATATTGTCTAGGAGTCTAAATAGTCCAACAGGAGAAAGAAATTTCTTGGAAGCAGTGAGGCAGAAGAACAGTACTTCTAGCAGGTAATCGCTTGGTTCATAAGAATCAATATTATCTGCAAGTTACTGAGCTTGTATTTTGGGAAAATGTTTGCTAGTTTTCACTTGATAATACTTAGTATGCCGGGGTTTCAGTAGGACAAGAATATTTTCTTGTACCTTGAGTAAGAGCCAAAAATAATTTAGAAATCCATGGTATTTATAAAGAATATGATCTCTGCTATCTTGATAATAAAATACCAAAAGAAAATTTTCTGCTTTATTTTTGGACTTTGATTTTTATTTTTGCATTTTTTAATTCCTGCAGTTATGAATTACTTTCAAACGAATATAAATAATACCAGTTCTCTTTCAATTTAAGTAATTTTGTTAGTGACTAGAAAAATGAAACTGTCCAGTTCCAAAACAATAGAGTTTTAAATGGCGGTGATGAAAAACAGTGAACTAAACTTCATGTTCAAAGTAGAAATTAACAATAGGTGACAATTTCCAAGGTTGATTTGATGAAGTCATAAGCTAGTCCCCTTTTTCATCTTCTGTTTTTTTCATATCCTGAGTTTGAGTTTTCCTTGAACTGTCTGGACTGAATTTAGCTCACCAACGTGTTTTAATGGGCAAGTATACAAAATAAAGGTAATATACAGGAAGGTACATGGCCAGAGAAGGCAGAGGCAAAAGGCTTCAACATTATGGCTTTCAGCTGCTCTTTTGAAAGCCCTGAAAAGCAGAGCATACACACTGCAAAATTCCACTGTAAGTCTTCTGTGAATTTAACCTGGTTTAGAGCCATGGGGCAACTCCAGCTTTTCTCTGCACCAGTGCTGGGTGTGACCCTGCGTGGTTACAGCGGTGCTGTCACTGCCTGGGAGCAGGGGCTGTGTTTGTGCCACAGGAGGTGGCACCAGGCCCTGCTCCTCAGGAGTCTGGCAGGGAGGAAGCTCTCTGCCTCTTCTGTCCTTCCCTGGTGCAAAGCACAAGGAGTGGGAGCTGAAGGCCTTGTGTGTTCGTGGCAGTGACAAACAAGCACAGCCCTTGGCTCACGAGTGTCACAAATAAGTATTAAATTCCCTCTCCCCAAGGAGCATTCACCGTCACTTTCCACTTTCCTTCTTCCAATGGGAAGTCTACTTCCTACAGGGGTCTTTCCTGGATAGAACTACTTCTATAAAAAGAAAGATAAAATACACACTGAGAAGCCCCAGAATTTGTCCCATTGCCAATATTTCCCCCCAGATCTTCAGCTATCAGGGTATACATATATATTTTCCCTCACTATAAAAGGTTAGATTTTGAATTCACATGGAATTTTCAGATCCTGCTTGGATAAAGTGAATGTTGAAAATCAGAAATAAGTATTGTGTGCTTCAGATTAAATCCTTTTAGGTCATTTACATGGTAAATATTAATAGCTGGGATATAAATTACATTTGCTGTCTGATTGCACCGTAATAACTGCCTGGTCTGTACCAGACAATTAAATGCATCATGCAAGGACTTAATTGGCACTATAAAACTTTTTATAAATCTTTGACATTAGTCATGTTTTTCTGAACTTTTGCTCATTTTATGAGCTATATAAACACAGGCAGATCCAGACCTTTGCTTTAGCTCATTCCTGACTTTTTCCCAAATTTTTGAGCTTTGATTTTGTAATTCCTTTTAAAATCTTCATTTTGGAAAGTTTCACACATATTTTTAAGAATAAAGTTATTTTCAAACACTGTAAAAACATTTTAGCTGAAATCTCAAGAGAATCTGTTAATTTAGGGTAATTGATTATTGATTCTGGGCAGATGCATCAGAGTAGTGTATTACATTACATTGTACATTACATTGTAGATTAAAACCAAAACCTTTGAGGACAAAATCCTTTAAGATTGATAGCAACTTAGTCAACATTTTCTAATGCCACTTTAAGAAACTGCTCTTTAGAATTATTTCTGAAATATGTAAACAAAAGATGTTCCTTTCGGTTGTGCTGAAATATGTATGACAAGAAGGAGTGAAATGGAATGGAAGAAGATCTGATTTACTTCATTTTTTATAGCTGTGGATAGTATGACCAAGTTATATAAATAAATGACTCACTGCAGAAAGGTTTGAATTTTATAAGCCAGCCCAAAAAATTCCAACAGTTTTAGTTAAAATTGATGGCTTTTTCAAAGGCAGATCTATCATGTCTGGAAGTATTGCAGGCAGGTCTTTTTTTTTGATGTTTTTAAACTCAGATATGTGCATTTTGTCTTAATGTCTAACGCCCAGAGACATGTGTATTAAAAAACTATCAGCTTAATATAACATGTAATGTAATTAAAACCACCCAGAACACAATTAAAGGTTATTCCAGTTATTAAATGAGGTAGGTCACAGTGCTACAGAGTAAGCTCATCCCTAATCTAAATGATCAGAAAGCTACATCATCTGCTCTAAATACATATGTGCACATCTTGGCACACAGTAGAGCAGTGTCCAGAGTGGATGAGCACACAGCAACAAAAAACAAGCCTATGGTGGGCTCAAGAAGAGAGACTATGTGGCTCCAAAAGGATTATACTTCACATATTTTCATCTTTTTTTTATGTGTTTTATTTTTATTTTGTTTTATGTGTTTTATTTTTATTCTCCAGTCAATTAGTACAATTATTTTCAAAGAATTCTATCAATTTACTGTAAATGAATCAAAAATTAAACTGTATTTTTCCCTGTGAATTAATTACAGCCTGTTGAGTAGAAATATATAATTAAATCAAAAATATAATTATTAATAATTCAGCTATTATTTTTAAAAATACACAAGTAGTATGTAGTATCATATTAGTAAAAATTGGTACTTTTCTATGTCCTCTTTTGCCCTCAAGAATTGACCTCGTTCTTTATGGCTGGATGTATAAGAAGACATAACTACTTACAACATCCTGAGATGTAGCAAAACCAAAGAAATAGCTTGAATGGACATCAGTGCTAAGATCCCATGATAAAAAGCTATATTTGTAAAGCTGTTAATTGTGGTGTCTAAAGGATGCATAAGGATCAAAATTACTGCCAATAATGACACATACCTCAGAGCATCCTCACTTCTCTAAAATCTCCTGGTCTGTTGTTCTTGTAACTCAATTGCTCCAAGTCAATTAGAACTTCAAGGGCACATGTTTTCAAAAACAAAATAAAGTCTACAGTAGCATTCACAGGCAGGTGCACTGTGTATGGTAGTAATTGCAGAACCACTCTTTCCCTTGACCTCTACAATTCAACAAATAAGAAATCATTCTGCTCCACAACTCAGTGCCTAACTCCTTGGTGCCCCTGCTAAAGAGGATACTAGGGCTTTGCATCAATGCAAGATGGGGTTACTCTGAGTACTAAAACAATTGTGTTCTAGAAAACAGACTGTGCTCATTGCACACGCAATTAAAGGTGTTTCAAAGCCATCAGTTCAAAAGATGCATGGGGCTGTAATCTGTCCTGAATTGCACCAGTTCATGCACAGTGACACAGACATACAGGCCTCTGATCCAGCAGAACGAAAATGTGCCGAGGAATGAATACCCTGATTTGGCTGGGAGGATCTCTGCTTGTTTTACAGCCATTAGGAGGAAAATCATTCCTCTTCTGATCTACTGAGAAATGGTTTCCTTCTGATAGAAAGTGCTAACTGAACTATTTTTATGTGGACTCTGAGTTAGTGAAATGTGAAATATTTGCTGAAGATGAAGCTGAGTCAACAAAACTCATTGCATTCAAAATATACTGCCGTGTGGGTGTTTTTCTCCTGAAATATTAAGAACTGAGAAGCTAATGCTTTTATCCAACATGCCATCCAGTCATCTGAACAATTACTTGCTTAAAGCAAATGACATCTAGATACTGGAGAGAGATAAAGTTAAAAGTCAATTCATTAAAAATACTTTTCTCCTCAGTAAATGGTTTTTGAAGTAAATTGAACATAAATGGTAGGAAGGAAGAAGAAAAATGTGAAATTTTATCATACCATTTTAAGTTTGATTATGTCACAGAGAAAGCAAATGGCAACAGAGTATAAAGGAATCTAATCCATAAAGGAAGAGAAAAAGGTTAAAGAAGTCAACAGTAATTAAATGGTGATTGAAGCTGAAAGAAAATTGATCTGTGTTAGCTGAAGGCCATTCTTGCCTTTTGGGATGTTATGCATCAGTGAAGAGGGGAAAGAAAGGTTTTTCTTGTTTTGATATGGAAATATATGTCACATCTTCTTAGCCTATGGTGCTGTGACTCAAAACTGCACTGAGTTTCTGGTACACTGATTCCAGTGTCCTACCCATGCTTGTGGGTATTGTGCAAAGATAAGATGCTCTAACAAAGCTTGGCAAGGTCAAAAGGCATGGGAGCTTCAGCAGTTTGCATGTAGTTTTGTCCTGGGGCAAAAAATAAAAGCAGCCTGAAGCAAATGAATCTAAATAGGGGTAGCACTGACACATCTATGGAAAAGCTGTGCAATATCCATGACTTGGGATGCAGTGATCCACCTTCCATTCAAGTGCCTGGCAGTTTGGCCAAATCTTCTGGAGGGACACTTGGAGGTGCTGACATTAATTGATGTTATAGGAATATATATTGACACTGAATCATATAGAGAAGTTTTTTAAAAGTCAACAATGCTACCAAGTACTTAAAGTTTTGGTTAAATTCTTCAGAGGCCATATTTAATAAATTTCTGCCAGGACATGAAGAAATGAAGCTAAATCTGTGACTAACATAAATGCTGTCAATTACAAAAGCATAACTAATGCCACTGTGGTTTCCAGGTCAGGTGAGAATGCACTTTATAGAAACCTTTCATTCTTCCAAAGATCAGTGCCACTTCCAGGTGCCAGGGCCTTGTAAGATGGGTCACAGATCCTGCTGTGAAATGTGGAACACAGGCTACAACCAAGGCTCTGCACTACATGGATAGCTTGTGGCAGAAGAAAAAAATTAACTGTGATGAATAGTTATAAACACAGCAATATTTGTTGGTTGTAGACCAAATCATATTGTGACTGTTTTGTCACAATCTCTGTTGACATCACTGGGAGTACTGAGTGTGTAATGAGTCTGTAGAGCATGTTTGGCCACAGTTACCAATATTTATCAAGTAAATTTATGAAGTGGATTAAAACAAGAAGATCAAATAATTTTCATTAGTTGAAGAGTAACAGACAGCCACTAAACATTCTGAGCTTCAAGTTTTTATGAGTTATTTGTCACTAGAGAGAGTTGTAGATATATACAATTAATATCATTTATGTTAAAAATACATTCCTTCCCTCAGTGAAGAACTAGGACAAATAACAAATAAAGCATAACAGCCTTTTCTCTCATAAACCACTATTGGGAATCTTTCCCTTCTGTAGTGAATGTGGCCTGAGCAGTCTGCCATCACCTTATTTGAGCTTGTCAAATATAACAAGGATAAGAATAATTTCAGATGTCCACTTCAAGCTTCCATGTGTAGGAGATGTAGGATAGAAACATTTTTCATGTACTTTGAGACCAGGTTGAGTGTCAGTGTTCATGTTTTCTCCAATTAAGATGGCAAGTTTTCACTTCTATAATTCCTTGGTTTTCTAATAATTTGGTTGTAAATTGAAGCCATTCACTTGAGCGCAAAAAATATCTGATAAATGACAGTTCAACAAGTAACTTTGAGCTTATTTCAGTTAAAAGTAGTTTAAATCTTGAGTGTTTTCTGGTGGTCAAAGAAAAATTGCTTCCTTATCACTCTTTAGTGATGAGCTGTAAGTAGACTACTGCATTCTATCTAGCCAGCCACTCCAGGTGTAGGCTTAATTATGCTGCTGTGTTTTAATTCTGCAGATCGCTTTGACCACTCCAGTTATTTCTTAAGCAGCAAAATTTCCTTTGCATATCCTAGTGTTGTAAGTCCAACTTCCAACCAGTTTTTAGGACACCAAGTCCTTTAGGACACCCAGTTCCTTTTTGCCTTGCCACAGTTCACACTGAAGTCAGAGTATTCCAGAACCTATTGTTGAAAGCATATCCACCATCATTTTCTCCCATAAGAAAGACATAATAGACTCACTATAAGCTATGAGGTCTAATTAGGATTAATTCAATATTAAGTTCCCACACTTAGAGATTAAAGCCACAGGAATATTTTATACTGAAATTGGTATACCTAGGGCTAGTGAGACATGAAAATCTTAGTGCTTGAATTTTAGGCATCCTGAAACTTCAGGTATACATTTCTGTTGAGGCTATCCAAGAAGAGCACTGTGCAAATGGAGACAGTTGTGCTGGCACCTTTTGGGCACAGGAGATTGTGTGCAATGCCAGCACGGTCAGGCATGGAGGTGAGGAGGGCTCTGTGCAGCTCAAGCACAGGGTGCCTTTGGCCACCCTGTGTACAAATCACACAGAGCCACTTGTTTATTCCCTGCCTGTCAGCCCCCACAGCTCACTCTTAGCTTCTATCAGCCTGCAGTGCAATTGTCCTTTGAGGTTTAAAATAGCTCCCATTTGCTATGCACAGGTGGTCTGAGGCTGTACAGAGTGTACAAATGATCCCCAGCACCTCTGGCACCAGGGTTTCAATTCATCTGTCTAAATGCAATCACCTACTGTGCTGGCAGACACATCTGAGCTGTCACCCTGGGCTGGCTGTGCAGTCCATGGGATGTGCTGTAGACCTCTAAAGTGGGTCAGATGAATCATTCCCCAGAAACTCTCTCTTCTCTCTGCTGAGCTTAAGAGGAACTGAGAATGACTAATTCAGATGCAAGCATCTACATTGCAAATGTTTAAGTTTAGGTGATGTAAAACTCAAGAACAAAGATGAGTTAAAATGATAGGCAGCAATTCAGTGGGAGTTTTGAGAGTCTCAGTATAATATGAACATTGGATTCAGGTGCCTAAGTAGTAGTCAGTGATATAAATCTCTTTGCTGAATCAGCCCTTTGACCTAAATTCAAAGACACACAAATAACAGAATTTGGAGTTTTGAATGAGAGGTCCAATTCTCCCCTCGGTACCTCAGAGAAGGTTGCCAGACCCAGGAGGCAGCACACCAAGGCTGGCCAGACTCTGCAGCAGAGCCTTAGACCCTGA